>NC_138968.1:143330500-144530500 GCF_055761805.1 Camellia sinensis
TCATTAACTCATTTACAATGCTTAACATATGCCTAAGAGTGCTTACAAGTGAAAGAGAATGGAAAACGAATCACAGAACGCATGAACAAAATTTCAGAAAACAGGGTCCCCGCTCGTGCCTGGAATTACCCGCTCGAGCGGACCGTTAAGGCCTGCAAAAGTACTGGTTGCATGAAAAATACGCTCGAGCGTGGAATAGAGTGCTCGAGCTGAAGGCCGGTCTACAAAAACTCCCCGCTCGAGCATGAGATATCCCGCTCTAGCGGACATCCAACTTTGCAAAAAGTGCTGGGAGCACGATTTCTCCGCTCGAGCGGCATTTCCCCCGCTCGAGCGGATGTCAAAATTCTGGAAATTCCAGGTTGTGTTCTTGAGCTCCAAATCGATTTTCCAGCTACATTACTTGCATGCAATGGCTCAAATCTCAAATATAATCATACTAACATGGCACCAATGCAAGATTATAACATTATGAAGCTCAATTTCTTGATTTATCCACATGCATGTCCCAAAATATGTCAAACTCAACACCAACATAACAAACTCATGCATTCAAGCTCATATCTTCTCAATTTGTACATGCATGTGATGAATTAGCCACATTCTCAACTTAGATAACACAAATGGTGATCAAAACATAAGTTTCCTTTAACATTTCGCATGGATTATACACATTTGTCTTCAAACATGCAATTTCAATGTAAGTCTTTACATGCATGCACATATTAAGCTTCAATTCAACAAATCCAACACAATTTCATTTCAATCTCACTCTTGATCACCAAATTAGCTTGAACACACAAAATTACAAACTATTATCCAAGAATTACTCACCTAGAAGCTTTGATCTTCTAAGCTCTAGTCAATTCTTGAGCTAAATCTTCAAATTCCAAAGATTGAGCCAACAATTACCCAATTCTCTCCTTACCCCTCTCTACAGCCGGCTCTCTCTATGTTTTGAGTCCCAAGTTCAGTCAAATGAGGTGAATAAGAGAGAATAGGGAGTATAAAGACTTACAACAAAACCCACTAAGGCCAAATAATATTAATAAAGTAATTGGGCTCTAATTTATCAATTAAATCGACTTAATCTGACCCGAATCAATTTTTCAATTAAATTTCACCGTAGGCTCTAAAAATTATGCCAATCACAATGGCGTAATCGATTTCGGGTTCCGTGGCTAATAAGGCCTTCAATTTAATTTCCAAAGCAGATTATTCAGACAGATATTCCTACGGTGAACAGATAGAATTCCAAAATCACATATATTCACATAATGGCACATAAAATCATATCAAAACATATAATCACATATGTATTAAGGACCAATTAACATAATACGGAACAGGGGTATCACAACTACGCACGTTTTGGCCATGTCTATTTGATTTCTCAGAAGTTAGAAGCGTTGGATTGCTTTAGATAGTATGTTAATGAGGTTGAGAATCAATTAGACAAGAGCATTAAGGCTCTAAGGACTGACCGAGGACGCGAGTACCTATCTGAGAAATTCAAAATGCTCTGTGAGAAAAAAGAAATTATCAGGCAATTGACAATTCCTAGGACTCCGCAGCAAAATGGTGTAGTGAAGAGAAGGAATCGCACATTACTTGACATAGTCAGATCTACGATGGTGCAAGCTAATCTTCTCATTTCTTATTGGGGAGTGTAGACACCCCATTTTTGACCGCCCTTAAGACTTGGGCGTTACTGATGGTTTGCTCGATGATGAAAGGTGTGCAGGGCAAAGGTTCAATCTCTTCGGCAAGGAGAGAGCCAAATCCCAACTTCACACCCCTTTTGGATCAAAACTATTTTGAATGGTTTTTAGACCTTAAAACCCTCTCTTTCAAAACATTTTTGAAATAAAAGTTTCTGCGATGTTCCGAGGCTCGCATTTTGTCAAACGTTGCGCTTTTCGGTAAACCGAGCAGGGACGAAGTGGAAATGAATGAAAGAGAGATGAAATCTTTGAAAAATCTTTCAAAACACTTTGTTTAGGGGTTTGGAGTTGAAGAAAGGAGGGGAAGAGAGAAGAAGCCAAGTTGGAGGAGAAGTTCGGCTTGAATCCGGGTAAGAGAGAGTTGAGCAGCCCTCGCTGAATTGGGCTTATTCATTTGCATACTTAGATTTTAGCTATGAGACCACCACCATTGGAAAGCTTACTTCCGGGGCTTCATTTTGCACTCAAGAATCTCTTAAAGCCAAGTCCGGGTGGGGGAGATATGAGCAGCTGAAGTTGGGCATCATCCCGGTTGGATCGAATCTGCGCGGCTTCACCAAAATGGGCATAACTTTTTCCACAGGAGGAATTTAATGCAAGGTTTGCGCCATTGGAAAGCTAACTTCCGGGGTTTCAATTTGGACATCCACCGGCCATTTTTTGACCTTGGCAGCATATGTCGGCAATCTATTTATCCGACCGGCAATTTATTGTGCCGATCGGCAATTTATTGTGCTGACCGGCCATTTTTGCTGGCCGACGACCTTCCGGAGTATTCTACAGATTGAGTGGATGCCAGCTGTGCCAGCTGGAGGGCACAGACTGGATCCTCCATACACGTGTATGGAGGATCTTTGCTCTTAGTTTGAAGCTTCTAAGAGAAGTCTTACTCCCTTGGCTCTATAAAGGAAGCTCTCCTCTTCCTTATACTAGGTTAGAAAATCAGCTGGAGCATTGCATACAATCCCCCATATATCTATCTCATCCAAGCTTCAAAACCTTCAAGTCCTACACCATTTCACACTACAACCCATAGCCCTACCCTTCCATCTTCCATTCCAGAAGCTGGAGGTCCTTCTTCAAGGCCTAGGAGTCACCAAACTCAAGCCAAGAAGCTATCAAAGTTTGGTCTTCAAGGGTGAGTAGCATTCCCTCTCTTTTGAGCTTATTTTTGTATCATTCCTTAGCCATATATGCTTGCTGTTTTGGGCTCCGACCCTAACTAGAACTAGGCTTATTTTGAGCTCTATTTTAT
The DNA here is from genome assembly GCF_055761805.1 of Camellia sinensis. Taxonomy (NCBI): domain Eukaryota; kingdom Viridiplantae; phylum Streptophyta; class Magnoliopsida; order Ericales; family Theaceae; genus Camellia; species Camellia sinensis. Next base: position 143,333,480 of record NC_138968.1, read on the forward strand.
GATTCATTAAGGGAATTTTGTCATTTGAAGTCCCCATCTTGCACTTCCTTCTTTATCTCTCCTTTAGGCCCTAATCTTGCATGTTATTTTTGGCCTATGTGTAATCTGTTTTGGGGCATGTCATAAACTGTAGATAGGCTTATTTTGAGCCCTTCTTCAATCACTGTTTGGGACCTCCATGTGCCACTTGTCATTATACCCCTCTTTGGTCCCCATTTTTGCATGATTTATTAGCCTATTGTGTCTCTGTTTTTGGACCTTGGTCCGAACTGAAAGTGGCCATATTTTGACCCCCTTGTCATATTTCATTAAGGGTCTTTGGCTGTTTTATGAATTTTTTGTATACTTTGTGTTTTGACCCCCTTTGGGCCCTACCTCGCATGGCATTTTGAGCATACTTGTATATTGTTTTGTGGGTTTCCATAAACTGTCAGTAGTCATATTTTTTGTCCCTCTTCAGTGTTGTAGAAGAGTCTTTTTCTGTTTGGGCTTTGCATCTACCACTTGCTTCATTGCCTCCCTTGCGGAGCCATTTTTGTATGATAATTTAGTCCCACTTGTGTTTACTGTTTGGCCATGCTTTGAACTGTAAAAATGCTTATTTTGGGGCTGCCTTACTTCTTTCTTTTCATTCCATGTACCAATTATGCATGCTTTGTATAGCTGTAAGCCATTTCATGTACTTAGTTTTGCATTTCGGGAGAAATTCCATGCATCGGGTGTCATTTCGCCTCATTTCGGGGCTGTTTTGCCCCTCATTTTGCTACTGATTTTTGCATGTTTTCATATCATATTCCATGTCTTTGCCATGTCTCATTAGAGTGGCATTTGGGTGCTTGAGGGTCGGTCCTAGGTTTGCGTGCACGCGTGCACGCATTTCGAGTTGTCTTGTTTTCATCTGATGGCCTCCTATGTGAGTGTGGCTGAGTCTCTCTCATGTTGGTGTAAGCCCATTCTTGCATTGTGTATGCCATGTTTCAATGCGTTGTGCATGTTATGTTGTTAGCATTGTGTGTGCCATATAGTTGTATTGCATGTTTGTATGTTTGCTTGCATGCTTAGGTCGCATGTGCATTGTTGTGCATTACCTCGCCTCTTGACCAACCATGATTGAGGTTGGGTCCCTTGTATGTTTTGTGTGCATTGCATTTGACATTGAAATGCATACTTGACTCTTTGGCCATCATGCATCGAAATGCGTGATTGGTGGCCCGAGGGTCGAGGGCCATGCTCCCTTGAGTCCATTACATGATAGGGAGTGTGTCCATGCATACATTTGCCTAAAAATTCTATGCCATACACTGCTTGCCCTCTACTGCTGCCAATTGCAGGTTCTGCAGGAAGCTTTGGCCGGTCGGTTAAATACAGTGCCGACCGGCAATCCATCAATGGCCGATAACTTCATCAGCGGCCGGTGACCATTTCCCATGGCCGGTGGCCATCCCTTCCAGCCGGTGGTATTCCCCAACATCCAGAGAGCATGTCCTTAGACTTCGGCAGTCCTCAGAGGAGCAGGGCAGTGAAAAATAGAGGCAACAGTGCTATGTAAGTGAGTTTCCGAGCGATATGGGTCAAGCATGCATCATTCGCGCATCCCAAGGCGGGATCTGTGGCCACCTTCCCTTTGCATTTAATTTGTTAATTAAATAGGAATTCTGTAATAATTAATTAGGTAGTTAGTTATTTATTCGGACTGTAATATTTATTCGGTCCCTCCGAGTGAGGGCGTATTTGTAATAAGTGTGGGTGCGTGTGTGCATGTCTTCCAACCCCACGTCTTTCTTCCCTTTTATTTACCTGCTTATGATGGTAGACTAGGGCATATTTAAATTAGCATACCTTATGCTATGCATGCGTGCATTCATACATTTGTCTTGCATGCACCAGGCTCGGTACATCATGCTAACTGCACTTGTATTTCAATTCCAAGTTGAGTACTTGTTAGTTGCAGCATTTCACGTGCCATCTTTAGGATAGCCGAGCCTGTTTAGATTGCATCTTTGCATGTGTTGCATTAGCCATTTTTAACATGAACTAGGATCATGCATATGATTACTAACTAGTTTCTGTTTTGGCTCAGAGTACTAGGTAAGCTTTTATGTTTTAGCATATCGCATGCGTGTGAATGTTGCCATAACAGCATGATTACCATGAGGCTAGCTGCTTATGTGATATAACTGCTTGAATGCCTGTGGATGAAGGTTGAATTAACTAACTTGAAATAATGCATTAAAACTGTGAGTTTTAAGCCCACTAAATAGTGGCAAGACCGTCTTTTATAAAAGCCCACTCGAGGGTGGCAAAACCTGCATTTTAGCTTACTCGCGAGTAGCAAATCACTTTCAAAGCAAAACCTGAAATGTTTTATTCCAATTTGGGTGATTCGGACTATACTTGTTTGCTGCGCGCATAACATAGTAATTCTAGGCTAATAAATGGAATAAGAACACATAAACGTTTTCAAAACAGAATATCACGGTTAGTAGAGGCCGGTCTTCAGACCGGGCGAGAGGGGTGCTCATAGCTGACCTTCCCCGATCGTACCCAAGTTCCCGAACCGAGGCAACTTTGGCGATGACGGACACGTGGCCTTTGGCACCGAGTCAGGGTTTCCTAAATTCCCCCAAAATAAAATATTTAGGTGGCGACTCTGTATCTGGCAAAGCGGTCCATGTTTGGCACTTCTTTTCAAAAAAATCTGTTTCTCAAAACGATTTGCCAGATTTGGACTCTTTGGTTCGAGATTAAGAACCGTGACACAAATCGAGTCCGAACTGTAGAGGGGTCCCTCGCGGACGTGTTACAGGGAGATGCTTTGTTGACTGTTGCCTACATCCTTAGCCGAGTGTCCTTCAAATCAGTTCCTTCCACCCCATATGAGATGTGGATTGGTGAGAGCCTAATATGGGCAATTTGCAGCCTTGGGGTTCTTTAGCTTACATACACAACACTTCTCATAAGTTTGGGAAGTTGGGCCTTAGAGGAAAGAAGTGTATTTTCATTCTCTATAGTGTGCATTCTAAGGGCTATGTGTTTATTGGGGAGCATCCGAATGGAAGTGTGACTGAAATTGAGTCACAAGACGTGGATTTCCTAGAGGAGGATTTCCCTAGCAGAGGTAAGGTAACTAGAGACATAGAGCTCTATGAGATGGAGGATCTGCTTGAAGGCGCACCTACTAGCCTAGTAGAGAATGAGGAAATAATCCCTCAAGCTCTTAGGGATAGTGGGAGCGATTTACCTGCCTATGGATTAGATCCAGTAGATGAGGATTCTCAGGACTCTCAACTGCGTAGAAGCAAACGTGGAGCTATACCCCGTTGTCGTTTTGAGATTAAGGGGGAAGCATTCATGATTGCTCCGAGTGATGAGATAGAGCCTAAGAATCTCAAAGAGGCTCTCTCATCCCCTGCTAGTAAAGAATGGAGTGCTGCGATGGATGAAGAAATATAGTCTATGAAGAAAAATCATGTATGGGACTTGGTTGATTTGTCGCCAGGGCGCAAGACTATTGGGAACAAATGGGTTCTCAAAATCAAGCACAAGGCGGATGGTTCCATAGAAAGGTATAAGGCTCACCTAGTGGCAAAAGGCTACACCCAATTAGAGTGTATGGACTACGAGGAAACCTTTTCACCAGTTGTGAGGTTTGCCTCTATTCGCCTAATTCTGGCCATAGTAGCTCAGTTGGACTTAGAGCTATATCAGATAGACGTTAAGACTGCGTTTCTCAATGGAGAATTGGATGAAGAGATCTATTGGATCAACCAGAAGGCTTTGTGGCAATAGGTCAGGAGCACAAAGTTTGCGAGCTTCAACGATCTATTTATGGCTTAAAGCAATCATCCAGACAGTGGAATCTGAGATTTCATCGAGCCATTGTTTCTAATGGGTTTACGATGATCGATGAAGATCACTGTATGTACGTTAAGCAGTCTAAGAACATTTTTTTGATATTGTCATTATATGTGGATGACATATTATTGGCTGAAAATGACAATGAGATGATTGTCACCACTAAAAAGTGGTTGTTCTCTAAATTTGAGATGAAAGACATGGGTGAAACGAGCTATGTGCTCGGTGTTAAGATCCTTAGGGATTACATTAAGACTATTCTAGAGCGATTCTAGATGCAGAGCTACAAACCCATTGACACTCCTGTTGCGAGAAGCGAGAACCTAAGCCTTGATATGGGTCCTAAGACTCCAGAAGAGAAAGAAAAGATGACCCGTGTACACTACGTGAATGCTGTTGGGAGCTTGATATATGCTATGATGTGTACACCCCCTGACATTTGTTATGCAGTCGGATTGGTAAGTCATTACCAATCCAACCTAAGACCAGCTCATTGGAAAGCAGTTAAGAGGATATTATGATATCGTAGAGGGACTGCAGACTACACACTTTGCTACCAAAGTTCAGATGTACGTCTAGTTAGTTATTGTGATGTCGACTGGGGAGGAGACTTAGATGAGCGTAAGTCCACTTCAGGATATATTTTCGTGCTTAATGATGGTGTTATTTCTTGGTGAAGTAAGAAGAAATCTTGCATCGCCTTATCGACAATGGAGGCTGAGTTTGTGGCTTGTTCATCTTCCGTTCAGGAAGCCGTTTGGTTGAGGAGATTCCTTTGGCATTTGCATATTGTCACACACATTTCAGGCTCTATGACTATCCATTGTGACAGCATGGTTGCACTTATTTACGCTAAGGATCCTAAGTACCACGGGAGAACCAAACACATTGATGTGAGGTTTAACTTTATCAGAGATATTGTGGCGCAGAAAGAAGTGATTCTGGAGCACATCCCTACGAGTCGCATGGTTATGGACCGTTTAACTAAGCCCATTGCAATAGATGTTTATCTTACTCATGTTAGGGCTTTAGGACTACATAGGTGGTGATATATGTGTATTCAGTTGAACTCTTATTTTTTTGGAGATATTTATGCCATTATGATTTATATTTGTTTCTATTACACATTTATGTTTACTACTTTTTGTAATGGTTTGCGAATTAGCACACACAAAATAAATAAATTTGATGTTAGCAGGCAAGACTGGCTCACTCACACGAGCAATCGCCCTTAGTGCTAAGTAGCGAGCAAGGATGAGACTAGTGGCTTATTGTCTTTGGGGCCAAGAGAGAGGCTAAAATTATCCACTAGCCATGTCGCCTTGGTTGGAGCCAAGATAAGGTCTTGTTAAAGACCGACCATAGATATGCCTGATGATGTGCCTACTTTTCCATGATGTGGCTGTTATGGATAGCCAGATGCGAGATCTCATTTGATGCCTAAGAGGCGAGCAAATAGAGAATTCGAGTCAAACACTAGGAAGCGACTTGTGCGCTTAAGAGCAACTAGACTAAGATCTGTATGGTGTGTGAGTTTAACATCACTCTTTGGAAGAGTTACTCCACTATAGTATGCATTCGTACTGCATGTGCTTATCAACCCGTTAGCAAGGTGAGAGAATGGATCCCTGCTTCCTCACCGTGTGAGTCCAAAAATTCATTTTTCCAATGACCTCACTTTGTACCTTTTGTGACCTTTGACTATGTCATAAAATGAGGAGTTGATGTTCTGCTACTTTGGTATGTTGCCTGCGGTCATGTATGATTCGGCTTAAGGGACATTACTGGGAAAGCAGTCAATTCCGAGTTAAATTATATGAGGGTGAAAGAAAGATAATCTAGTTCTATATCTCTGTTCTATATTCACTGTCGACAACTCACATTGCTCTGTATGGGATGCTGATTGGGTGTAAATATAATGCCGGACCTAGGAGGGTCAAACCTGCTCTTTGAGGGATTAGAGATGTTTTGGACCGATGTAGCTAAATGGGTCTAGGTACATGAGACACTATTTCTATTCTTTTTGGGTTGATGTCTCTATGCTAGCTCATATTGAGTTTCTAGTATAGAGCTCCCACATGTAGGTGTTCTCAGAGGTCGCACGGGTCATTGGTTAGTATGAGATTGTTCAATATTTGGAGAGATTGAGATAAAGATGTGGCAGTGTCATGCCAACTCATGTGCGAATGGGAGATGTGGAAATTGGGCCGGGTATTGGACCCGAATTTGGGTGCCCATGTGGCATGACCCATGACCCATTCAGATTACTCATCTTAATTTGAATTTGAATTTTATGACTATCCTATATGGATAACCCATTATCAATATCTATATCTATCATATCTTATCAACTGATATGGACAGATGGTCAGATAGTCAGCCTATATATTTGATACGTTATATGGGATGTGGGATGAATCCAATAATAAATGATTTTTCCCATACTCTCCCCCATTAAGCCTTTGCACCGTGACTAGTGTGGGTGATACTCATACTATGGTATCACTCCATTGCTGGGTGTTCTTAGTTCATGGTGGTGAAGCACATGATTTACCCATAAGGTTCTTCATTTCGGATTCAATCAAACAAGATATGGTTTGAATTCTTTTACCCGTTGCATTATCTATATCTTACAGAACTTTTGCACCGGTTGCTAGACTTGAAGCTATTAGAATGCTACTTGCTTTTGCATGTTTTAAAGATTTCAAATTGTATCAAATGGATGTTAAAAGTGCTTTCTTAAATGGGTACGTTTTAGAGGAAGTTTATGTTAAACAACCTCTTGGTTTTGAAAGTCATAAATACCCAGATCATGTTTTCAAACTTTCAAAAGCTTTATATAGTTTAAAACAAGCTCCTAAAGCGTGGTATAAAAATTAAATAATTTTCTACTTGACAAAGGTTTTTCTAGAGGAAACATTGATACAACACTTTTTATAAAAACCAAAAAGAAGAATATGCTAATTGTTCAAATTTATGTTGATGATATTATTTTTGGTGCTACTAATGAAAATTTGTGCAAAGAGTTTGCTAAAGATATGCAGGATGAATTTGAAATGAGTATGATGGGAAAGTTAAATTACTTCCTTTCTTTGCAAATTAAACAAACTAATGATGTAATTCATTTAAATCAAACGAAATATATCAAGGATCTACTCAAAAGGTTTAAAATTGAATCATCAAAGCCTGCAGCAACTCCAATGAGCACATCAATAAAAATTGACAAAAATGAGCAAGGTAAACATGTAGATGAAAAAAAAAAATATCGAGGTATAATTGGTTCCTTACTCTATCTTACTGCAAGTAGACCTGATATAATGTTTAGTGTTTGTATGTGTGCACGTTTTCAATTCGCACCAAAAGAGTCACTCATCGTTGCATTCAAATGTATTTTCAGATATCTTGTTGGCATTCCAAATTTGGGATTATGGCATCCTAAAGGAACCACTTTTGAACTTTTTGGTTACTCAGATGCCGACTTTGCGGGATGTAGACTTGACCAAAAAAGCACTAATGGCACTTGTCATTTTCTTGGACACTCTCTGTCACGCCCCCAAAATAATACAATAAAGATAACTCATATGCGGAATAAATATGAGAAACAACATACTTTCATATATCAAAGTTCACTGTTTAACAACTAGTTAAATGCCATGTAGGCTTACATGTTTCCAAGTCGTTGCTTTGTTACACAAATTGAGTCTCGCTCATTACATCTTCAGCCCTTGGCTTTACAAATAACAAGCATACACACATAAGGCATAATTAAGAAGCTCTTGCTTCCCAAAACTCCATCCACGCTATTGCCTTGGAGGAAGCATCTCACTTGTACCTGAAAATGGTATTCCCATATAGGGTGAGCCAACAGCTCAGTAGAAATAATCTAACACAATTTATGAGGTTTAGCAAAGGTATAAATACCACATACATAAACAATACCGATCCTGAAACATCCACAAGACCTGCATATCCATATGCCACTAAGACCAACCTTATTCCATTTTCCTTTAATTTCATTTTCAGTTCATATATGCTACTCAATTCAAGAGTTAAATTCGTTATCTTTCAACAACCAAAATGAGACTACAACTCAATGGTGTTCCATTTATGCAAAACACACATAAACACTTCAAACTTGCCTTTTTACGGATATTTCGTCCGCAGGAATCGGCACCCATGTATATTTTCTCAAGTATGCCATTTTACGGATATTTCGTCCGAAGGACTCGGCACCCATTTATATATAAAATTTTGAGTCTTTCACCCAGGACACTCCGGCCAACTTGCTTTAAATGGAGTCCATCTCCTTTCTCCTCCCAAACAAATATACATATGCAATGTATTTATAAACATAATCATATATGGAATACATCCCTTATCTCCTCCCAATAAACATGCATATACAATGTATTTATAGCACGATCATATTCAATAACAACCAATCAATTGATTAGCATTAAATCACCTAATCCACATACAATTTCTACAACAATCATGACTATCCTCCACCAATAGCCCAATGCAATTATTTCTAAAGAGATGTTCAATATCAAAATAAATAGTTTATTCAAAACTTCCATAGATGAGATAATATATATCCAATATCACAATTTATAATCACAACCTTCCAATTTCACGTTTTCAATGTTAATCTCAATTATTTATGCTATTAATAATTTAATCAAAATTAGGGAAAAATCCCCCTTTCACCAAATATCAACCCAAACACCAAAATCAACTATTTTGGCACAACATGATCTTATATTCAAGCCTCATACTCATTACCTCATATTCATCAAAACCCCTCTTGTCATTTCACACCCAAATCCTAGATTTGTCCAAACCACAACCGAATCTCATCATCTGTACATAATAGCAAATAACTAAGCTAAAAACCATATTAGAGTGTAGAAAATCCCTACCTCAAGTTTGAAGAAGAAACGAGTTGAAACCCCAAAATCAACGATGCCTAAACTCTATCTCCACCGCACACAACGTAGCCCTCTCCTAGATAACCAACTTTGATGAAGGACTTGGATCTAAATCCCAATGGATTTGGAGAAATCAAAGATCTTGTGAGGTTTTTGGTAGGAAATGTAAAGAGAAGGGAGAGGAAATGTTTTTAGAGAGAGAGAGATATACCAAAAAGTGAAATTCAATCAGCCCAAAGAGAGAAGAAAAGGAAAAAATTCCAAATCTACCTAACTTCCCGCACCTCCAGCCGCACGTGCCTTTTTAGCAGTGTGCTTCAGTCCCCCTGCCCTGTTTTCCGTACGTGCGGCCTCATTCCCTGCACGTGCGGACAAGCAGCTCGACCCCCGCTAGGACGCTGCCCTTAGACCCGCCAAGGGGTGCTACCCCCTCGACCCTCGACCGGCCCAGTTGAAGTGGCAAAACATAAAAGAAGGATCGAAATCAGGATTGCTACAACCTTCCCCCTTAAAGAATTTCGTCCCCGAAATTTCAAATCAAACTACTCAACAAGGGTTTCCAGCAATCAAACCATGCTACTTCCTTTTCAAATCACAATATTAGTTCCTAATCAAATCTCACCATTACATTACGGTGACCTCATTATTAGGAACCTCACAACTACTCATAAACATGAAGTTTCCCAGAAAGAAATGACAACCCACAACAACTTCATGCTTAAAATAACAATATACATAACAACATGTATTTAACAATCCCAATGCATTTACCTCAAACACTAGGGAATATTACAACGAAAAGCAATTTTAAACATTTTCAAACAAATTCGGATATTTGGAGCGGACTTCCGCCTCCCGTTCCCACGTCGCTTCCTCAACCCCATGGTGTCTCCACAAGACCTTTACCAAGGGTATAGTTTTACGCCATAGCACTTGCTCTCGGGTATCTAATATTTGCACCGGTCGTTCTTCGTAAGAGGCATCCTCATCTACCTCTAAATCAACCCAATCAAGTACATGTGAAGGGTTAGGTTCATACTTTCTAAGCATAGATATATGGAACACATTGTGAACCCCCGAAAACTGTGGCGGTAAGGCTAACCGGTATGCCACTTCCCTAATTCATTCCAAGATCTCAAAAGGTCCAATGAACCTTGGACATATTTTACCACTCTTACCAAATCTCATCAAACCCCGCCTTGGTGAGATTTTTAGAAACACATGGTCACCAACTTCAAAAGATAAAGGTCGTCTCCTCTTATCTGCATAACTCTTTTGTCGACTTTGGGCCGTAGCATTTTCTAAGAGATCATGTATTCAAATGTGACATTGAACTCGAATTTATGCCTACACATCGTCAATTAGCTAACATATTTACCAAGCCTCTTGATGAAGAACAATTTTGTTATTTTAGAACTGAAGTTGGTATGATGAATTCTCCCTTATAATAATTTTATATAAAATAAAATAAAAATAAAAAAATATTAAAAATTAAAAAAAACATTTTTTTATATAAATTCACTCTTTCTCTCTTTGCTCACCTACTCACCGTCCCACTCTCGCTCTCTTTCTCTGATTCTCTCTTTCTCTCTCTCACCCACTCTTCGTCTCTCTCATTCTTGATCGCTCTCGCCTGCTCTCACTCTCTATTTTTTCTATTCCATCTGCTCTCTCCGACACCATCTTCATCCCTACCATCATCTATCTAAATCCATCACTGATCTTCTTTATCATCACAGTTCATCACCATCATCATCAACCCAAATCCCTCACCGATCTACCAAAATCCATCCCAAATCTACATAAATCCATCACCGATCTATCAAGATCTGTCTCCAATCTACCGATCTTCACTATCCTTTCCGATCCTTTCCATCGACGTAGATCTATATTCTCGTCATCGTTCTTCACCATTGTCACCGATCATCAACATCATCATCGATCAACATGTTACAATTATTTTTGCATTGTGTGATATTCTTTATATGGTTATATGTGCTCCAAACTCTCTTGTACTTAATAACAATTACTTCTACCTGGTATGAAGAAATTGTTTTTATTTGTGTTTCTTTTTTTATGCTAGTGCACACAATGTAGTTGTTTATGGCCATATCTTAATGGCCCTTGGTATTATAAATTGGCAATCTATTTTTTACAATTTATGTAATTTTCTTTTGTGCATTAATTTAGGAGAGACTCGTACTATGTAATCTTTTGAGATTAAATCAATAAAATAAAAATATGAGTAATCTTAAGAGGGTATTTGTATATTCTATGCATAATTTTAGGGGGAGTGTCTATCGTTATCAAATAATTTTTTTTTCTCTTCTTATCTGTAATTTTTTTATATAGCGAAGACAGACAATTTTTTTCAAAAAGAAATGCTTGCAATTTTATTTCAGAAAGAGAAACTACTAATCGATTACATGTATGGGTTGAGAAGGCTTAATAGATTTTTTGCGTTTCACTTCTCTCAACAACTTTTCATGAGCCTTCTTTACATACCTCTCTCTATTTTCCACTTCTGTGAGTCTTGGCATTATCACCGTTGCATAATATTGCACTGCATTCTCCAACTAAAATTTTTGTTTTCTAGCTCTCTCTTCTCTTGTCGAGTATTCGCTAGTTGTTGTTTGAACAAGCTCACCTCGTCTATCAATTGTTGATTTTCTTGTATTCTTGCTTGTAGTCGTCGAGCCATATTGGAAACCGCCATCATCGCCTATGTACTAAGAGTCATAGTGTTATTAATAACATCGATATCATTTCGATTACCAAAAAAAACTAGAACTCTCATTTATAGGAATAGTGTGCGAATGCACTATCAGTAATCTTTCACTTGCCTGAATTATAGGCATCTCATGCATGTTAAAACCATTGATGGCTAAGGTAAGGAATGAAATGATTACACAAGAAGGTAAAACAAATTTTTCTCTAACAACACTTGACGATTTCGTATCTCTGCCTATCATCTTTGTCACTTTTTATACACTCCAATGATTTAATACTCGATGCATATCTGCTCAAATCTCTTGTTAGTCAACATTTTAGGCGCCGCTGCACCATTTTTTAGGCGATGCTTGAAAATCCCCACAATGATCATGACAAGACATAAGAACCTTTATTATATTTTTTTTGCATCTCAAATTATTTTCTCAAATGTGTTTGTCTGATTTTTGTTTTGCTCGCTGCAAATTTTTTTTTTCTCCCTAAAATCTTCCTATCTCCATATTTAATTTTGATGATGTCAAAGAGGGAGAAAATTATCAGCTTTAATTTTAAAATGTGAATTTGAAGTGGCATACATGTGCTTTAAATTATCAAATGTGAATTTGAATTGCCATATATGTGCTTTAAATTATCAAATATCTTATGTCGCAAAATTATCAAATAATTTCTTGATTTTTATTTTGTATCAAATCCATACAAATATTGTCATCATCAAAAAGAGGGAGATTGTTAATCATGTTGTTAAATTTTGATGATGTCTAAAATATTATTTGAAAATTTTGAATTTTTGAATATACATATTCTATATTATTTGACACAAAATATTGTCTGTTTAAAATATAGGTTGTATTTATAAATATTGTTTAAATGAAAATATTTTGAAAATATCACTATTCACTTTTTGACAAATTTAAAATTGATTAGTTGTATTATTTTGACAAAATTGATTGATTGGTTAGCTAGTCACTATTCACTTTTTGATAAATTTAAAATTAATTAATTGTATTATTTTGACAAAATTGATTGATTGGTTTATTATTTTGACAAATACAATATTGATGAATTGTTTCCTTTTGATATACTCACATAGGATGATTGGTTATTTTTATTTGAGTGTATTTATAATCTCTTCAACAATTACAAAACTTTTAGAAGGGGTATATATATATATATATATATATATATATTTATCTTATATGAATATTATTTAAAGAGATTTTACTGTGCAATCAAATTTTTTAAATAAAAAAATTATTATATACAAGTCACTATGTAAACCTGTTTTCACATTATTGTTTTAGAAAAAAGTTAACAGATGATTCATTGAGAATGACTTGACCAACATTTTCAAACTTTTGTGGTTACTCAACGTGATTGGAAAAAACAAAGTAAAAAAAGAGCATCTTGAGCTCATGTCATCCATCGTCAAAAGAGGAGCGTCTCTCCACCCAACGAGAAGATTTTTGGGTATAAATAGAAATGTTGTGTGTGGAGAAATATTAAGAATTTAAAGAGAAAAAATCTGTGTGCTCCAAAATTTTAAGTGTATTGTATTCTGCTCTTTCACTTTCAGATCTAAGTGTAGTTTTTGTTCTTACATTTTCATATCTACTCTTTGTGAGAAAATTATTACAAAAGAGGGTTGAAGCACCTCTTATCCTTTTTGATTATTTTGTGAGGATAAATTTTGTAAAGGTAAGGCATATATTGTTAAGTATGGCTCAAAAAGATAAGCGTAAGACCTGTTTAAAATTTACAAGCTTGGTGAAGCTTTGGTGGTGCAGTGATTTAGTGAAAACAGGTCGAAATAACCACTGATACGCAACCATGGCATGCAAAAATGATGAGTTACTTTAGAGGGCCATGCAAGGAGTTATTAAGCACATGCAAGATAGACATTCAATATGACCAAAACAACTCTGGAAATGGCTTATGGGGGTCCTAAAACCCACTAAAAAATGCTTGAACTGAGCTCAAGAAGTGTGCAAATATAGGCCCCTTTGGAAGGCCAAAAAGGGCAACAAACAAGGCAACAAGGGAGAGGGCCACCCCTCTCCTTCTTAGGACCTTAAACCACCATCCTCACCACTGAAATCCCTCAAGATTTCAGTGGTGAGGAGGCCCAAACAAGGTGGTCCCGAAGTTCACCAAAAATAGCACAAAATGGGGCCAAACAAGGCCTAAGAGGGGGTAAACGACTCCAAACACAAAAGTGGTCTTAATGAAGTATCTTAAACACAAAAAAACAGAACTTTTTTATGTTATACACAAAGCCCAAATCCGAAAGCAAGAAAGGCTAAATGGGTGTGCAAAAACGGGGAATAAAGAGGGAAAAGGGGTTACCTTTGAAGACCAACGAAACCAGCAGCTTCTTGGTCTCAAAAACCAGTCCTCAACCTCTGAAAACAAGCTCCAAGAACCTCCAAGTGATTATGGAGGTGTGTGGCTATGAAGTGGTGTGCAATAGGCCAAGAACAAGCCCCTTTTGGACCCTCTAACCCACCCAAATGTAGAGAGAGAGGGAGATATAGAGAGGGAGTGATATATATGTGATATATATCAGATTTTTCTAACCTCTCTAATGGAAGGAGAGGCTCTCCTTATATAGAGAAACCAATGGGGCAAAGCTTCTCTTAGAAGCTTTGACCAAAAAGGCCAAGCTTCTCTTAGAAGCTTGGAGCAAAAGGGCCAAGAAGGCCAAGCTTCTTGGAGAAGCTAGACAAAAGGGCCAAGCTTCTCTTAGAAGCTTGGAGCAAAGAGTTCAAGCTTCTTGGAGAAGCTAGAACAAGGGTGCAAAAGGTGCAAGCTTCTTGGAGAAGCTAAAACCAAGGGTTCAAAAGAGTCAAGCTTCCTCAAGAAGCTAAGAAGGGTCAAGCTTCTTGGAGAAGCTAAAAAAAAGGGTCAAAAGGTTCAAGCTTCTTGGAGAAGCTAAAAAAGGTCAAGCTTCTTGGAGAAGCTAAGAAAAAGGTCAAGCTTCTTAGAGAAGCTAAAAAGAGGTCAAGCTTCTTGGAGAAGCTAAAAAAGGGTCAAGCTTCTTGGAGAAGCTAAAAAAAGGTTCAAAAGGGTCAAGCTCCCTCAAGAAAAGGTCTCGGTCAGGACAAGTGGCCGATTGATCAAAACAGTGGCCGGCCGACCAAACATAATGCCGACCGGCAACAAAAGGTGCCGACCGGCAGAAAAGATTGCCGATGGCAGTAAAAACCAGCCGGTGGCCTCTAGCCACTGCCGGTGGTGTGTGGGGATGCCTCACAAGGCATTCTCTGCCCCTCCAAGGCAAAACACAAGTGTTTAGTGCAAAACCAGACACAAAACGGTCAAGTTCGGAGATCCTGAGGCAGGGCGCGTAGCCAAGACCTCCGGGAACTCCAAACAAACACAAACATGGATAATCACCGAGTGTTCAAACGGTGACGTCCAAGTCTTGAGGACGGTCAAAAATGGGGTGTCTACAGTTGTCCCTCTTTGACAGAACTCGAAAGTCATAACAATGACGGGAGTGAGTGTCAAAGCCCAGAGACAACCCATTTTTGACAAGGCCGAAGACTTAGACAAAGCATACAAGCTACAAATAAAGGTATGCGCCCGAGGGCAGGGGCAAAATGCAAGATAATGCACAAAGCCGAGCATAACATATGATCATGCAAGAAACATAGGGACGTATCCCAGTGTTTCGGAAATGTATAAGCATTGGAACGTATTCCAAATGCTCTTAACCAAAGGGGGAGAAACATAGGGACATATCCCGGTGTTTCGAAACGAATGAGAAACATAGGGATGTATCCCCGTGTTTCGGAAAAAGAAGGAGAAACATAGGGACGTATCCCGGTGTTTCGGAAAGAAGGGAGAAGAAACATAGGGACGTATCCCAGTATTTCGGAAGGAGAGAGAAACATAGGGACGTATCCCGGTGTTTCGAAAAAAAGAGAAAGAAACATAGGGACGTATCCCGGAGTTTCGGAAGGAAAGAGAAACATAGGGACGTATCCCAGTGTTTCGGAAAAAGAGAAAGAAACATAGGGACGTATCCCGGAGTTTCGGAAGGAGAGAGAAACATAGGGACGTATCCCGGTGTTTCGGAAAAAGAGAAAGAAACATAGGGACGTATCCCGATGTTTCGAAATGGTGTGAGCATTGGAACGTATTCCGAATGCTTTTAACCGAAGAGGGAGAAACAAAGGGACGTATCCCAAAGGTTAGGGACGCATCCCAAGGATTAGGGACGTATCCCAAAGATTAAGGACGTATCCCAAGGATTAGGGACGTATCCTAAAATTAGGGACGTATCCCAAAGGTTAGGGACGTATCCCAAAGGTTAGGGACGTATCCCAAGGATTAGGGACGTATCCCAAGGGTCAGGGACGTGTCCCAAAGATTAGGGACGTATCCCAAGGATTAGGGACGTATCCCAAGGCTTAGGGACGTATCCCAAAGATTAGGGACGTATCCCAAGGCTTAGGGACATATCCCAAGGGTTAGGGACGTATCCCAAGGCTTAGGGACATATCCCAAGGGTTAGGGACGTATCCCAAAGATTAGGGACGTATCCCAAGGATTAGGGTGGTTCAAGCACCGGAACGTATTCCAAATGCTCTTAACCAAAGAAGGAGAAACATAGGGACGTATCCCGGTGTTTCAGAAAGAAGGGAGACGAAACATAGGGACGTATCCCAGTATTTCAAAAAGAAGAGAGAAACGTAGGGACGTATCCCGGTGTTCCGCAAGCAATGAGAAACATAGGGACGTATCCCGGTGTTTCAGAACAAGGAGAAGAAACATAGGGACGTATCCCAGTACTTCAGAAAGGAAAGAGAAACATAGGGACGTATCCCGGTGTTTCAGAAGGAAGGAGAAACATAGGGATGTATCCTAGTGTTTCGAAAGGAAGGAGAAACATAGGGATGTATCCCGGTGTTTCAGAAAGAAGAGAAAAGAAACGTAGGGACGTATCCCGGTGTTTCGAAAAGAGAGAGGAAACGTGGGGACGTATCCCGGTGTTTCAGAAGGAAGGAGAAACATAGGGACATATCCCGGTGTTTCAGAAGGAAGGGAAAACATAAGGACGTATCCCAGTGTTTCCGAATAAAAGAGCGTGCAAAACAATGCAATGTAGGTGCACAAGACAGTGCGATAAAATGCATTTTCTATGCAAGTATGGGGGCATTTTCTATGCAACGTTGAAAGCATATTCTATGCAGAAACATAACGATGCGCGGCACGCATGCAACCGAAGTGTATATGAAAGTTCACATTCTATGCAATGGAAGGGCATCAAACATGTACTTTGATGCCTCCGATTTACCTTTCGGAGGAGTTGGCAACACAACTCTGCTCGAAAAAGGGACACCCTGTTTACATTGGCGAGAGATGACATTTGCTGCTGTTTTAATTGCCATTCTGACTTGAAGCAGGCTTAATCTTGAGCTTGAGGTAGAGGCACACCCATACTTCGGGGTAGTGACAAGGCCTGAAGAGGTACATCCGGAGTACAATCACGGAATTTGCTGAAGGTGAAACACACTCAGATGCTTCGATTTTCCCTCTTTTCTTTTGCTTTGTAGTTTGGAACCCATATAGCTTCAAATAGGTCCTTGTTTTACTGTTCTTGCATGACCTGGGTTGAACCCTGCGGTTTTAAGAAAGAACAAATTCTTGTTTTGCACAAATGTGGAGAATGGCACAGCACTCTGAGCACAAAACGATTTGATTGAAATTGAGAAATGAGTTCTCAATCGGGTATTAAGCCTACAACTGAACACAGCATACTATGACTCAACAAAAGGTACACGACCTAAACACATTGAGTAACACTCGAAAAAGACTCAAAACAAAAGTCGAGACAAACAAAACAAAAGACATGGCACACAGACGTGCACAGGGAGCCTGTTTCACCGGGTATTGTTTCCCACCCTTTCTCATTTGTGATCCTCACATCACTTGGCCCTCAAGCTCGGCTTTTCTCACAAAACCCTTTTCCTCACTTTTTCTTTCAGCGCACATCTCTCTATTCTTCAATCTCTCATTTTTTTTATCCCTCCCCTGGGTGGTTGATGGATAAGCTGGAAATTGCGGGTTCTCGCCCCTAGCATTCTGCTAGATTCTCTTTTTTGTTCACAACAGTGAGTTTCTCCCACAGAGGGGTTGCAATGCGACCAGACGCGCAGTAGATCTGCAATTGACATCGGTTGACGATGCTCCGCTGGGGAGTTTGGACGTGATCAGATCTGTCCAGATAAGGGAATGGAATATCTTGTCCCATTCTGGTTCGTGCTTCGCACTTGGCTTGATACCTCGTTGCTTGGAGGATGTGAGAGCTTTCTGTCATTTTGCAGTCAGCTTCAGTGGTGCCCTTTTCTGGCAGGTAGAGTGCCCTTTCTGGAAGATGCACTGACAACGGGGGAAAGACAGGAAGCCTGACTCAACTGTGCCCCTAGTTCATTATTTTGACCATTTTTTGTTTTTGTATTCTACTAAAACAATTTTGACCAACATGAGAGTTAGATTAACACACTTGTTCGATTTTTGATTTGAAATCATGCAAGTCAGGCTATGAGCACTGAAAATTTTCCTTTTTTGGGTCCAAGAAATGGTCCAGTTTTGGAAAAGATGGAATAATTTTCGAGGGATCAGTCAACCTCAGTAAAAATTCTCAAAAAAATGTTTTTGCAAACGGCCAATGCTTAACAAGCACGAAACCTACTCTTGAGACGCACAACCTCAGATTTGGAGGAAAATTGCCCCCTTGCTCGAAGAGAGCTGCGTGGCAACGGAAAGTTGCCCCTTGTTTGAACGGCACCGTAGCGCATTGAATGGCAACGGAAAGTTGCCCCTTGTTTGAATGACACCATGGTGCATTAAATGGCAACGGAAAGTTGCCCCTTGTCTGAATGGCACCGTAGTGCATTGTAATCAGTCCTCAGAGCGATGATTGCGACCGAACTCCCGGATACAGAAAAGACAAGGATGACTAGAACCATCACATGGACACAATCGATTTTAGAGGTGCTTGTGGCTGGACTTCAGAATGAAGTTGCCTACGTATCCCAAACATGGGAATCAAGCCTTACGTAGTTCCGGGTGTAAGGTACACTCGGGTATTATCCTCTCCTTTTTTGGCTCTAACTTTTGCCAAGGCGCTCGTTGCGGATTTTCGACCTTGCGAGCTTTGTTCTTCTTTTCTTTTCAATTTTTTTCATTTCTTTTTCTCTTTTTTTTTTTTTTTTTGCATTTTTTTTCTTTCTTTTTTCCTTTTCTTTTGCATTTTTTTGCTTCTTTTTTTTTGTATTTTTTTTCTCTTGCTCTAACTTTTGCCTGGGTCGCCCTTCCGGGTTTTCGGCCCAGCGAGCCTCTCAAAGGGTAAAAGTGTAACAAGTCCATGCCAAATGGTTTTAGGGTTTTGAAGCCATCCGTATCCAAGAGAGTGGCTGTTGTATTGATTTACTGAAGGATCCATCTTCGGCTCTTCGAACATATCTGATATTTTTGCCCCTAGTTTGAGGGGGGCTTCTGATCTAGCTTTACAAGCTTCCTTTGATTTGATCTTCTTGATCTGACTTTGGTGCCTCTTGTTCGAGGGCTGCTTCAAAATGGCCACACAGGCCTCACGTTGTGGTTGACCGTTGAACGTTCTGAACTCAGGTTCAAGGTTTGAAAGTGAGGGGTCGAATCTCGAGGCTAAGAGCGATCCTAAGCTACACAATCTCAAGAGCGATTCCACACAGGTCTTCGCAGGACTGCGCAAAACATTTTGTTTTTGAAAGTTTTTAAGAAAGTGACAAATCACTCACGCTGAAGACAGTGTGGGACCAATCTGGATCAAGCCAGGGTCCTTCTCAGTACTCACGCTAACAAGCATGGTTTCATTCATTAAGGGGTTAGCATGCCTCTCTTTCTCTCAATTGATCAATTTTTGCAAAACCTGAAGAATTCCTTCTTCTTCGTTTTTTATCACAATGTTTCGAAAAAAAGTTTTGAAAAACTTAGGTCATTACAATGACTTCAAAGGCACAGAAAAGGCAGGCGAAGAGCACTGTCATTCCATTCAAACTTCTGGCACAACTGGCACACGGCAGAAGCAAACACAAGAGTGTGAAAATCACTGTTGTTCCATTCAAATCTGTTGGCATAACTGGCTCCAAGGCAGAAACAGACTCAAAAGAAAGCAAAAAGACAAACACAAAACAAGATAGTGATGTCCGAGGTAACACCCCCGGAATCACCCGACTCTAACAAAACAGGGCTGACTCGATACAACAAGACAGACCCAATTGAGTCAGTAAGAAAAGACTAACTCTATACAAAACAACAAGACTGACCCAATACCCAAGTCAAAAGCACAAGAACCAGCATTCGCAAAATGCTCAAAATAGTGCATGCCATACGCCACATCCGGAGTAAACTGAGCGCCGCCCGCAGGTGGTTCATCCCTCGATCACATCACATTATCCCCCATAAGTTCACTGGTCAAGTGTCGATAGACTTTGCAGGACTTGGTGCGGGGATGACCCTGTTGTCAATTAAATTTTGTATCTCGTGGCGGAGACGGACGCAACTGTCAGTGTCATGACCGGTTTGTTGATGAAAAGCACAATACTTAGTCAGGTCATGCTTTGGAGGGAGAGGATCGGGTAGAGGACGTTGT
Source organism: Camellia sinensis (assembly GCF_055761805.1). Taxonomy (NCBI): domain Eukaryota; kingdom Viridiplantae; phylum Streptophyta; class Magnoliopsida; order Ericales; family Theaceae; genus Camellia; species Camellia sinensis. The sequence goes on from NC_138968.1 coordinate 143,353,634, forward strand.
TCCAACGGTTTCAGATGTCCTTTCCTGAGTAGGACCCCTAGAGCTTTAGACAAAGGCATAAAGAGCGGGGTGAAAACCCTCTTGCCTCGGGGTAGATAATCCGAAGTTCGGGGGTTTGGATTGGATGCACCAACAAAAGGGGTGGCTGTTCTTGGTGTGGTGGTGGCGACCATGCCCACTTCAGAAGATCTTGCAGCTGCGTCACCGCTGGTGGTCGCATTCGAACTGCGGGTAAACGCCCTCCTGGGCTGCTCCTTCTCCTGATCAATAAGGCCCTGCTTCATAGCATCCTTGATCTGTACCCCCATCTCATGAAGATCCGAAAAGGTAGGGAAGGGGAGCACGATCATTTTCTGCATTAGTTTGGGTTGGAGGTTGCGCATAACCATCCTTATCTGGTCTTTGTCGGAAGGCCTTGTAGCCATCATCGAGGCCTTTGCTCTCCACCTCACCACAAATTCTGAAAAACCCTCCTTTGGCTCTTGGCGGGTGACTTCAAGATCACGAGTTGTGACCTCAATCTGTGTGTTGTAGGAGTATTGATCACTGAAGGCCCCAGCCATCTCTTCCCAATTCTGTTTCACAGGGTTCTCCAATTTCGCATACCAGGTTGCAGCTATCCCAGACAGGGTCCGGCCAAACAATGATAGCTTCTGTAATCTGGTGAGGCCCATCGGCCTTAGAATGTCTGAAAACAGCTGCAAGTGCACCATAGGATCCCCGGACCCATTGAAACGGTCGATATTTGGCATCTTGAATTTGTCTGGCAGCGTCACAGCTGCATCGGTATATCCATCCTCGATGTCCGGGACGGATTTCATGCCTTGAGCCTTCTTGAACAACCTTTCAAGCTTGCTCATCTTCAGCGCCGTTGGATCCGTCTCTAACTCAAAAGGGGAGTCCGGTAGGTTAATGGGTGTCTTGGATAGCTGGGGTAGAACCGGGGGCGGAGCTGGCCGGACTGGAATGTCCGTATCATCCTGGACGTGGGTTGCCTCCCCGAGTATGGGAACTCTTGGTGGGGGAGGAGCCTGGTGCGAAGTAGATACTCCAGTTTGCTGCTCCAATCTGGCAATTGTCTTTGCCTGTTGGGCTATGACCACAGCCTGTTGCTTGGCGAATTCTGCTTGATGGACAGTGTCTTGCTGCATGGCCTTCATACTATCCTGGAGTTGGCGCACCATCTCTTCCAGACTCGACATACTGTTCTAATCTAACTGAGCAACCGGTATATCTGTGTCGGCAATAGGCTCGGAAATCTCAGCCCGACTGCTCAAAGATCACTGATCTGGTAGCTGTTGTATTGGTGGTCTGTGCCTGACTAGCCTTCTCTGGCCCTGATTACCCTTGAACTAAGTCTACGACCTGACAAAGTCTATCAGTACAAGTCCAATGAACCTCGGGGGATATTGGAGCCTTTTGAAGCTATGGTTCCAGGACTACCTAGCAAAAGAGAAAACAGGCAGCATCTCAGCCCAATTTCATCAGAACAGGCATAGGCATAATTGAATAACTGTATTCTACTACTGATCACTGTTCCCCAAAATCACTGCCCCAAATCTGAATCTGATACCCGCAGATATAACTGATTCTCAAAACACTGATGCCCGCAGGCCTGATACATAGACTTGCAAACTGATATATGCATTCCTGTAGAGGCCAACTCCAAAAAGCACATAACAAGCAAATGAGAGCCAAAACACCCCTATGTTGGGGTAGGGTTTCCCTGTCCTATTTTGTCAGGAGCTAGGGTTTCACTACGCACGCAGCGGTTTCAAACAACCTAACATCGGGTGAGCAACCTGTCTTAGCTTGGAATGGTCACTATGGATTCCGAATATGCACTAGATCGAATGGTCAAAAGGGTGCCCCGGTAAAAATCGGGGTTTGTGTTCCCATACTGTCAGAGCCCATAACCGGTCAGCCTTATGGTCATGCCTTGACAAGACAAGCCTCCGGCAAACCATTCAGGAATGGCAGATGGCAAACACTGTGTCCTAGACGTACCAATGCACATGCAATACAAAGAGACACATAAGTGTAGTCAAAACAGGATATCACGAGTTCGAGTCAAGCTCTCTAATTCCCCAGCAGAGTCGCCAGAAACTGTAGACGCGCCCGCGTGGGGCCCCGCTACAGTTCGGACTCGATTCGTGTCACGGTTCTTAATCTTGAACCAAAGAGTCCAAATCTGGCAAATCGTTTTGAGAAAACAGATTTTAGGAAAGAAGTGCCAACCATGGACTGCTTTGCCAGATACAGAGTCGCCACCTAAATAATTTTTATGGGGGAATTTAGGAAACCCTGACTCGGTGCCGAAGGCCACATGTCCGTCATCACCGGAGTTGTCTCGGCTCGGGAGCTAGGGTACGATCGGGGAAGGTCAGCTATGAGCACCCCCTCTCGCCCGATCCTAAGATCGGCCTCTACTAACCGTGATATCCGTTTTTGAAAACTTTATGTGTTCTTATTCCATTTTATTCACCTAGATTTACTATGTTATGCGCACAGCAAACAAGTATAGACCAAATTGCCTAAATTGGAACAAAACATTTCAAGCTTGTTTTGAAAATGGTTTGCTACTCGCAAGTAGGCTAAAATGTAGGCTTTGCCACCCTCGAGTGGGCTTTTAGAAAAGATGGTGTTGCCACTATCTAGTGGGCTTAAAACTCACAGTTTTAATGCATTATTCCAATTTAGGTAATTCAACCTCCACCCACAGGCATTCAAGCAGTTATATCACACAAGCAGCTAGCCTCATAGTAATCATGCTATCATGACAACACTCACACGCATGCAAGGATGCTAAAGCATAAATACTTACATCGTACTCCGTGCCAAAACAAAAACTAGTTAGTAATCACATGCATGATCCTAGTTCATGTTAAAAATGGCTAGTGCAACACATGCAAAGATGCAATCTAGACAGGCTCGGCTATTCTAAGATGGCATATGATGATGATACAACTAACACGTATTCAACTTGGAATTGAAATACAAATGCAGTTAGAATGATGCGCCGAGCCCGGTGCATGCAAGACAAATGTATGAATGCATGCATGCATAGCATAAGGTATGCTAATTTAAATATGCCCTAGTCTACCATCATAAGCGGGTAAATAAAAGGGAAGAAAGACGTGGGGTTGGAAGACATACACACACTCACCCACACTTATTACAAATTCGCCCTCGCTCGGAGGAACCGAAAGAATAATACAAATTAACTAACTCGCAAGCTAATTAATTATTACAAATCACCTAATTAATTAACAAATTAACTAAGCTAAGGAAAGCATTAAAGGCCTCGGGAAGAGGATCCAATGCGTGCATGCTCGGGTCTTGCTCGGAAGTGCACTGCCATGCATAGGTTGCCTCTGTTTTCCATGCTATGCTCCTCTGAAGACTGCCAAATTCTCAGGATTGTTTCCCTGGACATTGAGGAATGCCACCGGCTGAATAGAATGTCCACCGGCAGTGTTTCGTGATCACCGGCTGTTGGTGAAGGTATCGGCACATGAAGGATTGCCGGTCGGCATTGAATACTGCCGGTCGGCAGAAAGTTCCTGCAGAATCTGCAATTGACAGCAACAGAGGGCAAGGCAGAGCATGGCAATGCAATTCAAGCAATGTATGCACCAATCATGTCCCTTATCATGTTAGTGACTCAAAGGGACATGCTCCTTGGTTCTCGGACCATCAATCGCGCATTTCCATGCGTGATGGCCCAAGAGATCAAGTTATGCATTTCCATGTCAAATGCAATGCAAACAATCAAACCAATGGGGACTTAACCTCTATCATGGATAGTCAAGAGGTCAAGCATGCATGCCAATGCAATGCAACCTAAGCATGTTAACTAGGCATGCAATACGACAATGCAAATAAGCAAGCAATGAACAAGCATGCAAGCTAGTGGACATGCAAGACATGGTGCAATCAAAGCATGCAAAGTGTAAGACATGTAACAACATGTAAAGATTGGACTTAAACAAGATTTGGGCAGCTCTAATTAGGCCCAAAACAGTGGCCATAAGTTTAAGAAAATGGAACCAAACACACATGCACACATGCACATGTTAAAGGCCTAAATACTTAAGCATCAAAGGACTACTTTTAAGCGCACTTAAAAGGGGGTAATCATGGACATATGACATGTATTATAAGCCTTGAAATCATGTAGGAAATGATGCCAAATTAACCTACCAATGCAAGCTATGCATGCAACCAAACCCAAGGACCTAAAGCATGGCCATATGACTCATGAAGCAAATGACCAAATTGAATCAAAACAGCCCCAAATCATGCAAAAGTAAGCCTCAAGAACCATTTAGATGGCATCTAAATGACCTAATCCTAGAAGCATACACAATGGCATAAACATGAAGCATGAAACATCAACTCTTGAAGCATCAAAAGGGCCATGAAATGAAAGCGTATAAGCATGTTAAATGGACTGAAATGACACTATGAATGATGCCAAACCATTAAATCAAGGCAAGTAATGCATGCTATACATTCACATACTTAAGGCCAACAAGCCGGAATGCAAAGGGGCTATACTAAGCATGCCAAAGCCGACCCAAACAACCTAGGACAGACCTTAAACACACTAAAACATGCATAAAAGCTTCACAAAGCTAAGCCAAAAAAAGTAAGCATAGTGGTCTAAATGCTAGATATATGTTAAGGCAATATAGAGGAATACAAAGCAAGTGTATGATGCACATGGAATCTCACAAAATCATCAAAAATTAGTGAATAAAACATGTGAAAATAGGCCCAAATAACCACTGATACGCAACCATGGCATGCAAAAATGATGAGTTACTTTAGAGGGCCATGCAAGGAGTTATTAAGCACATGCAAGATAGACATTCAATATGACCAAAACAACTCTGGAAATGGCTTATGGGGGTCCTAAAACCCACTGAAAAATGCCTGAACCGAGCTCAAGAAGTGTGCAAATATAGGTCCCTTTGGAAGGCCAAAAAGGGCAACAAACAAGGCAACAAGGGAGAGGGTCACCCCTCTCCTTCTTAGGACCTTAAACCACCATCCTCACCACTGAAATCCCTCAAGATTTCAGTGGTGAGGAGGCCCAAACAAGGTGGTCCCGAAGTTCACCAAAAATAGCACAAAATGGGGCCAAACAAGGCCTAAGAGGGGGTAAACGACTCCAAACACAAAAGTGGTCTTAATGAAGTATCTTAAACACAAAAAAAAAGAACTTTTTTATGTTATACACAAAGCCCAAATCCGAAAGCAAGAAAGGCTAAATGGGTGTGCAAAAACGGGGAATAAAGAGGGAAAAGGGGTTACTTTTGAAGACCAATGAAACCAGCAGCTTCTTGGTCTCAAAAACCAGTCCTCAACCTCTGAAAACAAGCTCCAAGAACCTCCAAGTGATGATGGAGGTGTGTGGCTATGAAGTGGTGTGCAATAGGCCAAGAACAAGCCCCTTTTGGACCCTCTAACCCACCCAAATGTAGAGAGAGAGGGAGATATAGAGAGGGAGTGATATATATGTGATATATATCAGATTTTTCTAACCTCTCTAATGGAAGGAGAGGCTCTCCTTATATAGAGAAACCAATGGGGCAAAGCTTCTCTTAGAAGCTTTGACCAAAAAGGCCAAGCTTCTCTTAGAAGCTTGGAGCAAAAGGGCCAAGAAGGCCAAGCTTCTTGGAGAAGCTAGACAAAAGGGCCAAGCTTCTCTTAGAAGCTTGGAGCAAAGAGTTCAAGCTTCTTGGAAAAGTTAGAACAAGGGTGCAAAAGGTGCAAGCTTCTTGGAGAAGCTAAAACCAAGGGTTCAAAAGAGTCAAGCTTCCTCAAGAAGCTAAGAAGGGTCAAGCTTCTTGGAGAAGCTAAAAAAAAGGGTCAAAAGGTTCAAGCTTCTTGGAGAAGCTAAAAAAGGTCAAACTTCTTGGAGAAGCTAAGAAAAAGGTCAAGCTTCTTAGAGAAGCTAAAAAGAGGTCAAGCTTCTTGGAGAAGCTAAAAAAGGGTCAAGCTTCTTGGAGAAGCTAAAAAAAGGTTCAAAAGGGTCAAGCTCCCTCAAGAAAAGGTCTCGGTCAGGACAAGTGGCCGATTGATCAAAACAGTGGCCGGCCGACCAAACATAATGCCGACCGGCAACAAAAGGTGCCGACCGGCAGAAAAGATTGCCGATGGCAGTAAAAACCAGCCGGTGGCCTCTAGCCACTGCCGGTGGTGTGTGGGGATGCCTCACAAGGCATTCCCTGCCCCTCCAAGGCAAAACACAAGTGTTTAGTGCAAAACCAGACACAAAACGGTCAAGTTCGGAGATCCTGAGGCAGGGCGCGTAGCCGAGACCTCCGGGAACTCCAAACGAACACAAACATGGATAATCACCGAGTGTTCAAACGGTGACGTCCAAGTCTTGAGGACGGTCAAAAATGGGGTGTCTACAGATCTTGGAGACATCGGAGCTTAATTCACTAGAAAGGACATTGCTTTCGATCACCTTAGGATCGAAATTATGTGCTTCTGAATTCATAGAAATTGTCAAGAGCGCAACTAAGAACATGACCAACACTTTTGGTGAAGCAAGATTTGCTATTCTTGTTGAAAGAAAAATGAGAAAGAAATGAAGTGGTTTATTTTCTAGCAATGTGGTCATACATATATACATGCAAGAAAAAGATGTGGTGCAAAGTGTGGATATTACATCAAACTGTAAAGAAGTGATAGCTCAGGTTACCATAATTGGATTAAGGCTTTGGCAACTTGGTTTTTCATTAAAAAGGTTAAAAAATAGAAAAAATTAGTCTAAGGTCAGTCTCCCAATTTTAGTAATGGAAGAGATCCATAATATTATTTTATGATGTTTAAGGTCCCTCAACCCCACACCCCATGTATTATAGAGAAATGTGGTATAAGCTTGAAACCTTCACCTCTCTCTCTCTTCTCTCTCTTAGACTTATCCCTCACCTCTTCTCTCTCCTTGCTGCTCTGCTCTCTCTTTTGTCGATCTAGCTTGATCAATCCAAGAATCCCTATGTCAAGAACTCCCCAGCTCTGGCGAGCTATCATCCCAAATTGCAACGTCAATTGTTGACTTTTGACTTCACGAAACCTAATCTGCTCAACTCGAACCCTAAAAGCAGCGAGATCATGAAGGAGACCTTCAGTATATCGCAGTTAATGTCGTCGGCAAACTCGTCATTCGTGTCATCATTGATTCAACACGCATTGCACTAGGTAGGAAGATGTGAAGTATTGCCACTCGTAGTCATATTTTTATATTGTAGTTTTTCTATTCCTAGGTGCTTCATCATGAAGTAACCTCCTTAGCTATTATATGTAGGGCTGTAATCTTTGTTTTGGGGAGGTTTTTGAGAAATTGAAATATCAGATTTTGGTATTTTGTTTTAGCATTGTTTTGCTACTTCCTAGGACTTTGTTTTATGCCCCATAGTTCGTGAGATTTGAGCCTGTTTGCTGGATTTTGCAGAATCCAGTCTTAAAATCTGATTCTTTCATATTTTGGCCATGATCCAAGTGTTAATTGGGTTCATCTTTGATTGTAGTTGTTGGAGCCTCCAACCAAACTACGTCACTAGTATTTCACATTTTTATTATTTAGTCCAATCAATATGCACTTGATAGTTCCAACTGACTGCCTAAAATCCTTATAAATGTTGGATTTGAAGAGAAGAGAAAGAAGAGAACGAGGATAGAAAGAGAGAGAAAGATGGACTGCATGGATTGAGCCAAACTGGAGTGTTCCAGAGTCCACCAGAAGGGGGTTATAGAGAGAGAAGGTGGAGAGTCCAGAGAAATTTCCTTTATCCCATGTAAACTCAATCTCATTGTTTATGATTTCTATGAGCATTTGAGAATCCAATAAGATTTGAGCTTGAACAGCTTTTTTATATTTGAATCAAAGAAAATTTTTCTCTGGTTTGGTCTAGAAAAAATTCAGTCCAAACTAGAGATGGACCGACCCAATTTTCTCTGAAGTAGAGCACTAGACACCAGAGAATTTCTCAAGACCAACCCAATTTTCTCTGAAGCAGAGCACTAGTTCAACCTAGAGAAAATTTAGTCCAAATCAGAGAATTTCTCTGGACCAACTCAATTTTCTCTGAAACAGAGCACTAGTCCTTATTGTTGTCTAGAGAAATTTGGAGTTTTCTCTGTGATTTGTCCAGAGAAATTCTCTGGATCGAATTTTCTCTGAATTGATGTTGAGGGACCTTAGACATCATGAAAATAGTGAGTGTCCTTTATGCTATAAAATCTTAATACTAGGGACCTTAAAAAAAATTCCCCTAAAAAATAACAAAAATATATTAAAATTATAAAATCAAAAAAAATCAAAAATTTATTTTAAAAAATCAACATTCAATAATTATCGATATTCGATACAACTAAAAAAATTATTTCCAACCAAATTATTATTTTTATGTCGTAAAAAAGTCACTGACAATTCTCAAACCAGCCTAAATGCAATGAAGAGATTTGATGCAAGTGGAGATTACATGAATTTTCTATGGAAGGAAAAATATTTAAACTTATTTTCTAGTTGGAGATTACATGTTTTCTTTTTGACTTTTTACATTTAAAAAAAAATATATGTAGAAAAATAAAAAGAGTACTTTATGTTTTAATTTTTTTGACTTTTTTAAGTAATAAAAATGTTAGAAATTCTAAAAAAAAATTATTAAAATTTCTCCTAAATATTTTATGTAGATGTGGGAGCCAAAGCAAGGTACTGAGGCAACACAACAACACCGTTTTGTTTATTATAAAAAAATAAAAATAAATAATAAAATAATAAAAAAACTTTTTGAAACACATGCACGTGTTAAGCCAGAGTCTTGCTTTAGGTGGAAAAAATATAAAACAACACTTTCAAGGTTGACTTTCGAAATAAGGAGAAGCCATAAACAAAACAAAAAATAAATAATAAACACTTGAAATTTATGATGTAATCCACCAATATTTCAAGTATTTAACATATTTAAATTTGAAAAAAAAAAAGTCAATAAATTTTATTCTTATATATATATATTAAAAATTTTAGCTAATCTAACAGTGTAAACTTCCCTATAAGGTTCATCATGTTTGGACAAGGATAAATTTTTTAATTTCTTTAGCAATTCACAACCACTACCAAAAAATTGAAAGATATGACATTTGATTAACATATAACTATTGTCTTATCATTACTGTAATTTTTTACTCCTTAAAAATATTGCGCTCAGTCATATTATTATTTACTTATTTTAATGATTTGAAATTTGAATTTTAGATGATTTGGTATGTGAAGGAATTAGATTTAGAATGATATTAAATATTGAATTTGTTAGTTGGTTCATAGTTTGAATTCAACTTTATTTTTTTTATATTTTGATTTAATTTAGTTGTTACAATTATATATATATATATATATATATGGTAGCTGAGAGGGTATTTTTTGGTAAAAATTGGGCCGAGCTGTGAAATGTACTTTGTGGCCCAAAATGCCAAGGACTGGGTAAAAAGGCTGAAGTGTTACTACGGCCCAAGAGAGGTCACTCCGGCCCAAGCTGTTAAAGTTACTCCGGTTCGTAGACAAGAGATTTACTCCGGCTCTAAGGAGATGGTGACTTACTTCAGTCAAAAGAAAAGATGAAGTTGCTTCGGCTAAGGAATTGAAAAGCTGCCTCGGTTTGGACAATCTGAGTTAGTCCGGTCTCAGAAGGTAGTCCGGTCATTATGAATTCGGGGTAGGTCGGTCGGAATGTTGCTATTCAGTAGATTGGTCCGAACATACCACGGTTCGTGTATGAAAGAACCGAGATGTGGTGTAGCACAAAGAAGAACCAAACTACTGTTAGTACGGCCTACTTTGTGGCTCGGCATAGCCAGTTTTACTTCGGTCATATGGTAGTTCGGCCAAAGGGAAAACCATCCCACTTGTTTTAAGCAGTGGGGGAGGGTGTAAAAGGATAAGCACTATCCTTAGGAGTATGAATCCTGGGAGGACTCTGCATGGAGAAATACAAGTCCTACTAGGATTGTGCCACGGGAAACTTATAAAAACCCACAAGCACCACCTTGGAGGAGGTAATTGAACACAATTCTTTCTGAGAACATAGAGCTTTGTCTATTTGTCAAGCTTACTGACTTAGGCATCGGAGAGGTTTCCGGCACACACCCGCCGGCTAGCTTACGTTTGTGTTTTCAGGTGATAAAGCGACGTCGTACGGAGGAGCGTGGACTTGGTCAACAGGATTATACGAGGAGAATTATTTCCTCCCCGTACAATTGGCGCCGTCTGTGGGAAGAACAGACAAGAACAAAAACCTCTTCACTAAGCTTCTCCTTTTTTTTTCAAATCAATGGCACACATTGAAGAACTACCGCAGTCCGCCGTCGACGGGCTAACTCCAGACGGAGGCGCAAGGCAAGAAGGATTACCCTCTATCCCTCCTATGGCAGATCTGGAGCCCCAACAACATAATTCCAGGAGGAGTGGTAGGGGAAGGCGGAATAGCAGCCCTTGTCACTCTCAAAGTCCTGACAGGCAAAGGAGGAGGATTGATCCTCAAGCCCTGGAAGATTGCGTGAAGGAACAAGATGAACTAATTCGAAAGATGGCGGCGGACATGGAGGCTTTGAAACGCCAGATGAAGACTAAAGATGTGGCGACAGGAGAGGGGCGCAAGCACAAGACGCCCCCTCACCACTCAGAGAATCATAGTAGGAATACTACACCCTCCCAAGGAAGGAGCAGAAGCCTCAGGACAGGCGACACTCATTCCTTATCTTCCAGGACTCGTCACTCCAGGTCTGAGAAGACGAGATCCGAAAGATCATACACTGAAGGAAACACGTATTGGCCTTCACATTCACACCAAACCAGATCTAGACAAACAGAGCTGCCCAGGTCATCCGACTTACGAACCGTACTCGAAGAAAAAGCACGATGCAAGGAGGATGCCAGGGCAAGGGACCCACACCGAGTCTCGGCCTTACAACGGTTGGCTCCTCGGACGCATGGAAGCGTCGAGGTTGGAATGCCAGTACCGCGACCGGCCTACGAACCAACGGACAAAGCATTGGCAAGACTACAGACTTCGCCGTTTGTTCCAGCAATCGAAAACGCGCCCCTACCATCAGGCTTCCTTCAGCCGAAATTCAATACATATGAAGGGAAGACGGACCCGTATTCACACCTGAGCCACTTTCGCCAAGTCATGGCTGTGTACAGGCGAAACGAGGCCTTAATGTGCATACTCTTCCCGTCAAGTCTTGGCGACCTAGGCTTGACTTGGTTCGAAAAGCTCCCAGAGGGCAGCATAGCCTCCTGGGCCCAATTGGCAGAAGCGTTCGTAACGAGGTTTCGAACAAATACTAAAACACCGGTGGAGATAGACCAGTTACTCTCCATCGACATGGGTGAAAAAGAGACCCTCAGATCTTACAACAGTCGCTACTGGGAGACATTCAACCAGATTGGAGACTGCCCCACCAATCTAGCCATTGCGCAATATAAAAGAGGCCTACCAGTAGGGAACAGACTAAGGGATTCGATTACCATGACGCCACCCCTCACCATAGAGGCCCTGATGGAAAGAGTGCATCAGCACATCAGGGTAGAAGAGGATGGCGCACGTGCAAAAGCAAAATCTAGTACAACCACAGTACCAGAAAAGAAGACCTCAGCAAAGGTCAATACAGTAGATCGGCAGAATAGAAACGGGCGTGGCAGGCGAGATAACGGAGAAGACCCAGACAAAAGATGGTTGAGAATCCGCACTGCCATAACAACGGTGTTCAAAAAACCAATATATCGGATTCTGAGCGAAATAAAAGACGAGCCTTTTGTCAAGTGGCCGGCTAAGCTAGGGGAAGCTCAGAAAAATTACGACGACAGATCACGGTGCACCTTCCACAAAGAAAAGGGGCACCAAACTGAGAATTGCACGCCACTGAGACAGCACTTGGAAGAATTGGTGGCAGCAGGCCACTTGGACAAATACATTGAAGGAGGAGCGCAACCGGCCCCCCAAGATCATAATGACCATCCCAACAGAATGCCAATCGATGCACCACCTCAAGGCATTATCAATGTAATTCATGGAGTTTTTGAACCTGAGCGCGTATGCGAGCTCAGAGGTTCAATCAAGAAGGCTGAGCACTTTAGGGAAGTATTAAGTGCCCAACCTGCCATCAAGAAGGGGAAAACGGAGGCAACAAACGTCATGTCTTTTTCGGATAAAGACCTGGATCGAATATACTGTCCTCACAATGATGCTCTGGTTGTCACTCTTCGAGTCAAAGATTTTGACGTCAAGCGGATTCTGATCGACCAAGGTAGTTCATGTGAGATCATGTACTACGACACATTCAAGCAACTGAAGCTGCAAGACAAAGACTTGGCACCTGCAGTTTCTCCCCTGATTGGATTCAACTCCATGCCAGAGTGGCCTGTCGGCAAAATAATCCTCCCAGTCAGAGCAGGGAGTGTAACAAAACAAGTGGAGTTCTGGGTATTGAAGGTCCCCTCCACATACAACATCATCTTGGGCAGAACATGGCTGCATGCCATGCGTTCAGTAGCGTCATCATACCATCAGGTAATGCAGTTCCCCAACAACACCGGCATAATCGAAGAAGTCTATGGTGATCAGATCATGTCAAAATAATGCTTCGCCACAGCGAATGGAAGCCGAGCTGCCAAAGGATACGTTCATTCGGTGGAAGAACCAGAAAGTAATGAACTATTCGCGGACGTCGGCAAAGAGGCTGATCAGAAAGCGGTGGAGGACTTGGTGGAGGTAAAAATAGATGAGAAGAACCCAGATAAGTTCTTCTTGCTTGGCTCATCGTTGTCCAGCACTGAGAGATTAGAGGTCTTGGAATTCTTGACCTCTAATATCGAAGTGTTTGCCTGGACACCTTACGACATGCCAGGCATTGATCCAAACTTCATCAGTCACCAACTCAATGTCCACCCATCCGCCAGACCAGTCATCCAACGCACACGCAGATCGGCACTCCACCACGCCAAAATAGTGGCAGAAGAGGTAGGCAACCTGCTGGAGGCATGAGCAATAAGGGAAGTGCACTACCCAAGATGGATCTCCAACACAGTCGTAGTGCCAAAAAAGAATGGTAAATGACGTGTCTGCGTCGACTACAAAACAGTCAACAAGGCGTGCCCAAAAGATAGCTTTCCTCTACCAAGGATAGATCAACTGGTGGACCTAACGGCAGGGCATAACCGACTTACCTTTCTGGATACATACAGAGGCTACCACCAGATCGCCATGCATGAACCAGACCAGGAGGTCACATCCTTCACAACACCAAGGGGGTTATATTGCTACAAGGTCATGGCCTTTGGCCTAAAGAACGTAGGGGCGACATTCCAAAGGATGGTCACCAAGATGTTCGAACCATTGTTAGGCAGAACAATGGAGGCTTACATCGACGACATGGTGGTCAAAAGCAAGGATGAGAATGACCATCTTAAAGACCTAGGCGAAATGTTCCAGATCCTGAAGAAACACAAATTGCGCCTCAATGCGTCCAAATGCGCATTCGGAGTTGGATCTGGCAAATTCTTGGGCTTCCTGGTGACCAACCGAGGTATAGAAGCAGACCCCTCTCAGATCAAAGCAATCCAGGAGTTGGAGAGACCAAACTCAGTCAAAGAAGTGCAGCATCTCACTGGTATGGCGGCTGCACTTAACCGGTTCATAAGCAGGTCATCGGACAGACTACGACCGTTCTTCCAAGCTTTAAAAACCAAATTTGAGTGGGATGAAGAATGCGACCGAGCTCTGGAAAGCTTGAAGGAGTACATGTCTTCCCCACCACTACTTGTTACTCCAGTACCTGGTGAAGAACTCTTTTTGTACCTGGCAGTTTCTCAGCACGCAGTTAGCGCAGTGTTGGTTCGTGCAGAAGGAATACAACACTTGCCCATCTTTTATGTCAGTAAGACATTGTTGGGAGCCGAAACAAGGTACTTGCCCTTGGAGAAACTAGCATTAGCATTAATGATGGCATCCAGAAAATTGGCACACTACTTTCACGCCCACACCATAGTCGTCCTCACAGCCTTTCCACTAAAAGCTCTATTTGAAAGGGCGAACTTTAGTGGGCGAATCTTGAAATGGGCAGTAGAGTTGGGACAATTCGACATTAAGTTCCAACCCAAGACCGCAATAAAAGCCCAATCTTTGGCAGACTTCGTCGCAGAGTTTACTCCTGGAAGTCATCATATCTGCCCAGTCGACCTAACTGACACAACCGAACTAGGGACGGAAGTTGACGCCGGAATAGCGCAACCCCTAGTGGAAGGTAGTCAATCAAGCACCAAGGCAGACCATACTAAGGACAACAAGGAAGAGACAAACAAAGGCTCACCAACAGTTCAAACAGAGGAAAAAGGACAGACAGCCAACATGGACCTTGAAGAAAACACCATTCTTGACCTCACGACATCGTCTGACCCTTCCACTTGCTGGAAACTATTCGTTGGAGAGATGTGGAAGCTCTTTGTGGATGGAGCATCCAACCGACATGGTGCAGGGCTTGGCATAGTCCTCATCTCTCCAGACGGCCTGGTTATAGAGCAAGCAATCAACCTTGGCTTCCCAGCATCCAACAATGAAGCAGAGTATGAGGCGCTTCTCGCAGGACTCAAGTCGGCACACTTCATGAAAGCAACCGAACTAATGGTATACAGTGACTCTCTGCTAGTGGTAAACCAAATTTCGGGCGAATACGAAGCAAAGGACGACAGAATGGCCAAGTACCAAGAGTTAGTCAGAACAGAGATCAAGAAGTTTGATGTGGTAAGGATAGAACAAATTGGCAGGGAGGAAAACAGCCGAGCGGACGAGCTAGCAGGCCTTGCCTCAATGGCAGATACATCAATCCCTCATCCATTACTCATCGACTTCTTACCAAGACCAAGCATAGAAGACCCCGAAGCAGAAGAAGTATGTTGCACAGAATTAGGCCCTTCTTGGATGGACCCCATCATCCTATTCCTAAAAAACGGCATCCTACCAGAAGAGAAAAAAGAAGCCAACAGAATAAGGGCAAAGTCGCAGCGATTTTGGCTATCTCCATCTTTGGTATTATACAAGAAGTCGTTCTCTGGGCCTTACCTCAAGTGCGTTCATCCCAGCAAAGTAGAAGCATTCCTGTTCGAAATACACGAAGGGGTGTGTGGAAGTCATCAAGGGGGAAGGTCGCTCGCTTACAGGGCTATTTCGCAAGGATATTGGTGGCCATATATGCAAGCAGACTCAGAGAAATATGTGAAGAAGTGTGAAAAATGCCAGAAATTCGCACACCAAATACATCAACCAGCAAGAGAACTCCTACCCTTAACTAGCCCATGGCCTTTCGCAATGTGGGGCTTGGACATAGTAGGACCACTTCCAACAGCACCCGGCGGCAGAAAATTCTTTCTCGCAGCAACAGACTACTTCACAAAGTGGGTGGAAGCAGAAGCATTGGCGTCAATCAAAGAAAAAGATGTGAAGAAGTTTGTTTGGCAGAATATCATCACTCGGTTTGGCATACCAAAAGCACTAATCTCAGACAATGGTACTCAGTTCGACGGCAGAATCTTCAGAAGCTTTTGTGAAGAGTATAAGATAGAGTTCTACAATTCCACACCGGCATATCCTCAAGCAAATGGGCAAGCTGAAGCATCAAATAAAGTCGTCTTGGATGGACTAAAGAAAAGGCTAGAGAGAGCAAAAGGCAAGTGGGCAGATGAACTTCCTCACGTCTTATGGGCTTACCGCACCACGCCCCGGCGATCAACTGGAGAAACACCATTCTCCTTAGCTTATGGAATGGAAGCGGTGATCCCACTAGAAGTTGGCCTCCCCACAATTCGAAGCGAAAACTTTGATCCAAACTTAAATGGAGAAGCCATAGCCTTAGAACTCGACCTTGCAGAAGAAAGAAGAGAAAGAGCACTAGTCCACATCGCCTCATACCAACGAGAGTTAATCCGAAAATACAGCAAAAAGGTTCATCCAAGACAATTCAAGATTGGGGATTGGGTACTACGCAAAGTAATGGGAAACACCTTGATCCCAGGAGACGGCAAGTTAGGCCCAAATTGGGAAGGTCCTTATAAGATGGTTGGGTTAGCAGGCAAAGGGGCATACCACCTAGAAGACAAGGATGGCAAGGCAATCCCTAGGCCATGGAATACGGCCAATCTCAAGTTATTTTACTTTTAGCTTTTCTTTTTCAAACATATGTAATTTTCTCTTCCTTCAATAAAATGAGAAATTCTTTTTCAGCACAAGTTATTTCTTGTAAGAGTTCGCCTTAGTATAGATTAGGTTTAATACAGGCATTTTATTCTAAGTTAGCTGGAAAAACTAACTTAGAGGTTGGCTGGAATAAACCAACTCTTGTTACTCTTCAGCCAAAGTAAGTGTATGGCTGAAGAGTGGTTGGCTGGAATAAACCAACGCTTGTTACTCTTCAGCCGAAGTAAGGGTATGGCCGAAGAGTGGTTGGCTGGAATAAACCAACACTTGTTACTCTTCAGCCGAAGTAAGGGTAAGGCTGAAGAGTGGTTGGCTGGAATAAACCAACTCTTGTTACTCTTCAGCCGAAGTAAGAGTATGGCTGAAGAATGGTTGGCTGGAATAAACCAACACTTGTTACTCTTCAGCCGAAGTAAGGGTATGGCTGAAGAGTGGTTGGCTGGAATAAACCAACACTTGTTACTCTTCAGCCGGTGTAAGGGTAAGGCTGAAGAGTGGTTGGCTGGAATAAACCAACTCTTGTTACTCTTCAGCCGAAGTAAGGGTATGGCTGAAGAATGGTTGGCTGGAATAAACCAACACTTGTTACTATTCAGCCGAAGTAAGGGTATGGCTGAAGAGTGGTTGGCTGGAATAAACCAACTCTTGTTACTCTTCAGCTAAAGTAAGGGTATGGCTGAAGAGTGGTTGGCTGGAATAAACCAACTCTTGTTACTCTTCAGCCGAAGTAAGGGTATGGCTGAAGAATGGTTGGCTGGAATAAACCAACACTTGTTACTCTTCAGCCGAAGTAAGGGTATGGCTGAAGAGTGGTTGGCTGGAATAAACCAACACTTGTTACTCTTCAGCCGAAGTAAGGGTATGGCTGAAGAATGGTTGGCTGGAATAAACCAACACTTGTTACTCTTCAGCCGAAGTAAGGGTATGGCTGAAGAGTGGTTGGCTGGAATAAACCAACTCTTGTTACTCTTCAGCCGAAGTAAGTGCATGACTGAAGAGTGGTTGGCTGGAATAACCCAACACTTTGTACTCCTCAGCCGAAGTAAGCATATCGACTAAGGAGTGGTTGGCTGGCAAGTATAGTTTAACCATCTAAAACCGAAATAGAAGTTGGTATAATAAAAGGCATTACACAGTACAGGCATACATATCACAACCGGAATAAGAGTTGAAGCAAATTTTTTCATTCACTGAAACTATTACAAAGAAGATTCATAGTTCGGTTACAACGGCAAAGAACAACAAGGAAAAAATCAAGAAAAAAGATCTTCGATTTCGGCGTCGAAGGCAGCATCGGCGTCGACCTGAAGACCGGTTTCAGGCGCGAGGACATTTTCAGTCGGAAGAGTGGTTTCGGCCGGAACCACGGTTTCACTTGGTTGATCAACAGTTAGATCTTCCACCATGGGCTCCGACCGAACTACCTGGTCTACATTCACAACCGGGGTATCCTCAGGGGCAGAGTCTTCATCTGAGCCTGAGTCCTCAAGGAATTTCTGCTGCATCGCATTGGCGTATTCCATCAGGGAGTTCGGTATAAAGTAGGCTGGAGGGTCGAAAACCTCGGCCTGAGGATCATGACCGAGCTTCTCAACGGCTCCCCTCCAGCCGCACTTAAAGAAAAGCTCCTTGGCAGCATTGCATTGCTGGGCGTAAGCATCCTCTGCCCTCTTGAAGCCTTGTTTGTCAGCTTCCTTTGCCCTCTCCTTTATTTCGGCATCCTTCTTTCTTTCAAGTTTTAACAGCTCGCGTAAGTACTTGTCCTTCAGAGCAATGGCAGTCTTTTGTTTTTCAGCTTCGGCCGAACTAACCATTCCGGTCAGTCGGCCGACCTCGCCTCGGAGTTCGGCCAGTTCCTTTCTGGCCTCTTCCAGTTCGGCCGATTTCGCCTCTGCTTCTGCCGCTGCTTGCCTAGTCACTTTCCTCAGCTCCAGTACTTTCCTATGGGTGATTTGGTTTTTCTGAATGGCCTGACAAAGCAACAACTTCCCTTTAGTCGAAGAAAAAGTTGAAAAGAAAAAGAAAAATAAACAGAAAAGCGACCGAAGTTACTAACCAGAATCATGGATTTAGTCGCAGACCGGATGGACTTCAGCTCGGTGGTTAACTGTTTTTGGTGATGCTCCATGTCTTTGGGCAGACACACACTCTTGGCCAGATTGATGGCCAACAGGTGGTCTTTCTCAGCAACAACCGAGTCTGTATCTAGAATGTCTCGGTCGTTGAAAGTAAGTTTTGGTGCCCAGCTGCCGATGGTTCGGTCGGAAGACTCCGGTTGGGGGCTTGGTGGTAAGCTCGGCTGAATAGCAGGTTCTTCTTCATCAACCAAAACTTGTTCGGTTTCGGCAGTTCGGGCACGTTTGGTTCGGCGGGAAGAGGATGGCTGTTGAGAAGGGAGGGCCACAACAGCAGGCTGCGATTGACTGGGAGGCGTTACTTCGGGCCTAGTTATTTCGGTGAGAAGGGCCCTAACTCTGCTCCTCTTCGCCATCTCTTCTTCAGCGGTTAGTGGGATAAGTCTTATTTCGGGCAAAGTTGGGTCCGGTTCAGGTGCTTCTTCAAGAAGGAAGTCAGTCACTCTTGCTTTTCGGCGACCGCTGTACCGGTAGGTCGGCTCAAAGTTCAGAAGCTTAGCCCAACTCCTTTCTTTAAATCGTAGTGTGGCTCGCAAAATTGCAAGGTTTGGATAACTATATAAGGAATGAAGATGGGCGAAATCTGCAAAAAAGAGAAGTGTTAGTTCGGTTAATAGACTAACAAAAACCGAAATAAAATACAAGGAAGAAGACCGAAGTCAAATTACCAGGCTCTCCCTTTTTCCAATTTATAGGTCGGCCAGGAATTTGGGCTTGAAAATCCTCAAAGTTCCCAGAGACCTAGAAGAAATCATCATCATTAAGATCTTTGTCCGGTGTATGTTTAACTATCTTCTCTCGGCGGCGGCGAATCCTAAGGTAATAGACCCACCCAGCATCTTTTGAGCCTATGGAGTATTTATGGAAAATTTCGGCCAGGCCGAGGTTTAGTCCGGTTTGGTGGTTTAGTGCGGCTATCCCCATAATAATGCGGTATGTATTGGTAGACAGCTGAGTGGGGCATAACCTAGTCTGCCTAAGAAATTCGCAGATCAACGGTTGGACAGGAAACCGTAGTCCGGTTTCTATTATGGATTGAAGGGTAAAAGGGACGAAGCCTTCATTTTCCCAAGGAATAACATCTTTTTTGGCCAACGTCAGATGGACGTCGTCTGGAATTTGGTAATCTTTCCTAAATTCGGCCATGCCGCCAGGGGTCTCAACTAGATACCTATACTTACCCATCTGATGAATAAATTACTTATAATTTATATCGGTGCAAAAATCGTGTTCAGTAGCTCGGTTGAGCGCACGCAAGAGTGCCTGGGTAACCTAAGTCTGCAAAGTAAAAAACAGAGGGGGTTAAAGCACTGATCAACGGACCGTGCTACAATTCAAAAGCAAGGTATAAAAGCCCTACTTCGGCCTCAAAGACCTGGTTCTATCTCGGTTCATCAATAGGTTTGGTGGCTCGGTTTGAGCAGTTTGCTCGGTAGACCGGTTTAACGTTTAGGGGCAGCTTTCTGAGTTCGGTCTAAAAAACTAAGAAAGCTGGTTTAGCCCCAAGGCCTAAATCGGTTGCAGTGTGAATAAAGTTACTTCGGTTGAGCCTCTAGGGGCGGCTTTCTGAGTTCGGTTTAAGAACTAAGAAAGCCGGCTTGGCCCCAAGAGCTTAGTTCGGTTGAAAACCGTGGTTCCTAGTTTGAAATGTTCAAAACTGGGTGATCTTACTTCGGCTAAAGAGAGTCGGGCATCGGTGACTCTTTGAGACTTTTATGTTCTAGATCGGTTGATTGTCTACGGTTATCTACTTATTTAGGGCAAACAGGATCCTAGTTCCGTTTCTGCCTAATTTTGGATCTAAGGCAAGGTTTTTTCGGAAGTTCTTGCACATATGAACTATGCTATCATATTTTTTTTTCATAAGAGTGCAGAAGCAAAAACAAAGAAATGCACAAGCATGCTTCACCAAGATAGAGAAAACAGAAAAGAAGAAAGCAAAAACAAGTTTTTTCAAAACTTACCATAGGGAAACAAAGGCAAAGAGGGAAGAATGGTAGCAAAACCACAGCCTCTTCAAGTACAACGGAAGAACAGCTAGAGCACACAGAGAGAAGACGAAGAATATGAAAAGTGTAAGTGAATGATTCAAGAGTAGGAAAGTTGTTTTGTGAAAAAGGACAGAGAAGAGGCGGCAAAAAGAGGCGGGACTGTTCAAAAAGTTCGAAGTACGAAGGCGGCGTGATAACAGCTCACAACCTATCAGAGCCCGCCACGTGGCAAGGGAAGGGGAAGCGTTACAGTCGTGATTAAAGAGACATTTTGACCGGATAAAGCAGAGCTCGAAGTAGAACTAGCTCGGCTGGATACGCTGAAGGGTTTTTTATCTCGGCTGGAAAGGCTTGTAGAACTTCAGCTCGGTTGAAAGATTTGTAATCTCAATCATGCTATGCAGATGAAATTAAGGGGCAATTGAGAGGGTATTTTTTGGTAAAAATTGGGCCGAGCTGTGAAATGTACTTTGTGGCCCAAAATGCCAAGGACTGGGTAAAAAGGCTGAAGTGTTACTACGGCCCAAGAGAGGTCACTCCGGCCCAAGCTGTTAAAGTTACTCCGGTTCGTAGACAATAGATTTACTCCGGCTCTGAGGAGATGGTGACTTACTTCGGTCAAAAGAAAAGATGAAGTTGCTTCGGCTAAGGAATTGAAAAGCTGCCTCGGTTTGGACAATCTGAGTTAGTCCGGTCTCAGAAGGTAGTCCGGTCATTATGAATTCGGGGTAGGTCGGTCGAAATGTTGCTATTCAGTAGATCGGTCCGAACATACCACGGTTCGTGTATGAGAGAACCGAGATGTGGTGTAGCACAAAGAAGAACCAAACTACTGTTAGTACGGCCTACTTTGTGGCTCGGCATAGCCAGTTTTACTTCGGTCATATGGTAGTTCGGCCAAAGGGAAAACCATCCCACTTGGTTTAAGCAGTGGGGGAGGGTGTAAAAGGATAAGCACTATCCTTAGGAGTATGAATCCTGGGAGGACTCTGCATGGAGAAATACAAGTCCTACTAGGATTGTGCCACGGGAAACTTATAAAAACCCACAAGCACCACCTTGGAGGAGGTAATTGAACACAATTCTTTCTGAGAACATAGAGCTTTGTCTATTTGTCAAGCTTACTGACTTAGGCATCGGAGAGGTTTCCGGCACACACCCGCCGGCTAGCTTACGTTTGTGTTTTCAGGTGATAAAGCGACGTCGTACGGAGGAGCGTGGACTTGGTCAACAGGATTATACGAGGAGAATTATTTCCTCCCCGTACAGTAGCTACATATACTTTTTATATTATATGATTGCTATAGGTTGTATAATTGAAATACCATCTATTTCAAGTGTTTATATTTCAAGATTGGCTCTCTTCTAAAATTTAGAATAAATTATATCAGTAGTCCCTAAATTTTGTCCCTTGTGTCGTATTGGTCCCTACACTTTCAATTGACTCAATTTTGACCCTTAATTTTAATTTGCTCTAATTGATAATGACATTACGGTTTTGGATGAAAAATAATTACTAAGTTGGTTGATGTTAACTCAGTAAATCCATAAAGTTTATAAATTTGTCCTTACGTGATACATGTCGCTTATATGCGTATTTTTTATTTAAAAAATTAATAATTATAATGAATTGAATCAAATTGGGACAGAATCAAAAATATATTATAGCGATCCCGGTTGTCCTTTTACTGTTCTGTTGTATTCCGGACTCGGTTCCGTGAAGTTGGTAGTGGTATCTATCTTGTTGCCGTCCTTTAATTCCACTTGATTGAGTTTTAGGATGTTTTGAGCAAGGTTGTTACAGGTTGGTTAGGCCTTGGTTTCAATTCCTTGTTGTCTAGTTTTTAGGCGATCTGCTTGAGCGGGTCTTCTTGCGCTCGAGCCGGGATTGCGCACCTCCAGTATTTCGTGTTCCTGCAAAACTTCTGCAGATGTGATTTTTACACTCGAGCGGGTTTGTTTACGCTCGAGCAGTGGTGCTCAACCGGGTACTTTGGCGCTCGACCGGGTGGTACCTTTTCGGTGTAAGTTCTGGGAGGGAGAAATCTACGCTCGAGCTGACTGGTTTTCGCGCTCGAGCGGAAGTGCTTTATTCTTGTGCCTTGGCGCTCAAGCGGGCCTTATTGCGCTCGAGCGTGTTCAGATTTTTATTCCTGGCGCTCGAG
The DNA here is from genome assembly GCF_055761805.1 of Camellia sinensis. Classification (NCBI taxonomy): domain Eukaryota; kingdom Viridiplantae; phylum Streptophyta; class Magnoliopsida; order Ericales; family Theaceae; genus Camellia; species Camellia sinensis. Next base: position 143,376,190 of record NC_138968.1, read on the forward strand.
CGTTGTGTTCTCCGCTCGAGCGGGTCATACGTATATGAGTTATCCGCTGGGTGATTTTAAATCACTTTTTTCTTTTCTTTTTCTCTCCTACTTTTTCTAAAACCCTTTTTTGAGAGCCTCTCTCTCTAGAAACTCCCTTCTCTCTAGGGTTTGATCTAGTTAGAGTGTCCTCCTTCTCTTCGGTCTTTGTAAAAGTTGTGTTGATCGTCGAGGGCGTCGTTTTGATCCGAAAATCTTGGTCTTTGGAGCACTTTGGTTTTGGTCTCTTCTCCATCCGAGCTCTAACTTCGAGGTAGGGATAACCTACTCCTCACTATGGGCTGTGTCTTTAAATTTTAGTATTTTGAGATGTTGGGGTTGGTTTGGTAATTTTGTGAAAGTTTGGGGCTTTTGTGTAAATTTACAAAAGTTGGGGTTTTAGCTATATAAAACCTAGATGCATGTTTGGCATGGAAAAGTGAAATCAATGTTAAACCATTAATGAAAATGGAACCTAAGGGTTGTAATGTTAATTATGGAAAATGCCCTAATTACATTGGTTAATTAATTTGCATAATTAATTATGAGAAATGAGGAATTGATTTGGGAAGATATGGGATTAAAGGGTGTAGTTGGATTATTTATCACTCACCTAGTTGGAATATTGATTATATATCCATTGTTGCATTTATTTTCTGTATAGAAATAACTGCTTTGGGCTATCGGTGGAGGATAGTCTTGATTGTTGTAGACAATGCATGATGATTAGGCAAACTAAAACTAATCACTGGAATATGTCATTGAGTATGACGGTTGAAGGAATACATTAAATTTATGTGTTGTGTGGTGATGTGTATAATTATTGTTTATATGCATTGTGTTGTGTTGGAGGAGATAGGGGATGTACTCCACGGTTTAAGGGAAGATATGGGATGGACCTCTAAACCGGATGTTGCTGGGAGGAGATAGGGGATGGACTCCATAGATAGAGCTCATATGCTTATCTAGTAATGTGTTGACAAAGCTCATATGCTTGTCTTTGGAAGTGTGATAGTGCTCTTATGCATATCTATGGAAGTGATGATATAGCTTGTATGCTTATCTGTTGGTGTGTGATATAGCTAGTATGCTTATCTATTATGAAATGGGAAAGTGTTTAATATGAGTTACTGTCTCATATAAGTTGTTTGGCCAGGTTCTGAGCCATGGTTATAAATTGAGAATTTAAAGGAATTGGAAAATGGATTGTAACATGGACTTGTATGTCATGAAACCGTAAAGTGTGATAAGGGAAGTATCAGTGTTGGCCATCTATCAACTGCTAATCTTTTAGTTATTGTTCATATTTGGTTTAGTGTATTTCTACTGGGCTGTGGCTCACCCTATATGGGAACATCATTTTCAGGTACAGGTAGCATGCCATCTCCAAGGACGTAGCTTGGGAGGCTAGAGGCGGGCAGACTTTTGTTGTTTAATTTCTTTGATGTGTTACATGTATATTCAAGCCAAGGGCTTAATGTGTAAATGAGTTAGCACTCTTTTGTTGTAACCAAGTGTTAACTTGGAAAGCTGTAAGCCTTTAGGGCATTTGTTTTTGTTGTTAACATGTAATACTTTTTGGTAATGAAACTCTGATGAATAGTAAAATGTGAAGCTTTTATATATCAATGCATGTCTATATTGATGGGTTTACTGTTATTATTTTGAGGGCGTTACATATATAGTCAAAATCGAGTCAATTAAAATTACATAAACTAAAATAACACAAAAACAAAATATAAGAACTATCGGTGCAATTTACTCTAAAATTTATTTCTACAAAAAAAATGATTTTGAGACAAATAAAAATATTATGAAATTCAATTTCTATACAAATTTTTACTACTTTTTTTTCACCTAAATCCACTCACTACAATTCAACTCAACAGAAAATGGTAGGTTGTTTCATTTATTTTTTATATTGTTTATAACTTCTTCCTTATTTTTCTAAAGTCAACCTAAAAGTGTTGTTCTACACTAAGCAATTTCAAAAAAAAAAAAAATTATTTACTATTTTTTGTATAATAAACAAAACCATACTGTGACAGCATTTACCTTACTTCCCGTGGGACTCACACACTCATGTGACATATTTTGTAAAAATTTTGAAGATCTCTAATATTCTCTTTTAGCCAAAAAAAAACCAACCTTCCAAACAAGACTAAAAGAGAGGTTGGGACATGAGAGCTTTTCTCAAAAAAAATTTGTATTTAAATACACATTCAATTATAGAAGATATCAAACTAGAGGTTGGATATTGTTGAAAAATCTAAAAATCTCTCAAATATTGATTTGTGATTATGTATTAATTTTAACTAGTAAATAACAATCACAATCAAACAATCAAAGACAAATCGACACAAAGATTTTACGTGAAAAACCACAATTGGAGTGCCTCCAATTGTGGTAAAAAATCATGAACAAAAGCCACAAAACAATTCACTAAGAAAACATAAAGGAATTATACAAGTTTACTCTCAATTACCAAGCGACTCCACGCCCGAATCGAATCAACCTCTATGTGCCTCTTCCAGCCTCGTCTTCACCTTTGAATTGTCTTGCCCAACGTTGAATCCACAATGCCGATGTCGAATCATGATGATGAGCCACTCCGGAATCCACCAATGCTTCAGGCCCGACTTCCTCGGAATTCACCGAAGAACAACTCTCTCTTTTGTATTGAATAAATAAAGCAAACAAATCCTTTGATGTAATCCACTCAATTCATGATTTAACTCTCACAGATATCAAAAGAAACAAGCAAAGAAACTCCAGATGAAAACCCTAATACCCAAGAAGAAGATCTGGAAGCCGTACCCTAAAACTTAACTGAACCGCAGCTTTTATAGCAAACAAATCCACGATCTCCGCTCGAGCGCAGAAATGGCCGCTTGAGCGAATTGACTAAAACGCATGTAACTAAACAAGGTCTACGCTCGAGCGCAGGAATAGCCGCTTGAGCAAAAAAAAAAAAAAAACTCTCAGTACTTTGGCAGGCGAGTGAAGCTTCTGAAAGGTCACAATCTCTGCTCGAGCACACAATCGGCCGCTCGAGCGAACAAACAACTTCGACTGTAATTTTGCTTTTTTCTTCAGGGGTGCTGCCCCTTGACTCCGCTTGGGTGCTACCCCGAACCCACCAAGGAGCGCTGCCCCCTGACCCCCGCGAGTTGACTGGACAGCTCAATCCCCGACATAGTCAGTGAAGTGGCAAACCTGAAAGAATTAACTGCTAAAACTTCTCTATAAGGCACAATTCAAGTTGCATTCGCAACTAAAAACTCATAATCTCACTGAAATAAAATTACAATTGAAATGAGTTTTGTCAAACGAGATTGCCAATAGCAAAAACCTAACAATTGACATTTGAATCTAGATTGTGAAATACAATGGAAAATGTTAGTTTCAAAATTGAAAGAATCTAACTGCATGTGGGTTTCAAAAAAACTTTGTGTGATTGTAGATTGATAGTTTGAGTAGAACTTAATCAGACTAAATAATTTGACAAGTACAAACTCGTAAGACCCATATACTCACTATTGGTGATGATCTGATGCAATATCGAATTTTTTGTAGCTCACTCTCAATATCCAGACTCAAGTTCCAACCTCAAGAAAATGAAGCAAAATATAAAATATTGTATTTGAAATACTCAAATTACAGTGCTAAAATTTAGGACAGAGAAATTTGAAGATAAAAAGCATTAAAACACATGTGAACCCTACATCTTTTTACTTTACTTTATTTTATTTTAAATTTATGTCAATTTGTTTGGAAACAAAATATAAATTTTGGTAAAATATTATTGTATCTCCAAAAAGCACAGAATACGATAGTACATATTCCCACCATAGTAGATGGGGTCAATTTTTATCTAGCAGTTAAAAATAGGAAAAATAATAGTAGAATGGTACATTAAAAAAAATTACACAACAGGAAAAAGTATAACATTTTAATTATTAAAATGTATAAACTTTATCATTTTATAAATTTTTTTTTCCAGTTCCTACTATGTTGTTATTTTTCTTTAAACATAATTATCATTTTCTTATCTCAGGTTATACCATACTTTATCATAAGAGATAGCTTATGCAGAACGAGATTACATGAATCCAGGAGAAATTACACCTAATTAATGCAGGATTATGTGTGAGTGAGGGGAGAAGACTTTGTTGAAAGCAGATGTTTTTATTTAGGTTGTGTTTTAATTATGAGTGTTGGATTTAAATCTCTACTCAAATTTATGTTTTTAAACACAGTGTTAAAATTTATTTGAAAAATTCTAGAGATTGTAAAAGATTTATTAAATTTTTTGTTAAATGTATCACAAGGGTGTTAATCTATAGTAATGCATCATTTCACAAAATATGATGTTGAGGGGGAATTTAATTTCACCCTCCACGAACGATACTATGGGGAAAGGTAGTGGAGTCATTCTCGTCGGCTAGCCTAACGTGGACATCATCTAGGATGTCAAATTCTCAGCAGAAGTTTTAGATCCTCTAAGTTATATGTTTTCTCGTATGTTTTCAATGGATCAAACTCAAATTTTAGTCTATAAATGCAAAAATGGAGTTGAATGTGCAAGAAATTCTGGGAAAACTAAATAAATTTGACAAAGTATGAAGAATATGATGAACACGTTCAAGAAACTAGAAACCAAAACTGAAATCTAGAGATTTGGTGACTAACAAGTGGATTCTAGTTTTCTCTTCTCCTGGCGAGTATTAGCTAGTTGTTGTTTTAACAAGCTCACCTCGTTTATCAATTGCTGATTTTCTTGTACTCATGCTTGTAGTCGTCGAGTCATATTAGAAACCGCCATCATCACTTGTGTACTAAGAGTCATAGTGTTAGTAATAGCATTGATATCATTCCGATTACCAAAAACACTAGAACTCTCATTTACAGGAATAGCGTGCAAATACACTCTCGGTAATCTTTCACTTGCCTGAATTACAAGCACCTCATGCATGTCAGAACCATTGATAGCTAAGGTAAAGAATGACATGATTACACAATAAGATAAAACAAATTTTTCTCTAACAACACTTTGACGATTTTTGTATCTCTGCCTATCATCTTTGTCACTTTTTATACACTCCAATGATCCAATACTCAATGCATATCTGCTCAAATCTCTTATTTGTCAACATTTTGGGCGACGCTGCTCCATTTTTTAGGCAATGCACCAAAATCCCCACAATGATCACGACAAGCCATAAGAACCTTTATTATATTTTTTTTTGTATCTCAGATTATTTTCTCAAATGTGTTTGTCTGATTTTTGTTTTGCTCACTGCAAATTTTTTTTTTCCCTCTCTAAAACCTTCCTATCTCCATATTTTATTTTAATGATATCAAAGGAGGAGAAAATTATCTATTTTAATTTTAAAATGTGAATTTGAATTGGCATACATGTGCTTTAAATTATCAAATGTGAATTTGAACTGCCATACATGTGCTTTAAATTATCAAATATCTTATGTTGCAAAATTATCAAATAATTTTTTAATTTTTATTGTGTCAACTCTATACAAATATTGCCATCATCAAAAAGGGTGAGATTGTTAATCATATTGTTTAATTTTGATGATTTCTAAAATATTATTTGAAAATTTTGAATTTTTCAATGTACATATTCTATATTATTTGACACAAAATATTATCTATTTAAAATATAGGTTGTATGATATATTTGTTATAAATATTATTTAACTGGAAATATTTTGAAAATATCACTATTCACTTTTTGATAAATTTAAAATTGATTAGTTGTATTATTTTGAAAAAATTAATTGATTGGTTGGCTGGTCACTATTCACTTTTTGATAAATTTAAAATTGATTAATTGTATTGTTTTAACAAAATTGATTGATTGGTTGTACAAATGCAATATTGATGAATTGTTTCCTTTTGATATACTCACATGGGATGATTGGTTATTTTTATTTGAGTGTATTTATACTCTCTTCAATTTCAAAACATTTAGAAAGGGTATATATATATTATCTGATATGAATATTATTTAAAGAGATTTTACTGTGCAATCAAATTTTTTAAATAAAAAAATTATTATATACAAGTCACTATGTAAATTTGTTTTCACATTATTGTTTTAGAAAAAAATAAGCAGATCACTATTCATTAAGAATGACTTCACCAGCATTTTCAAACTTTTGTGGTTATTCCACATGATTGAAAAAAACAAAGTCAAAAAAGAGCATCTTGAGCTCATGTCATCCATTGTCAGAAGAGGAGCGTCTCTCCTCCTAACGGGCAGATTTTTGAGTAAATATAAGTGTTGTGTGTGGAGAAATATTTAGAACTTGAAGAGAAAAAAATCTGTATGCTCCAAAATTTTGAATGTATTGTATTCTGCTCTTTCACTTTCAGATCTAAGTGTAATCTTTGTTCTTACACTTTCATATCTACTCTTTGCGAGAAAATTATTGTAAAAGATGATTGAAGTACCTCTTATCTTTTTTATTATTTTGTAAGGAGAAATTTTGTAAGGGTAAGGCATTTATTGTTAAGTAAGGCTCAAAAGATAACAGTAAGACCTGTGTAAAATTCACAAGCTTGATGAAGCTTTGGTGGTGCAGTGATTCGTTTTAATAGTGAAGAAATTCTCAAGGAGGTTCCTTGAGGAATAGACGTAGGCCCGACGTGCCGAACCACTATAAATCTCTGTGCTTGATTTTCTCTTTCCCTATCTTTTTTTATTATTATTATTATTATTGCTCTATTATTTTATTTGTTGAAATTTGAATATTTTAATTATTATTTTTAATATTGTGAAATTATTTTTTAATAACCCTGTGGAGAAGTGGTTTTGGAAATACTCTTCTGATCCTGGGAGACACTAGTGATCCTCTTCTAGTCACCTGCAAAGGAATAAACACTCCGGTCAGGGGTGCCGGAATTAGCACTCCGACGGGCAAGTTAGTCTCTACACTCGAGATTACTTGAATTCTAAGTTAAGCACAATAGTTCTCACATACCTTTCTAGAACTGAAGATCCTGTATTTATAGTATTCTCATTGAGCCTTGGGGCCTGGCCCAACCCTAATCCTTTACATGTACTTATACTTGGCCCTTGTTTCACTGGAAGAAAAACCGGCTAATTTATTCAGCCCTTCAACTGAATAGGGGTAATGCCGAATAGAGGTTATGTTCTGGACTGGACTGGTCCGCTCTTGTTGATCCAATAATATTTGGCTCTCACAATTGCCCCCCAAACACCCCACTAGCATCAATTAGTCGGCATGTTTGGCTTCTAGTCGAGAGGTAAAAAATTCGGCGGTTACTCCTCTTCCCGATGCCTGTCAGGGCGCGTACATGTTTTTTGATCATTGTAACGCTTTCCCGCCCCTTCGTACACTGCCTCCATTTAATGCGATTTGAATTTGTCTCTTCAAATGTATGCTCTAAATACTCAAAGATATCTGGTTCGCCTTCTAGTGCAACTCCTACATTCCGCGGCTTCTGCAACCCTTTGTTTCTCGCTCTTTCCTTCGTCTCCTGTAAGTTTTCTTCTCCTTCCTTTTTAATCTCCCTTCTTTATCTGCTTTTAGTTTTCCATAATCCTTGGGTTGGCCAAAATGGCAAAACACCTGAAAGAGCTCCTTTCTACGGATGGAATCTCCAGCTTTCGACGCCATTTCTCCATCCCCGACGACGTCCATCCGTCACTTTTGGCAGACAGCACCACTGATATGGTGAGGGAAGATGAGAGCACAATCGTCTTTCCTCTCCTATCAATTGCTGAGGGCGGTATCCGTTTTCCTCTCCACCCACTTTTGAGGGTCGTTCTTCGGTACTAGGGTCTCATTCTTTCCCAGCCCAATGTGAACTTCTTTCGCATCATAATGGGGATTGTGGAGATAAATCGGCGTCTTAGAATTAATTTAGGTATTCCTACCATTCGGCACTGTTATGTCCTAGCCAAATCTACTGGCCGGCTAGGACGCTACTTTCTCAGAGCCAAGGATACTGATCATCACTTAGTGACCATGCTTGCCAGCTTTGGCAAGCGTGTCGATGATGTGATGGTCGTTGTCTGCGGCAATTGGGAATTCGGCGAAGGTGAAGATCGCCTAGACCCTGTGCCAAGGCGAAAAGGTGAACCAGGTGGCCGATCAGATCACTTTGTTTTTGTTGTTTACATATGTATGTATTCGGAACTAAACTTATCTAATCATTTTGTTTATGCAGGCAGCAACTTAAAGAGAGTGTTGGTTTCAGACGACGACGTTGTGCTCACAGACATTAAGGCCGCGCTACGGTTCGTCGGCCGTCCAGACCTTCAAAAACAAGGGAGGGCAGCCCACATTCTATTGCGGTACGAGCCAACCTACACGACGTTCTCGGTGGCAGACAATAGCAGACAATATTCTGATCATGCGAGGCGACAACCATCTTACGGCCCTCATTTTCCCTAGCTTCAAAAACTTGAGACAGATCGGCTTAGAATCATCTGATTTTGAACACGTGGCCGAACCAATTGCCAAGGACCAAGACCAGTTGGCCGCGGAAGTTGACGAAGCTGTTAATTCGGCCTTTGAGGAAGCCGACTTGAATTCTTCTGACCCTCCGTCTATATCGGGCCGAGGGGACGCCTTCAAAGATATTTTTTCTAACTTGGGAGACCTTCTCGGTGATTTTTATGAAGATATGGCTGGGGAAAATCTCACGTAGATGGCACGAAAAAGAAACGCCGAACGTATGGCTGCCCGGCAGAAGGCCATAGCCAACCATTCCGGACTTGTCCCGACTGAATCTGTTGCGCCCACTGTTGTAGAAGAAACGGCTCACATTGTCGTGGCCGAGACGAAAAAGTTCGTCGAGCGCTCGATTGCGGAAGGGCAGCCGATTTCGGAGGATCGGGGCGAAAAACGAAGTGCTGAGGGCGCGGACGGCTCGAAAAAGGGCCCTATCGAAAAATGGCCACGTTTGGAGGAGTCGACTGTAGTTGTTCCTTTCATTATTAAGCCAAAGATGAAAAACATGCCGATCTCCTCTGAAGCGTCGAATTTGAAAGATCCAGCTGTGGCACTGAGTTTGGCTGAGTCAGTCTCCCTGCCGACTGACGAGAGGACCTTTCGTGCCGAGCTGGATTTGGTGACGATAGCATTAGCCGCCCAGTCGGCTCTTCTAGTACGTGACTAACTCTTTTGTTTGGTTTGCATTCGATGTTTCTTGGCATATGACGATCCTTTGTTTTGCAGACGGTTGGCAAGATCACCGAATTGGGCCGCCGCCAGCCTGACGCAATTGAAAGGATTGTCCGTTTGCGATCTAAAGTCGAGGGTCAAAGGAGCAGGGCAGAGTTTGAGGCAATAAAAGCCGCGATGGAAAGTGCGTGGGCTGAGGCTGAGAAGGAAAGGGCCAGGACTACTGATCAACTCAGATCTAACACCAAGGAGAGGGCAAACGCAAGCGAGGAATCGCTCAAGTTAGCCAATGAGGCACTAGCCAAGCTGGAGGCCGAGTTGGGAGAGTTGAAGCAGGCTAAGGAGAAAGCCAACTCTGAAGCTTCGGCGGCGTTCGAAGCTGGGAAAAGCTCCACCCTTAACGACTATGTAGAAGAAGTCCCCAAATTCGAGAATCAGAGATTCAAACATGGTTAGCTTAAAGTCCTTGCTGCCGCTGGAGTTACATTGGCCACGCCAATTCCATACAAGCAAGTGGACGTTGAGCCGCTTGAGTCTGACCTTGAAACTTGATTTGGGAGACATTCTAGTTTTGTTAGGTTTCTCTCAATTTCACTGTATGTTTTTGTCTAGTAGATTTCTGTTAGTTCAAGGTAGTTTTCATGTATAAATTGGTTACTATCTACGCCTAATTTATTAATGAAAATTTCCTTTTCATTTCATAATTCACTGTATGCAGTTTTTGATAGTAACAAAGAGTTCTGCACTACTTTGGATAAGATGGTCATTATATATTGTGCTTGCTAATTATCGATCCGATAGGAAATAGGATTGTGAGATGTGTAAATTAAATCACATTGCATAGTTGCTGATTAGGTAACGGTGTAAATCCGAATAAGTAAATCCATTCGGCGCCGTCGTATGCCCTTGGGCCAGCTAGTGAGCTCTTGGTGCCGAATAATATTAGTTCATGGGTAATGTACTAGTAAATCGGTTCATAGGACGGCTGGGGCACTCGAGCCGACTAATTTGATGAATCTGCCCTTGCCCCAATTGGTTCATGAACATTGGACGCTGAATAACACATACTCATGAAGTATTGATGAATTGATTCATGGAGCGGCTGGGGCATTCGAGCCGAACAGATTGATGAATCTACCCTTGCCCCAGTTGGTTCATGAACGTTGGACGCCGAATAACACATACTCATGTATTGATGAATTGATTCATGGAGCGGCTGGGGCATTCGAGCCGAACATATTGATGAATCTGCCCTTGCCCCAACTGGTTCATGAATGTTGGACACCGAATAACACGTACTCATGTATTGATGAATTGATTCATGGAGCGGCTGCGGCATTCGAGCTGAATTGATTGATGAATCTGCCCTTGCCCCAGTTGGTTCATGAACGTTAGACGACGAATAACAGAGGGGGCGATTGGAGCACGTGACTTGACCGGCGCCAGGCTGTTGAGGTCTCGATATTAATGAAATTACCTCGGAGGTGTTGCCTTCGTGGGGAGTTAAAGGGGGTGTACTTCATGAACGAAGGTCTTATTTATATGTTTTGACAGTAACTCAGTCCAGTTCTTAGCGAAAAATTAAAAAAGTGTGAATGTCGAATAGACTTTTCTTCAACAGCAGAGGTGAAGCGAAGACGCTAGCTGAGCTGGGAGGAAACATGAATTGAAGTGGTGAACCTTCTCACACAGGCAGTAGGACTTCGAGGGATCGGGAGAGACACCAATCCCCCCGTCGTTGAAATAGGTCGCCCAGAAAGGACAAGCAGCCACAGCGCAAGTCTCATCAACCTCATCCTGGAAGGGAATCTGACGTGACTCCTCACTCGTTAAGTTTTGCGGTCTTTGTGGGTAATAGACCAAAGACAGAGGCGGATTTGATTATTCGAGATCCAAATGTGGCAGTCGAGTTCGCTCGACAAATCTTTCCGCCCGAAGTTTAGCAATCGATGGTAGGTCAGCAGGACTTCGAAGTGTTTCATGAAGGCTTTCACGGGGCGGTGAGGGGGCTGTACACTGCTTATGAGATTGGCATGTGTCTCCGAGCCGCTCGTCGCGATATAGAATAAAGAGATGAGCGCATTCGGAAGTTAGAAGGTCACGCCGAGAAGGCCGAGCGTGTGCTTCAGAAAATCAAGTCCACTGAGCCTCAATCGGCCAGCCACCAAAACCCAGTTGTGGAAGAAAAGGTTACTCAAAGGCTAATTAGTCATGCAATCACCGATCGAAACACGGCCAGCATGTTTGCGATCGAGACTGCGAGGACTACGGCCTACGAAAAAGGCTTCCACGACGGCCGAAAGGTCGGAATTCAGAATACCAAGGAGAAACTCGCCGAAGAAGTTTGCCGATGCGAAAATCGTGGATTTAGGCACAGTTGGATCAAGGCACTCCAGCAAGTTGAGAGTCTCAAGGAAGCAGGGTTGGATCTGACATTTTCGTTATACCAACAGAATGATTTCTCCTTCTCCGCTTTCAAAATTGAGAAGAGTGATGATGAAGAAGTCGCCGAACCAAAGAAAACCTCGTAATGATTACGTAGATTGAAAGTGAGATTATGTATTTATTAGCCGATTTTAATAAAATGTTTATTTCTCAATTTGTACTGTTTTTGTTATTTATGTTAGTACACATTTTATTCCGAATGTGCGCACGTTTAGATTACGTTTATGCGGCTTGAACAATCTTATTTGAATATTTGCATTTTTCGGCCTTTGTTCACGGAGGCTTTAATTTAGATAGTAGAACATTGGCCATTTCAACTATTTGTTTCGTTGAACGATCTTATTCGGCACACGATAATTATATAAACATTGACCGGCCCGAGTCAACTAGGCATTTAATTCCGAACGGTTATATGCCAGCTTGTCATGAGCATTCTTCATTAAATATATATTTGGCATACGTGTCACGCACGGTCAATGCGCCGATGAGGCTCCAAATCCGGAGGCTTTTTCCACCCAAAGGCGACATACGCTGACGGGGCTCTGAATCCAGAGACTATCAGCCCATCTATAGTTACCGTTTAGATGATTAGGCCATTTTGACTCCAAAAGACCGAAAATTAGTACATGGAGTGGTTGTGGCCAATATTGATCGGCGTCCGTCTTTTGGAGTTCAGTGTTAATGAAATCGCCTCGGGGTGACTGCAAGGATTAGAAATAAATCGCCTCGGATTCTTTGCGCTAGTAACTTCACTTACTGTATTCAGACTTGATTTAAAACAATTTTGTTGCGTGGGGTTGGATAAGTGTGAATGTCAAATGAAGTTTTCTTCAACAGCAGAGGAGAAGCTCAAACTTTGGCTGAGTTTGATACTGCAATGAATCGTAGCAGAGAACCCACCCGTGCGAGAGAAAGGGCGTTGAAAGAACGGAAAAAACGTCAGCCTCCAAGTCATCGAAGCAGATCACCCCGAAGGGAGAAACAACAATGGGGAAGTTCTCCGTAGCCGCGACCGAGAAATGAGGCCGATGTAGCACCGCGACCGTTGAGTTTTACTATTTTCGTGGGGAATTCCTTTCTTGTCCTGGATCTTGGCCTTGACGTTGCCTATGGTGTCAAAGCTCTCCGTCTCGAGGGTGATTGTCTCGCCAGTGTGAACATCGTGGATTCAAGCGCGGTCAGATCAAAGCATTTCAAGCTGTGGATGCTCTCCGAGCAGCGGGCATTGATTCGGTGCTGCCGCTGTACCAATGCGACCACTTCCCCTTTTTCGCCTTCGAAGTTGAGAAGGGTAAGGATGAAGGCAACGCCATATGAAAATAGATATTGTAATGCTCGAATACGGATTGTGTTTTTGTAATTACTGTTTAATCGAATAAAAATTTTTATTTTAAAAGTTTATATTTCATTCTGAATTTTCATATGCTTAATTAAGCATCTTATTTCGAATGTTGGCACGTTTTTTTTTTTTTGGAGGGCGCTCCGAATTCGGAATATTAGTCGGCCCTTGAGCGTTGCCCGGTGGGACGCCATTTGGTCCGCCAAATTTGGAGGTTTTTTCAGCCCAAAGGCGTCATTCGCCGAGGGCGCTCCAAATCCGGAGGCTTTTTTGGCCCAATTGTGATATCCACGAAGGGCGCTCCGAATCCGGAGGCTTTTTCGGCCCAAAGATGACATGCGCCGACGGGGCTCCGATTCTGGAGATTTTGGTCAATCGTGATACACGAAGGGTGCTCCGAATCCGGAGGCTTAATTAGCCCAAAGACGTCATCCGCCGATGGGGCTCTGAATCCGGAGACTTATTTTGGCCATTCGTGATATCCACGAATGGCGCTCCGAATCCGGAGGCTTTTTCGGCCCAAAGACGTCATGCGCCGATAGGGCTTCGAACCGGAGACTTATTTTGGCCAATCGTGATATCCACGAAGGGCGCTCCGAATCCGGAGACTTTTTCAGCCCGAAGACGACATGTGCCGACGGGGCTCCGAATCTGGAGACTTTTTGGCCAGTCGTGATATCCACGAAAGGCGCTCCAAATTCTGAGGCTTTTTCGGTCCAATCGTGATATCCATGAAGGGCACTCCGAATCCGGAGACTTTTTGGCCTGTCGTGATATCCACGAAGGGCACTCCAAATCCGGAGGCTTTTTCGACCCAATCGTGATATCCACGAAGGGCGCTCCGAATCCAGAGGCTTAATCGGCCCAAAGACGTCATCCGCCGATGGGGCTCTGAATTCGGAGACTTATTTTGGTCAATCGTGATATCCTATCATGAAGGGCGTTCCGAATCCGGAGGTTTTTTCGGCCCAAAGACGTTATGCGCTGATGGGGTTCCAAATTCGAAGCCTTATTTTGGCCAATCGTGATACCCACGAAGGGCGCTCCGAATCCGGAGGCTTTTTTGGCCCAAAGACGACATGCGCCGACGGGGCTCCGATTCCGAACACTTTTTGGCCAATCATGATATCCACGAAGGGCGCTCCGAATCCGGAGGTTTTTTCTGCCCAATCATGATATCCATGAAAGGTGCTCCGAATTTGGAGGCTTAATTGGCCCAAAGACGTCATCCGCCAATGGGGCTCCGAATTCGAAAACTTATTTTGGCCAATCGTGATATCCACGAAGGGCGCTCCGAATCCGGACGCTTTTTCGGTCCAAAGACGTCATGCGCCGATGGGGCTCCGAATCCGGAGACTTATTTTGGCCAATTGTGATACCCACGAAGCGCGTTCCGAATCCGAAGGCTTTTCCGGCCCAAAGACGACATGCACCGACGGGGCTTCGAATCCGGAGACTTTTTGGCTAGTCGTGATATTCACGAAGGGCGCTTCGAATCCGGAGGCTTTTTCGGCCCAATCGTGATATCTACGAAGGGCGCTCCGAATCCAGAGGCTTTTTTGGCCCAAAGACGTCATCCGCCGATGGGGCTCCGAATCCGGAGACTTATTTTGGCCAATCGTGATATCCACGAAGGACGCTCCGAATCCAGAGGCTTTTTCGGCCCAAAAACGTCATGCGCCGATGGGGCTCTGAATCCGGAGACTTATTTTGGCCAATCGTGATATCCACGAAGGGCGCTCCGAATCCGGAGGCTTTTTTCGGCCCAAAGACGTCATCTACCGATGAGGCTCCGAATCCGGAGGCTTTTTCGGAACACTGTTGAACTGCAATTTGTAGTGAGTAAATTGGGATCTTTGTATTACAGAAAAAGAGATGTACATGGCGAACCGTTCAGAACAAGCATCATGTCCCACAAGTCGGGTCAATGATAAAATTTGCGTAAATGCGTGAAATTCCAGGGCCGTGGCAGACTCCTTCCTGTCATGTCTTTGAGCCGACATGCCCCTACTCCTACGATCGAGTCAATCTGATAGGGGCCATCCCAGTTAGGACCCAATTTTCCATCAGCCGGTTTCTTGGCAGCTGAAAGTACCTTCTTCAAGACCAACTCTCATGGTGTGTAGCGGCTCAGCTGAACGCGTTGATTATACGACTTGGCAAGCTGCTGCTAATATCGGCTAGGGCTTCCGTGGCTTTTCGCTAGGGAACCGTCTGACATCGTCTAGGCTGTTTCGATTCGGCACTTCAGTGGAGTTGACCTGCAACTCCGTTGGTGTCATTCCAGAAAGGAGATAACATGCTTGCGCGGCTTGTTTCGGCTGGAGCTCGTTGGTGATGAATCTAGCCCTGAAGGATTTCTGTAATTGGTGGAAGGTTTTGATCGAAGCCGGCTCCAGTTTATAATACCACCTGACAGCCAATGGTCCCAAACTGCTAAGAAATATTCAGCACATGAGGGCCTCGTCGTCTGCATGCAATGTCATGGCTTGCTTGTAGTGGCGGATATGATCGGTGGGGTCTGATTTGCCGTGGTACAAGGTGAATGGCGGTGCTTTGAATTTCTTGGGTAGCACTACCTTTGCAATCCACCATGCGAAGGGATCATGCCGGTCTTCTTCATCTGAGCTGTTTCGTCTGCGCTTATTCCTTATACGTGGACTCTCTTCAGAGGAACTGGAAGTTTCAGATCGCCCCTTCTTCTTGGGCTCCGGGGATAACGAGTCGGAGTTGCTATCGGTGTCTTGTTGTCGAGCTCGAGATCATCGACCGTCTGCCCTTATAGGTCGTTCCGGATCTTAGCGTACAGCCTATTTGGACTTCGCCACCTCCAAGGCCAAATCCTGACGGAGACGTTCGTTTTCAGCGATCATGTTCTCCAACCTTTGTTCATTTTGCTTTGCTTGTTCCATGATCGCTTGCATTGCCTCATGTTCTGAAGTCGAGGGTGAGGCGAAGTTCAAAGCGCGTCTTACGGGGACAGTCTCTGGTCCAAGCATGTTTGTTGGAGCGAGGTCGTCTCTCTACGTGGTTTCATCAGTGACTATCGGAGGGTCTTCCGTTACGCCCGCGATGGATGTGTTTGAGTATTCCCACAGACGGCGCCAATTGTGGAGAAATGGTTTTGGAAATACTCTTCTGATCCTGGGAGATGCTAGTGATCCTCTTCTAGTCACCTGTAAAGGAATAAACACTCCGGTCGGGGGTGCCGGAATTAGCACTCCGACGAGCAAGTTAGTCTCTGCACTCGAGATTACTTGAATTCTAAGTTAAGCACAATAGTTCTCACATACCTTTCTAGAACTGAAGATCCAGTATTTATAGTATTCTCTTGGGGCCTTGCCCAACCCTAATCCTTTACATGTACTTATACTCGGCCCTTGTTTCACTGGAAGGAATGCCGGCTAATTTATTTGGCCCTTCAACTGAAAAGGGTCAATGCCGTATAGAGGTTATGTTCTGGACTGGACTGGTCCGCTCTTGTTGATCCAATAATATTCGGCTCCCACAAACCCAATTCACCTCCCTCCTGGGTTGCCTAACTGGGATAACAAAAACATTTAAATTATATTGGAAGACAAATTCCGAAATGAACTAATTATTTCGGTAGTAGACTATCAAATAAATTGATATATTTCGACCCTAGTTTTCCGAAAGATGTTGGGGGAAAAAAAAAACGACTTTTACATAGTAGAACTCACTTTTCCTTGGCTATCTTTCTCATAAACATTTATCTGCTTCTGAAAATCTAAATTTTGAGAAGGGAAATCTTCCATAACAATGATGAATGAGGATGTGGTTTAGTGTGTAAACTAAAGAAAAGCTAAAAATCAAGAATAAGTGTGTTTAGTGTGTAAACTAATGAATGGAAGCTAACGATGAAGGGTTTGAAAGGATGAGGATGGAATGTGGAGGTTTAGCATACTGAGTATGGAAGAATGGAGTAGCTTCAATCTAGGAAGCATAGATACGGATACGAGATACAGATACGACACGATACGGATATGGCGATACAACAAAACCTAAAAAAATAAGATACCGGTACGGCTAGGATACGTTTGTGAAAAATATATTTTTAAAAATTATTAATAGTGAGTTACACATAAGCTAAAGAACGTTGAAAAACCACAATGTAATTTTATAATTCAAAATACTAACTTTTGAAAAACCACGGGTGGGTTCTCTCTCTCTCTCTCTTTCTCTCTCTCTCTCTTTCTAAACTCATCTTTTCTCTCCCTTGTCTTTACAAACACACCCAAATCCAAACTTCTCTCTAAGATTTAGTAAAATCTTTAAAAATTTGAAAGGGCTTTTTACACCAAATCGAAGACAGCGACATAGGCTACGTCTACACCGATTGAATCGAGTTTTCTTCGTCATTTAGTTTTAGGGTTTTCATCTCCTTCCTCTTGTAACGCCCCAACTTTCAGGCTGTTTATAAATCAACTCAGCCTCAAATTTAAACCTCTAACTAATTAACAACCTAAAAAAAAAATCAAATTTATCTCCAAAATAATTACACAAATGTATCCAAAATATATCCTATACAAATCTCCAGAAAAAATAATAATAATAACATATAGTGGTGACCCCAAAATATCTAACTCTAATAATCTCTTTAGAACTTCAAATCTAATCTCCACTAAATTGCTCCACACTTGAAAAATAAATTAATTCAGAAAGTATACAATATAACAGGAATAAAAAAGCTCAGACAAAGAATAAATTCATAGGGATCCAATAATTACCCAAACGATTCAATTCAAGATACCAAGCAATTTACCAAATTGAACAAAAAAGTCAACTCGACATATGATAATTTATCTAGGACCAGATACCTCATCCTACTCAGTACACGACTAGTGGCCGGCCTTACCCCCCTCACCCAAACACAACCGCTTATCTAGGCTATTGGTACAGAGCATATTGGCAAAGTCCACTCAAACTATGTACGGAGCATTTCCAAGTCGCTTAATCAGACAAATCAACATTTCCAACACAAAATAACTACACAGAGTTCATCAAATGACTAGAATAATCAAATGAATTAACAATGAATAATTCCACAGAATTTATCCAATTATCAAAATCATCAAGATGAGTACAAATTGAAGGTGATTAAAAAAACACTGTTTACAAAGAGATTTAAAGGAAGCATATTGTATATCACCCGAATTACCTCAAATCAATATCCTCCGTCGCAAACACTCTAATCTCGATATTTCTCCATGGATCTCCAAAAATAACTCTGATCTTACTTTGTTAAAATCTACAACTCTCATCTGCTATATCACCAAGGTGAAACAGAATTTTCAGATTCAAAACCACTTAAAGATTGAAATTAAAAGGACCATTTCATATTTTTGCCGAGCCCAACCTTCCAATGGTTCGTAGAGAATTTTTTATAGTTTTTAGAACATTTTTCAGAAATGGAATAGCTTTCCTAATTTTTTTGTTATTTCAGAAATACTCCAGCTCTATCTAGAT
This sequence comes from Camellia sinensis, assembly GCF_055761805.1. NCBI lineage: Eukaryota > Viridiplantae > Streptophyta > Magnoliopsida > Ericales > Theaceae > Camellia > Camellia sinensis. The sequence goes on from NC_138968.1 coordinate 143,394,655, forward strand.
TCGTCTACCATTATGAAAATCGAATGCTCTTACAAACCGCTCACTCTTTTTCAATGAAACCAATTTGCCTTGAAAGATAACTCCTTAAGGAAGATTTTAACATAAAATTGAGGTCCAGTAGATGTTTCTACATTTTTCTAAAAGTTTTGAAAGTTGGCTATAAAACAGGATTTTTCATGTACAATACTCAAAATAAGAAGATTTGTGAGAAAAGAGGCTAACTAAGGGAAATTTTTCAATTCTTTTGTGATAAAGACATACTAAATAATGTATCAATAACTTTGCTATCTAAGGTGGTTGGACTTAGAAGGGAGACTATATTGACTCCTCCGACCTTGCTAGAATCTTACTTGGTTATTAGCCAAAGGACTCGTTAGTGACGTTTCCTACTCTTGTAACCTTAAATAAACCCTATATTTATTTGTTAATATATTTCCTAATCTTCCCTATTTTTGGGGCTTTACACCTTTTCCAAGCTTGAGGTAGGGACAATCTTAGAATTATATATATATATATATATATATGTTTGTTTTTAAGATTATGCTTGTTTTGAAGTATTTCTCTCGTGTTTGAGTTATGATTTTAGGTTGATGAACCCTAGATGATATCAAGAGTAGATTTTCTCTATTTTTCCCAAAACTTTTGAGAATATGAGCTATGTTCTAAAGTGTGGGTGTTGTTTTGGAAAAATCTTTCAAAAATGGAACAAAAACCTAATTTTGGTGAAAACCTTAGAATTAGAGAATTTTGGAGAAAAAGTTGCAACATTATGAAATTTATGTTTGATAATTTGTTATGAGAATAAATGATGGAGGAAATTTCTATTGTTGTATCAAATGAGGAAATTTCATGAGGAAATGAGAAATTGTTGATTTGGGAAGTTTGAGAATAGCTTATTGTTGTTGTTTTGGAAAGACTAAATACTAAAAATGATGATTAATATATGGAAAATGCATGAATGTTGATATTGTATTATTTTATCTCTTATAAGTGTATTATGATGCAACATTGATGAGAGGTATGGGAATTTGATCACAATGGAGAATTGTGTGGTAGAATTAGAACTGGACCATATTAATGCATTGTACATTTTGCATCGCTATTCCATTTTATCAGTGTTACAATTGATTTTAAATCGTGCATTGGAAAAATTTTGCTTTGAGAAAGGAAATCGTTTTGTGAAACAAGGTCATTTTGATTTGTTTCGGGATAAATGTGTTGGTAAGTCCGAATAGAGGGTGTAGCTGGTATTGGTTAAGTTGGCCTAAGTGTCCATGGTGAAAGACCAAAAATACACGCAAAGGAGGTGCCACGTGCCTTCCGGTTAGTAACTGGTAAAGTGGAGATTAGTCGTGCATGTTATGCCTACTTGCAGACACCAACCTAAGGATTACCTAAGTCATATTTACCACCCCTTGAACTACATTGAAATTATTGAATTGTTGTATTTTCAAATTGCATTGTGCACAAAAGTTTCAAAATATAGAGATATATGTTTTTTGAGCATGACGTGGCATATGCATTCATTCTAGGAGACCGTGTAAAATTTATATACTTTATTAAAATTTTCCTACTAGGCTTCGTGCTCACCTTTTGGGATTTTGTGCAGGAAAAGATGTAGTGATCCCGCTGAGTTAAAGGCAAGGAATGTATTTTTGAGAGCACAATGCTCTTTTCTTTTGTTGTAATTATTTTGACAAGTCAAGGGCTTTATATGTATGGGATTGAAAACCATTATTTTGTGTAACAGGCATAAGCCTTTGAAAATTGTAACCCTTGAGGGCATTGAATTGTACTTGATATATTGTGCCACATGCTATAGATTCATATTCTAGGAATGTTGAATGTATAACCGCATGTGAAATATTTTTTGTAAATCTCAAGAGTTTTATCAATACACATGTTGGAGATTTGATGACAATGTTAATGTTGAGACTTTATTTCCGTATACATTAAGCAATGGAAGTTATTGTTATGGAAACAAGATTATGTAATTGGAAGTTGATAAATCTATATTGCGTTAATTATTCAGGGCGTTACAACTTAGTATCAGCCCTACCGGGTTTGAATACATGGAGCTCGTGGAAAGTGATCGTTTTTTCACAATGGGTTCATTTCTTTTACCACCACCTCTCCCACCATGCCACCACCATCACTGCCACTACTACTACCACTACTACCACCATGCCACTATCACTACTACTACTACTACTACTACTACTACCACCACTACCACTACCACCACCACCCCCACCACCACCACCACCATTACTACCGCTACCACCACCACCATCACTACTGCTATCACCACCACCATCATGCCACCGCCGCTGCCACTACTACCATCACTTTTATCACCATTGTCATTATTACTATAAATACTACCATCATTTACTACCATTACTATCGTTACCACCACCATCACCGTCACCACCACTACTATGCCATTGCTATCGCTGCCACCACCACCACCACCACAATACAAAAATTAAAATATATAATCTAAAAATAATAAATTTTAAATTTAATTTTATACATATCAAATAATTTATTTTTAATTCAACACTTAAATTCTTATCAAACAGCTTTTCAACTTAAAAAATTCAGTATTCAGTTTTCATTACTTAATTTTCAGAGTTCAGTTTCAGTTTTCAACTTTATCAAACAGCACCTAATTAGTATATTGATAAATGTAATTTACTATATAATCAAGTGAACTCTGTCATGGGACAAATTAAAATTACAAAACTCATAAGATAAAATATATTTATAAACATATATATGTATATATATTTTGTAAATGTAAGTTTTGTAATTTTTTAATTTATACCAATTAAACCATAACATGCATTTTTTAATTTTATGTTTGAACAAATTCTAACATAAAATTTTTATTTTAAAACTTTAAGACCAAAATATTTTCTTTGACTCTATAATTAATTTTTGAGATAGCAACTAAAATAAATTCCAATAATTATTATATGGAGAGACATGTATCCTTCTCTTCTTTTTTTTTTTCTTTCTTTTTTGAACTAATTATGAAGAGACATGTACGACAACAGTTTGTAGTACACAATTCTAAAAAGCAATATTAATTCAAAATTCTCACTATAAAAAATATATACCCAACTTTATATTATGTTTGATTCATAGATTTTGGTAAAAATTTAAAACACCTTTTCACTTTTCCTTTCAAAATTTCTACCCAAAATCATGAACCAAACACATCATCAATGTTTGAAAAGAGTTTTGGATCTTTTATTGTATTGATATACACTATCTTCAAAAAAAAAAAAAAAAAAATATTCGGTAGGAGAAACAAATTCTTAAAATGGATTATCAATCACATTATAAGAGAACAAAATTTAGCTAATAAAAGTTTTTTTAACTATTTAAAAAATTAAACATCAAGAGAAATAATCTATAGAAGATGTGAATTGATTCCTGTATTTTATTAATACAAAAATCTAAATTTTAAAACTATTCCTTTTCAAATTTCTAAATTTAAAATTTTAAATAGATTAATTAACTTTCTTTTTGAAATGTATAAATTAATATGTAATAAGATTTTTTTTTAAATGATTCAATACAAGTTGAGAAATTTTTTTAAAATTTTAAAATTGATTAGTTAACTTTCCTTTTCAAATTTCTAAATTTGAATTTCTAAATAAATTAATTAACTTTCCTTTTAAAATATGTAAATCAAGGCATAATAAAAAAAATAATGATTTAATAAAAGTTAGCCAATAGAAATTTTTTAATTATTTAAAAAATAAGAATTCTAGAAAAATTGTATGAGCTTTTGAGTTTCACAAGACTCTTCTCATTAAAAATTCAATTTTCCTTAATATATAATATAAATATCGTTCATCTGTTACTTGCTATTAAAATTTTAAATAAAAATAGATCACGTAAAAAATTAATAGGATCAAAATAGAAGGAATAGAAGAAAAAAAAAAAGGCAACGATTAATTATATAGTAATGGAATTTGGCTAAAAAAGGAATCGATTAATTATATAATAATGGAATTTGGTTTAAAAAGGCAACGATTCCAAACATAAGCCACATTAATTAATTAATAAATATATAAATAAATGAGAGACGTCCACATATTTTGGGGTTAGTTAATGTGTAATGGTAACAACCCTCACTTCACTCTAGTCATGCTTGCATATATTACATGATCTTGTCTTGGTATGTTGCATTTGCAAAACCTTGATTTGTCTTGCATAAGTGTTACTTGCATGTTTTGTTCCTTGCTTGGTGTGAGTTTAGCCGAGGTCATCTTAAGCCTAGGTTACACCTTTGAACTCCTTACACCTAGGACCATCTTGGAACCACCCTGGTTGACCTCCACCCTCACCCTGACATGTTGGCCGGGATGTCATTATCTAGGCCGAGTTGTTCATCACCAAGGTCGAGATGTGTATCATCTAGGCCGAGATGTTATACCAAGTGATCTTGTTCCTGGACTGGTACGACCTAGACCGAGGTGTGGCACAGCTAGGCCAAGTGTTGTCCTTCCTAGCCGAGATCATTGTTCCCTTACTTGTCGATGCCTTAATTTTTTAGCCGATATCATTACCTGTCGGAGTGCCTATGCCATCTTGCTTGTTGAACACACTTTGTCATAGTCTTGTCTTTTCACTCAGTCACCTTTTTGAGGGGAACCAACCCGGTAGTGCCACGTGTTCCAGCTGAGTGTTAAGTCAGCCGACAGACCTAGAAATGCATCATTTTGTTGTATGTCTTTGTTCTTGAAGAGAGAGAAGCTCTAGGAAGAGAGGAAGAAGAGTTCTTGAGTGAGAGTAGATTCCAAGCTTGATCTTCATACCTTGAGCCATTAGATCCGTGTTTTGAGGTTAGATTCTTGATCTACTCTTGTTGTTCTTATTGATCATCTAGCTGCATTGCATGATCGAACCTGATTTGCAAGCCATGCATCGATTTAAAGTTGGGTTTAGAAAGAGAAAGTGGTATTCATGTGTTCTTGAAGAAAAAGCCTTGTTTGATCCGAAAGCTTGCACCAAGATTCATGTTTTTGTGTTTGTTTTCATGAAACCTTCGAGTATGGGTACCCAGGTCCATGTTTTTGAATTCATAGCTTAAAATCTCAAATTTTGTAATGATGAGTTATGATCCTTGCATCCATGTTCTTCATGTTCTTCAAGAAAGGGGAACCCAGATTTTTCCCAACCTTACTTCCTTGAATGTGGCCACCGGGACCACACCTCGGCAAGGAGGTGTCGGATCTCGGCCAAGACCTGGTTGGTGCCCATTATGTTTTCTCGAGATAGGGAATAGTGTTTGTTTTGTCTCGACTTAGTTTGAGGGAATGCTGAGATCAGTTGCATTCATGTAAAGCTTGTTTGATAATGCATTCAATGGGATTTGTTATGTGCTTGTAGGCCTTGGATCCTTGGCCGTGACCCCGACGTTTGAAGAATTATGTGAGTAGTATTTTTAATAAAGCTATGTTATAATGTTTTGATAAAGCTTTGTTTTGCCTTGTTTCGAAAAAGTATTTGTTAAGCATGAATGACTATCCCTATTTTGTGTATCAAGTATTAGCTTGGGTTTTGGTAACAACCTTTGAAAGTCCGTACGTGCTAAGGGACTATAAGCATTTGTAGCACAACCTTTGAAAGTCTGTACGTGCTAGGGGACTATAAGCATTTGTAGCACAACTTTTGAAAGTCTGTACGTGCTAGGGGACTATAAGCATTTGTAGCATAACCTTTGAAAGCCCGTACGTGCTAGGGGACTATAAGCATTTGTAGCACAACCTTTGAAAGTCCGTACGTGCTAGGGGACTATAAGCATTTGTAGCACAACCTTTGAAAGTCCGTACGTGCTAGGGGACTATAAGCATTTGTAGCACAACCTTTGTTAATGTCATCCCTTGAAACTTGAAAGCCTTGAAAGAATTGTTAGATGAACTTGATTCATCCCTTGTTTTGTTACAAGCTATGATCATGTGTTGTTTGTTTAAGATCTTGAATAGCATGCATGCAAACCCCTTTATTACTTGTACCATTCACTGAGTATCCAAGCTCACCCTCTCTATATATATGTAGGTGATGAGCAGGACGGCAGTGACGCCTAGATGTGCTTTGCAACTTGTTTTGGATTCGCATTTTGTAGCATCTTGAAGATCATGCTTCTTAGCTTGTAATTCATTGTGTTCTATATATGATGGCTCGAGAAGCCTTTTGGTCAAGATGTATTTTATATTTCATATTACTGTACCCAAGTTGTAAGACCTTGATAAGATGTATAACATTCCATTCGACATATGCACAGCTCTTATGGACTAATTAGACTTAAATTTATTGCTTCTGCACTTGTAAGCCCCATATATCTATACTCTGATTGTGTGTGAACTTTGGAAGTTGGCCTTCGGTAACCTCAGATTACTAGCTATCACGGCACCATTCTACTAGGGGCGGAATGGGGTCGTGACAGATTGGTATCAGAGCCCAAGTTTCTTATAGTACGTTACTCACACACTTTGAGTCCTAAAGAGCATAGGATTTCCCTTAGAATTGATGTTAGGAGTGCATCATAATGCTTGCTACTTGACAATGTGTGCATCATCTCGGCGTGACTGTTTGTTATTGGCATGCATATTATTTGATCGTTTTGTTTTAAAGTCACATTTTGCATACTCTTAGCATCATGAGAAGGAGTAGACCACCAGTTGGCCGAGATCATCCCGAAGACAGATTGGACAGATTTGAGAGATTGGTCGAAGGTTTGGTCCGTGAGTTTAGACAACCTAGGCCACAAAACACTAGTACTACTTCTACCCAGGCCGAGCAGACAAACGGCCGACATGCAGTTCCACCTCCACATCCTCCAACGCCGCAAGTGCCTCCATAGCAAGCTTTATATGGGGACGGCACCATAGCCCTGATCCAAGAGTTTAAGAAAATGAAACCGCCGAGATTCTATGGGGGTATAGAGCCGATGAAAGCCGAAGCATGGGTCTTGGAAATAGAGAAACTGTTTGAGATTTTTCCCAGCACCGACACCCAGAAGGTGTCATTAGCCGCGTTCACATTAGACGACGATGCACGAAGATGGTGGATGATGACCCGAGAAAGCAACCCAGGTTTGACTTGGGCCAGATTTTTGGAATTGTTTTACAACAAACACTTTCTCCTTAGCATTCGAGACCGCAAGACTACAGAGTTCCAGACTCTAACACAAAGCAGGAGGACAGTGGCAGAATATGACCGTGCTTTTACTGAGTTGGCGAGATATGTGTCTCACATGGTCGATGATGAATATAGAAAAGCCAGGAAGTTTGAAAGTGGGCTTCGTGGGCCAATACAAGATCGAGTGAACATGCTCAACATGCCGACTTACGCCGGAGTATTGGACAAGGCCATCCTTGCAGAAGCTAACTTGAATCGATATCAGAATCCAGGAGAGCGCCAGAGGAAGAGACAGAACTATGATAATCGCCGAGTTCCGTTTAACGCCAAGAAGAAAGTGAATGTGGGCAGCTCCAGTAACTCGAACCAGGAAGGTAATGCTAAGTCGATGTGTGCAAGTTGTGGAAAACCGCATTCTGGAGTTTGCCGTTGGGCATCAGGAGCCTGTTTTGAATGTGGTGAAATGGGCCATCGCGTGAAAGACTGTTCGAAGGCAAGGGCTGATAATGGTAAGAAGAATGGGAGTACCTCGGGCTCTGCACAGGGAAATAACATTGGGAGGGCCCAGACGAGACAGGGCAGAGTTTTTGCATTGGTACCAGGAGACACTCAGAATGCTGAGACAGTTGTGTCAGGTATACTCCCAATCTGCTCTCAAGATGCATACATATTGATTGATTCGGGTTCCACACATTCATTTGTATCTACTAAGTTTGCCAAGAAGTTAAATAGAGAACAAGAACCTCTTGATTATGTGTTATATGTGTCTACTCCATCTGGGAGAACTATGATCGTTGCATCCATTTATAGGGCATGTGTCGTTGTGATTGAGTGTGTAGAATTACTAGTTGATTTAATGCCGTTAAGTATGACTCACTTCGATGTCATATTGGGAATGGACTGGTTAGTAACGAATCATGCATCTATTAATTGTGTTTCGAAGAATGTGACACTGAAACCCCCAAACCAAGCCGAGGTTATTTTCCAGGGTAAAGGAGTAGTACCCCCACTTTACTTAATCTCATCCATGGAAGCCTATAAGTTTATCCAAAAAGGGTGTCAAGGTTACCTGTGTAGTATACTAAGTGATTTGAATGGAAATGTTGAGTTAGCCGACATCCCAGTGGTTAGAGAATTCCCCGATGTCTTTCCAAATGAACTGCCTGGCCAGTTAGTGGATAGAGAAATAGAATTTACGATCGATGTTATGTCAGGAACCCAACCTATCTCCAAAACACCCTATAGAATGGCCCCAGCCGAACTAAAGGAACGGAAACTACAATTACAAGAATTGTTGGACAAGGGATTTATTAGGCCGAGCACTTCGCCTTGGGGAGCACCGGTTCTAATTGTCAAGAAGAATGATGGTACACTTCGCCTTTGTATCGACTACCGAGAACTAAATAAGGTGACCATTAAGAATAAGTATCCATTGCCAAGGATCGATGATTTACTTGATCACGGGTCTTTTCTAAGATTGATCTGAGGTCGGGCTACCATCAGCTGAAAGTTAAGGCCGAGGATGTCGAGAAGACTGCTTTTCAGACAAGGTATGGCCACTACGAATTTTTGGTAATGCCTTTCGGAGTAACCAACGCTCCTGCAGCATTCATGGATTTGATGAACAGAGTTTTTAAGCCGTACCTAGACGAGTTCGTGGTTGTTTTCATCAACGACATACTGATCTATTACAAGGGTGGTGATGAGCATGAGAAGCATTTGAGACTAGCCTTACAAATCCTAAGAGATAGGAAATTATATGCCAAGCTTAGCAAGTGTGAATTTTGGCTTTCCAGCATTTCATTTTTGGGCCATGTGATTAATGAAGAAGGAATCTCTGTTGACCCAAGTAAGATTGAAGCCGTCGTGAGTTGGCCGACGCCGACTAATGTGTTCGAGATTCGTAGTTCTCTGGGTTTGGCCGGCTATTACAGGAAGTCTGTGAAGGATTTCTCAAGGATTGCAGTACCACTAACACAACTAACTCAGAAAGGAGTGGCGTATGAATGGACCGAGGATAGGGAATCAGCTTTTTGGGAGTTAAAGATGAGGTTGGTTATAGCACCGATACTTATACTACCGTCGGACAAAGAAGAATTTCAGATTTATAGTGATGCTTCACATAAGGGATTGGGTTGCGTGTTAATGCAAGGAGGTAAGGTTATAGCGTATGCATCCCGTCAGTTGAAACCTCACGAAAAGAATTATCCTACCCATGATTTAGAGCTAGCAGCCGTGGTGTTTGCTTTGAAGATTTGGCGTCATTACTTGTATGGGGCTTCTTGCCAAGTTTTCACAGATCATCAGAGCTTAAAGTACTTATTCACTCAGAATGAGTTAAATTTGAGACAGAGAAGATGGCTTGAGTTATTGAAAGACTACGACATGCAAATTCAGTATCACCCAGGTAAAGCAAACTCAGTAGCCGACGCATTGAGCAGAAAATCAGCTGGAAGTCTGGCATGCTTAACCATGATTTCAGTGGAGCCCACCGTTATAGAGGAAATGAAGGCCAGACAAATGGAAGACGGATTCTTCAAGAAAGTTGCCGATGAGATTATCACTAAGCCGAGGTCAAGGTATACTATTGAAAATCAGGTACTTAAGTTTGAAGGAAGATTGTGCGTGGCCGACATTCCAGAGTTGAAAAGAAAGATTCTACAGGAATCTCATGGTTCCAGATTTGCTGTTCATCCAGGGAACACTAAGATGTATCAAAATGTGAAACAAACTTTTTGGTGGCCGAATATGAAAAGAGAAATAGCCGAGCTCGTATCCCAGTGTTTGCATTGTCAACAAGTGAAAGCAAAACACCAGAGGCCAGCAGGACTACTTCAACCCTTGCCGATTCCTGAGTGGAAATGTGTAACGACCCAGAACCGTATACCATGATTACCAGTAATTAATTATGTGTTAGTATGATTTAATTGAAGATTATCTGTTGAACTTAGAAGAATATCTGTCGAGATGAGAACTTTGGGACTGAAATTGATGACCGTAATGGGTTCAGAAAACGAAATTGAGCACGCCTATGTGATACCGGGAATTTTTAGAACCATTTGGGAAAATAAATTGAGGACTGAATTTCGTCTGATTCGTTAAGCCTCGTTTGGCTTGAGTTTATGGCACAATTTTATAAATATGACTTAAGATAAGGATGTTGACCTATGTTTGACTCAAAAACAAAAGAGAAGAAAAATGTAGAAAGGAAAGGGAGAGAGAATTCGTGAGAAAGGGAAGAAGAGGAGGAAAAAGGAGAATCAAGCTAAATCTTCCTCAATTAAGGAATCAAGGTAAGGATCCTCTCTAAATTCTTGAAGTAAGGTTGATGCATCAATGATCTCATGTTAAATAAGTGGATTGAAGGGGAAGTTATGTTTGATTTGAGCATGCATGGCATAAATTGATGATTTATGTTTATATTTGGCATTTTTGAGGAAGAACCTCCATGGATATGAAGAAATGAAGCTTTTATGCTCAAGTTTATGATTTTCTAGTTTACTCCAAGATTTGATCTTCTATTGTTCCATATGGGTTTTGATTTGAAGTTTTGATGTTGATTTAAGATGGGTTTTAAGTATTTTGGGTCTTAGATTTCATAAATGTGGAAAGTGATTTTGTAAAGAGGAGAATGAAGCTTGGAAGAAGAACCAGAAATTCAGATTTTTCTCTGTACGCTCGAGCGGAGGGAAGCCCGCTCGAGCGGTGAAAACAGCCTCCCAGCAGTATTGGGACTTTTTCCAGTACGCTCGAGCGGCCAAAGTGGCGCTCGAGCGGGAAGGCCTTTTTTCAGGGAAAATTTTGGAGAAGTTGCAGACTTGATTTTAACATGTTAATTGCATCATTTATCATCTTATAAACATGAAATTTCATAAGGAAAGAATAGAATGACATGAATTAAGTGATTTATTGATGACGTGTATTGAAGAAATGTGTTATAATGTTGATAATTGCAGATCAAGAGGCGAAGACCGTGCAACCGGTTTTGGAAACCCACTGTGAGTAACATTTCTGTAAAGATATGTTAGTATGATCTATGTTTAAAAGTGCTACGTTATGCTATGGTTTTGAAATGATAAATGTTTTCTGTGAACGAATGTCCAGTTTGTGAATCTAGTATGGCATCCATAGATAGTCCTAAGTGGACCAGTTTACGAGATCTCGGTATGTGTTTAATCGGTGTCCGTGACCGGTTAACCTAGTCGTTGGACGACATATGTTATGTTCTATGGAGTATGCCATTATGTATATTCTGATATGAGATGATTATGTTTATGAATGATTTATGTTATGGATATATGAAATGCGGAATTCGTTCACTACCCCTTTACTTTAATGTTACTTGCTGAGCTTTAGCTCATTGTTTGTATATATGTATTTATAGGTGAGCACTCTGGGAGTCAAGCCTAGGCGGAGTCCGAGCCGAGCCACCGTTTTGAAGCCTACCCAGTGTTTTGGTGCCTCCGAGTTGGGGCTAGGCCTAGAAGGCCATTAGGAAACTTGGTTTTGATTGTACATGTGGCATGAGCCTATGTTTTTGTACATGAATTTTGATTATATGTGATGTAATGTAGTGGGTAAATTAACATTTTTGGCATGTAATGTATGTTCATATAAATGCACAGCTCTTTGGACTATTAGTGGTTATTGTTTTCGCTTCCGCGAGCCCCTTTTATTTATGTCTTGTATAGCAAGGCCTGTGGTAATCTAGGATTACTGGCCGGTCTCGTTGCCAAACTTCTAGGGGCGAGTCTGGGGCGTGACAAAATGGGAACACATCTCCATGGACTTTGTGGTTGGTTTGCCGAGGACACAAAAAGGCATGGATTCAATTTGGGTTATCGTTGACAGATTAACTAAGTCAGTACACTTCTTGCCTATTCAGACAACATTCAATGCTGACCGACTTGCTGTACTGTATATGAATGAGATTGTGAGACTTCATGGAGTGCCGATGTCCATTGTGTCAGACCGAGATCTGAAATTTGTTTCTAGATTTTGGCAGAGTTTACAAAGAGCTTTGGGAACCGAGTTGAAGTTTAGCACAGCTTTTCATCATCCCCAGACCGATGGACAAACAGAAAGAACGATTCAGACACTTGAAGATATGCTCAGACTAGGTGTGTTAGATTTCAAGAGAAGTTGGGAAGTACATCTATCGTTAGTAGAATTCGCTTACAACAACAATTATCAAGCTAGCATTGACATGGCGCCGTACGAAGCTTTGTATGGGAGGAAGTGCATATCGCCGATATGTTGGACTGAAGTGGGAGATAAAGCTTTGATTGGTCCTGAGCTAGTCCAAGTTACAACCGAAAAGATTAAGCTCATTTGACAAAGAATCAAAACTACTCAAAGTCGACAGAAGAGCTATGCCGACCAGAGAAGAAGAGAGTTGGAATTTGAAGTTGGGGATCATGTATTCCTGAAGGTTTCACCAATGAAAGGAATTTCCAAATTTGGGAAGAAATGTAAGTTAGCACCTCGTTACATCGGGCCGTTTGAAATACTTGAGAAAGCTAACCCAGCTGCCTATAGGCTGGCTTTACCACAAGAACTAAGCCAAGTTCACAATGTGTTCCATATTTCGATGTTGAGGAAGTATATTCGGGATCCACTGCATGTAATTGATTATTCCGGGATTGTGGCCAATGAAGATTTAGGCTACGAGGAGAAGTCGATGAGAATTATTAACAGACAAATGAGACAGTTGAGAAACAAGTCGATACCGATGGTAAAGGTTGAACGAAATGAGCATTATGGAAAGGAGGCTACATGGGAAAAGGAAGAAGAAGTGAAAATCCGTCATCCGGAGTTATTCATAGAGCAAGGTAACTTAAGTTTGGGGACCAAACTTCTTTAAGGAGGGTAGGATGTAACAACCCTCACTTCACTCTAGTCATGCTTGCATATATTACATGATTTTGTCTTGGTATGTTGCATTTGAAAAACCTTGATTTGTCTTGCATAAGTGTTACTTGCATGTTTTGTTCCTTGCTTGGTGTGAGTTTAGCCGAGGTCATCTTAAGCCTAGATTACACCTTTGAACTCCTTACACCTAGGACCATCTTGGAACCACCTTGGTTGACCTCCACCCTCACCCTGACATGTTGGCCGGGATGTCATTATCTAGGCCGTGGTGTTCATCACCAAGGCCGAGATGTGTATCATCTAGGCCGAGATGTTATACCAAATGATCTTGTTCCTGGACTGGTACGACCTAGACCGAGGTGTGGCACATCTAGGCCGAGGTGTGGCATAGCTAGGCCAAGTGTTGTCCTTCCTAGCCGAGATCATTGTTCCCTTACTTGCCGATGCCTTAATTTTTTAGCTGATATCATTACCTGCCGGAGTGCCTATGCCATCTTGCTTGTTGAACACACTTTGTCATAGTCTTGTTTTTTCACTCAGTCACCTTTTTTAGGAGAACCAACCTGGTAGTGCCACGTGTTCCAGCTGAGTGTTAAGTCAGCCGACAGACCTAGAAATGCATCATTTTGTTGTATGTCTTTGTTCTTGAAGAGAGAGAAGCTCTAGGAAGAGAGGAAGAAGAGTTCTTGAGTGAGAGTAGATTCCAAGCTTGATCTTCATACCTTGAGCCGTTAGATCCGTGTTTTGAGGTTAGATTCTTGATCTACTCTTGTTGTTCTTATTGATCATCTAGCTGCATTGCATGATCGAACCTGATTTGCAAGCCACGCATCGATTTAAAGTTGGGTTTAGAAAGAGAAAGTGGTATTCATGTGTTCTTGAAGAAAAAGCCTTGTTTGATCCGAAAGCTTGCACCAAGATTCATGTTTTTGTGTTTGTTTTCATGAAACCTTCGAGTATGGGTACCCAGGTCCATGTTTTTGAATTCATAGCTTAAAATCTCAAATTTTGTAATGATGAGTTATGATCCTTGCATCCATGTTCTTCATGTTCTTCAAGAAAGGGGAACCCAGATTTTTCCCAACCTTACTTCCTTGAATGTGGCCACCGGGACCACACCTCGGCAAGGAGGTGTCGGATCTCGGCCAAGACCTGGTTGGTGCCCATTATGTTTTCTCGAGATAGGGAATAGTGTTTGTTTTGTCTCGACTTAGTTTGAGGGAATGCTGAGATCAGTTGCATTCATGTAAAGCTTGTTTGATAGTGCATTCAATGGGATTTGTTATGTGCTTGTAAGCCTTAGATCCTTGCCCGTGACCCCGACGTTTGAAGAACTATGTGAGTGGTATTTTAATAAAGCTATGTTACAATGTTTTGATAAAGCTTTGTTTTGCCTTGTTTCAGAAAAGTATTTGTTAAGCATGAATCACTATCCCTATTTTGTGTATCAAGTATTAGCTTGGGTTTTGGTTACAACCTTTGAAAGTCCGTACGTGCTAAGGGACTATAAGCATTTGTAGCACAACCTTTGTTAATGTCATCTCTTGAAACTTGAAAGCCTTGTAAGAATTGTTAGATGAACTTGATTCATCTCTTGTTTTGTTACAAGCTATGGTCATGTGTTGTTTGTTTAAGATCTTGGATAGCATGCATGCAAACCCCTTTATTACTTGTACCATTCACTGAGTATCCAAGCTCACCCTTTCTATATATATGTAGGTGATGAGCAGGACGGCGGTGACGCCTAGATGTGCTTTGCAACTTGTTTTGGATTCGCATTTTGTAGCATCTTGAAGATCATGCTTCTTAGCTTGTAATTCATTGTGTTTTGTATATGATGGCTCGAGAAGCCTTTTGGTCAAGATGTATTTTATATTTCATATTACTGTACCCAAGTTGTATGACCTTGATAAGATGTATGACATTCCATTCGACATATGCACAGCTCTTATGGACTAATTAGACTTAAATTTATTGCTTCTGCACTTGTAAGCCCCATATATCTATACTCTGATTGTGTGTGAACTTTGAAAGTTGGCCTTCGGTAACCTCGGATTACTGGCCATCACGGCACCATTCTACTAGAGGCAGAATGGGGTCGTGACAGTAATGCCCCCCCTCCCCCCCAAAAGAAAAAACACAAAAAAAACTTTAATGATACAATAAAACTTAGTTAATAAAAGATTTTTTTAATTATTTAAAAAATAATAATTACACACACGAAAAAAACTTTAATGATTCAATAAAAGTTAGTTAATAGAAGATTTTTTAATAATTTAAAAAATAATAATTCTAGAAAATTAGTATAAAATTTCTGAGTTTCACAAAACTGTTCTTGTTAGAAATCTAATTTTTCTTAATATATAATATAAATGTCATTCATCAGTCACTTACTATTAAAATTTTAAATAAAAATAGATCACATACAAAATTTGGAGAATCAAAATAGGAAAAAGACAAAAAAAAAAAAAGGGCAACGATTATTATTTGGTAATGGAATTTGGTTAAAAAAGTCAACGATTCATTATTTGGTAATGGAATTTGGTTAAAAAAAGGCAACAATTCATTATATAGTAACTAGCGGTAATCCGTGCGATGCACGGAAAAAATAAATTATATATATTTTAGGTGATAAATAAATTAATTTAATTATAAATTACGTCTATGCATAAAAAATTATTAATTATAAAAATTGTTGAGAATAATAGTATCACAATTACTTAATAACATAAATAACTTGTATCAAACTAAACAAAACATTAAAAGATAGAAATTCTATAAACTCAGAAAAGTTATCATAAATTTACTTGGACTTTTAAATCAGTGGTGTATATTATTATTGTGGGATCAAATTATGAATAAATAGCAACTTTTAATTATACTTTATAAGTAGTTTTTAAAAAATTTTAATTTAAGTTTGTTGCCTTACTCATAAAAAGAACTTCTCAAGCAAATCATTAATTGACACACGCATATTATATCAAAGTATAAATCATTCTCTATAGTTTAAATAATATTTGCAAACTTCCTACATCATTTTAAAAAAATTAATCAAGGTAAGAATTTCGTAAGATTAAAAAAATTATAGAAAAAAATAGTTTTAATCCATTTTATTTATAAAAAAAATGATGAAAAATTATTTGAATTGTACTTGAAGAAATATAACAAATAATAACTTTAATCATTATATATCAAAAAAAATTATATAGGTTACTCAACGAAAAAATGATCAAATACAAATAAAGTAATGGACATTGAATTAAATCATATGGGCTCTAAATTGATAGCATATCTAGCAAATCAACTAATAATAACATAGATATATTGACAAATATGTACTCCTTCCCTATCATCTTTGTATTATTCATTAATTTCATATATCATATAAAAGTTTTACTCGTTTCGATCCTTTAATAAAATAAGGATCAAGAAAACAAATTTTTAAAATATATATTTTTTAATTTTTATCTTTATCTATAGGTCATGAAATAATTTTTCATAAATTATTTATGAATTTCTATATGTTTATCTAAAATGAAATTAATTAAAGTACAAAATGAAAGGGGAAAAAAAGGAATAATTTCATTTTTTTAAAATCAATTATTTAATCTTTATCTTTATTTGTAGGCCATGAAATTAATTTTTATAAGTTATTTATCAACTTTTATATATTTGTTTATGGGAATAAATTTTAAATTATTTATAAGTTATGAAATTAATTGCTTAATATTTAATTTTTATCTTTATTTGTAGGCCATAAAATTAATTTTATAAGTTATTTATCAACTTTTATGTGTTTATTTATGAGAAGAATTTTTAAATTATCTATAAGTTATGAAATTAATTGTTTAATTTTTAAAATTATTTGTAGACTGTAAAATTAATTTTCAGTTTTTATATGTTTATCTATATGGAAGATTTTTGAAATTCAAATTTTTATCCATAAGCAATGAAATTAATTTTAATTTTAATTAATCAAACAAATAGAAAATTAAGAAAAATAGAAAATATGAAAGGCAATCAAAGAAGGTTGCCACGTAGGAAAGAAAAAAATTTAAAATTATGAGAATTTAGGAATAAATATTTGAAAACTTTTGACAAAACAACTACATTTGGTTATATATATAGTGTAGATGGAATTTGGTTAAAAAAGGCAACAATTAATTATATAGTAATGGAATTTGGTTTAAAAAGGCAACAATTCATTATATAGTAATGGAATTTGGTTAAAAAAGGCAACAATTAATTATATAGTAATGAAATTTGGTTAAAAAAGGCAACGATTCATTATTTGGTAATGGAATTTGGTTAAAAAAGGCAACAATTCCAAACATAAGCCACATTGATTAATTAGGGTTGGTTTAGAATGTGGGTTGGCTTCTTGGATAGTTAATATATAATAGTCCTATAAATAGGAACACTTATTTACATAGGTTACACAATTAAACAATTCTTATTTTGTTGCAACAATGGCTCGGCTTATTGTAATAAGAATGTTGCAAGTCTTCATGATTATGATTTTGACTCTTTTAATGAAAGGGCAGGCACGCATTCCGATTGCAATGAAGAATGAAAGCCCCATTCTTTTTCAAAAAGTAGATTTTGAATCCGAGCATGAGTTCAAATCTGAATCTGATCTCTCAAAAGTGGGTAAGTCTCACACAACAATATTAACTTCAAATGCAAGGTCCTTCAGACTTGTACCTGGAGGACCAAATCCTCTACATAATGTCTTCCCCCCCTTCCCTCCCCAATTTACCCAAAAAACAAACCCATAAATGGGTCCTATCTATGATCTGAAGTTGTAACGAGAAAGTTTGAATAAAAGTTCCTTTAATTTTAGAAATTTGAACTAATATTTTTCTGCCTTCTATGTGCTCACTTGGTTTGTACCTGCACTGTGTATGTTGAGTATTGAAAGTTCCAAACATAGAAGATCAATTTTATTTTTATTTTTTTTAACAATGGACAAGAGAGGAATAGAAGAGAACAAGTTGCGATAAGATTCACAATCAGGCAACACAAATAATTGAAAAATATATTTCTACTAAGCTAACCATTTTTTCTTACCAAAAATGAAATTCAGACAACAACGTTATTCGTCCATTTTTGTTTTCATAATTTAATATTCTCCATTGGTCTGTATTCCATGGATCTCAATGGAAGTATTTTAAGAAATTAAAAAATTTACAAAACACAAAAAATTTAAATTGAAAATTATAAAATTTTAAAGTCTTCAAATAATTTTAATAATATTTTGTTGAGCGTACTACAATGATAAAATGGTATAATTTTAATTAAAATATTTTTACTATTGGGACTATCAATTTTAACTTATTATATTTCATCACATTTTAAATTAATTCGCTAGTGGTGATTGACCTATTATTATTGTTGTATCTACAAGGATACTTTTTTTTTGTTTTTTTTTTTTTAACATCTAGAAGGGTGCACATTGAAGCTATGCATTATTGGCCTACGATTATTTCCTTTACTATTATCATTTTTTTTTCTATATTTTATTTATTTTATTGCTATATTGTGTGGATGACAGTGTACAGGATGAGAATAGCCTTGTAAAAAAAGATACGATCTGAAATAATTCAAAAGAGACCTAGAATTTAAATGACGTAGAACTCTTTTTAAAATTATGTTGAAAAATATATTTTAGGTAAATTACACTGAGAGTTTCTATATTTTGTCCCTTATTTTATTTTGATTCCTACACTTTTAATTAACTCAGTTTTGATCTTTAATTTTAAATTTTATATCAATTTGGTTCAATTGATAACACTGTTACTGTTTTTGATGAAAAATGAATATTAAATTAGTTGAGATTAACTCACTGAGTTTAGTAATCTTATAATTTTTCCCCTAAAAGCATGGCATATGCCACTTATTTTCGTATTTTTCATTAAAAATACTAACAATTGTAATTAATTGGACTAAATTTAAAAAAAATTATAAATTTAGTGTTAAAATCGAATCAATTGAAATTACAAAGATTAAAAAAACACAAAGATAGAAATATAGGGACGACGACGACCGTAATTTGTCCATAAAGTTTTAGTCATGATTTTCTCAACCATTATCACTTCAGTGTTTTCCAAAGAATTATCACTTAACTTTGACGATTATTTTGAAATTGGACATTTGGATAAAATCACTCAAGATTGAAGGGAATGTTTCACTTGGATGAGTGGCCCTATCCTCATTTATAAAATTGTAATTTTTTTTTTAAACTAGTTGGACCCCATGCGCATAGCATCATAGTTTGTCAAAACTATACTCTATTTTTCTTAATTTTTCAAATAAATGAAACATATCCACACCAAGAACTATGCTCATCGGCTGTGTATAGGCAAAGATACAAATATGATTAACTGTTGATAAATTACAAAAATAACATGTTTAGTGTACTTGGGTCAAGGATTTGCTAGCTACAAGATATATATATTCACAGATTGCATGCATTAATGTGGTTATTGGAGGAGCTAACTCGTCATCAAGAAATGTAAGCACGATAAAGAATATAAGATTAACTAGAGATTCTATCCTGAATCATCTTACTCTCTTGTATGGAGATTTAGAAATAGATTAGCAAATTCTTATACCTGCATTACAGCTTCATCTTCTATCCCGCCAACTTCCCAATATCATGGTAAAGCCATGCCTTCTATGTTTAATACCACTTTAAGGTATTCCAAGTTCACTTGCAAATCGATGTTTGAAGTTTCAATTGCTTGACATGGCCATCTAGCAATTGCAACTTGCAAATGTCACACAAAGCAAGAAAGTCATTATTTGAAAAATAGGCAACTAATCTGACATAATTAAACCATTTTCATGACCTCACAAAAATCAAAAGAGTGGGAATTGATCTCATAGATAAATTTAGAAGGAAAGATTCATAACTTAAAATAAGTTTAATTTTTTACCAATCCATTCATTTATATTCAAACATGGAATAACAATTCTTATAAAATCGTATATTTGATGCTCTAAATTAAAATAACAAAGGGGAATTCTATTGGAATCTTACCTCTTGACATCTAGTCCCAATCCATAATAGTTTTGCAATGTCGAAAGAGTTGTTGCTACCATTACTGGAGCAGACATCTACACATACAAGTTGCTTTAAAAATTCAAATATAGTAAGCAAATTCCCTGGATAAAGAACATTCTATAATAAACATTCACAAATAATTAGTTGAAAACAATGTGATCCCAATATAGGAAGATTACATTTACATTACAATTTAAAAAAAAAAATGAACATGATTCCAAAATATAGGATGTAGTTGATAATAAGATACTATATATCTTTCTTCCAATAATTACTCATAGACTTAATAGAGAAAAGTAAAACAACAACAGGAATTTGAAGTCCGAATTCAAAACAATCAAGAACAGTGAAAAAAGGGTCATCCAAGGATAGGGATACAAAACATTATGGAGATCAATGCAAAGAAATAGAAAAGGAAAGCAATAAGCATTATATGCTTATGAATTTTTTTGTGAAGCTGTGCAACTGAATATGCCCAGGAGGAGTACATTCCAGCAAACCCCTCTGCAAATGGTAGTGCGTTTTGTAGCTATAAATGGTAGAATGGATGAATAGTTGCCTACTCCCACGAATTGTAAGAAAATGAACAATGCCCTAGTATGTTGATCATGTTCGCCATTTCTTCAGAACAAGAATCATAACATTGAAAGGAAATAAAAACAAATATTTGAATCCAGGTCATGACTTATTGGAAAATTTGATTGTTGAACATAATTCTTACTGAGAAATACAGATTTTTGGTGAACGCTATACATTACAATTGGGGTTTGCTCTATTTGATTGCTTAGTCTAAATGCGATAGATTAGTTTGGTCTATGTCACATCATTTTTTTTTAAAATTGCTGATTTGGTTTTAGAGTCCATCATCAGGAATTTGTAATTTCTTTCTAATTAAATTTGATAACAACCAATTAGGGAAAATTATAAAAAGGCTATTGATTCTATTATTTTGTTTCCTTGGGTAGAAACACGTGATGTACGGATTGAGATAGAAATTGTTTGGAGTGGTTTATTTAACAATTTAGAGTGATACATCTATATTTGGGATTGGGTGGTTTTAGAATGCAGATTACTTAGGAATTGGCAATTGATGGAGAAATTTATGCTTTGCCTACACACCACCTGCAGAAATTTATGCATTGCCTAATTCTTATCAACTCTAAATTTCATCAGTATTCTATGACACCAAGTTCTTAGATTATTAATTAACCATCACTTTTTGAGAAACACAAATAAAAAGACTTCAGAAGATATTTGGAACAAATCAGGGGTAACATATTCTTTGGGCTCATGTTGGGTGGCCTCTTTCTATCTCTTTCTCCAGATAAGGAGACCTTTCACACAGTATCACAGACAGCTTTCTATCCAAAAGAATGTTGTTTCTAGGCTTGTAGCTCTTTTTTCTTTTCTTTTTTCCCCCCAACTTTATACAATAAAAAGTTTTCCTTTGTGAACTACTTTAATAGTGAAACCAAAGCTACAATTTGTCTTCTTTTCTTCATAGTAAATAGAATTGATTACAATTCTAACAAAATTAAACCTGTTTTACTTTATTTGTTTTCATTTATGGACTTTTGACTTTCAGCCAAGGTAGATTGCTGGTGATCTAATTTGGTAAGCATAATGACAATGATGTTGTGATCAAACTGAAACAGTTGTGATGTCGTCAATGACTGAAATCGGGTCGAATAATTTCTCTATTTCTTCATATTCCACATTGTGCATTCTATATTTGTTCATGTGCTCCTTTGAGGAATTCTTTGTATTAGTTAATGCTAGCCCCAACCAACATTTAATTCAAAAACAAAGAAAAGAGAAACTAAACATCATTAGAAGATCACCCCAAAAAATTCATATGAAACAAATAAATAAATAAAATGAAAATCCAAAAAACCCAAGTCTTGATATTGTCAAAAACATATAGGAAAACAAATACCCATAAAAAATCAAAAAGAAAAGAAAAAAGAAACCCATTAAAGAAGGTTCATGAACCAACCTTTCCAATCCAATTAACAACCTCTTTTGTAGCCCCCAAATTGAAGTCCCCATTCCTTACCATTGTTGTCTTCTGCACATAGAAGGCTTCATCAAAACTTGGAGCCATTGCAAACTTTCACTAATTTCTATAGATATTTATGATTTAATAACTACCCATCTTATCAAATGAGAATAATAGAATCATAGAAATCTCAGTTTTGTTCCTTGGATTGCTTTATAAGAAAATTAGAATTCTTCACTAAAGAATGTATGCAGAAACAAGAATGAAAAGAGTACAAAAACAAAAAGAGATGAAGCACTCTGTGTGTGTGTGTTTCATTTTGGCATATGATCGAGCACATAGTGGACACACAATTAAACAGTTGTGAGTATCAAGAATAGAGCCCCAAATAGACAAAAGGAAGAAGACACACCTCAGTTTCTGTAGGTTATTCCAGCTCATCGAACATACACCAATCCAGTATGTATGGCCATAAATATACTGAAGGTTCTGTTTCGGTGATGAGTTTGAAAACCCACTCACCTCTTGAAGATCTTCCACTGTTCCACCGATCGCACCACTCAACTCCCGAAGAGCTTATCGCTTGTGTCATGAGCTTTTCCCTTCTTGAAGGTTCCTACTGTTTGTGGTCTTCCTGAAACTGTGATAGCGGTGTATGCGTTTTGTGCAAGTTTCAAGAAGGGAGAGATGGTGGCCTCTGATTGGTTGGTCAATCGGTTGTAGATGTAAAACAAGCAGCAGCGTTACACCAAACCACCACCACCAGCGTTACACCATTCTTACATTTTTTTTATATATGTTATAGATATATTAACGCTTCATTTGTTTCAATGAAAAACGTTTTTCACATCTTCTTGTATTTGGTACGATAGAAAACTTGTCAACAAAAAATAAGCTTATTTTTGTGGAAAATATTTTTCACTTTTGAAAGGAAGAAAATAATTTTTGAATTAAATTTTTACCAATGCCACACACCACCTTCACTACCACTACCACCAACACCCTATCACTACCAACACCACGTTGCCGCCTCCACCACCATTACCGGCCCTTCCACCACCACCTTGCCGCCGCTACAACTATCCCCACTAATAAAATTATCAGTACATTAGTTTCAAGAATGCTATCAAACATTAAAAAAAAAATGTTTTTTATGGAAAAAAAATTTGAAAAAAATATTATGTGAAAAATATTTTTCAGTTGAAAATATTTTGCATCGAAACAAATGGAGCTTAAATTAATGAATCAATGAGCGATGATGTGTAGAGACTTACCCAAGATCATATGCAATAGGTGACTAATCCCTTGCTAACTTATCCCTTGAGCCAAGTTCTTTAACAATAATATACTAGACCTATCCATGGTGGTGAATTTTGATGGTGCCATCTTTCAGGATCAGCTAGTTGTTGGCGTGGGTGTTGTTGTGCGAGATGACCATGGTGCAGTACTGGGTTCTCTGTCAGAGCGAGTTCTGAGTTTATTAGGTGTCGATTGTGTTAAAGCACTGGCAGCTCTTAAGGCAATTCATTTTGCTACTGAGTTGGATTTGCAGAATGTGATTTTTGAAGGTGACTCTCTTAGTGTTGTCTCAACCATACTCCATGGTGGTGGTTCTCTCTCGTCCTTTGGACATTTGGTGGATGCATTCATAGCTGCTATGGCTCTTTTCATCATTGTAGATCTGATCATGTTAGCTGTTTGGGCAATCGAGTGGCACATGGCCTGGCACGGCTGGCGAAGCATGGCCCGCAATTATCGACATGGATGGAAGCGGTACCTGTTTCTCTGTTATTCTTGGTTCTCTCGAAGATGCCTTCCTAATTCTGTTATTACTTTTCCTCAAATTATATATATATATATATATATATATATATATTAGGCTATATCCATTGATTCATATTTAACGATATAAGTTCTTGGGTAAATTATGCAAATAGTCTCTATAGTTTATATGATGTGTCAATTTGGTCTTTGTAATTTTATTTTGCTTGATTTTGTCCCTTAATTTAACGGATTGTGTCATTTTAGTCTAATAAATAACGAGTATTAAATTAATTTAACAGAAGGTCAAACAATATGTCAATTTGGTCCTTGTATTTTACAAGATGTGTCAATTTGGTCCCTGTAGTTCCAATTTTCTCGATTTTTACAAGGACTAAATTGACACAATGTTTGATTTTCCGTTAAATTAACTTAACAACTGTTATTTATTGGACTAAAATGACACAATCCGTTAAATTAAAGGGCCAAATCAAGTAAATTGAAATTACAGGAACCAAATTGACACATCATGTAAACTTCAGGAACTATTTGCATAATTTTCCTTAAGTTCTTAAATCTAAAAAGTGGTACAAAAAAAAAATTAAGATGTTAGAAACCAAAATTCAATGACAAAATTATTTTTTAGGAACCAAATATTTTTGTTGTGAAAAGTGTCATCGTTATATTTTTAGCAACAAAAATTGGACATTGTGATGAATTATTATCATTTTGGGACCAAATTTTTTGTCTCAAAAAATAAGCCATTTTGAGACCAAATTATTTTGTTATTAGTGACATTTTAAAAATTTTGTCGATAAAAGCCTTGGTTTTTACTTTTCGGGATGACCTTTTAGCGACTATTCTCACGACGATAGAAATTGGTCCCTAAATGTCTTTTGTAACAAAAATTTTTACTTTTAGAGATAAAAAAATTTGATCTTTAAAACTCTTATATGTTGTAGTGACATTAGATAAATTGGATATTGTCATTTGAATCCTGATTGTGGAATAAAATCAAAAATGTGAGTTTCATAATTGAAAGAATCTAATGACATGTGTGAGCTTCAAAAAAAATTTGTGATTGCTAATTGATAATGGGAGTAGGCCTTTAGAAATTAATCAGACTAAGGGTTACTTTGGGAAGTTGGTTAAAAATTAATTCTTTGTCTTTTTTAGTTTATTTTGTCTTTTTGTTATGTAAAAGGTGATATAACTTAAAAAGAATAAAAAGTTAAAAGCTGACTTTTTACCAACTTCCTAAAAGAGCACTAAATAATTTGAGGATAAGGGGTCACTGTTGTGCGTGAAGCACAGCAGTGACTGTGGTGTCTCCATTTGAGGTGTATTATGACCTTATTTTTATAATCCAAACCGTCCATTTTATAGGGTTTGTTGAGTACTCCATGCCTACCAAAAATCATATTAATCGGATATCAACAACTATATGATCGATAACCAAAAAAATAAATAATAAGTTTTATTTTGAGAAATAACATAAATAATATGCAATTCGATCATATAGTTGTTTATATCCGATTAATATGATTTTTTGTAGGCATGAAGTACTCAACAAACCCTACAAAATGGACGGTTTAGATCATAAAAATAAGGCCATAATATTTCTCAAATGGATGCACCATAGTCACTGTTGTGCTTCACGTACAGCAGTGACTCCTTATCCATAATTTGACGAGTGCATCCTCGTAAGAACCCTATACTCATTATTGGTGATGATTTGATATATATTTTTAGAGAGGAAAAGTAATATCATTGTATTTTAGTTTTTTTAAAAAAATATTATATATTAGTAAAAAAAATTATGATATTAATTATTAATATTTATAAAAAAAAAATTATAATAATATTTTTTACTGGCACCATGGTATCAGTATAATTCCCCCTATTTGAAATACCCAAATTACAGTGCTAAAATTAGGGGCGATGACGGACTCTAGAAAAAAGTGGAGAAATTTGAAGACAAGAAGCATTAAAACACATATGAAACCCACATCTTTTTACTTTTTTTAATTTTATTTTAAATTTTATTGTAAAACCCAAACGTTAGTGTTCTATCGCATTCTATATTTTCCTCTCGAACCGAACAAGTACAGTTCCTTAAAACACACTAATTTGAAAGAGTTTGGGATTGCTGTTGCATGGTGCACAGCAGCAGCAGTTGTTGCACATTTTATTGGGCTCATTTCAAGGTCTAATTTAATAATCTGAACTGTTCATATTTTAGAAGATATCAAGTAAAATATACCTGTAAAAAATTACGTCGATCGGATATCATTGGCCTTTTCACCAAATCACATTTGTATTTAAAAAAAAAAGAAGATAAATATAATTTGAAATATAAAACTCAATATAAATGTGATTTGATAAAAGAGATAACTATATCTGATCGACATGATTTTTTGTAAGTATGTTTTACTTGATATCTTCTAAAATGTGAACGGTTTGGATTATCAACTTGTGCCCTGAAATTTGCCCAATAAAATGCTCAATAGTTGCTGCTGCACACCACACGCAGTAGCAGCAACTCCAATCACCATTTGAAAAGGCAAAGGTGTGATAGTATATTTGAGCACACAGCTTCTTTGAGCAACAAATAAATCTACAATTTTTTTTCAGGAAAAAAATAAAGATATGAAATACACCAAGCATAAAATACCAAAAAACAAAAAAGGATAGAAACTTGCAAACAAATTCTTAAATGCTATGTTTTTTATGGGAGCTTCTATTTGCACACACCCATTCTTTTTTTTGCACATCATTC
This sequence comes from Camellia sinensis, assembly GCF_055761805.1. Lineage (NCBI taxonomy): Eukaryota > Viridiplantae > Streptophyta > Magnoliopsida > Ericales > Theaceae > Camellia > Camellia sinensis. Next base: position 143,421,292 of record NC_138968.1, read on the forward strand.
TCAATACACACTTGAAAAAACAATCCCAATTTATTTTTCTCACTCCACACACCTTTTATTCCACATCTACTCTCAAATGTAAACCATGCACACACACACACCCAGACCCGTGACACACACAAACCCCTCAGACCCCCAGACCCGTCTCTCTCACACACACACCCATCTCTCACGCTTCCCAAAAGCTACATTCATCCACTGAAGACATCTCATTGAAGTATTGAAGTATTGAAGACATCTCATTGAAGCATTGAACGAATTCTTCACGTTTGGAGAACTTAGGTTAGTTTACTTATTTTAATCCTTATTCGTATTTCATTTTGTAATGTAGGGTTTGTTTTTACCATTTTTGAAACAAACGCATAGCCCACCGTAACTAAGCATGTTGTTCCTCATTCGAAACTAGTTTTCCGAACATGAAACACTTGTTCGGAAATAGAATTCTGAAAATTACCATTTAGTTTGACAATAGCATTCTGAATTTTTTTATTTGGTTCGACATTCAACTTTCGAAAGTAATGTTTTTTTTTTTTATTTTCAACTTCCGAACAGGATAGATATTTGCAGTTTTCAACTTCCGAATGGTTTTTTTTTTCCTCTTTTGTATATTCTTTATACAATAGTATAGTCATTAAATATATTAATTTTTGCAGATAATATGGATTCTGAACGTCAACAATGTGTTCCACCTACTACTTCAAATAGAAGACGTCGTGAATTGGATGTTGCCCATGAACGGGGATGAGGGCGTGGGTGAGGATAAGGTCGAGATCGTGATCCAGTTTCGATAGAATATGATATCCCCAGTGCCAGTCAAAGTCGTAACCAAAGTCGGAGACGAGCTGAAGGTGATGATATGCTTGAAATTGCCACGAAGGATGCCCCTTTACTCGATTCTTCTACTATCCAGGAAAAGGACCTTACTCATGCTTTCCCAAGTAGACCGACTGATCCATCAATACTGTGAAGTTTCAATAATCATGTCGCTACAGCTGCTTGGTAGGGAGAGATAAACATTCCTGAGTAGAAGTTAAATTTATTTGTATATGATTTTTTATGGTGTTATATGGTAGTTTCTAATGAGATATTAATTTGTTTTATAGGAATGAAGGCCCCTAAAGTGTCATAATCACTCTTCGAAGATCCTTACATGGGCTTGGTGGTCAGTAGACAACAACACCATATTCAAAGCCATTATTGAGCGGTTTGGGCTGTCACAGTTAGCTCGTTGCACTTATCAGTTTGTCAACAAGCTTCTAATCTCCAGTTTTGTTGAGAGATGGCAACCTAAGACGAACACATTTCATATGACAGTTGGTGAGATGACCTTGACCTTGGATGATGTTGGCACTATTCTTAGCCTTCCCATTATAGGCAGATCAGTCAGCGTATCAGATGTGACAGATCTTCATGGAGTTATACTACTGGTTTCTGGCTTAGGGATTATTGAATGTGTAGCACACGACGAGGTTTCTACTGTTGGTGGGAATTCAATCAGGCTTGAGTGGTTGCGAAGTCAATTTGCTGGTGTCACAAATTCAGACCCAGATAAGGCCATAGAGTACGTTACTAGAGCTTATTTGTTGTTTCTGTTGGGATGTACTCTCTTCAGTGACAACAGTGGTACCAGGGTTCCTATTGTCTACCTTGGCTTAGTGATGGATTGGGATCCATTTATACTTACGCTTGGGGTGCTGCTACATTAGCATTTTTATACAAACAGTTGGGGTATGTTAACTGATCCGGTGTTAAGCAGATCGGTGGTTATATGACTCTTTTGGAGGCATGGATTTATTATATGCCAACGACATAATAAATTTCTAGCACTCGGGAATATCTTCTGTATGGCATTCATCAAGGCTAGCTCTCTATCAGTGACAATAATCGCCGGCAAAACAAAACCATCCATGACATCATGCAATGTATCTAACACCCACGCATAGTTATCGGCCCTCTCAAACTGTAAGTATGCGAAAGCTACCGAGAAAGTCATTTCACTTGATGTCACTCCCGCAATTTCAAAAAGAGGAAGACGATATCTATTGGTTTTATATATGCAATCCATAATCAATATACGTGGGAAAGACCGAAATAAGTCCAAACTGGTAAGATGTGTCCAAAACAAGTCGATCACAGTCATCGTGGACTCTTCACATCGATGGAACTCAATGTAATTTTACTTGGCCAATTCACCCAATAAGTGTTGCATCTGTGATCTTCCAGCTTTCTCTACCACCCTGTTTTGATGGTATACATTGTAAATGGTTTTAAGTGTGCTTACATTGAGGGCATCTCACTGTTTCAAGGTTACTAGGATCTCTTTTGACCTAACCATGCTCTTTGACATATCCATTAACAATGATTTCTCATCCTTTGATAGCTTCCCTGCATATGAATGTCCCTCAAGGTGCTTCGCAGGTGGATGGTTATGCAATCTACATACTACGGTCAATGTCCATTCATCATTTGTGGTCAACCTATCAGCCCTTATATCAAAACGATAACCACACTTCTTCGTACTGGTTATTCTTGATGTATTGTTGCCATCATGTTTTAACTTTTTTGTTGCTCTATATTGGCCATTCCTCACACAAGTAAGATACATCCTAGGTCTTTTTTTCCCTCCACCATGATCTGATGTTTTGATTACAATGACCAAACCATTTCTCTTTCCAACTTCACATACCCAGTTGAGCAATTCATCCTTAATTTTGAATACCTACAAAGTCAAATAAATATTATCGAACATTTATATTTGTTGAGAAATTCAAAACACAATCATTATAATTTCGTAGAGTGAACCTGTTTAGTTGTGGATTGAGTAGTGTAATCCAATACACTATCCGAGCAAGCTTGGCTTCCTTGAATTGAGACATATTCCTACAAGTTTTGTACAACATTAAAAATTTGAAATGGCATTATAAAGACAAATTTGCAATTAAAACTGCAAATTTAGTATGAAATTTACGAATTTGGAATATAAAATCAAAAAAAAAATTACTTCATTCAAAAGTACAATGTCGAAAAAAATGCTACTGTTCGAATGTAGTTGTCCGAATTATTTTTAACGGTTCGGAAGTTAAATGTCGAAACTGTTAATCATGTTGTTTAATTTTGATGATGCTTAAAATATTATTTGAAAATTTTGAATTTTTTAATATACATATTTTATATTATTTGACACAAAATATTATATGTTTAAAAAATAGGTTATATGATATATTTGTTATAAATATTATTTAAATGGAAATATTTTGAAAATATCACTTTTCAATTTTTGACAAATTTAAAATTGATTAATTGTATTACTTTGACAAAATTGATTGATTGGTTGGCTGGTCACTATTCACTTTTTGATAAATTTAAAATTGATTAATTATATTATTTTGACAAAATTGATTGATTGGTTATATTATTTTGGCAAATATAATATTGATGAATTGTTTCCTTTTGATATACTCACATGGGATAATTGGTTATTTTTATTTGAGTGTATTTATAATCTCTTCAACAATTAAAAAACTTTTAGAAAGGGTATATCTATATTTTATCTGATATGAATATTATTTAAAGAGATTTTACTGTGCAATCAAATTTTTTAAATTAAAAAATTATTATATACAAGTCACTATGTAAATCTGTTTTCACATTATTGTTTTTTAAAAAAAAGTTAGCAGATCACTATTCATTGAGAATGACTTGACCAGCATTTTCAAACTTTTGTGGTTACTCCATGTGATTGAAAAAAACAGAGTAAAAAAAGAGTATCTTGAGCTCATGTCATCCATCGTCAGAAGAGGAGTGTCTCTCCTCTCAACGAGCAGATATTTGAGTATAAATTGAAGTGTTGTGTGTGGAAAAATATTAAGAACTTGAAGAGAAAAAATCTGTGTACTCCAAAATTTTGAGTGTATTGTATCCTGCTCTTTCACTTTCAGATCTAAGTGTAGTCTTTGTTCTTACACTCACATCTACTCTTTGTGAGAAAATTATTATAAAAGAGGGTTGAAGTACCTCTTCTCTTTTTTTTGATTATTTTGTGAGGAGAAATTTTGTAAGGGTAAGGTATTTATTGTTAAGTAAGATTCAAAAGATAAGAGTAAGACCTATGTAAAATCCACAAGCTTGTGAAGCTTTGGTGGTGTACTGATTCGTTTTAATAGTGGAGGTTCCTTGAGAAGTGGACGTAGGCCCGACGTACTGAATCACTATAAATATCTGTGTTTGATTTTCTCTCTCCCTATCTTCTTTATTTTTATTACTATTGCTCGATTATTTTATTTGTTGAAATTCGAATATTTTGATTATTATTTTTAATATTGTGAAATCATTTTTTAATAACTCAATTCACCCCCTTCTTGGGTTGCCTAGCTGGGATAACAATTGGTATCAGAGTCTAAACTCTAGTTTGTGTGACTTAACCTTCTTAGAGTAGATCATGGCAACTCCTAGTTATTCCTTACCTGAAGGACAAGCATCCAATAGGCCACCACTGTTTAGTGGCACAAATATTAGCTACTAGAAAACTAGGATGACCATACATGTTCAATCTAATGATTATGAATGTTGAAAAATTATTTGCAATGGTCCAAAAATTCCTACCAAAATCGTAGATGGCCTTAAGGTACCAAAACCTGAAGATGAGTGGAATGAATTAGATATTAGAATGGTCTAAATTAATATCAAAGCCACAAACATGTTATATCGCGCCTTAGATGCAACGAGTTCAACAGGATTTCCACATGTAAAATCGCAAAAGAAATTTGGAATAAGCTTATAGTGACTCATGAGGGAACCGAACAAGTTAAAGAATCTAGAGTCAGTTTGCTAGTCCATAATTATGAACTCTTTAAAATAAAGCCTGATGAAACTATTCCCCAAACGTTTACTTGCTTTACTGATATTATTAATGGTTTAACTTCTCTTGGAAAAATATATACTAATGCTGAAATTATAAGAAAAGTGCATAGCTCATTGCCAAAAGGTTCTGAGACAAAAGTCATTGCCATTACCGAAGCCAAGGATTTATCAAAACTAAGTCTAGATGAGTTAATGAGATCTCTATTAACTCATGAGCTCATAATACAAGAAGGAAAGGAAGAGGAGGACAACAACAAGAATAAAGGAATAGCCTTCAAATCCACTTCGAAACATCAAGAGGATGAGGAAGATGATTTGGATGATGATGAGGAAATGGCATTCATTACTACAAAGTTCAAAAGGTTTGTGAAAAAGAAACAAGGCGTGCGAAAAATTTTCAGAAAAGACTTTAACAACAGGGATTTTCAAAGGGAAGAAAATCACAAAAAATATGAAGTTGCCTGCTACAAATGCAACAAACCTGGACACTATAACTCAGAATGTCCGGAACTTAAGAAAAAATTCAAACAGAACAAGAAGAAAGTCATGATTGCAGCATAGGGAGAAGATAGAGATGAAAGCGACTCAAAGACCAAAGTTTGCAAAAATGAGGTTGGTAACCTATGCTTAACGACACTTGGAAACGAAGATGAGGTAAATGACAAATCTTTTATGTTTGATGAATTACAATCAGCTTTTGATGAATTACATATTGAATTTAAGAAACTTAGTTTGAAAAGTAACTGTCAAAAGAAAGTGATTTCAAGTTTATCAAATGAAAATGAATCCTTAACTTGCAAGATAAATGCTTTACAAAATGAAGCCATGAAAACAAAAGGAAAATGATATTTTAGCTCAAAAAGAGTCTTCAATTTCTGAGAAAAGTTTAGTCGTATTGTAAGAAGAAAATGAGTCCTGAAAAAAGGAGCAAATTATTTTAAAAGAAAATATCAAAGACTTGAAAAATACTCTTTCAAAATTCACTCAAAGTAGAGAGACTTTAGATAAAATTTTTAAAAAATCAAAATCGTACTTTTGGTAGAGGCAGAATTGGATATAAACCTTTTTCAAAAGTAAAAACTACCAAAAATGGTTTTGTGCATGCATCTTCTAGTCATTCTCATCTCACATGTCATTTTTGTGGTAAAAAAGTCATATTTTACCATCATGTCCTCTTAAAAGAAATCCTTTTACTAAAATAAAAAAGATGTGGGTCCCTAAGGACATTTCAAGAGTGTCAAATTCTAACTTTTATGGACCCAATAAAATATGAGTACCGATAGAAAAATCAAATTTTTGTAGGTATGTTTCAAGACAAAATCCAGTAATGATAGATGGTATCTTGATAGTGCATGTTTGAGGCACATGACCAGAAATAAAACTATGTTCTCCACACTCCAACTAAAGGATGGTAGATATGTGACTTTCAGTGATAATAGTAAGGGTAAAATCATTGGTGTAGGTAGTATTAGTAAAAATCATTCTCCTATTATTGAAAATGTTTTACTTGTTGAAGGTTTAAAACATAACTTGCTTAACATTAGTCAATTATGTGATAAAGGTTATAGAGTTATTTTTGAAAAAACTCACAGCACAATTGAGAACATCAAAGATAATAAAACGTTATTTATAGGATGTAAATATGAGAATATATATGTGTTTGATTTGCATAGCTTGTCTTCTCATTTTGACGTTAAATGTTTATCTGTAATAAATGAAACTAATTGGTTATGGCATAGAAGATTAGGACATACTTATTTAGATTTAATTTCAAAACTTTTAAAAAATGAGTTAGTCATTGGTTTGCCTAAAATTAGTTTTGAAAAAAACAAATTTGTGATGCATGCCAACTTGGAAGACAAACTATAATTTCTTTTAAATCTAAAAATATCGTTTCAACTACTAGACCGCTTCAACTCTTGCATATTGATCTATTCGGACGATCTAGAACATTAAATTTAGGAGGAAAATCGTATGCCCTTGTTTGTATTGATGATTATACTAGATATACATGGGTATTATTTTTAACACACAAAAATGAAGCTTTTTATAATTTCTCAAAACTTTGTAAAAGAATTCAAAATGAGAAAAATCTTAATATTTGTAGTATTAGAAGTGATTATGGTAAAGAATTTGAAAATGATGAGCTTATTATGTTTTGTGATGACTTAGGAATAGATCATAATTTCTCAGCTTCTAGGACTCCTCAACAAAATGGTGTGGTTGAAATAAAAAATAGAATTCTTGAAGAAATAGCCCGTACTATGCTTTGTGAGAATAATTTACCTAGATATTTTTGGGCTGAAGCCGTTTTCACTGCATGTTATGTTGTAAACCGTGCCATGATTAGACCTATTCTTAAGAAAATCCCTTATGAACTTTGGAAAGATAAAAAGCCTAATATTAGCCACTTGCGTGCTTTTGGTTGTAAATGCTTTGTATTAAATAACAATAAAGATAACTTAGGAAAATTTGATGCTAAATTGGATGAAGTTATATTTCTTGGCTATTCAAATTCTAGTAAAACTTATAAAGTATTCAATAAAAGAACTTTATTTGTTGAAGAATTTGTACACGTTGCCTTTGATAAATCTAACAACATTGTTTCCAAGGATCTTGTAAGTAATGACACTGCAGAAACACATCCAAAAATAGAGAGCATTTACATAACAAATGAAGAAAATCCATCTCCTGAACAAAAAGAAGAAATCACAATGAAAAATCTTCAAGAAGAATATGCTCATCCAGAAAACGAATCAAATCTACCAAAGGAATGAAAGTATGCTCATGGCCACCCTAAAGACCTTATCATAGGTGATGTAGCGGAAGGTATACAAACTCGTTCCTCTATTAGAAATGTTTGTAGTAACTTAGCATTTGTTTCACAAATTGAACCAAAATCATTTTTAGATGCTGAAAAGGATGAAAATTGGATTTTAACAATGCAAGAAGAATTAAATCAATTTGAAAGAAGTGAAGTTTGGTTTTTGACCCCTTGGCCTAAGGATTATCCAGTTATTGAAACAAAATGAGTTTTTTCGAAACAAAATAGATGAATCCGGAGTTGTTACTAGAAATAAAGCTAGATTGGTAGCCCAAGGTTATAATCAAGAAGAAGGCATTGAGTTTGATGAAACTTTTCCACCGGTTGCCAGACTTGAAGCTATTAGAATGTTACTTGCTTTTGCATATTTTAAAGATTTCAAATTGTATCAAATTGATGTTAAAAGTGCTTTCTTAAATGGGTACATTTTAGAGGAAGTTTATGTTGAAAAACCTTCCAGTTTTGAAAGTCATAAATACCCGAATCATGTTTTCAAACTTTCAAAAGCTTTATATGGTTTAAAACAAGCTCCTGGAGCGCAGTATGAAAGATTAAATAATTTTCCACTTGACAAAGGTTTTTCTAGAGGAAAAATTGATACAACACTTTTTATAAAAACCAAAAAAGAGGATATGCTAATTGTTCAAATTTATGTTGATGATATTATTTTTGGTGCTACTAATGAAAATTTGTGCAAAGAGTTTGCTAAAGATATGCACGGTGAATTTGAAATGAGTATGATGGGAAAGTTAAATTACTTCCTTGGTCTACAAATTAAACAAACTAATGATGGAATCCATTTAAATCAAACGAAATATATCAAGAATCTACTCAAAAGGTTTGAAATGGAATCATCAAAGCCTGCAATAACTCCAATGAGCACATCAACAAAAATTGACAAAGATGAGCAAGGTAAACTTGCAGATGAAAAGAAATATCGAGGTATGATTGGTTTCTTACTCTATCTTACTGCAAGTAGACCCGATATAATGTTTAGTGTTTGTATGTGTGCACGTTTTCTATCCGCACCGAAAGAGTCACACATCACCGTAGTCAAACGTATTTTCAGATATCTTGTTGGCACTCCAAATTTGGGATTATGGTATCCTAAGGAAATCACTTTTGAACTTTTTGGTTACTCAGATGTCGACTTTGCAGGATGTAGACTTGATCGAAAAAGTACTAGTGGCACTTGTCATTTTCTTGGACACTCTCTCACTTCTTGGTTTTGTAAAAAAACAAAACTCAGTGGCTTTGTCAACTGTCGAATCAGAATACATTGCCGCTATTGGGTATTGTGCACAATTGCTTTGGATGAAACAACAACTTCAATATTTTGGACTTCACTATGATCATATTCCTATAAAATGTGACAACACAAGTGCCATTAACCTTTCAAAAATTCCTATTCAACACTCACACACTAAACACATTGAAATAAGGTATCATTTTCTAAGAGATCATGTACTCAAAGGTGATATTGAACTCGAATTTGTGCCTACACATTATCAATTAGTTGACATATTTACCAAGCCTCTTAATGAAGAACAATTTTGTTATATTAGAACTAAACTTGGTATGATGAATTCTCCCTTATAATAATTTTATATAAAATAAAATAAAAGTAAAAAAAATTATTGAAAATTAAAAAAAATTATATAAATTCTCCCTTTCTCTCTTTGCTCACCCACTCACCGTCTCACTCTCGCTGTCTTTCTCTGCTGCTTCTCTCTCTCTCTCTCTCTCTCTCTCTCTCTCTCTCTCACACCCACTCTTCGTCTCTCTCGCTCTTGATCTCTCTCGCCTGCTCTCACTTTCTATTTTTTCTATCCCATCTGCTCTCTCCAACACCATCTTCATCCCCACCATCATCTATCTAAATCTGTTACTGATCTTCTCTATCATCACAGTTCATCACCATCATCATCACCCAAATCCCACACTGATCTACCCAAATCCATCACAAATATAGCGATTCCGGTTTTGACCCCGACCCTTGTTGTATTCTGGACACGGGTTTCTTGGTTTCATACTGTTGAATATGTCTTGCTTACCTTCTTTTCCCTTAAACTTGACTATTGGATTGTTGTGGTTGTGTTTGGGACAAGTTGGTTGTTTGTTTTCCAAACTCTTATTGCCTAGAATTTTGCTCTTCTGCTCGAGCGGCATTTCTTGCGCTCGAGTAGACTTTGCAAACTCTCAGTACTTTTGCAGGTTTGCAAAACTACTAGAAGAATGTATTCTACACTCGAGCGGTCCTTTCTACGCTTGAGCGGCCTCAGCTCGAGCGACATTTCTTGTGCTTGAGCGTTGGTCTATTGTTTGCAAAACTACTGGATATGTGTATTCTACCCTCGAGCATTATTTCTTGCGCTCGAGCAGAACAATTTATTGTGTCTGACACTTGAGCGTCACTTCTTACGCTCGAGCGGACTATGCGTATATCAGTTCGTAAAAATGTCATTTTACATCACTTTTTCAAATCTATTTATTTCCAAACCCTAAAGTTGAGACCCTCTCTCTTTAAAATCTACTTTCTCTCTACTTTTTCATCTAGATCTAGTGATTTCTCCACCCTTGTGCCTTTGTTAAAAAGGTAGAGCACTTCAAGAGCTACATTTTGATCCAAATAAAACTTGGTTTCAACGTCTTTGGAGTTTCTCCACTTCTCTCTTAGTCTTCTAAGCTTGAGGTAAGGACTTTCTGCACTCTCCTATGAATTTTAACTTAGCTATTTGTGGTTGTGTAAATAAATGTAGAGATTTGGAAGATTTTAGACAAACCTAGGATTTGGGTTTAAAATCAAAAGAGGGGTTTTCAAATGAAAGTGTTGAAAATGATTATGAGTGTCAATATGAGGATATGTTGTGTTGAAATTGTTGATTTTGGTACATGAGTTAGGTTTGGGACAAAAATAGGGTTTTACCCTAAAAAGTTTTAAATGGTTATTTTGTATAAATAAATGAAATTGGTATTGAAAATATGAAATTAGGTGAATATTTGTATAAATGATGGAGTTGGATATGCATTACCTCTCATCTATGGGAATTTGGATAATTTATCTATTTTAGAGATTTTATATTTGTTTGGGTTATCGGTGGAGGATAGCCATGAGTGTTGTAGAAGTTCCATGAGGATTAGGTGAATTGAAACTAATCTCTTAATGGTTGTCATTGAATATGACTGTATTTTAAAACATTGTATATGTATGATGTTTGGGAGGAGAAAATAGATGTACTCCATGTTTGAGAGAAGAAAGGGAATGGACCCTATTGATATTGAATTAAGTTGGCCTGTGTGTCCAAAGTGAAAGTCTCGAAACATTGTGTATACATGGTGTGACGCCCCAAGATTTGAGGACATCATAATAAGGTTTAAAACTTAAAATCAATTTTCTTAATTAAGGATCCTCATCAATGTTGCCACCAAATTTACCATCATCCACTAGTTAACAACACATAAACTAAAAGTTTTTAAATTACAACTCCAATCAAACCTAAAACTATCTTAGTACACAAATTAAAAATAAAAATAAAAAATAAAAAGACACTAGAGAAAAACTAGAAAACTCAAAAAAATGGTTCATGGAATTTTGGTACGTTTCAAGCTAACCAGGGCTGAATGTTGCCTTCCAACACCTCGGTGTTTCCTTCGGTTCCTTCAGTACCTAACATAAAACACCAGGGCAATGAGAATGCCAATGAACAACGAGCTCAATAAGATACTACAACCCAAAAATATCCACCTTGATAATAATACTCACAATTAATGAATACTGTGTAGTTAACAGAATAACAAGCAGCATTTAATAAGTATAACAAGAATGTTATCAGTTGAAATAATAACAATGGATAATAAGAACAATGGCAAACAGAAATAGTATTTTATCACAAGGAAAAATGCCAACTTTTCTTTTAAATTCACATAGATTTAGTTTATCAGATAAGTTTAAGTAACTTCCCTCGGAGCACTATTTCCACTCAACCGCTAAACAATGGCCACGGGCAATTCTGACTCCCCCTTGGTCAAATATTTAAATGTTACTTACTATAACTATCAATGATGCCCACGTACCAAGGTTACGTACCCGAGTCGTGACATTACGGCTTGCCCCAAGGGAACAGTCTATGTTGTGACGCCCGCACCACCAACCTTATATCGCCTACACAGATAAGAGCCGAAATATCTTCCCGTGCCATGTTAGGGTTCGCAACTCACTTGCACAAGATTCTAAGCTGGGCTTACCCCATCACTTTTACATTTTAATGTATCATTAGTTAAATTTCGTGTTTCTTTACTTATTGAGATATTCACAATAATCAAAATTTAATTACCAATAATGTTATACCAACTCATTAAAATTCCCAACCTAAAATATTACACGTCACACAATAATAAACAAATGTACAAAATTTAAATAAACAATTTATTTAAACCATGGTATGAAATAAAAATGTAGATACCAAAAAGAAGAAATAAATCATAGTCACACACATGCATGGATTTTTAATCTATAAGATTAGACTAGCACAATATTAAATTTTGGTCCAAATAAACAATTGAAGAGATAATTTTTTATTCTTCCTTAATCTGCCAAAATTTTTCAAAATGCATATCTTACAATTAAAATTATAAATAAATTACTTATACAACTCTAAAATTCATATAAATCTACGGAATACTCAATAAACATGTTATGGTCATTTTTCAGAAAGCATTTTTCAAAAACAAATTATGAATAATTCTAAAAAATTCCAAGAAATTTTATGACACAAGTTTATCACATTTTCTTAAATTAATTCCATACTTAAATTTATAAATAAATTCCATAATCTAAAAATTTATTATAAAACTAGACTTTTCAAATTTTATTTTTTGTTTAGAAATTACCAGATTTGGTTTAATATAGAATTTTTTATGAATTTTCAAACATATAGTAAATCTTTCTTGCAGCTCCAGATTTAACTAAAAATTTGAATAAATTCGTACAAAACTCCATAATTGTTGAAAAATTTTGTGGATGAACTAGACATTATTATAAACAACTTTGTAGAGGCAATCATCTCAAAAGTTTGAGTATAAAATTGTAAAAAAATTTGTACAACTGATCAGCAGATTTAAGGGCCAAAAAGAAATCTCCAATCCTCCCTTTAATGGTGTAAACTACACATGCAAGCCTATTTCCACAATAATACCATGACTTTAAGACTATCAATATCTTCAAATATTTGATATACACATCACAAAATTTATATACAACTATAAATAAATTTTTATCTATAATTATTGCTAGGATCACAATCTAAAATTTTAACTTTAAAAAAATGAGTGGGTTGAGAGGGTTTTCTTACTTAATAATAGGGTGATAAAATGGTAGAGAATTTTGACTTCCTTAATCTCCTACTCTTCTTCCTCTCCTACCACTAAGCTTAGTTGCTTCCGAATTTCCCTCTGATTTTGAGTGTCAAATATATGCACTGTGCTATGCATATTAATAGCCCCCCCTCACTTGAGGCTCTCTTTCTTTCTCTTTCTCTTCATTCTAAGTAGTCACTTTCCCTCAATTCCAAGTGCATAATGAGCTCGTCTTCCCTATATTAACATGCAAACAAACATGTGGCAAAGTTGCCACCGAAATTTGCAAAGGTTTTATATGTATATATATATATATATATCTATAATTGTGTATTTATATGGGTTGCTTAAAATTGATACATAAGATTTTTAACTAAGATATTTAGTAAGAATAATTATCATGTTGAATTCTAATTAAAATAATTTATAAACAATAAATATTGAATACCCACAAAATTATTATTCTTAATAATGTCTTTGTTAGTGATTGAATTGGGTTAATTTAAAACTAACTTTTACACTAATGTATTTTTTAGATAGACTCTGAATAAAATTAATTTATTTATTTATTTTCTTTTAAGAATAATTAGATGTGGGTTTTCATACATGGGTGCCCATTCTCGCTGACAAAATTTTCATAAAATGGCAAATAGAAGTGTTTGTGTGATGACTATATTGATTCGAGAACCTTTGAGTTGTATTCTTAGTATGGTTGTTGGTAGTGATTGGAAATAACTCATGAATTGAGATGAAATGGGGATTAAGATAGCACAAATTATGATACAAGACTTGGCATGGTATGGGTCCCAAAAGAATTGTAAATTATTTAGTGGCAGGCATTATATATACACATCACATTTATATCTTCGTTAAGATTTATATATTGTGTTAGATTGTTTCTACTGGATTTTGACTCACCCTATTGGGAAAAACTATTTTCAGGTGCTGGTGATATACCTCCGCCAAGGACTTAGCTTGGGAAGGACTGTGGAGCTGAAGCTCACTTTTGTTCATTTTGCATTTATTTTCTTTTCAAGCTGAGGGCTTTATGTGTGTTAAGCTTCTGACTCATCTTGTTGTAACCAAGTACGGTCTTGGAAAGATGTAAGACTTTAGAGCATTTGGATATCTGTTAGCTTTCATTTCTTATTCCTATTTGTAACACATGCTGTAAATTCAGGATGAATCATTTATGTATGTATAATGCATGTGTCACCTTTTATATATCAACTTTGATTAATGAAAATATTTTGTTTCAACTTTATTTCCTCTTATGAGACGGGTTTATTCTGATTTTGGAGGCGTTGCACCAAATCTACATAAATCCATCACCGGTCTATCAAGATCTATCTCCGATCTACCGATCTTCACTGTCCTTTCCGATCCTCTCCATCGACTCAGATCTATATCATCGTCACCATTTTTCACCATCGTCAGAGGTGGCATGCTACCTGTACCTGAAAATGATGTTCCCATATAGGGTGAGCCACAACCCAGCAGAAATATACTAAACCGAATATGAACAATGCCTAAAAGATTAGCAACTGATAGATAATCAATACTTACACTTCCATTTACATCTTATTACAGTTCCATGACAGTCAAGTCTATGTTACAATTCACTTTCCATTTCCTATTCAACTTTGAGTTTGAAAACAAGGCTCAGTACTCTGGCCAAAACATTTGATGAGATTATAGTTCAACACTAGAACACCTTCGAAATTCAAGGTGGATACACATTTTCGTGTTGTACCAATAACACATAGACCACTTCCATACATCACAAACGATAATGATATACATTTTAGTGTTATACCAAATCAAACAAACATTTCAATAGATAAGCATATAAGCCATATCACACTACAACAGATAAGCATATGAGTTATATCAACACTTCAACAGATAAGCATATGAACTATATCAACATTCCAATAGATAAGCATATGAGCTATATCAACACTTCAATGGGAGAGCATATGAGCTGCATCCCTGGGTCCATCCCCCATCTTCCCTTAACCATTAACCGGTTTAGAGGTACATCCCCCATCTTCTCCTAAACCGTGGAGTACATCCTCCATCTCCACTCATACACAAGCAATGCATATAAACACAGAATCATATACGTAATCAATCAATACATAAAGTTAATGTATTCTATCAACCGTTATACTCTATGACACTTCCGATTGATTAGTTTTAGTTTGCCTAATCATCATGCATTGTCTACAATAATCAATACTATCCTTCACCGGTAGCCCAGAGCAATTATTTCTATACAGGAAATTAATGCACAAATGAATAATATATTAACATTTCAATTAGGTCAGCAATAAGTGATTTAACTACACCCTTTAGTCTCATACATTCCCAATTTCAACATTTCCAATTCAATTCCTCATTTCCTTTAATCAATTATATACATTAATTAATTAAAACAATTAGGGCGAATTACCTTAATTAACAAAACAACTCTAAGGTTCCACTTTCATCCACAATCCATCATCCAACTCATTTCCTTTTTTTTTTTACCAAACTTGCATATAGGTTTATTCCAAACAAAACCTCAATTTTTGTAAAATTACACAAAAGGCCCAAACTTTCTCAAATCTACCCAACAACACCCAACATATCAAAATGTTAAAATTTAAAGACAAAATCCATAAGGAGGAGTAGGATATCCCTACCTCAAAAGATGACACTCAACGGAGAAGACGAAAAAACTCAACGTGCTCCAAAACTCAATATTTTCGGATCAAAAGATAGCCCTTGACGATCAACCCAACTTTTAAAAGGACCAAAGGTAAGGAGAACACCTAAGCTAGATCAAACCCTAGAGAGAAGGGAGACTCTAGAGAGAAGAGCTCTCAAAAATGGGTTTTTTGAAAAAGTAGGAGAGAGAAAGAAAAGTGAAAAGTGATTTAAAATCACCCAGCGGATAACTCATATACGCACAACCCGCTCGAGCGGAGAATAGAACACTCGAGCGTCAAGCACAAATATTTGGTACCGCTCGAGCGTAAGGATGACCGCTCGAGCGCCAAGAAACAAAAGCAAAACACATCCGCTCGAGCGTGAAGAACCAGTCCGCTCGAGCACAGATTTTCATCTCCCAGAACTTTTCAGAAAAGAACTACCCGCTCGAGCGCCAACAATCCCGCTCGAGCGCGACTCACTCGAGCGCAAGAAACCCGCTCGAGCGTAGAAAACACACCTGCAGAAGTTCTGCAGGGGCACGAAATACTGGAAGTGTGTAAACCCCGCTCGAGCTTAATAAGACCCGCTCGAGCGAACAACCAAAAACCAAACTCTACTCGAGCGCAGAATGATCCGCTCGAGCGTAACACCAAAATATAGGGCAACAACACTAGAGACCAAAACTCAATCCACCTGCTCGAAACATGCCCAACACATCCTAAAACTCAAACACTAAGAGTAAAAGATAGAAACGAGAATAAGACGACAACACAACCACAGAACCGAGTCCAGATTACAGTTAAACAACCAAGGGGAAAAAGCGGGATCGCAATAACCTCCCCCCCTTAAAAAATTTCATCCCCGAAATTAAGGAGACACCTAAACACAAGGCCAACAGATCACAGAGCACTCAACACCTGAGCCCCAAGGAAAGAAATTACTCTCATAACAAACCTTCGATTCATTCATACCAAGGAAGAGACTAACTAAGGGAACACGTTCTAAACGACAACACTAGGTACGAAAGCCTTAACAAAACCAAACTTTCCCCGAAGCAATTCACCAACAACCGACTAGCACCCCAAGCTAAGTCATTACTCCACATGCATAATTCCCAACAACATGACCAAAGTAAATCGTTTGCATAAATAAAAAGAAAATCATTTTCTGGTTCAAGAGACATTTCTCAAAGATGTTTAAATTTTCAATGTTAGCATTCCGAAATAAATCTTGCACTTTCCATGCGAAAACCCAAAAGTTTTGTAAACATTTTTCACAAACACAGTGTTACCCAAAACGCAGAGTCATCCACAATCTATTTGCCCAAAAGATTAATCTGGAATTCTTTAAAATCCTTGAATTAAATCAACTTTTCAACAACGCCCTTAGATGGCCCAAACACTAGGAAAATTTTGTTTTCCATTTCTTTCCAAAATAGTACTATCCACAACCAACACAGAATATAACATTTCTATAATGATAGTTAATAGAAATAACAACAGTACTAACAGCACATAAGTCATAAGAAATTCATGATTTTGCAATTTCATTCTGCCCATACGGCTCAGGACCTGGCCAACATCCAAATGAGAGCACATCTCATCTCAACAATACCCCCTTTAATACACAAATGATACACATTATAATGCTGTATCAATATCAAACCAAACATCATACATACATAATGTATAAAAAGCCAATCATTCACAATGATCAATCAATACATATATTAGATGTATTATTCCAACCGTCAGATTTAATGACAAAACATGTTCGATTAGTTTCAGTTTTCCCTAATCAACATACAAAGTCTACAACAAACGAGACTAAACCCAAGGTGACCAATGCCAACCCAAAACCCGATACCGACAAGCTGACTAATCAACTCAATAAACTCCACACTCAGTAATCCACACACTGACGTGCCTATCAAACCATTAACCCCATCCACGAAGCTCTCTACACCAACCACAAATTTTGGAATCTCACCGGATCTCCTAAAATTGAACCGCATCAACACTGCGTCTAAGGGAATCACCATCCCCCGCCATGGCTATCTAGTAAGCCTGCTCACTTCCTTGACCGAAGACCGACACGGTCAACCTCAATCACAACAACCCAAACACGAAGGACCACTTTGACCCACGCTATACTCATTACTTTAGAACACGAACTGCTCTTCCTTCAAAGAATGCTACCAGCATCCACTCACGACCCACACCCAACAATTGATAACCAATCAGAATACGAACGCTACCCCTATACAACCGATGGGGTCACCACGGACTCACTAACTAGCAAGACCCAAAACACGAACCAACATACAGGTACCATTTCCACTAACCCGAGATACAAATCTCACATTTCCTCGAACACTCTCACATAACCTTGCCAACACCACGCAACTCTCGCAACCATCACATCTAACCATCACATCAAATCTCCACATCTTACTTGCCACCCATCCCGAGAGTACCCTCCAGAGGCCCGGCCTCCGTGCTAAACCACTAGTCAAAACTACCGCTAGGCAACCACCATGAACCCACCCCGACACTGTCGCATGTTGCCAACTAGGCTTTTAAAAACTCACCCTCCTCACTATTAACCCACATCTCTATCCGCAAATACCATACCACTGTGACTCCATCCACGGATCACACCCTAACGACGGGCTGTACACCTAATCAACCCTTACGATAGCATTTCCCGACCTAACCAGTGTTAAGGTACAAACCTAACACATTCGATCATAATAAAGGGGCCCAAAGACTTAGGAAATACCCATATACTACTACCCGAGATACAGCACCAACTGCTTACAATATATCACTCCCCGATGCCAACAACCATACCCTCATGTAGGGGCTAACACTCCCTCAATCGAAACAACCAACCAATACATATGCCAATTCGGCAGCGTTACCTACCACGAAGGTACAAGTCTATTCCTAATAAGGTTATGCACTATACCCTCGTAAAGCACCATGTTAAATACATACTACACCTAGTATTACTCGCACACTTCACATCCCCTCGAGGAGCCCTCACGATAGTAGATCAACATCACTTTCACGCATATAAGGTCAGATAGATAACACTAATGAAATTTCGAACACCCGGTAAGTATAGTTGTTCCCGCCTCCTTGTAATCCTGATTAAGATAAACATCTCTTAGTAATCCTTTCAAATTTGAAAGCATGGCTCATCAGCCCTCATTTCTCCCAAACCAAAACGCATACATAAAAAGGGCATTGATACCAAAAATTTTTTTATGGTTTTACAGCAACTTATTACATTAATAAAACTTTAGAGCTACAACATGCTCTAATTCACCCAATCCAAGGAAATTAACAAACAAAGCATATATGTATATATATATAGATAAACACCAGTTTAAATGTTTCAACATTCCCAAAACACATTGGTTACACAACAGAACCTAATGATCACAAAACAATAATCCACTGATTACAAAACGGATTAGTCAAAACAAAGTCATCCCATCGGTATTACCACCACTACCGTCCCTTACTGGACCGCCGAAGTTGGTCATCCCCAAACATAAGATAACCTACAAGCTTACAAGCCACGGACAAGAACTACTGACGTGCCCCCTTTGTCCACACCTGGAACAACTACAAACTTCCCCAACTGGGGCTTGGGAACTCGACTCTACTGAGGCCCTCGCAAACTGGCCTGCTAGTTCCCCAGAATGATACTGTTCCTGCCCAGTCAAATGAAACTGAGCCTGGCTAGGTTGTAAAACCCCTAAAGAAGCCCCCGGCTGAGTACAGAAACGTCGAATATGACCCGGCTGATTACACATCCAACAAGTAGGTGGTGCCTGAGCATGAGATTGGTTCAGAATCTGGGTTGATGAAGACCCCAACAACTGCCTCCCCACTGAGCATTTGATCGGCCCAAAACTCGGCTGGTTAGATGATCCTGGTGGTACAACTACTGGTTGAACTGCTAACCTTGCCCTCTTCCTCTGTGGGCAACCCGAAACCTTGTGGCCCAGTAGACCACATTTGAAACAAATGACACCCCTCTGTTTACGTTCTCCCAAACCCAAATCCGACACTGGAAGGGTAGTTCTAGCCCGACCTCCCTGTTGCGGGTTTAAACCCCTCTGCCTCTTAAAAGGCCTACCCACACCCTGAGTCACGGGAGTTGCCGAGATGGCTCCCTCCCCACTCTGTCCCATTGCTTGCACCGCAACCTCTACATGGGCAGCTGCCTCAACAAGCACACTATATCTTTTAAGCCAAGACCCTGCTACCCTTACACGGATGTCGTCACGCAGCTTACTCTCAAACTCGAAACAACGCAAGTTCTCCGTCTCCACCAATTCTGGAGCAAACCTCGACATATTAGCAAACCATCTTTCGAACCGCACCAAAGGTGTAGTACCTTAGCGTAACTCCACAAACTGTTTCCGCAACTCTTCCCGAGCGGAATGAGGGAAATCGTAACTTCCTCGCCTAGGCATCCTAGTAAAAGTAACAGAGACACGTTAGCACACTCATACATGTGCCGAAGCTAAACACTCACGTCCTAATACATGGACAACTATAATTCACTCCATGTAAGCACATAAACACATAGGCACTTACGAATTTCATTTTCGGATAATGATAGTCCTGAGGCGTTACTAGAGTTCCGGTCAGAAACAACATTGATCAAGTGCCTTTCTAACAGGACTCCCAGAGACCCAAAGATCCAATCACCATCCAAGAAACTACATTCCATACCCAAGTAATCACATAAACATGTTATCACATAAGTACATAACATTACGTCTAAGTCTCTAACAAGCGAGACAAACCCATTGTGATACTAATCACTTCCCACGTACCCAAAGTATTCGAACCTGGTACGCTCTGATACCAAGTTGTAATGCCCTCAAAATAATAACATTAAACCCATCCATATAGAGACATGCATTGATACATAAAAGTCCACATTCATCTATTCATCAGAGTATTTCATTACAAAACGTCTAACATGTTTACAACAAAAGCAAATGCCCTACGGGCTTACAGCTTTCCAAGTTAACACTTGGTTACAAAAGAGAGTGCTAACTTAATTACACATTAAGTCCTTGGCTTAAATCTATATGTAATACAATCAAGGAAAATAAGACAACAAAAGTATGTCTGCCTCTAGCCTCCCAAACTATGTCCTCAGAGGTGGCATGCTACCTGTACCTGAAAATGATGTTCCCATATAGGGTGAGCCACAGCCCAGTAGAAATATACTAAACCGAATATGAACAATGCCTAAAAGATTAGCAACTAATAGATAGTCAATACTTACACTTCCATTTACATCTTATTACAGTTCCATGACAGTCAAGTCTATGTTACAATTCACTTTCCATTTCCTATTCAACTTTGAGTTTGAAAACAAGGCTCAGTACTCTGGCCAAAACATTTGATGAGATTATAGTTCAACACTAGAACACCTTCGAAATTCAAGGTGGATACACATTTTCGTGTTGTACCAATAACACATAGACCACTTCCATACATCACAAACGATAATGATATACATTTTAGTGTTATACCAAATCAAACAAACATTTCAATAGATAAGCATATAAACCATATCACACTACAACAGATAAGCATATGAGTTATATCAACACTTCAACAGATAAGCATATGAGCTATATCAACATTCCAATAGATAAGCATATGAGCTATATCAACACTTCAATGGGAGAGCATATGAGCTGCATCCCTGGGTCCATCCCCCATCTTCCCTTAACCATTAACTGGTTTAGAGGTACATCCCACATCTTCTCCTAAACCGTGGAGTACATCCCCCATCTCCACTCATACACAAGCAATGCATATAAACACAGAATCATATACGTAATCAATCAATACATAAAGTTAATGTATTCTATCAACCGTCATACTCTATGACACTTCCGATTGATTAGTTTTAGTTTGCCTAATCATCATGCATTGTCTACAATAATCAATACTACCCTTCACCGGTAGCCTAGAGCAATTATTTCTACACAGGAAATAAATGCGCAAATGAATAATATATCAACATTTCAATTAGGTCAGCAATAAGTGATTTAACTACACCCTTTAGTCCCATACATTCCCAATTTCAACATTTCCAATTCAATTCCTCATTTCCTTTAATCAATTATATACATTAATTAATTAAAACAATTAGGGCGAATTACCTTAATTAACAAAACAACTCTAAGGTTCCACTTTCATCCACAATCCATCATCCAACTCATTTCCTTTTTTTTTTTACCAAACTTGCATATAGGTTTATTCCAAACAAAACCCAATTTTTGTAAAATTACACAAAACGCCCAAACTTTCTCAAATCTACCCAACAACACCCAACATATCAAAATGCTAAAATTTAAAGACAAAATCCATAAGGAGGAGTAGGATATCCCTACCTCAAAAGATGACACTCAACGGAGAAGACGAAGAAACTCAACGTGCTCCAAAACTCAATATTTTCGGATCAAAAGATAGCTCTTGACGATCAACCCAACTTTTAAAAGGACTAAAGGTAAGAAGAACACCCAAGCTAGATCAAACCCTAGAGAGAAGGGAGACTCTAGAGAGAGGAGCTCTCAAAAATGGGTTTTTGAAAAAGTAGGAGAGAGAAAGAAAAGTGAAAAGTGATTTAAAATCACCCAGCGGATAACTCATATACGCACGACCCGCTCGAGCGGAGAATAGAACGCTCGAGCGTCAAGCACCAATATCTGGTACCGCTCGAGCATAAGGATGACCGCTCGAGCGCCAAGAAACAAAAGCAAAACACATCCGCTCGAGCATGAAGAACCAGTCCGCTCGAGCGCAGATTTTCATCTCCCAGAACTTTTCAGAAAAAGAACTACCCGCTCGAGCGCCAACAATCCCGCTCGAACGCGACTCACTCGAGCGCAAGAAACCCGCTCGAGCATAGAAAACACACCTGCAGAAGTTCTGCAGGGCCACGAAATACTGGAAGTGTGTAAACCCCGCTCGAGCTTAATAAGACCCGCTCGAGCGGACAACCAAAAACCAAACTCCGCTCGAGCGCAGAATGATCCGCTCGAGTGTAACACCAAAATTCAGGGCAACAACACTAGAGACCAAAACTCAATCCACCTGCTCAAAACATGCCCAAGACATCCTAAAACTCAAACACTAAGAGCCAAGGATAGAAACGAGAATAAGACGACAACACAACCACAGAACCGAGTCCAGATTATAGTTAAACAACCAAAGGGAAAAACTGGGATCGCTATAGTTTATTTCAAATCAATTACGCACATGTGTCGTTTGTATATTAGTGGGACTAACAGTTCATCGTCATCATAACAAACGGGACACTGTATATTTAAAAAAACCACACATCCAAACACAAAAGTACAACATTTAAACCTTCATCTAAGCACGAATAAACACACAAAACAGCCCACATGATTAGCAGATAACACATTCCTATTCATACAGTTTAAATGTTTCCAATGTTTGGGTTAAACATTGATCGTCCCAGCCTCATATGCACACATCCTACGTAACTCAAACCATCCCACACATGCCACCAACACAATGCATCATCTTACACAAACGACGCATCAACACATATTATGTATGATGGCCACGTTTGGAAAAACACATCTCTATCAAAACAAAAGTTGTTGGTTCATTTTTTAACATTAATAATAGGTTCATTTTTTGCCATAAAAATTGTGCATGCGTATGACGATGTGCATGCTTTGTATATTAGTGTCGCGTGTACGATTAATTGTTCAATATTGCTAAGTTTATTTCAAACCAATTACGCACATGTGTCGTTCTAATATTTGTGGGATTAACAGTTCATCATCATCACAACAAACGGGACGTTGTACATTTACAAAAACCAAACATCCAAACAAAAAGTACGACATTTAAACATTCATCTAAACATGAATAAACACACAAAACATCCCACATGATTAGCAGATAACGCATTCCTATTCATAATGTTTAAATTTTGACGTTGATCATCCCAACCTCATATGCCCACATCTTACATATCTCAAACCGTCCCACACATGTCCACTACCACATATTACGTATCCATACACCATACCACTTTCTCAGTAAATAACACACCATCATGCCAAACAAACATCCACATTCATAATTGCAAACAAAATTATTTACCGGACTAATTTAACTGTCTGCGACCAAAATAGGACCCAACATTTTTCATAATAAGTATGTGCAAAAAAAACAAACACCATCATTCAAGCTACCCCATTGAGAAAAAATAAATATATGGTTCAAAAACCATAGTACAACGGCCAAAAAATATTCAAACAAGATAGTTGACAATTATGAACCAAACAGTCAACCGTATCTAATTCTTCATCCCCCGTACCGGGTCGTTAATGAGAGCCTTTACCATATTTGCACGCAACATGCTGCAGTTGGAACCTTGAAGCGACCGTTCTACATCACTTCGATACCCATATTGCCTCATTATCGCACACACTAGCACTCCATAATCTAGCCTACACAAATTAATCAGAATCATATCATTCACATGCATTGCGACTGCAACGTCATGCCCAAATTCAACTAAAATAATCAAAACATGTTGCACTTACGAGTCTGGTTTTTGTTGCGGGCACTTGGTTACAGACTCCAGCGGTTGACGGAAGTTTGCCTTAATGCTATGCTCATCCAGTTCAAATTCACGCAACGACTGCTTCATAACAGCTGACACACGTTCTTTCTGGCAAACAAACAACGACCATTAAACCTGATTTACAAAATTCCGGTCACACAATCACACCAAAAGCACACACCACAAACACATCAAAAAAACTTACGAGTAAAACAGCTTCATTGTGATATATATCTGCTCTGTCCCCACACTGCCTCATGGGATTGAAATGCTTCCAGCTACCGTCTTCAATATCATACACCACAAGCGTCCAATGTCCAAGGTGACACATGGGGAAATGGAAGTATCGGAACTCACTCCCTGCAGACACATTCCTCCTCACATATACCTCTATCGCCCGCACATCTTTGTTTTTCACCATATCCTATAAAACAACATAACCAACATCACGTGATATAAAAACGCAACACACACCATGTTCATATGTGATGCACAACAACTCACCAAGAAAATACTACTAAAGAAATATGATTTCTCTTCCAAATCATCATCCCCATACATCCTCAACTAATCAGATTTCAACAACTCCACATAAGCATCGATCACCTACCACACACTAACACCAAAGTCAAAACAAAATTAACCGAACATACACTTCATACTGCTCCGCCTATTAACATAATACTAACACATGCACAATAATTAAAAACCCCAATCAAGTACATGATAATACTCACATTTCCACGAATTCAGCTTTGTCAAATAAGGTTCTTCACATCGACGAAATACACCACCACGGCATTGGTAACGTCCTCCCACATAAAAGCCCTACACATAAACCCCATTTCAGACATTTCAAATAAATTTAAAACCCAAATAAATGGAAAAATAACCAGAAAACTAAATGCGCACCCATCACCGTGTATGTCGTACGCATTGGTGATTTTTGTTTTTTCAGCCACTGTCATCATTTTCCACACACCCAACCTGTTGTTTATATCAAACCCCGATTACTTCCTCTTCGGAAACACCACATCATCTACATCAATAACTGCTTGCTTTACTTCCCGGTAATTTTGTCGCATCATAACAGAATGATCCGTGGTTGCCTTTTTTTGTTATGACCCTCCAAACGTGAGTACTCAGAATTCAGCATTTCCCGTACCTGTCTCACTTTGTTCTTAATGTTACGGATGAATGAGTTTTGCATACTCAACCCAGCAACTGTTTCATCCCTATTTGACACACCTACACCTTCGCAATCAGAAACACTGTCGTCGCCATGTCCGACAACTCTTACTGGTATGAACTCCATCACCGCATCAACGATACCCTAATTATCACCACATACCCTGTTCGACAACGCTCTTAATGGTGACACATTGCATACCACCACACCTAACTACTCCACCCTCAGCATTTTCGTTGTCATGCCCTACTTGCACATCCCGAAATGCTTGCGTCAACACATGGACATCACGATCCGCAAGTTGATCCTCGAGCATAACTATTTTATTCCGCAACACCATATTCTCCTCTTTCAACTTACCAATCTCATCGTCTTTCATTTGCACTACATACTTAAAAACCCCCACTATGTTCACAGCCTGCAACTCCAACTTTCTCTTCAACCTAGCAACATCTTCTTCTAATAACGCAACCATTTCATTTTTTTTTTTGGATTTGCAACTCAAGCCCTACAATTGCACCTAGTGCTTCAGTCAGCCTACTATCGCCCACACTTTCACATCCGTGTGCATCGCGTGGAACATGCACTCCATCTATTTGCATTGCCCCTTCAGCCTTCGATTGTTGCACACTACCTACACCACGATACTCACGTCCATTGGCACCTCTACATCCAACGTTACCCACACGTACCCCCTGCTCAGCATCCACACCGTCAACCTTCCACACATCGACAAAATGCTCATCCCCACCAACACATTCCATGACATCTGCCACTGCATCTTCCCTCATCTCAATATCTGGCCCCATTACGTCACGCTCATAATCCAAAGACCTCAGTTGGTCAACTTTAACCTGTGTTTAACAAAACATACACAAACATTAACAAACACACAGCATCACGACGGAGAACAGTGTACACCATAGATTGCACGCAGCAACGACCCTATACAACCTTACTTGAAAATTGATTGGCTCAGACAAATTTACACCTTCAACTTTCTTCAGCAAAGCCCCAATGTCCCACTTCAGGAATCGGGGCAACATGTGGTCGGTTTAAGGCTCAATCAAGGTTTGAATGTTCACATATCCAATACTACAATACCAACAAAAAACAAAAAACAATAACCAAACCATCAGCCAATTATGATGACAAAAAAATGCAGTACACACAAATGCAGTCAGTCCAGTCATGTAACAGTGAACATACCACCAATGCGGCCACGCATCCAGTAACCTTCCCCGGTGTTCAATGAAACTCTTTCATTGAACCCATCAACGTTGAAAGAACTGCTCCAGTCCAATCATACATTCTAACCATGTTCAAGTCGTTCATGTACCTCACAAAGGCCTAACTTATTGTTTCTCCTGAATTAGCAAAAAAAAGCTTGCCACACATGTACAATGCCAACAACTTCGCCATGTCCTCCTCATCTTGTTTGCTCTGTCCTTTCACAGCTTCTAGGAATAACGTCTTCACGACTTTCAATGTTATGCGTGATATGTCACAGCACCTACCTTGGACAAAGTCCGACACTGGGCGCTGTCCCGGTGACAAATCCAACCGCTTCTTCCCACACTACAACCCAAATATCAACCTGATATCACTACTTCCAAGTTTCACACTAACTCTCCCAATGTGGAACGAATTTTCTCACGGGTCATACATGTTTTTTATCTTCGAGATTAGCTCATCACCCTTCCTAAATTCATTGTGGTTCAAGTTGCTGATGTGTATTGCTTCCACCATAATCCAAAACGATGTTTTCCTCACTTGTTCCAGGTGCCCATCTCGCAACTTTGCAGAATTCACGAGCTTCACTATCCCTGCCACATTGGACCGGTAATTGAGTCTCTTGTGTGTCAGCCATTGTGGAACTTGCATAGGCTTATTAACATTTCGACCACCACATTGTGAACGACTTTGGACTGCTTGAATAGGATGTGCCCCTGCATTCTCACTCCCACACTATCTGTCTTCAACCCTGCTGCTTCCTCACCCCTTCTTCTTTCACATGACCTTGTCCACGGACTTCTCACCATACTGCAATCTACAACGCCTACACAACACAATTCAACTCCAAAAACATACACAAACACATAACCACGATGCACACAATTCAAACTAACATAACACACATGACACCAACTGCAAAAAAACAAACACAACAACAACAAACGTGACAGATTGCTTAACCCCATACACATACTCCGCATATCAGAAACACACATGCCACTCGTGTGGTACAAAACCGCAATACCCCATGCTCAAACTGCACAAACCCCACCGCCACACACCCCAATGGCATACAAGTATAATCAATTATATTTCTTTGTGGTCCCAGCATTCAATTTACCCTTAAAACAAATATTGCCATCCACATGTGTCGAACAACATACAAACATATCCACAGTACACATCACCATTGTCAAACTACCCCACAACACACACAAAATACGTAACCCACACACATACTCCATAATGCGCTTTACAAACCTATCCCACACAAACCAAACCCCACAACAAAACCCTACCACCAACAAAACAACACACGTCAACCACCCCCACCACACAGCACACGCACGCACAACCAAACACTACAACCACAAATCAAATCTACTACACAAAAAAACATCAGCATAACACAAATGTTCGATTTAACCATACCAACATAACAACATATGTACTCGTAATGAAAACAACAAATCCCCACCTACCACATCGTTACACAATACATATAATACATATACAGGGAACATAACTTCTCCAGCCATAACTGCAGTCTAAATCAAACAACTACCACGAATGGCAAACACTAGGGTCTCGAAGCTGTCGATGGAGTTAAATGTGACACCCTTGCGCACCTTTGTAATCTGCACCGATCGTTCCTTCTCTGAATCACGCAACGGTGAATATGGTAAACCTAAATTTTCAAATTTTAGGAAATTGCAATATTAGGGTTCCTCCCGTCACACAATACCAAATTGCAATTGGTGTGGGATTTTTGTTTTCGCATTTAACAGGGTTATGTCAACGGGTGTGGGTTTGTGGGCATTCTATGAAAGGGGGTTTTGTTACAAATGTGTGGGAGGCTAACGTCCAATAAATCACGTGCCACTCACGAAACCAACAATCAAATTAGAAACCCTTATAGTGCGCTTTGACGGTGCGTGGCACCATTTTGTGTGATAGGGGGCCCACCTCCAATACAATCCTTTAATATTACCTCACTAGTGCCACACGAGCCTCAACACCCCTCCCCTCACATACAACTGTAAGTCATACATTCATACACACATTAATGGCATTTACGTCATTTCACACACAACGGGACTAAACAAACCATTAGAAAATAAATGGGACCAATTAGATCATAAGACTAACATATGGGATTTATGGGTAAATTTCTCCAAAAAAAAAAAAGTTGATAAATTGTATTCTTATATATATATTTTTTAAGAAATTTCAGTTGACCTAACAGTGCAAACTCCCATGGAAGGTTGATCATGTTTGGACAAGGATAATTTTTTTTAATTTCTTTAGCAATTCACAACCACCTCCACAAAATTGAAAGAGATGACATTTGATTAACATATAACCATTGTCCTATCAGTACTGTAATTTTTTACTTTTTAAAAATATTGGGCTCGATCATATTATTGTTTACTCATTTTAATGATTTTGAAATTTGAATTTTGGATGATTTGGTATAGGAAGGAATTAGATTTAGAATGATATTGAATATTGAATTTGTTGGTTGGTTCACAGTTTGAATTCATCTTTATTTTTATTTATTTTTTATTTAATTTAGTTGTTATAGTTATATATATATATATATATATGGTAGCTACATATACTTTTTATATTATATGATCGTTACAGGTTGTATAATTGAAGTACCATTTGTTTCAAGTATTTATATTTCAACATTGACTTTCTTTTAAAATTTAGAATAAATTATATCAGTAGTCCCTAAATTTTGTCCCTTGTGTTGCATTGATCCCTACACTTTCAATTGACTCAATTTTGACCCTTAATTTTAATTTGCTCTAATTGATAATGACATTAGGGTTGTGGATGAAAAATAATTACTAAGTTGGTTGATGTTAACTCAATAAATTGATAAAGTTTATAAATTTGTCCTTACGTGATACGTGTCGTTTATATGCGTATTTTTTTATTAAAAAATTAATAATTATAATGAATTGAATCAAATTAGGACAAAATCAAAAATATATAGTCAAAATCAAGTCAATTAAAATTACATGAACTAAAATGACACAAACAAAATATAAGAACTATTGGTGCAATTTATCCTAAAATTTATTTTTACAAAAAAAAAATGATTTTGAGACATATAAAAATATTATAAAATTCAATTTCTATACAATTTTTTACTTATTTTTTCAACTAATCAAACCTATTATTTCTTATAGCAAATGTGAATTTTTTTTTTTTTTTTTTTTCACCTAAACCCATTCACTAAACGGTAGGTTGTTTCAATTTTTTTTTATTTTGTTTATAACTTCTTCCTTATTTTTCTAAAGTCAACCTTAAAGTGTTGTTCCACACAAGCAAGGCCGCAGCTTAATGAACGCATGTGTTTCAAAAAAAAAATATTTATTATTTTTTGTATAGTAAACAAAACCGTACTGTGACAGCATTTACCTTGCTTCTCATGGGATTCACGACTATGTGAGTCTCACACTCATATGACATATTTAGTAAAAATTTTAAAAGTCTCCGATATTCTCTTTTAGTCAAAAAAAACTAACCATCCAAACAAGACTTAAAGAGAGGTTGGGACGTGAGAGCTTTTCTCAGCAATTTTTGTATTTAAATACACACTCAATTATAAAAGATATCACACGAGAGGTTGGATATTGTCATTTGAATCCAGATTGTGAAATACAATGGAAAATGTGACTTTCAAAATTGAAAGAATCTAACTGCATGTGGGTTTCAAAAAAATTCGGCGTGATTGTAGATTGATAGTTTGAGCAGAACTTAAACATACTAAAAGTCCTCGTTTGGTAAACATTTTGAGATTAAAAATGCACAAAAAGACAAAATAGACTATATAAGTCAATAAGACAAAATGTCACATCCAAACTATAATTTTTATACATTTTCTCTCACAAAAGTAAGAAAAAAAAAATAAAAACCAAATAAGACTAAAAAAATCTTAATACAAAAAAATTTACTAAAATAACCAATGCTAAACGAAACTTAAATAATTTGACAAGTACAAACTCGTAAGACCCATATACTCACTATTGGTGATGATCCGATGCAATATCGAATCTTTTTGTAGCTCACTCACAATATCCAGACGCAAGTTCCAACCTCAAGAAAATGAGCCTGAATATAAAATATTGTATTTAAAATTCTCAAATTACAGTGCTAAAATTTAGGACAGAGAAATTTGAAGATAAAAAGCATTAAAACACATGTGAACCCAACATCTTTTTACTTTATTTTATTTTATTTTAAATTTATGTCAATTTGTTTGGAAACAAAATATAAATTTTGGTAAAATATTATTGTATCTCC
This sequence comes from Camellia sinensis, assembly GCF_055761805.1. Lineage (NCBI taxonomy): Eukaryota > Viridiplantae > Streptophyta > Magnoliopsida > Ericales > Theaceae > Camellia > Camellia sinensis. The sequence goes on from NC_138968.1 coordinate 143,452,425, forward strand.
AAAAAGTACAGAATACGATAGTACATATTCCCACCATAGTATATGGGGTCAATTTTTATCTAGCAGTTAAAAATAGGAAAAATAATAGCAAAATGGTACATTAAAAAAATTACACATGAAAAAGTATAACATTTTAATTATTAAAATGTATAAACTTTATCATTATATATATATATATATTTTTTTTTTCTGTTCCTACTATGTTGTTATTTTCCTTTAAACATAATTATCATTTTCTTATCCCAGGTTATACCATAACTGGATGCGGAACGAGATTACATGAATCCAGGAGAAATTACACCTAATTAATGCGGGATTATGTGTGAGTGAGGGGAGAAGACTTTGCTGAAAGTGGATCTTTTTATTTAGTTTGTGTTTTAATTATGAGTTTTGGGTTTAAATCTCTACTCAAATTTATGTTTTTAAACAGAGTGTTAAAATTTATTTGAAAAATGCTAGAGATTGTAAAAGATTTATTAAAATTTTTATTAAATATATCACATGTTGGAACAATTTTCTGTGTAAATAAAATAAATTGAAATAATTCAAACAAAATAAAATAAACTTACAGAATTTATTTTGTTGAACCGTAACAATAATTAAAGACCAAGTCGAGTGTGTGACACTCTGTCCCTAAGACAGATTCGCCCCGCTACAGTGCTTACGGTTATGTGGCGTCTATCTCCCAGGATACAATGATCTTCACAAATTTGTAGTAGCACTTCAAACAAATTTGTCCGGTAAACTAGAACCTTGTGTTCTATTACTCTCTGAAATTTTTCCTAAAATAATATGAAGAATAAAGGACGCAAGAGAGCAAAATGAAGGCAAGGAAAATGAATTTTCGGAAATGATCAAAATTGGAATGGGGCTGCCTTTATATAGGCTTTGTTGGCACCTATTCAATTTGAATAGAAAAGGTATGAAGAAGGAACATAATCCTTCCTTTAAAATAAAGAGACACCATGAAAGGTTTGCACCCTTTCATTCAAATGGATGTTTGACCCTTTCTAAAAACAAAAAGACACCATGAAAGTTTATACCCTTTCATTCAAAATGGAGTCTATTTCAATTCACAACTACCTCTTTATAAATTTTTCAACAATCCCCCACATGAATGAAATTGACAAAGAGAAAATGCAACAACATGATATAAATACAGAGAGTATAGAAATTGAAAAAATTCTGCAAATGATAGGTAGCTTTTGGCTTTGAACCTTCCCTTGTGAGACACTATCAGATTTACTAGCTAACCAGTGAACATGATGTCTTGAACTGTTTAGCCGTTTGTATAAACCAAGACAATAGAACTCACACAGTATATCTCCAGACACAGTTTAGTTCTCACTATTGTGTTCATTTTGGCCCTGAACAACCTGGTCTTTCATGAGTGCTCTAAAGACTTGTAGCCCTACACAAATCTTATAGAACCGGCCCATTTCACACTCACATAGGTGATTCTTATGAAGAATATCCTGCCATACTCCACTAGGTTTACCTAGATATAAGAATCATTAAAATTTTACTTAACCTAAAACGCTGCAGACATCACTATTTCATCATAGAAATGGGTAGGAGTTAGACTCCCCAGTGATCCTTCTGAGTCATTCATAACTCGGTTGTCCCTTTGAACCTAGATCTTGGGATCTCTAGTCAACTAGGTTGGGTTGCCGTTGACGTAACTCTTATTAAATAGGCCTAAGTCCCATTCCCCTCGATGAATTCTCAACTAACTCTCTTGCTAACCCTTTGGTTAGTGAATCCGCTATGTTGTCTTTAGACTTAACATATTCTATGGAAATAATTCCATTAGAGAGTAGTTGTCTTACGGTGTTATGTCGACGACGAATATATCGAAACTTACCGTTATACATATGACTCTGTATTCTCCCTATTGCAGATTGACTATCGCAATGTATGCATATAGCAGGCACCGGTTTTGGCCATATTGGAATATCTTCAAGGAAGTGGCGAAGCCATTCTTCTTCTTTCCCAGCTTTGTCTAAAGCTATGAATTCTGATTCCATAGTAGACCTACCAATGCAAGTCTGTTTGGAAGATTTCCAAGATACAGCTGCCCCACCAAGAGTAAAAATATACCCACTGGTGGACTTTGAGTCTCTTGTATCTGATATCTAATTTGCATCACAGTATCCTTCAAGTACTGTTGGATATCTAGTATAATTCAACCCAATATTACGAGTAAATCGGAGATATCTTAGAACCCTTATAATTGCTTTCCAGTGTTCAACTCTCGGATTACTCGTATATCTACTTAATTTACTTACTGCATAAGCTATATCTGGGAGAGTGCAGTTCATCAAGTATATTAAACTTCCAATAATTTGGGTATACTCTAATTGAGAAATACTTTCATGTACATTCTTAGAAAGATACAAATTAACATCTACAAGTGTTCTAGCAAGATGATCATCATCTTTGTTGAATTTGTCAAGTATTTTCTCAATGTAATGAGATTGTGACAGAGCATATCCTTCTGATGTTTTGGTAATTTTCATACCAAGAATTATATCAGCAATGCCCATGTCCTTCATGTCAAAATATTTATTTAACATTTTCTTGGTAGTATTAATCATATCATTATTACTACCTATGATGAGCATATCATCTACATGAAGACATACAATGACATAACCTTTGTCTGTGTTTTTAATATAAACACATTTGTCACACTCGTTAATTTTAAATCCATTTGATATCATTGCCTTGTCAAATTTCTCATGCCATTGCTTTGGCGCTTGTTTTAAACCATATAATGATTTAACCAATTTACACACTTTCTTTTCTTTTCCTGGAATAGAAAAACCTTCTGGTTGTTCCATGTAAATTTCTTCATTTAACTCACCATTTAAGAAAGTGGTTTTAACATTCATTTGATGAATTTCTAGATTGTATAGAGATGCAATGGCAATTAGCATTCTAATGGATGTTATTCTAGTAACCGGTGAGTATGTGTCAAAGTAATCAAGACCTTCTTTTTGTCTAAATCCTTTGACCACAAGTCTTGCCTTGTACTTGTCAATTGATCCATCCGCTTTCATTTTTCTTTTGAAAATCCACTTGTACCCAAGAGGTTTACAACCTGGTGGCAAATCCATCAATTTCCAAGTGTGATTTTGCAAGATGGATTCAACTTCACTATTGACAGCTTCTTTCCAAAAAGGAGCTTCAGGACTGGACATAGCCTCTTTAAAAGTTAAAGGTTCACTTTCTAACAAAAATGTTAAGAAATTTGGACCAAAAGATTTTGAGGTTCTAGCACGTTTACTACACCTAAGTTTCTCTACCTCATTTTGATCTAACTCTTGTTCTTGATCCTGACTAGTAATAGCATTATGAGATCTTTTATTATTACTAGTCTCTTATCTAGTCTTATTTGGAAATACATGTTCAAAGAAAGACGCATTCCGAGATTCAATAATAGTATTTACATGTATTTCGGAATGTTCTGATTTATGAATCAAAAACCGATATGCACTACTATTCTTGGCATAACCAATGAAAATGCAATCAATGGTCTTAGGACCTATCTTAGTCTTTTTAGGACTAGGAATAGCCACTTTAGCCAAACACCCACACACTTTTAAGTATTTGTAGGATGGTACTCTTCCATGCCATAATTCATGTGTTTGATTTACTTTCTTTCGGGGTACTTTATTAAGTATATAATTAGCAGAAAGTATTGCTTCCCCCACAAGTTCCGAGGTAATCCAGAACTTATTAACATGGCATTCATCATTTCTTTTAAAGTCCTATTTTTTCTTTCAGCAATTCCATTTTGCTGAGGTGAGTAAGAAGCAGTAGTTTGATAAATTATTCCATGTTCTTTACAAAACTCACCAAAAGGTGATTCATATTCACCACCTCTATCACTTCTAAACTTCTTGATTTTCTTATCAAGTTGATTTTCAACTTCATTCTTATATTGAATGAAAGTTTCCAAAACTTCATCCTTGGTTCGAATTAAATAAACATAACTATATCTAGTATAGTCATCTATAAAAGTGATAAAATACTTTTTCCCACCTCTGGTTTGAATTGATTTAAAATCACAAATGTCACTATGAATTAGTTCAAGTGGTTCCGTACTTCTTTCAATTGAATGAAAAGGAATTTTAGATAATTTTGCCTCAACACAAATTTCACATTTATGATTTGAATCAATGTCAAATTTAGGTAAACATTCCATATTAATTAATCTACGTAAAGATCCATAATTAACATATCCTAGTCTACCATGCCATAAATTTGAAGACTCAAGCAAGTAAGAAGAATATGTGTCTTTATTAATACCAGAGGGTACAACAGTCATTACATTCATTTTGAAAAGACCATCAGACATGTAACATTTTCCTACATATATCCCCTTTTTGGTAAGTACAAACTTATCACTTTCAAAAACTAGCCTAAACCCATTCTTACTCAACAAAGATCCGGAAACAAGATTCTTGCGAATGTCCGGTACATGCAGCACATTATTGAGAGTGAGTTCCTTTCCAGATGTCATCTTGAGTATAATCTTTCCTTGTCCTTCAACTTTGGAAGTTGAGGAGTTGTCCATAAAAAGTTGTTCACCATTATCCACTGTAGATGTGAACATCTTTTTGTCAGCACAGATATGGCGAGTAGCATCAGTGTCCACCCACCATTCTTTAGGATTTCCAACAAGATTTGCCTCGGAAACAACTGCAGAAAGATTTATGACATTTGCACCATTGGAAATTTATCAATTTTGGTCATTTTGGCTTTAGTAACCTTTTTACTTGATCTTCTTTTGCCTTTACATTTGCAACGGCAATCTTTGGCCTGATGTCCCTCTTTGTTACAAATGTAATACATGCCATTAAACTTGTACTTTTTAGTTTCCCCTCCTTTAGATAGCATTTTCTTCTACCATCTTTTAAAAACAGTTCCTAAGAACTTCTCTGGTTTTTCACCACGATTCACTGGCACAGTCCCAACATAAGGAAAGGTTGGCGTAATGGCAATCACCATACCAGTAGTGGTTTGAACATAAGTTTGACCAGTTTTAGTAGCCATAAATTCTAAATTATAAAATAAGATTATAATTAAAATTTTATACTACACAGAAAATTTAAACCAAAAAACACAGAATTTTAAATTCTGTAAAAATAAAAGAAACAAGAATTGTAACTTTTATTTCCAATTAATTTGAAAAGAAAATAAAATTTTATTTAAACAAATTAAACCAAACTACAGAAATAAATTCTGTTAAAATAAAAGAAACAAAACAAAATGTAACTTTTATTTCAATTAATTTGGAAATTTTTTTAACCAAATTAATTTCACACAGAAAACTAATCCAAATTCACAGAATTAAATTCTGTAAAAATAAAAGAAACAAGAATGTAACTTTTATTTTCCAATTAATTTAGAAATAAAATAAAATTTTATTTAACCAAATTAATCCCACACAGGAAATTAAATTCTGTAAAATAAAAGAAATAAGAAAATAACTTTTATTTTTCAATTAATTTGGAAATAAAATAAAATTTTATTTAACCAAATTAATTCCACACAAAAAATTAATTTCTATAACACTTCAATAATTAAAATAATGAAACAAAATTTTAATTAATGAAAACTCAGAAAATAATTTCTAAAACCCAAAATTAATTTCTGAAAAAATTTCACAAAAATATATTCTTAATTGTTAATGACACCAGTATCGTACTACTAGTTGTCAAAGAAAAGAGACAGTATATTACTACTATCTGTCAAATAGCATATAATCACTATTTATTTTTCCAACCAGAATATTATTTTGTAAATCCACAGAAAATAATTTTTTTAAAAGAAGAAAGAGAAAAGAAAACAAACGAAAAATTCTGTAAACAGAATAATTCGAATCTGTCTTAAGATTGTTGGAACAATCTTCTATGTAAATAAAATAAATTGAAATAATTCAAACGAAATAAAATAAATTTACATAATTTATTTTGTTGAACCGTAACAATAATTAAAGACCAAGTCGAGTGTGTGACACTCTCTCCTTAAGACAGATTCGCCCCGCTACGGTGCTTACGGTTATGTGGCGTTTATCTCCCAGGATACAATGACCTTCACAAATTTGTAGTAGCACTTCAAACAAATTTGTCCGGTGAACTAGAACCTTGTGTTCTATTACTCTCTGAAATTTTTCCTAAAATAATATGAAGAATAAAGGACGTAAGAGAGCAAAATGAAGGCAAGGAAAATGAATTTTTGGAAATGATCAAAATTGGAATGGGGCTACCTTTATATAGACTTTGTTGGCACCTATTCAATTTGAATAGAAAAGGTATGAAGAAGGGACATAACCCTTCCTTTAAAATAAAGAGACACCATGAAAGGTTTGCACCCTTTCATTCAAATGGAGGTTTGACCCTTTCTATAAAACAAAAAGACACCATGAAAGTTTACACCCTTTCATTCAAAATGGAGTCTATTTCAATTCACAACTACTTCTTTATAAATTTTCCAACATCATATGGGTGTTAATCTATAGTAATGCATCATTTCACGAAATATGATGTGGAGAGGGAATTTAATTTCAACCTCCACGAACAATGCTACGGGGAAAGGTATGTAATCATCCAAGCATAATGCAGTCGTTCTCGTCGGCTAGCCTAATGTGGACATCATCTAGGATATCGAATTCTTGGCGGAAGTTTTAGGCCTTGTTTGGTTTGTTTTTAAGAAAAAATTCTCTACAAACAAATTTTCAAGAGTAATCAAACCAAACAAATTTTTTCAAAAAAAATCTCAAAATTTTGTTGGGTTACCTACGTTCCAAAATCACACTCTCTCTCATACACATCAAATCAATCACTTTTTTTAAAATTCTCTTCCCAAAATAATTTTCCAAAACCATTCTGAAAAAAGGCAACCCAAACAAGTTTTCGTACTTTTTATCTCAAAAACTACTCTACAAACACAAACCAAACAAAGCCTTAGATTTTGGCCGGGATGTCTACCTGCCACTTGTGTATATCCATTTTTCAGACAGTGTGTTCTTGGCAAGTTCAATCTAAGGTTTTCAGTGCAGGGGTTTTGGAAATTTTATTGATGGATCACGGATCCTCTAAATTATATGTTCTCTAATGGATCAAACTCAAATTTTAGTCTGTAAATGCAAAAAAGGAGTTGAATGTACAAGAAATTCTGGGAAAACTAGATAAATCTGGACAAAGTATGAATAATATGATGAACACGTTCAAGAAACTAGAAACCAAAACTGAAATCTAGAGATTGGGTGACTTATTACGAGTGGATTCTGTAACGCCCTAAATAATTAACATACAATAATCATGGTTTAATCCCTTTAAGTCAAATAATCACAAAACTCTGGTCATCATGTTGCTAATCAAATCTCCATAGTTGTATTTCTTAATATATGAGAGATTTACGAAAGAGGTCCACATGCAATTACATATTCAATCTCCTCTACAGTATGAATCTATAACATGTGATACAGGTAATATAAGAAAAGAAAACAAATACAAAAGAAAGCCTCTCGAGCTACAAGTTCCAAGGCTTAAGCCCGATTGCAAGTAAATGGTTTATAAATCCATACACATAAGCTCTTGGCTTGTCAAAAATGTAATAAATAAGCAAAAGAGTCTTGCGCTCTCAAAAACATCCACTCGCCTTCAACAAGGCAGAATATCCACATCCTTTACTTACACAAATCCACTAGCGGTGAACACAAAACCCAGTAAGAAGATCTTAATAAAGTATATATATGTTTTACGCCAATATTATAATATGGATGTGATGCCATGTCATGCTCCAAAATATGAATTTTATCCTTTCGAAAATCATATGCAATGCTCAATTCAAAAACCCGTCTCTTAATAAATTTGAAATACAAACACAGGGCGGTAAATACAACTCAAGTAATCTCTAAGCTGGTGTCTGCAAGTAGGCATATCAAGCACTACCAGTCGCCACTTTACAGGCTCATAACCAAAAGAAAATTTGGAACATAATGCGCGGGTTTCTGGATTTTCACCAAGGACCTCAAGCCAACTTAACGAAAATCAACTATACCCCCTATCCGGACTTACCAAACGTACTTATCCCAAAACATTTCAAATTCGAAAGTTTCTCAAATCATAATTCAATTTTCCAAAACCATAACTTTAATAAAATATTATTCGAAAGCTATGCAATGAATGAAATTGAATGCAATTAAATAAATTAATGTTGAGTGATATTCTTGAATATCACCCAACAATATATACGTGACATGTGACAATATTTCATATTCACAATCAATATCAAATTTTATAATCTAAGCATATCTCAATCATATCATTTTATGGTAATTTATTCAACAACAATCCATCCATCCATGGATATCTCAAGCATATATCAATGGATAAAATTTTTATCATTTTTCTCAAATAAAAACCCATCATTTCATGGGTATTCACAAAACTCAGATGGCTTGCATCCGGGTTTTTTTCAAAAATGATGGGATATTTTCCACCTTCGGTTGTAAATGTGGTTTCTCACACTCTCACTACTGGTAAAATAGATATCAATCTAAACAACACCTTTCTGTGCCTCATTCCCAAATTAGATAAACCTGAGTATGCGACCCAGTTTCGTCTTTGCAACACTATCTATAAGCTCATTATCAATATTATTGTGATCAACTAGACTTAGGCTTATTTTGGGAAGATGGTAAAAAGTGGCTTTTTGGCTTTTAACCAAACTTTTGGCTCTTTTAGACAAATGATTTGGGAAGTTGGTAAAAAGTGACTTTTGACTTTTTTGATTAATATTTGTTTATGATGTTAAATCATAATAAAATGACTAAACTACCCCTATTTATTTAAAATATTTACAACTGAACCTATGTAACACATTGTGACCCATGAGGGGTAAAATTGTAATTTCACCGTTGGCTAAAAACCAACTTGCCAAATGAGAAAAAAACCAAAAAAGCCAACTTTTGGCTTTTGCTACTAACAAAAAAAAGTGCCTTTTAGCCAAGTTCCCAAAATAGCCCTTAAACCCTTTCTCGATGTCCTCATCAGTCCTTTCCAAGCTAACTTCATCCCTTATAGAGTAGGTACTGATAATGTAGCCATTGTTCAAGAAGTAGACTCTTTTGAGGCTAAATATGGTCTGTTGGCCATATGCTCATTAAAATTGATTTGGAAAAAGCCTGCGATCGCCCTGAATGGAGCTTTATTCGAAAAAAGCATTCCATTCTTCAATTTTCCTCCAAAATGGATTGAGTTGATTATTTCTTGTGTCTCTTCTTCGTCTATATCCATCCTTTTCAATTGGGAGGGGGGGTCCCGAAAACTTTTACTTCTACTCGAGGTATAAGGCAAGGAAACCCATTATCTCCTTACTTGTTTATTCTTCGTCTTGAGTACCTTTCCATAGCAATTTCAGAGGCTTGTATCAAAAAAATGTGAAAGCCCATTAAGATTTATAGGTCTGGTCATAAACTCTCTCATTTGTTTTTTGCAGTCGAGCTTATTCTGTTTGTGTTGGCTAATGAGCAACACTGTTCCAATATCTTGGCCATTTTTAATGATTTTTGTAACTTTTCAGGATTAAAAGTCAACTTGAACAAGTCTGAAATCATTTTCCCAAATAACGTAGACTTGGATAAACAAGTTTTCTTTGCGGATTGCCTTCAAATTTCCAAAACCAGACCTTTAAGGAAAATATCTAGGCCGCCCCATTCATCATAACAGAACCAAGGCCAGTAACTTTCAATTCATTATTGATAAACACCACCAAATTGTCTGGCTGGAAATCAAAAATTCTCTTTTTAGCTGGGAGACATACCCTCATCAAATTAATGAATTCTTCTATTCCAAACCACATCATGCAGTGTAGCCACCTCCCAAAGTCTATGTCTTCTACCATTGACAAAATCAACAAGGATTTCTTACGGGGTTCTACTTGTGAAAAACGCAAGTTACATCCGATTGGATGGTCAACCATCACCAAACCAAAGCAACATGGGGGCTGGGCATCCGTCAAACAGCAATTGTCAATACGGTTGCTATGGCCAAGCTTAACTGGCGGCTGGCTACTGACACTAGCTTCTTATGGGCTAAGGTTCTACAAGCCAAGTATGAACAAAATTCTAACAATAGGTCATCTCTGTTTTAGAGAGGTGTGGAAAAAGGTAAATACCTATTCCTTTCAGGCACTAGCATTCGTATTAGGAGTGGTCTCAACACCTCTTTCTGGTGGGATAATTGGCTAGGACTTGGTCCAATTAGAAACTCTGTGACAGGTCCCCCTACTTGTGAGGAGTTCGCTAGTAAAGTAAGAGATTATTGGTGGAACAACTCTTGGCATCTGGAAAATATCTCCTTTAATATCCCTTTTAGCACAGTTCAATGGTTAATCAAGTTTTCCCCCCAATGGTTTGGTAGTCAACCGAATCATGTCACTTGGAAATTCACAACAGATGGATACTTCTAGCAAATGTCTACACCTCTTCCGAGTCTCTTCCAAACTGGGACTGGGTTTGGAAAATCCTTTCCATCCCTAGAGTTATTCACTTCTTTTGGCTTGTTTTGCGTCAAAGAATTTGCACCAAATCCCTTCTTTTTCCATCGAAAGATGGTAAATGACAACTTCTGTGAATCATGTGGTAGCCCTGAAATCACTATCCATGTTCTTAGAGACTATGCTATAGTGCTTGATTTTTGGATTAGAATCAGCATTCCTCCATCTGATCTTCATTCTTTTTCTCTGAGTCTATTGGAGTGGGTGAAGGCAAATTGTCAATCAAATTCTCTCCATCATTCATCTTTAAAGTGGCCCATTATATTTCCCCATGCCTGCTGGGCCATTTGGAAAACAGAAAAACCAAACTCTTTGCCACCAATCAAACATCAATCCTAAAACTTTCCTCTGTGTTGGCCCAAGCTACTGAGTGGAAATTCCTATCAACCTTCCAATCTAGTAGTAGAAGCAAGTCTTGTATCTCTGTTGGTTGGTTACCTCCCAAAAGAGATTGGTTTAAGCTTAACACTGATGGGGCTGCCAAAGGAAATCCAAGTACAACTTTTGCAAGTGGTTTAATTGGTGATCACTTGGGGGTAGTGGGTGACAGGTTTCTGCAGGAACATAGGGTTTACTACCAGTATGGAGGCGGAATTGTGGGTTTTGAGAGATGGTCTGAATCTTGTAATGGAGCAGAACCTTTTATTCATATCAGTCATTTACCAACAAATTATGAGATAAAGCACTTTTTTAGGGGATAAGCCTCAACAACCTCCTAATCTTTGGAGTGGTTAAGGTTTGCCTTCTCTATCAAATTTAAATTATTTTATTCAATTATTTAATCAACCAATCAACTTAGTTAATTAATTAAATAAAATAATTTCATTTTGCTCCGCTGCCATTTGACTTCGATGGTGGTCCCATAAAATCATTGGCTCTTCATCTTCATTGCCACATGACATAAATAATTGAGCAAATTGCCACGTGACAATTTTGCCAAAAAAGGTACAAACACTAACAAAAGAGAATTTTTTGGGGGGAGGGGCAAATTTTGTTGATAGTTTCTGCATCTTGTCTCTTGTTTTATTTTGGTTCTAATTATTTTAATTAGTTTGATTTTATTTTAATTCTTAATTTTAAATTTTGTGTCAATTTGGTCTAATTAATTTGTCCATTACAATTTTTAAAAGAAAATAGTCCCCAAATTGGTTAAAGGTAACTCTCTTATTTGAACAAGTTTACTTGTCCATAAAAACATAACATATGTCTGCCGTTTATGTTCAGATTTTTATATAAAAAAAATACTATAATCAATTGAATTAAATCGAAATAAAATCATAAATTTAAAGTTAAAATGAACCAATTAAAATTATAATGACCAAACTAATACAAAAATTAAAATATAAGAATGAGAACAGAAATATCTTGAGCTACTACTTAGAGATTCATACCAATGAGAACAGAAACTAAAAAAATAAAAACTATGAGGCAGCAGCTAACAAGATCTTTTGTCTCGTGGCCTTGGATTCCATGTTCTGCGTCCATGGGAGTGGTCAAGTCAGTTTCCTGTTCTCCAACACGAAGCAAAAAAGGGGGGAGAGAGAGAGAGAGAGAGAGAGGAAAAAGGATTATAATCAAACACAAGCACAGAAATATAGTTGTGACTTTGGGTATTCCAGTAAAAAAAACAGAACAAAGATACCATTACTATTACTTGCATGAGAAGATGAAGACTTGAGTTGATCAATAGTAGTTGTTAGTTGTGTAAATTGGTTCTCCAATTCTGCATTCTTTTCTACAACTTTTTCCATTTCTTGTTTCCTCTGGAATCATTCATCATACAACAAACCCACAAAAATCAGAATCCAAGTAAGTAGGTGATATGAAAAATAGAAAACCAAAAAAAAAAAAAAATCTAATAAATTGGGGATCAACAACTACTCAATTAATAAACAAAAGATGATGGGATGTCAACAAACAAGTGAAACACCATTTCAAAAGCACCACCAATTCTGCTTACTTCAAACCCCAAACCGCTCTGGACAAGAATCTACTAAAAGCCTCCATCACTAGGATGGACAAAAGGGGAGATAATGGATCGTCCTATCTCACCCCCCTAGGTCTAGAAAAGTAACCTGCTGGAGACCAATTAACCAAGATTGAAAATATTGCTGCCGAATGCGCGCGCACACAGAAAAAACAAAAAAAAAAAAAAACAAAAAGAAAAAAGGGATCGACAACCTCCACCTATCCCCAAAATCCATCCTTTACATCATATAAATTAGAAAACCCAAATTTACATTATCATATGCAGTCTCTATGTCTAGTTTGCATGTCACACCTAAGGCTCCACTCCTAATTCTTGAATCTACCACTTCATTAGCAATGAGAACCGCAACTAAAATCTATCTCCCATTAACAAAAGTAAAAAACACTAATCCCACTACATTCCTCAATCTCAGCGCCAACTTCTTAGCCACCAAATTATTGATGCATCCCACCAAACTCGACATGCTCATTAAAGTACTGAAATAAAGCCAGTACCTACCCTCTCACAATGCTCCAACCTGCAAGAAGAGAATATGTAGTCTTCTCATCTAGTCTAGGCGCTTTGTCCCTGTTGTAGTCCCTAATACTGTGTTTGGTTAGATGATTTGATAAGGGATTTGGAAATGAAAATGGAAAAGGTAGATAAAATGTGAATATAACATACCTATATTTCACCTAGTTTTACATATCTTTTCCTTTTCCCTTTCCCTTTCCCTTTTCCTTTCCCTTTCCCTTTCCAAATCCCTCCTCAAATCCCCTAACAAACACAGCATAAGAGTTGCCACAATCTTCTCTTTAGAAAAAGGTTTTTCCAATTTCGTTATATTATATTTGCTTAGAAAGAGAAACAAACACTAAGCCATCCAAACAAGAACTCCTTTCTCAATTCTCAGTATACAACTGCTTATGGAAACAAACTAGCTCCTCCCTGAATCTCCTCCTCATCTCCACTCCATTCACGACAACACTTCCTATATGGTTGCACAGTTGCACCTTTTGTGGGCATTAGCTATCTTGTGAAAATAAATAAATAAATACACACACACATATATATATATATATATATATGTTTTTCTATCTCCATTAAGCCACAAGAACCTAGCTCTCTCCCTTCAGCTAATCTCTATCTAATTTGTGCCTATATGCTTCAATTCACATGAACTTTCAGCACGTGTCTGATCTTATTTACAGTCTATGGGCTATTTGATGGCTCATGGACAGATTTGATGTGTGGCATTTGATGTGTAATTTATTTACCTATGTGTTTGTTTGTCCTAGCCTCTTTGGGCTGTGACAGATACTTTAAGTAGGCAAGGTTTTAGTGTTTAGATGTGTGCTATCGCATTTTTTCCGCACAATGCTTCTGACCATGTGATCGTAGACTGCATATCCCTAAGTACATTATGGCCCCCATCATATTACTGTATATGCAGTGCAGAGGTAGCTAAAACTCCCAGCCTCTTGCTAGGAGTATTGGGGCAATATGAAACCAGTTGCAATTAGAAATCATTGGTTCTACTTGAGATGTGTAGGCACAAATTCATAAAGCTGGGAGTAAAAGGAAGAAAATAAAATTTAATTAAAAGGGAAGTAAGTTCATAGCTTTTAAGTAGTCCATGAAAACAATATTTTTATTTTACAAAAGATACTGTGTGAGTGATTTTCTGACCACACTGCCCGCCTAGTAATCAGCTGGAGAGCACCGGCAGAATAGATGGCTTCAGCAAACCTGTAACAGAAAGAAAAGGCTCCGGCGGTGGCTCTTCCACCCGGGGGCACTCCGACGATCAAGTCAGTATATCTCTCAAAGATAATCAAGTGCTAAACTCACTACTCAAAGCATAAAACTGCGTACCTTAGACCCACGGGGTGCCTCTTTTTTATAGTTTACTCAATCCTAGTCCCACTGGAAGCTTGACTTCTATGGACTCCAATTTTGTACTTACTTTGGATTTCTTAAGAGATAAAGATAAACTCCCTAAGAGCTTTATCCTTATCTTAGCAAAGTCTTCTCTTTTCTCTAGGACTCTTGCCCCTTATCCATTATCCGCTAATCTCAGATTCCGATATCTTCAGAGATAACCTCGGCCTCGCCGAGATAACCTCGGCGTCACAACCAGGACATATGGCACTTCGGCTAACACGTCGGTGTCACCTTGCCACATGTTGGTATTCAGAAAATACATCCCCACAACTGCCCCTAGGTTCTATTACCTCGGCATTCTGAGGTGATGGAACCTATATCTGTATTTTCTTCCAGTAAATCGGCTTAAGATTTGACAGCCGAGATCATTCATTTCTAGCCGACACGCTTTCCCTAAAAAATCAAAGATTTTTAAGGAGCTTTTTACGCGCATGAGCTATCATGCACTTCAATTCAACCGTTTTAGACACGCGTTTCTTTCTTACTGGCTCGTGCCTGTGACGTGCCCATAAGTCATCTCTTCTTCACATGCGCCGTCTGACGTATGCGCTTTTTTAGGCGTATTGATTGCTTTTGCCGCCGTTTTCATTTTTTGACAAAATCTTTCCCCCTTTCTTTCGTCTCTTCACTTTTGCATCTGAGTTCTCTTGCTTTTTTCTCTCTCTAAAACTCTTTCTTTCAAATCCGCCATTGCTCAAGCTTCCAAAGCTCTGCATCCTTCTCCGTTCACCCCTTCTGGCGAGATTTCCACCGGTCTTCTGCTCTTGCAACCGTCGTAGGACGTCAGCAAATCCCTTTCCGGTCTCCCTTTTTCTGGTAAGCATCTGTTTCTTTCTATTCCAGTTCTTGATCTTTCCTAAAATTTCTTGTTTACTACTGCTTTACTTAAGTAATCAATTTGTAGATCATACATCTGAATGCGTTAATTTTGTTTTTTTGCTTATGCCCTGAATACATGTACTGTTCTTAGTGTTTCTTGCACGTCTTGCTACTATTTCCTGGCCTTCAACCCTTTGTATTCTTCATGTTCTTAATAGTCCATCTCTGTTCTTGACTCTGAAACTTCGTATTTGTTTTCTATTTTTTTGTAGCTTTTCCAGATCTGTACCTTTGATCTTCGTCTTCATAGCTTTAGGTTTGGGATTTGTTTGTAGAACCCATAACTTGGGAAAAAACTAAAACCTATACCTACTTTCACTGTTTGCCGAGGTCCCATCAATAAGAAACATCTTTCTGAATTTCAACCCTTCTAATAGAAGCCGATATCATGGGTATGTGGAGACATAGGGTAGATACCCCGACCAAACTTGAGTACTTTAGGTAAGAGTTTTCCATCCCTGCCGATGTCCACCTGAGACTGGCTGGGGATGACGACTCCATCATGCCTACAGAAAACGCCATGCCCCTTCCCATTGTAGCTTTTACTGAGTGCGGACTCCGGCTCCCACTCAACATCCTTTTTCGCGAGATTCTTCATTATTATAAGTTGAACCCCATGCAACTGGCAATCAACTCTTATCGAGTGATTTTTGGTATTATCGCCTTAGCTAAACAGGAAAACGTTAGGATCACCTTAGCCGACATACAGTATTGTTACACCATGTGTGCCCTTAACTTGAAAGAAAAAGGCTTCATTTATTATCTCAAGCTGAGGTCCACTGAATTCAAAATCGTAGCCGACCTTCCAGACTCCAACAAGGGGGCTGGAGATGATTATGTTATTACTTCGGGAATTGGGAGTTTGGCGCAGACGAGGACGCCCATCTCCACCCTCTTCCCCGATCAGTTGAAGAGGGCAAGGGTAAGAGCCCAGTGTCAATACTTAGTTGTTTCTGTTCAAGTCTTCAATATTTTATCTGTTTCTAATGTTTGTTTCTTCTTGCAGACGTTCGCAAGCCAGCGAAAAACTTCCGCTAATCTTACGTTCCAAGTAAGGACCTGAAAAAACTCCTGGACTTGCCAGTTCACAAAAGAAAAGCACCTCTTCTTCTCAACTTTATTCCTACATACAAATCGATTTTGCCCAACGTCCCCAAAAGAAAGAAGAAAAGCCTTTCTCCTCGTACTGCCACAACTCAAACCGCCTCTACATCACGAACAGATCAAGAGTCAACATCTGACCCAACCAATCAACCATCTACTTTGGCCCCATACTTGGTCCCAATACAAGAACGAAAACGTCGGCGAAGACTTGTCAAAACTGCTGAGATGGGTCGCCCAAAGCCCGTTGCTCAAGACCTCCTTGCCGATCTCCCTATTGACGTCGATGCTCAACCGACGCAAACCATGCCCCCACCAAAGCCGAAGCGAACCAAGAAAGCCCAGCCAAAGGCTAAAGCCACTGAAGTTGAGGCTGAGGATACCCTGACAATTTCACAATTGGCAGGGAGTGAGAAGACGGCCTCCGTTCCCAAAAAAAGGTCTATTGAGACACAGCCATCAAAGTCCACACAATCAAAGAAGCCGAGGTCATCGTCTACGACGAGCTCGGGGTCCAGAATGCCAAAAGTCCCTTGGACGCCTGAAATTACTTTAGAAGATAAGCCTGTTCTTGCCAGCGATAGTGCCGATGATATTAATGTTGGCGTAGCACTCAGTACCGCCCTACTTCTCCCAGGTGATCTTGAGCGGAATGCCAAGATGAGTGAGTACGAGAACTATGCCTTTATGCTCCAACGTTCTGTCCAAGTAAGTGTCTTTACATGGAAACTTGTCTTCTCTTTTACTTTGTAAAATTTTGTAATAATTTTTGCCCTGTGCTCTTTCAGGCCATTCAACATGCCCACTCTCTCTCTATGCAAGCTTTTGAAAATAGGGCAAAGTTGGCCGACATGAAGAGGGAGGTTTCTGCCCTTAAAAAGGAGAACAAAACTCTTCAATCAAAAATGAAAAAACTGGAGGACCTGGCCGAGGCTGCCACCAAAGCCCAAACCCTAGCCGGAGAAAAGGCCAAATCTACTAAGGCCATCAAGAAGGTTGCCGAGGCCGAGAAGAGAGAAGCCGAGGACAAAAAGGCCCAAGCCGAAAAGGAACTTCAGGAGACCTTGGCCACTAAAGACGCTGAAATCAAAGCGGCCAACGAAAAAGCCTATGCCCAAGGAATGACCGATGTTACAGAGGAATACAAATTACAAGTTAGGCAGGCATGCAACAGGGGCTTTTCCCTTGGTTGGATGTCCCTGGCCAAAAAGCTCAATATTCCTGAAGATTCACCTCTGCGCAAGGCCGAAGCTATTCTCCTCCTCCTCCACCTCCAAGTCAAGCTGAAGAAGAATCTGAATCTGAGTCTGAAGATGAGGAGGAAGGTGAGGATGAGGCTTTAGTAAGGAAATCCAAGGAGGTTGTTGGGCCTAAGTCTCCTTCTTTGAATGAGCAGGTCTTGGACCTGACTCAAGATGATGATGGTGATGCAGTTGCCAAGGAAACTACTCCTGAACAGGCCTCATCTGACGTTCCTCCAGCCGAAAAAAGTCTTGATGAAACCCTTGCGCAGATTAACGCAAAAATCGAGGCGGAAAAGATTGCCGAAGTAGCTCTCCAGGATTCAGCCGAGGTAGTTCTCCAAGAATCAGCCGAGGTCCAGTCTCAAATTGCGCCTGAAGTAGAAGAATCATAACTTTGATGTCCCTCTTTTCTTGTCTTTTATACTTTTTTGTTTCCTGGACAGTAGAAGCTTCTCTATACGGCCGATGTGCCTTCTGTTTGTGTTGGATATTTTAACATAACTATCTTTCTTTGAATGACTGCATTCTTTTTAGCCTTTTCTTTGACTGCCTCTGTTTGATTCTATACTTAGAATTTTTTGTATGCCTTTCATACTTTGCCTCCTTTGTGCAATCTTCTCGGGGTTACATACCTCGGGTATAATAGCTACAAAACTTTTACTTCGGCAAGATACTGACCTGCAAACTTTTCATAAATTCTAACAAGTGTGAAACATATACTACCCAATGTTAACTTTGCAAACTTTTTCTCAAGTTTCAACAAGTGTTTAAACGGTGATCTCGGTCTAGCGTACTCGTAAATTGCTACAAATTTCAACAAGGATTAACATAACAAGTGTTAAACAATAATCTATTTGTAAATTGCTACAAATTTCAACAAGTGTTTAAACAACATACTTAACTTTTTCCTCAACCTGTAAATTGCTGCAAATTTCAACAGATGATCATATATCGGCTTAACGTTATCTTGTAAATTGCTACAAATTTCAACAAGTGTTAAGCATCTTCTCTGGTTTAACCAACCTGTAGATTGCTACAAGTGTTTAGCAATAACCTCGGCTTTGCTTCAACTCGTAAATTGCTACGAATTTAAACAAGCGAAGAAAAACAGTAATCTTGGCTTAACTTCAACTTGTAAATTGCTACAAATTTCAACAAGTGAAGATAAGGAATAATCTCAGCTTAACTTCAACTTGTAAATTGCTACGAATTTCAACAAGTGAAGATAAGGAACCATCTCAGCTTAACACCAACTTGTAAATTGCTACAAATTTCAACAAGTGAAGATAAGGAACCATCTCGGCTTAACTTCAACTGGTAAATTGCTACAAATTTCAACAAGTGAAGATAAAGAACCATCTCAGCTTAACTTCAACTTATAAATTGCTACAAATTTCAACAAGTGAAGATAAGGAACCATCTCGACTTAACTTCAACTTGTAAATTGCTACAAATTTCAACAAGTGAAGATAAGGAACCATTTTGGCTTAACTTCAACTTGTAAATTGCTACAAATTTCAACAAGTGAAGATAAGGAACCATCTCGGCTTAACTTCAACTTGTAAATTGTTACAAATTTCAACAAGTGAAAATAAGGAACCATCTCGGCTTAGCTTCAACTTGTAAATTGCTACAAATTTCAACAAGTGAAGATAAGGAACCATTTTGGCTTAACTTCAACTTGTAAATTGCTACAAATTTCAGCAAGTGAATTAAGTGTCTCTGTCTTTTCTCTGCCCCCGATGTGAACTTGAGTTCTACTTGGGTTCTCATTATTCATGTCTCTAAAAACATCAATATGTAACTTTATTAATCATATGTGTTTAAAAAAAAAAAGGGAAAAGATTTTATTGATGACCTCGACCAAAAATAATGCACATCTAATGATAGAAGAATTTCAAATTACAAGTGTTCCAAGGTCTTGGCAGTGCTTTGCCCTCGTTATCTTCAAGCCGATCAGTTCCATTGCCTAATACCGAAGTAATTCTGTAGGGTCTTTCCCAGTTTGGGCCAAGCTTGCCCTCTCTAGGATCCTTCTTGTTGCCGACGACTTTTCTCAGAACTAAGTCACCGACTTGAAAATCTCTTGGATTGACCTTTTTGTTGTAAGCTCTGGCAAGCTGTTGCTAGTATACTGCGAGCTGAATTGCAGCTTTCTCTCTTCGTTCTTCCAAAAGATCCAGATCTCGGGCTAAGAGTATGTCATTTGTCCCGTTCTCAACTCCCTGGGTTCGGATCCCTGGGATGCCGACTTCCAGTGGAATGACTGCTTCTGTGCCATAAGCCATGGCAAAAGGGGATTCCCCTGTTGATCTTCTCGGCGTAGTCCGATATGCCCAAAGCACGCTGGGCAATTCGTCTACCCACTTTCCTTTTACTGCCTGCAGCCTCTTCTTTATTCCATCCAAAATTACTTTGTTGGATGCTTCTGCTTGCCCATTACTTTGGGAAAAACTTGGTGTTTAAAAGTAATTCTTGATCTTGAATTTTGCACAAAAGTTCTTGATGAGTTTGCTGTCAAACTGTGTTCCATTATCGGCAACTATTGCTCTTGGAATCCCAAATCTGGTGATGATGTTTCTCCATATAAAGTTATTGACGTCCACATCTTAGATTTTGGCAAGAGGTTCTGCCTCTATCCACTTTGTAAAGTAATCTGTTGCTACCAGCAAGTATTTTCTCTGCCCAGTTGCCTGAGGAAGTTGCCTAACAAGATCCATGCCCCATTGGGCAAACGACCAAGGACTGGATACTGGGTTTAGGTCAGCAGCTGGCTGATGTATCAAAGGTGCAAACCTTTGGCATTGTTTACATTTTTTCACGTAGGCTTCAGCATCCTTTTGCATGTAGGGCCACCAATACCCCTGGGTAATGGCCCTGTGGGCTAATGATCTGCCCCCAGCATGGCTTCCACAAATTCCTTCATGAATTTCATATAGGAAATCTTCAACCTGCAAAGGGTGTACGCACCTTAAAAGGGGTCCAGTGAAGGACCTTCTGTAGAGGTGTCCATCTTCTGTCAGACTGAATCTTGCCGATTTCAATCTGACTTTGTGTGCCTCCTTACGATCTTCTGGCAGCTTTCCTTCTTTCAAGAATGCAACAACTGCATCCATCCAGCTTGGCCCCATGTCCACACACATTGCTTCCTGTTCTGTGCTCTGTGGTTCTATGCTCGGGCCCGACATATAGTCGATCATAATTGTCCTTGTTTTTCCAGTTTGTATTGAACTTGCCAGGTTAGCCAACGCGTCGGCGAGGGTGTTGTCATCTCGGCTAACTTGGAGTAGTCGGCAGTTCTGAAATAGGGCTGCCAATCTGTTGACCTCTTTTGTATATGCCGACATCCTTTCATCTCTGGCTGCAAATTCTCCTGTTGACTAGTTAACAATAAGCTGTGAATCACAAAAAACTATTACCTCATCTGCTTCTGCTGCTGCTACCAGTTTTAGCCCTGCAATTAATGCTTCGTATTCCGCTTCATTGTTTGAGGCCTTGAACCCCAAACAGATGGACTGTTCTATTATTTCTCCATCTGGAGATATTAGCAGTACTCCTGCCCCCGCTCCTTGTCTGTTCGAACTTCCATCGACAAACAGTCTGAATGAGTCGCAAATGTAGATACTGCAGGGTCTGAGTTTTTCCTTCCTTTGCTCTTTTGCCTTAGGCTGGGATTCTCCTTGCTTGCTGGGACAATGCTCATCCTGGCTCAACGGAGCCCGATGTTCGATGGTTTCAGGCGTGAATTCTGCCACGAAGTCGGCCAAAACTTGGCCCTTTATTGTTGTTCTGGGCCTAAACTCCAGGTCATACTGGCCCAAGGCAACTGCCCATCTTGCGATTCTTCCTGTTAAGTCTCCTTGTTATAACAGGGACTTTAGTGGGTGCTCTGTGAGTACCACAATCTTATGCGCCTGAAAATAATGGTTCAATTTTTTTGAGGCCATTACTAAGGCCAGCATTAATTTCTCTAGTGGTAGATACCTTGTTTCTGTGTCGGCCAAGGTTTTACTTACATAATAAACCGCATTTTGTTCTCCTTGTTCTTCTCGGATTAACACTGCACTTACTGCGTGTTCTGACACAGCTAAGTACAAAAACAGCTCTTCCCCAAGTTCAGGTGTCGAGAGGACCGGAGCCGTGGTCAGATATTTCTTTAGGTCGGCCAAAGCGGCCTCACATTCCTCAGTCCATAAGAAGTCCGTGGTCTTCTTCACCAGGTTGAAGAGGGGTTTACATTTGTTTGAGCTTCGGCTTATGAACCTGTTTAGGGTTGCGGCCCTTCCAGTAAGAACTTGTACCTGTTTTGCCGATGTTGGGCTCTATAGGTCTAGGATGGCCTTGATCTGATCTGGGCTAGCCTCTATGCCCTTCCTTGTTACCAGGTACCCCAGAAATTTACCAGATCTAACTCCAGACGCGCATTTTGATGCGTTGAGTTAGAGCCGATATGTTTTGAGGATCTTGAATACCTCTTTTAGGTCGGCAAGATGACTCTTAGGCTCCTTGGTCTTCACGACCATGTCATCGATGTAGACTTCTACTGTTTGGCCAATCAGGTGTTTGAACATTTTGGTTACTAGCCTTTGGTAAGTTGCTCCTGCGTTTTTCAACCCAAAAGGCATTACCTTGTAACAATACAGTCCTTTCGAGATGATAAACGTTGTCTTCTCTTCGTCTGGAGGGTACATGGCTATCTGGTGGTATCCTCTGTAAGCGTCCAGGAAGCTCATCCTTCCATGTCCAGATGTGGCGTCTACCAACTGGTCAATCTTGGGTAGAGGAAAGCAGTCTTTGGGATAAACTTTGTTCAGGCTTGTAAAATCTACGCAGACCCGCCATTTACCGTTCTTCTTCTTTACCACTACTGTGTTGGATAGCCATGTCGGGTAATGAACTTCTCGGATGGCCCTGGCCTCCAAAAGTCTGTCCACTTCTTCTTCTACTGCTTTGATGTGCATCAACGTCGGTCTTCTGGCTCGTTGAATCACAGGTTTTGTCGACCTGTCGACATTCAGTCTATGGCAAGTGACCTCGGGGTCAATGCTAGGCATTTCGTAAGGTGTCCAGGCGAACACCTCAATGTAGGCTCTTAAAAAAGTCTCCGACTCTTTTTCCTCTTCTTCGGCTAAGCCCGAGCCGAGAAGAAAGAAGCGTTCTTCGTCTCCATCCTGGACGAGGATTTTCTTTAGCGCCTCTTCGCTCTTCTCGGCTAGTTCTTTGCCAACGTCTTCTAGTACTTCCATGTCCTCATCTTCAATTTCTGCCTCTTTTGGCTCTCGAACGCTGCAAGTAGACTTCATTGCTGCCATGGAGCAACTTTTTGCCTGCAGTTGGTCTCCTCTGACTTCTTCATTCCCATGCTCTGTTGGGAACCGTAGTAGTTAATGCAATGTTGAGGGAACCGCCTCCATTGCATGCAACCATGGTCTTCCCAAGATGATGTTATATGGTGAAGGTGTGTCAATCACCATGAATTCTGTCCTGATCTTCTTAGTGCCAGCTTGTACTTCCAAGCTTGTTGCGCCCAGTGGCCACGTCGACGTTCCATTGAGGCCGACCATCGGGCCATTCGATTACTCCATGTCGTCTGGGTGAAGGCCTAGCTCCTTGTAACATCTAACGTACATGATGTCACAAGAGCTGCCTTGATCTATTAGGATGCGTTTCACTTGGCACTCCCCAACCTAGAGGGATACTACCAAGGCATGATTATGCGGATGCTGGACCATCTCTAGGTCAGCTTCAGTGAAGGCTATCATCGGTCCTCGGCACTCTTCAGGCCGAGGTCTTTTATGTCCGACCTGGTTCACGTGCTGCAGGTGTTTTACTCTTTGGATTTCTCCCCGAATGTCACTTTCGTTCACTTTTGAGTGAATTACATTAACCACCCTAGGTCCCCCTCCCTGTGGTTGCTGTGCTGGGGGGGGCGGGGCCGCTGGTGCTTGAGGCAATCTTGCCTGCTCTTCTCTTGTCCTGGCTTCGTCGACGAGGTCCCTCAGATGGCCTTGCCTTACTAAGTCCTCTAAGTATGCTTTTAGGGCTCTGCAGCCCTGAGTTGGGTGCCCTTCTTCATTGTGGTAAGCACAACGCCTACCAACGTTCCTTTCCATGTATTCCCCTGGGGCCTTTGTTGGTGCTTTGAAATAAGGTTGATTTCAGATTTGATCCAGGACTTTGTGTACTGGGATTCGAAACACAGTCGTCACTGTCTGTTTACTCCTCAATTCTATCTCCGATTTGTTAAATCCATTGTTACCTCGTCTTCGCTTCGGCTCGTCGTTCCCTTTTTTCTGCTTTACCTCCTTATTCCCCGATGTGTCCTCCTCGGCTCTGGCATATTTCTCAATTCTCGCCATGAGCTCTTCCATGCTTTTTGGCAAAGTTTTTGCCAAAGACTTCCGTAGTGGACAATTATCTTTCAGGCCGTTCTTGAATGACATGACCGCTACTTCTTGATTACATTCTGGTATTCGATTGAACACCTTATAGTACCTTTTCGCATAGGCCCTAAGGCCTTCGTCTTTGCTGATCTTCAGAGCCATCAATGCATCCACCCTCAATGGCTGCAGTTTGTTCGTCACAAACCTAGCCACAAACATCTCGGCCAGGCCTTCCCAAGTCTTTACGCTTCCCTTCGATAGTTTATGGAACCAATCTGATGCAATTTTCCCAAAGGACGAGGGAAACACTTTGCAGAGCAACGGCTCGTTCCCACTATATAATGCCATCGAATTCAGGTATAGCCCGACGTGGAAGTTGGGATCTGACTTACCATCATATATTTGGAACCTCGGCATACTGAATCGCTTTGGTGCTTGAAATTTGTCCAGTTCCACCGAGAATGGTGTCCTCGGCTTAACCGGGGAAGTTACCTTGGCTTCAGCATTCTGTTGCTTCCTCTTGAGGTAATCTCTCAAGTCTTCTTTACTTCTTCCTGGAGCTCGGCTATCTCTGGACTTCAATCTCTTCGGCACACTACTTTCGGCCTCGTGGTGGGCTCATTTTGATCTCTCTCCATGTGTTGTGTCAAAGCAAAGCGCCTGCCCTTGAACATGCCGATGTTCTTTGGGTTCTGGGTCCTTCGTGTGATATGTTCTTCGGGACTCCTCTCGTCTCGGCTCCTCTCGTCCGCCTTCCCTGGAAGGTCGATGATAGTGTCTTCCGCTCCTGATGTGCTGAGGGACTTCGGGGATTGTTCTTCTTCCTCCCTTCTGGGTGTTAGATGCTGGCATCGGCGTATCCTGCAGCGGGTTTGGTGGCTGCATGACATTGTTTTGCATCATGAAGTTGACCACTGACTGTAGGTCTACTAACTTGTTTGCCAAGTCTTTTACTTCCTCATCCCTTCGTAGGCACCTATCCCTCCATACCTGAAGGTTATCTTCGTTATAATACTTGCTTTGGTCTGTCCTCTTCGAAGCGTCACCCTTCTAGCCGACGTCTTTCTCACCGTGGCCCTGGTCCTGAGTTTCTGTATTGTGGTTGTCTCCTTCAACGTCAAGGTCAATTGGTCTGCCACTCCTAGCAGGAGTGTCGCCCCCAATATTTTCCCTCTGTCCGTTACTGGCCATCTATTCTTCTAAGTTCCCACAGACGGCGCCAAATTATGTGAGTGATTTTCTGACCACACTGCCCGCCTAGTAATCAGCTGGAGAGCACCAGCAGAATAGATGGCTTCAGCAAACCTGTAACAAAAAGAAAAGGCTCCGGCGGTGGCTCTTCCACCCGGGGCTCCGACGATCAAGTCAGTATATCTCTCAAAGATAATCAAGTGCTAAACTCACTACTCAAAACATAAAACAGCGTACCTTAGACCCACGGGGGTGCCCCTTTTTTATAGTTTACTCAATCTTAGTCCCACTAGAAGCTTGACTTCTATGGACTCCAATTCTGTACTTACTTTGGATTTCTTAAGAGATAAAGATAAACTCCCTAAGAGCTTTATCCTTATCTTAGCAAAGTCTTCTCTTTTCTCTAGGACTCTTGCCCCTTATCCATTATCCACTAATCTCGGATTCCAATATCTTCAGAGATAACCTCGGTCTCGCCGAGATAACCTCGGCGTCACAACCAGGACACGTGGCACTTCGGCTCACACGTCGGCGTCACCTTGCCACGTGTTGGTATTCAGAAAATATATCCCCACAGATACATTATGAAATTAAATTACCTTATCCATACCAGTGCTGACTTTTAAGTACCCCAAATCATAATATTTCTCAAGCTTACTTGAATGAACAGAAGAAACTAGAGGGGGATGAAGGATGTTATGGAAGAAATTGGATACTGAATCGTAATAAAACTTTGGTCGAGAAGAGGGGTGATCACCATCAAATTTTATTATATTTTTATGCCCCTGCACAAATCACAAACAAATGGTATAAGGGGAGAAATGTGCACACATACACCCCAAAAATAAACAGTTGTATCCAGCCTAATTTGTATAATCATGAGCATATTAAGTAATTAATTTCACAATTAAATAAAATTCTCCTGTAAAGTGATTGATTGATTGGATTCATAAATTAGTTGAACCAAAAAGAATGATGGTAGGATAGAAGGCCAAAGTCATCATTCTTGATAATTTATGCACACAAACCTGTATACAATTAAGGTCCATGATATCAAATTTTGCCTTCTTTGGAATTGCCTGCCGCATGTACTGTACTGCAACCTTAACCTAGTGGAAGAGGAAACAAAGAAATCTCACTATATGATCAACGATTATGCTTTTACATGGGCATGTGAAAGTCAATCCTAACAAGGAAATGTTAATGCTAATTAAATGGAACAGTCCAACATAATAAAGGAATGATAGTACAACTCTTCATGTCCCATAATCTTGGACGACAGAAAGTCAAATATACCATTTAACATGGATAGCTATCATATAAAAGTATTTTTATTTTGGTTTTCCGTTCCAATTAATAACAACAAACATATTTTTTGAGGTTGAGATTAATATGGTACTAGGAATGGGACGCAAAGCTCTTAGTGCTGTAGTGTCTAAGAAATACAACACAACTCAACAAAGACTTGTCCCCACTACTTTGGGTCGGCTATATGAATCAAGTCCGCATTCAGCTTGAACAAGGGACCATAATTTTAGTTAAACCACAAACTAACATATCTTTTGTTAGTATCTTAATCCAAGTTAATTTTGATCTTCTTCATCCCTTAGTATTATCCTCAGCAGGGTCCTAATTGGGCAACAAACAGGCTTCTTTGAACATGGGCAAAACCATCTTAATTGAGGTTTTCACATTTTATTCAATAGTAGAGGACGAATTATGTTATTCCTAATTTTATCTTTCTTAGTTTTTTGTACCTTTATGCATTATTGGTCTAATAGTCGGTTTGTAAAATTTTACTTTCGACCTCATGGGCGTGCATCAATTACACAATACTCCAAAAGCACTCCTACACTTGGTAACATCATTACCAACCTCTTCAGTCTTAAGGAGAATATCCTTAGCTGATGGATTACTGGTTTGTCCTCTGGAAAGGGACGGAAATTCGGTTGGATCATAGCGAGGGTTGTGACCCCGGCCACGACCTCGACCACGATGGCCTCGACTGGTCATTCCTCTTTAGGAGTAGATTTCTGCAAATATTCACGGGTCAAGAAATCAGGCAAAGAGTTAGATTCTCCTTTGATATATTCAATATCAAAATCAAAATTAGATAAAAAACTTTGCCATGACAAAAATATCTGTTTGGATGCAAGATTTTTAACATCCTTTTTAAAAACCTGTTTAGCAGCAGAGCCATCAACTCTGATGAGAAAATGCTAATTTAAAAGATCATCCTGAAATTAATTACACATTTGACAATGGCTAAACATTCCTGTTTTATTGTTGGGTAATTTAAAGCGGCTTTATTCCAATGACCAGAATGGAATCTTAATAATTCCTCTTTCTTGGTATTGGGATTAAGCTGTTTTAATATCCCACCAAAACCTGTATTAGAAGCATCGGTTTCAACAATCTTTTTCCAGTTAGGATTGGGTAACTGTAAACAAGGTATCTGTTGAACTTTAGCCTTAATTCGTCTGACAGCTAAAGTATGTTCTTCATTCCATGGTGGCGGATTCTTTCTTAGCCTAGTATACAGAATACTAGCATCTGCTGATAACTGATGATAATAATCTCTAATATAATTAAGACTGCCTAAAAATCTCTGTAATTAAGTTTTATCCTTAATTTCATCCGGGAATTTAGAGGCAAACTCAATACTTCTGTTAATAGGAATAATACTGCCATTGGAGATATTATGACCTATGTATCTAACTGTTGTTTGGAATAATTGCATTTTTGGTGCGGAAATAACTAATCCATTTATGATAATAACATTCTTCAAAATATTAAGATGTTTTATATGTTGGTCAATTGATGAAGAAAATATTAAAACATCATCAATATATGATAAAGCAAATTCTGTATAAGGAGTAAAAATATCATTCATGGTATGTTGAAATTCTGATGGAGCATTTTTTAAACTAAATGGCATTACATTCCATTCATAATGCCCAAAGGGTACTGTAAAAGCGGTTTTGTAACGATCCTGTTCTGCAATCTGGACTTGCCAATATCCTGATTTAAGATCAAATTTAGAAAATATGATAGCATCCTGTAATCGATCTAAAAGATCTTTTTTGTTCGGAATTGGATACCTAATCCATTTAAGTACTTCATTTAACGGTTTATAGTTAATGACAAGGCGTGGAACACCTCTCTCAATTTCGGCATTTTTATTAACATAAAAAGCGGTACAACTCCAAGGAGATTGACTAGGTCAGATGAGCTTCTTAGCAAGAAGATTTTGGATTTCTGTTTTACACATTTCCATATATTCCTTTTTCATTTGACTAGGGTGAGCTCTAGTTGGAATATGTTTTTCATTAAAATTTGGTTCATATGGTAATGTGACTGTATGTTTTTTACGTTCCCAAAAAGCATTTGGAACATCATTACAAACTTTTGTTTGAAATTCTTTTTCAATTAACTTAATTTTCTATTGTAAAGAAGGTTGTTGTAACCTTTGTTCGGTTGTTAAAAATTGAACTTCTTTTTGTAAAAAATTTATCTGGTTTTCTTTAAAAGTTACTAGATCACGAATTTGATCTAATTCTTTAGTATAAGGTTCTGTTATGAATTCAAAAATAACTGTTCGTCCCTGTATTTGAGTGTAAATACCTGTTAGGTCAATTTTCTGTATAGGCATGAGAAGGCACAGAAAGGGAGTACCTAAGATGATATTTTGTGCAAGATTTTTGACTAATACAAAAGATGTAGGTAGACAAGAATCTTGATTACAAATATAAGCTTCTGGAATTTTATACCTGATTTGGAGTGAGTTTCCACTAGCACTGGTTAGACTTTGAGTAGTTTTTTGGAAATACCTGGTAGGAACTATTCCTTCTTGGATACAGTTCATATCTGCACCACTATCTACTAAGGCGATAGCATCTTTAATCCAAAAGTCTGGTTTTATCATAAATGAAATTTTGATATACCATTTCTGGAAAGTGACTTGATTAACAAGTAGTAAATACTGGTTTGAAGATTCTGGCTTTGTATTTGGTTCAGTTGGTTTAGTTTCTTCGGGTTCCTTTGGCTTGAGCTGACTATGAAGATATTTAATATCTTTGGTAGTAGCCGCGCTGGTTGTTTGTAAATGCTTAAATTCTGTTTTTTAAATATTTATTTCCATTTTTAAATCCTGGATTGTTGTGGGTTGTTCTACAGATGTAGAAGTTAAATTCTGAATTCTTTTAAATACATCTTGTAGATTGTAAGAATGTACTGGTATTAAAGGTTGTTCTTGAGTTGCCTGTTGTTGTTCATAACACAATTTTAAATATTTAATTTTTATTTCTGAATCCTGGATGTGATTTGCTACAGCTAGCATATCTTTTTGGGTGTCTGTTAAAACATTAATACTGCTGGGTTCACCTAAATGTAAACCATTCATTTCAACTATTGATTTCCAATAATTAATTTCGGATAGTTGGTCCTGGTTGGTTGAACAAGGGCAAAGGGGTTCATCTTGTTCTTCTTCACTACTGGAGGGTGAAAATAATTCATTAACTTCATCTTCGGAAGGAGACTCATCTTCGGTTGATTCTTCCTCTATTGTTTGGAGAAGTTGTCTTTTAATAACTGGATCAAGATTTAACTCATTAATCTTGGACTTGACTTTAGATTTGCATCGGTTCGCATAATGACCAATTTGGCCACACTTATAGCATTTAATTTCTGATTTGGATTTTCCTTGACTCTTTCCTGTATTTGAAGCTTTTTTGGAATAAAACTTCTTACTTGGTTTTTGTTGGTATGTCTTATGTGATTTTCTCCGCATGGGTTTAGACTGTTTTTTATGGAAAACCTTTCTAGGTTTAGCTGGATATTTAATACCTGGTTCATAAACAAACTGGTCACAGAATTCTCCTAGTTCTTTTCTCCCTGTTAAATTCTATTGCTTCATTTGATAATGAAGTTTAAGGTCATTACATAAGGATAGACCTTCGTCGGTAACAATGGAACATAGTTGTCCATACGTGTACTGTTCATAAGGAATAGACATTCGGTCATGGCGGTCCCGAAGTTTTTTCCTAACGCGTTCGGCAAAAAGGGTAGGAAGGCCATCAATAAATTTAGCCTTCCAATGGCTACTGTTAGCATCAGGTTGCTGGGTGACCTTGATGAGGAAAACATCTTTATACCATTTAAAATGGGTTAAAGAAGGGCACCGTAAATTCTGTAAGAGTTCACGACTACGATCGGAAGAACTAGTACTGGTACCAACAAAATGGAGGATGATGGTCTGGATAAGAGTGTAAACGGCATCCTCTTGTTGAACAAGCTGTTGGGTGGTCGGATCAAGCTCAATTTTAACAGAAGTGAGAATTTCAGTGTGCTGGAGAGGAGTGAGAATATTATCCCACCATCCTTTTAGCTGGTCGGTAAATCCATTAATAATAAATTTAACAATGGCGTGGTCGCTATTACTGTATTGGCGGCAAACGGTTGCATACATCATCATTTGATGTAATTTTTTATAAATACCATATTCGGATTCGCCATCTATATTCCGTTCATAGATAGTTTTACCATGATAGGATCCCTGATCATTGATGTACGTCTGTTCATAGAGTACATCAGGTGGTGTTGGTCTAGCATAATAATTTCTAGTTGGTGGTAACATAACTGGTCGAGAAGAAGTGTAATTATGAAGTTTGTTAACGGTTGTGGGTTCTTGGAAATTAGATTGTATTTCGTGAATCTGTTCAGGGGACAGATCGTCGTCTAATTCTGTAAGATTTGCTCTAAGCATTTGGATTGAACCAGAGGGTTCCTGGGGTTCTGTTCGAACATTTAATGTTTTCATTTTCTGTAATAGAGTGTCCTTAAATTCTGTATTAGAGGCTTTTAATTTAAAATTGGTTACCTCTAATGGTGGCTTAATGGATACGGGATGGATTGTAGAAGGTCCTACTGTTGGTGGAGCTAAATTCCTATCTCTGAAAGTATTGATAGCTTCTTCAATTCTAGTCAACTGTTTACCCATTGTTTGACAAAACAAATTAGTACAATTATGTTGTCTGCAAACAAGGCCAAGGTCTGATAGTTTAATATAGTCGGATTTGGTGAATCTAGTAGATTGAGCATCTATATATGCTGTGGCAACTAACGGTTGACGAGTTACTTCTCCATTGGGAGCTAACTCTAAGGATTGAGGTGGTGGATGAAGGGCATGAATTACTTGTCCTTCAGTAGTAGTCCAGGTCTTATACTGATCTTATAATATATTTAATTGAGAATTAAATGCTGTATTATACCATTCTACAAAAGGTATTAATTTCTGGTGTAGTTCAAGGTGTTGATAATATTGAATCTTATATTCTTGTAACTGTTGAGACGTATGGTTTGCAAAATACCATGCCCTAAATTCCTGATATTGAGGTTGAAGAAATTCCTGGTTTAAATACTTACGATTCTCGCTTCCTAGTGTAAAATCCATTAGATTTCAAAATTCATATCACTGGCCGTTGGGCTATCTGGTGTTGGGGTCTTGTAGACACCATGTGGTATTTGGTTATTAGATATTCTAATACCTTGTATCTCTGAAATCATTGGGTCCTCACTAGGATCGCTAGGTGGTCGACTAGGAGGTCTATCGGTTATAAGGGAATCTACAGATTGCCTACTGGATTCTAGTAAATCTACTCTATAAGGAGGAGCAAAACGAAAACTGTTATTAGAAAAGCTTCGAGGGGCTGTCCTAAAGCTAGCATTAGAAGAATTACTTCTAATTAACTGTTGTGGAGGTTTCTGGAATTGGATATACACATTACCTCCTTGTGTCTGAATAACATCATCTATATTTTGACGGATAATAGGTTTTACTGGAACAACATTAGGAATATGCCATTTTTCTGGAAAGGTTATCTCATTCCAAGGAATTAACCTAGGAACTGCTACTTGGCTACTGTAAAGATTATTGTCTATCAATACTGTTTGTCCTGTAGTAGTCTTCTTACGGGTGTAAGGG
Source organism: Camellia sinensis (assembly GCF_055761805.1). Taxonomy (NCBI): domain Eukaryota; kingdom Viridiplantae; phylum Streptophyta; class Magnoliopsida; order Ericales; family Theaceae; genus Camellia; species Camellia sinensis. The sequence continues at coordinate 143,484,690 of NC_138968.1, forward strand.
TTTAAGGTAGTTAGAACCTTAAGGTATATTCGGGAATGAACAGAGAATGGTGGAGATCTTGGTTTATACTCATAACCATGAGTCAAAACTCTCAGTTCCAAGACATCAGATAAATTAGCATCAGTCATTGCTATGCTGAGATTCGGATAAATATCAAAATATACTGGCCCATGAGACAAACTGGTCTCGATGGCTCCCATCAAGGAAGCTCTCCAGTTGAGACACCTACCATCACGTAGTGTACATTGTATACTGGTATTTTGACCTAAAAGAGTCAAAGGCTTTAAAGCTATCTGTACTAATCCTATGTGGATATACTTGTACTTACCGATAAAAGGGATAAAATCATTTATATGAATTAATCTTATGATTTCATCATTGTTCTGGATACATGAGGCATGCTCAAAGGTTTTAATTACCTATTTACTGAAGAAATTAAAATGTTCGATTTTATAAATTGTTTTTGGATCTACTGTTGGGATTGTCCATTTATCTAAGGCATCTTTTACATCCTGATATGCAACTAACTCAGTTGCTTCTGCTAATGAGGTAATTGTATTACCTACAGTGGTTACTGATTCATTACCTGTTGATTCTACTGGTTGTATTTCATTATTAATTTCTGCCATGGATGTGCTGTGATCATATATGTCTAATTTATTAAGTTTATAATCATATTCTGTCTATTACTAAACATGGCTCTGATACCAACTAAGGTGCTCACTAAAGGTTTTGGCTAACACGTCTGTCAACGACTTACAGGTATAAATGGTCAACACGCAATCCCTGCTATATGACCTAACCCTACGCGACTTGGGTGACGTCCCACTAACCTTAACAATTAATTAACCTTACATTAGCACAAACCCAGGAATAATCATACACTTAATATGTAGATAAACGAAATAAATTACAACATAGGATTAGTACAGATAGCTTTAAAGCCTTTGACTCTTTTAGGTCAAAATACCAGTATACAATGTACACTACGTGATGGTAGGTGTCTCAACTGGAGAGCTTCCTTGATGGGAGCCATCGAGACCAGTTTGTCTCATGGGCCAGTATATTTTGATATTTATCTGAATCTCAGCATAGCAATGACTGATGCTAATTTATCTGATGTCTTGGAACTGAGAGTTTTGACTCATGGTTATGAGTATAAACCAGGATCTCCACCATTCTCTGTTCATTCCCGAATATACCTTAAGGTTCTAACTACCTTAAACCCTTACACCCGTAAGAAGACTACTACAAGACAAACAGTATTGATAGACACTAAACTTTACTGTAGCCAAGTAACAGTTCCTAGGTTAATTCCTTGGAATGAGATAACCTTTCCAGAAAAATGGCATATTCCTAATGCTGTTCCAGTAAAACCTATTATCCGTCAAAATATAGATGATGTTATTCAGACACAAGGAGGTAATGTGTATATCCAATACCAGAAACCTCCATAGCAGTTAATTAGAAGTAATTCTTCTAATGCTAGCTTTAGGACAGGCCCTTGAAGCTTTTCTAATAACAGTTTTCGTTCTGCTCCTCCTTATAGAGTAGATTTACCAGAATCCAGTAGGCAATCTGTAGATTCCCTTATACCCGATAGACCTCCTAATCGACCACCTAGCGATCCTAGTGAGGACCCAATGATTTCAGAGATACAAGGTATTAGAATATCTAATAACCAAATACCACATGGTGTCTACAAGACCCCAGCACCAGATAGCCCAACGGCCAGTGATATGAATTTTGAAATCTAATGGATTTTACACCAGGAAGCGAGAATCGTAAGTATTTAAACCAGGAATTTCTTCAACCTCAATATCAGGAATTTAGGGCATGGTATTTTGCAAACCATACGTCTCAACAGTTACAAGAATATAAGATTCAATATTATCAACACCTTGAACTACACCAGAAATTAATACCCTTTGTAGAATGGTATAATACAGCATTTAATTCTTAATTAAACATATTATAAGATCAGTATAAGACCTGGACTACTACTGAAGGACAAGTAATTCATGCCCTTCATCCACCACCTCAATCCTTAGAGTTAGCTCCCAATGGAGAAGTAACTCGTCAACCGTTAGTTGCCACAGCATATATAGATGCTCAATCTGCTAGATTCACCAAATCCGACTATATTAAACTATCAGACCTTGGCCTTGTTTGCAGACAACATAATTGTACTAATTTTTTTTGTCAAACAATGGGTAAATAGTTGACTAGAATTGAAGAAGCTATCAATACTTTCAGAGATAGGAATTTAGCTCCACCAACAGTAGGACCTTCTACAATCCATCCCGCATCCATTAAGCCACCATTAGAGGTAACCAATTTTAAATTAAAAGCCTCTAATACAGAATTTATGGACACTCTATTACAGAAAATGAAAACATTAAATGTTCGAACAGAACCCCAGGAACCCTCTGGTTCAATCCAAATGCTTAGAGCAAATCTTACAGAATTAGACGACGATCTGTCCCCTGAACAGATTCACGAAATACAATCTAATTTCCAGGAACCCACATCCGTTAACAAACTTCATAATTACACTTCTTCTCGACCAGTTATGTTACCACCAACTAGAAATTATTATGCTAGACCAACACCACCTGATGTACTCTATGAACAGACGTACATCAATGATCAGGGATCCTATCATGGTAAAACTATCTATGAACGGAATATAGATGGCGAATCCGAATATGGTATTTATAAAAAAGTACATCAAATGATGATGTATGCAACCGTTTGCCGCCAATACAGTAATAGCGACCACGCCATTGTTAAATTTATTATTGATGGATTTACCGGCCAGCTAAAAGGATGGTGGGATAATATTCTCACTCCTCTCTAGCACACTGAAATTCTCACTTCTGTTAAAATTAAGCTTGATCCGACCACCCAACAGCCTGTTCAACAAGAGGATGCCGTTTACACTCTTATCCAGACCATCATCCTCCATTTTGTTGGTAGCAGTACTAGTTTTTCCGATCGTAGTCGTGAACTCTTACAGAATTTACAGTGCCCTTCTTTAACCCATTTTAAATGGTATAAAGATGTTTTCCTCATCAAGGTCACCCAGCGACCTGATGCTAACAGTAGCCATTGGAAGGCTAAATTTATTGATGGCCTTCCTATCCTTTTTGCTGAACGCGTTAGGAAAAAACTTCGGGACCGCCATGACCGGATGTCTATTCCTTATGAACAGTACACGTATGGACAACTATGTTCCATTGTTACCGACGAAGGTCTATCCTTATGTAATGACCTTAAACTTCATTATCAAATGAAGCAACAGAATTTAACAGGGAGAAAAGAAATAGGAGAATTTTGTGACCAGTTTGTTTATGAACTAGGTATTAAATATCCAGCTAAACCTAGAAAGGTTTTCCATAAAAAACAGTCTAAACCCATGCGGAGAAAATCACATAAGACATACCAACAGAAACCTAGTAAGAAGTTTTATTCCAAAAAAGCTTCAAATACAGGAAAGAGTCAAGGAAAATCCAAATCAGAAATTAAATGCTATAAGTGTGGCCAAATTGGTCATTATGCGAACCGATGCAAATCTAAAGTCAAGTCCAAGATTAATGAGTTAAATCTTGATCCAGATATTAAAAGACAACTTCTCCAAACAATAGAGGAAGAATCAACCGAAGATGAGTCTCCTTCCGAAGATGAAGTTAATGAATTATTTTCACCCTCCAGTAGTGAAGAAGAACAAGATGAATGAACCCCTTTGCCCTTGTTCAACCAACCAGGACCAACTATCCGAAATTAATTATTGGAAATCAATAGTTGAAATGAATGGTTTACATTTAGGTGAACCCAGCAGTATTAATGTTTTAACAGACACCCAAAAAGATATGCTAGCTGTAGCAAATCACATCCAGGATTCAGAAATAAAAATTAAATATTTAAAAATGTGTTATGAACAACAACAGGCAACTCAAGAACAACCTTTAATACCAGCACATTCTTACAATCTACAAGATGTATTTAAAAGAATTCAGAATTTAACTTCTACATTTGTAGAACAACCCACAACAATCCAGGATTTAAAAATGGAAATAAATATTTTAAAAACAGAAGTTAAGCATTTACAAACAACCAGCGCGGCTACTACCAAAGATATTAAATATCTTCATAGTCAGCTCAAGCCAAAGGAACCCGAAGAAACTAAACAAACTGAACCAAATACGAAGCCAGAATCTTCAAACCAGTATTTACTACTTGTTAATCAAGTCACTTTCCAGAAATGGTATATCAAAATTTCATTTATGATAAAAACCAGACTTTTGGATTAAAGATGCTATCGCCTTAGTAGATAGTGGTGCAGATATGAACTGTATCCAAGAAGGAATAGTTCCTACCAGGTATTTCCAAAAAACTACTCAAAGTCTAACCAATGCTAGTGGAAACTCACTCCAAATCAGGTATAAAATTCCAGAAACTTATATTTGTAATCAAGATTCTTGTCTACCTACATCTTTTGTATTAGTCAAAAATCTTGCACAAAATATCATCTTAGGAACTCCCTTTCTGTGCCTTCTCATGCCTATACAGAAAATTGACCAAACATGTATTTACACTCAAATACAGGGACGAACAGTTATTTTTGAATTCATAACGGAACCTTATACTAAAGAATTAGATCAAATTCGTGGTCTAGTAACTTTTAAAGAAAACCAGATAAATTTTTTACAAAAAGAAGTTCAATTTTTACAACCGAACAAAGGTTACAACAACCTTCTTTACAACAGAAAATTAAGTTAATTGAAAAAGAATTTCAAACAGAAGTTTGTAATGATGTTCCAAATGCTTTTTGGGAACGTAAAAAACATACAGTCACATTACCATATGAACCAAATTTTAATGAAAAACATATTCCAACTAGAGCTCGCCCTAGTCAAATGAAAAAGGAATATATGGAAATGTGTAAAACAGAAATCCAAAATCTTCTTGCTAAGAAGCTCATCCGACCTAGTCAATCTCCTTGGAGTTGTACCGCTTTTTATGTTAATAAAAATGCCGAAATTGAGAGAGGTGTTCCACGCCTTGTCATTAACTATAAACCGTTAAATGAAGTACTTAAATGGATTAGGTATCCAATTCCGAACAAAATAGATCTTTTAGATCAATTACAGGATGCTATCATATTTTCTAAATTTGATCTTAAATCAGGATATTGGCAAGTCCAGATTACAGAACAGGATCGTTACAAAACCGCTTTTACAGTACTCTTTGGGCATTATGAATGGAATGTAATGCCATTTAGTTTAAAAAATGCTCCATCAGAATTTCAACATATCATGAATGATATTTTTACTCCTTATATAGAATTTGCTTTATCATATATTGATGATGTTTTAATATTTTCTTCATCAATTGACCAGCATATAAAACATCTTAATATTTTTAAGAATGTTATTATCAGAAATAGATTAGTTATTTCCACACCAAAAATGCAATTATTCCAAACAACAGTTAGATACTTAGGTCATAATATCTCCAATGGCAGTATTATTCCTATTAACAGAAGTATTGAGTTTGCCTCTAAATTCCCTGATGAAATTAAGGATAAAACTCAATTACAGACATTTTTAGGCAGTCTTAATTATATTAGAGATTATTATCATCAGTTATCAGCAGATGCTAGTATTCTGTATACTAGGCTAAAAAAGAATCCGCCACCATGGAATGAAGAACATACTTTAGCTGTCAGACGAATTAAGGCTAAAGTTCAACAGATACCTTGTTTACAGTTACCCAATCCTAACTGGAAAAAGATTGTTGAAACCGATGCTTCTAATACAGGTTTTGGTGGGATATTAAAACAGCTTAATCCCAATACCAAGAAAGAGGAATTATTAAGATTCCATTCTGGTCATTGGAATAAAGCCGCTTTAAATTACCCAACAATAAAACAGGAATGTTTAGCCATTGTCAAATGTGTAATTAATTTCAGGATGATCTTTTAAATCAGCATTTTCTCATCAGAGTTGATTGCTCTGCTGCTAAACAGGTTTTTAAAAAGGATGTTAAAAATCTTGCATCCAAACAGATATTTTTGTCATGGCAAAGTTTTTTATCTAATTTTGATTTTGATATTAAATATATCAAAGGAGAATCTAACTCTTTGCCTGATTTCTTGACCCGTGAATATTTGCAGAAATCTACTCCTGAAGAGGAATGACCAGTCGAGGCCATCGTGGTCGAGGTCGTGGCCGGGGTCACAACCCTCGCTATGATCCAACCGAATTTCCGTCCCTTTCCAAAGGACAAACCAGTAATCCATCAGCTAAGGATATTCTCCTTAAGACTGAAGAACCGTATACCCCTAACAGTATCACCGAGGAAACAGTCCTCTATATCGAATCCGCCGATGAGCAATGGATGTCTGATCCATGGGAGATCAAGCGTAGGTATCTTACCACGCAACAATCTCCGCCTCACTTTGACCAGTATCGATATATCTATGAACAGATATTAACCGAAACCGGGGCAGCGGAATTTAAGCACACTCTTCATGATGCTAATAAAACCACTAGTCCAATCCAGTTCTGTAAAATTGTTATCCGTAATATTATGCCCATTTCTACCTGGGGCATTCATCCGCACACGACTCGCGATGTTGACTTGCGTAATAAACAGACCAAATACAGTTACTGGGATTATGTTGATGCTTTTACCCAAGTGTTTTACTACCAGAATCCCATCAAGAACCACTCTTGGTTTATCCGTATTTGCCCTGATGTCCTTAAAAACGATGTCCCTAATTGGTTCCTCGTTTGGTGGGATAAATTTGGGCTTTCCCTTGACATTTTACCCGAATCCATCCGAACTGCTTTCAATGAATGGAATATTGCTTATGCCCGAGCATATTCCTATTTAAATAAAAACAGAGACCTTTCTATCAGTAAATCCATAGTCCATTTCACTATCCGTTTTGGTATTCCTTGGATATGGAAGTGGGACTTTGCTTGTGATTACCAGAATAAGGTTCCCCGCCTTAAGCGCATCTTTTTTGTAAAATGGTGGGATAAGGGTATGAACCCTAATTTAACAGAAACTATCCAGAAAATACAACAGCATACCCAAGCATGTTGGGACTCTGTCAAGCAACCAGTTTTATCTGCTCCATCACCAGTATTATCCAGTAATCCTTTTATTCAAATCCAAAAAGAATTAAAACAGCAATTTCCTCATCTTTCAGAACATGAATTAATAATCAAAAGCATGGATTTTCTGAAAGAACAGTTCCTCCAAACAGTTAGTCCAGATGATGACGTCTCTGTGAGATCAGGCACCAGTCATACCGCATCAGAACCTGAGAGTGATCCAGCCGAACACGTGTTGGCAGGAGAGTCACTGCTTCCAGAAGAAGATGAGCCCAACCTTGGTGACTTTTGGGACTCATTAACATCTGTAATTGCGGAGAAAATGACTAAAGGCAAAGGCAAGGGTCCAGAGCAGTAATCGTGTTGAGTGTCGGCACTACCAGACAAACAACTTTGGAAAAAAGAAGATGTTCGCTACCAGGCAAAAGGAGATTCTTACTCCATGATCCGAAAAAAGTTGAAGATAAGGCTTTCAGGATAAGGTGCAATCCGTCGGTCCTCTCTACAGCAGACACCTGTCCATTTATTCGATTCCCTCTTATCTTCTTTGTATTATATATAGGGATGGTCTCACCCTTGTTGAGACAGAATAGACTAAGTTTTAAGCTTATACTTACTTTCTTGTATTTCTTCCAACCCCTCTTGTAAAATAGTAGTACTTCCTCCATTAATAATATCAAGCTTATGTGTGCACGCTCCATGTTTGTAAGTATGCATGCCCTCTGTTAATGCTTTAGAACAGTTATTATCTTATCTGCAGTTTTGTCAACAACAGAAAAACTATTATATTAATACACCTGTAGATTTTTACACCCAACTGTATTTATCTGAGCGTATATCAGAGTGTGATCAGCGTATAGCCGAATTACAGACTCTGATTAACGAACAGATAGTTGCGTGGGCGGCCAGAAGGCCTCCACCTCCTCAACAGTAAATTAATGGGATCATATATGTTGTAATTTATTTCGTTTATCTACATATTATGTGTATGATTATTCCTGGGTTTGTGCTAATGTAAGGTTAATTAATTGTTAAGGTTAATGGGACGTCACCCAAGTCGCGTAGGGTTAGGTCGTATAGTAGGGATTGCGTGTTGACCGTTTATACCTGTAAGTCGTTGACAGACGTGCTAGCCAAAACCTTTAGTGAGCACCTTAGTTGGACAGTGATATCCTCATAAACATAGTTAACCTCACTACGAAAATGAGAAATTATTAAATTATTAATTATATTTGACAAGTGAAATTGACCTTCCATTCGTTATTTTACTATTGGTTAGTGATACTATATATTGATAATGATGTGGCATCATTATTATTTATACATTATTATATAATATATCATAAGACATACCATACTCTTTTGTTTTGCCTATAATACACTAATTATAAGTAATACCATATATTTCCAATTCTGATTTTTCACAAGGTCAATTGTAAAACAAAAATTTTAAAACTTTTATATTAAATATTTAAGATTTTGTGCTTAATATTAATTTAAAAATTATTATCTATTTTATTGATTATGAGAAAAAAAAATTCACAATTTTAATTAAGAATTGCCCCTTCTGAACTATTTTTTTGGCTCCGCCATTGTCTTAAGTACTTTGCAATCTCACCTCATGTAACCCTTCTTGTTGCAGTTGCAACACTTGCCATCATGCTTTGGTTGAGACATTGATCGGCCTTTTCCCAACCTCTATTTGCTTGTATTCTGTATATTGTTGCCCAAAAATGCTATGAACCCATTCTTATGAATTAATAATTTATATGTAAAATGAATTTGAACCATTGATTCTTTTTTTTTGGATAAATTATGGGTTCATAAGTCTGGGTTTGTAGTGTTGATTGTTGCCACCTCTATTAGGCTTCTTGTCAATGTCATATGTAGCCAATGTCAAACCAGAGGTTTCATTGCCATCTTCTAGTAGGTCTCTTTACTTAGAACCAAACCAACAACGCAATATATTTACCATGCCTGTGATTGCTCAATACGATGACTAAGGTGTTCCAACTCTCAAGAAGACTTGGTAACAGTGTCAAAGCCTTAACTTTATTATGAAATGAGATATCAATGAAATTGTTGATCAACTCAATCAGAACTCCTTGTTCAAACAAATTGAACAAATCAAACCCAAGACCTGAGCAATTACAAAAACAAACAAATCTAGAACAGAGAAAAGACCAAACACACAAGAATAAAAAAACGAGATTTTTGCAATTCAGTCAAAAAAACAACTATGTCCATGGTGTTGCTGCATCTTCACTCTATTCTCCAAACAAACATAACAGAATTACAGAAATCTCACAAATCCTCACATTCTCGCCCAACTCTCTTTATAGATCTAGTCTCTCAGTAGTATAGACCTCTCAAGATCAAAATACACTACTCACAATAGAGTAATAGAGTAGAAATAATTCTTGTCCCAAGCTTACATAGGACTACCAAGATTACAAGTATAGTTGCCAAAATCAAGTGGGAAACTACCATTCCTATCGCATAAAAAACAGGCAACCTCATTAAAGCGGCCTTTCACCCCTCTCGAATAGCCTTCTATGCTAGGCAACCTACTAGAGCAACCTTTGACCATCTCTAGTGGCATTTTCCACTAGAGCGCATTTTCAAGCGAAGCACACTAAAAATCTTTGTGTTAAAAAATATTGTTGCGCACTTGAGCGGCATAGGACCCATCTCAAGCAGCCTCCACACTAGATTTCCAAACAACACATCTTGTCACCTACCCAAGCAACCCAAGTACTTGCTTGAGAGGCTCATCACAAACAATTCTCCTTATATCCACATCAAAGAGGACTTATAAGAGAAATATTCTAACGAACGAATAGTCCACATTCTCTTATCACTAGCATCATGTCTCAAAAAGACACCATCAAGAATAGATGACACAACTCAACTAATTGGCCTCATGATCGTTAAGGTTCCTAAAGAAATTAAAATTCCAAGAAATCGAGATCAAATAAGAAGATGACATATAAGCATTAGAGACATTACGAGAATGATTTAGGCAATACAGTCGAGGTAACAAAAGATCAAACAAAACATCACAAGACAATAACTTGAAGCTACTCTAGGAAGTGCCTCATGTCTATATTAGAGAACCTCTCCTCCTGCTTGAAAGAGTAAAAAAAATCTATCCTATCTATTATAAACCAAATTTGCATAAAGATTAGGCCAAGTGAACAAAGCATTCAATAATGAAGGGTCAATCAAATCACACTCCTTAATAAATGCATCAAAATCTCTCATACTTCTAGTAGCCCTATACCTATTGAGTTTCTCTAAAATAAAACTAATGATGTTTTAATCAAACCCAAAAACCAATTGGGAGAACATTTTCCAAACAGACCAGCTACCTCATCGCATAAAACTTTTCTTAATCTTGAGCTATTAGGCTTATATACACCCGTTAGCCACCAATCATTACTATCAAATTCCTAAACCTAATAGACACAAAAACTTCCCCAAAATTCTCACTTAAAGAAATCACTCTCTCATCCCAAATAATTAAATGAGGTGCTGATTTACCACATGAAGTTGAAGCAATCGAACTCTTATACCTAATGCCCCCCAAATATTCTTCATCGGTTTCCATTAAAACTTTCAATTTTTTTTCTTGAAAAATTACAATATCTGGAATATTTTGTTAGGACCACTTCATTGCATGAGGCTTTGATATGCAATAATGAATTGGAACAACTATCAAATACAAATGTATATTGATGGCAAGTATATCTACCCATTAGCATCAAAAGAATGGGGCATAACTAAATTGTTTAAGGTGGTAAATTTTGTCCGTAATATGTAGAGTGAAACTGTCCGGTATTCAATGTGTGCAGTGGGGAAATGGTATATATTCCAGTGATTTTACAAACTAAAAATGTCATCATCCCTTTTGTGAACAAGACTTGCTAGGAACACATTCAACAGCACATGTATACACGGTATTAAAGGCATTATAGTTTGTCCAAAAAGAAAAGTAGACCAGTGTAACATGAAACATTAACATTATTATGGTATTGTTGGCTACATATTTTGTAAAAGCCAGTTACAGTTCGACACGTGGCAGAGTAAGGGTAATAAAGGGAGGTTATTCAAGCCTTTAATCCTGATCGTACACGTGGCAATAAATATTGGTCCTCACATGATCTGAGTAACACTAGATCAATAACGAGATGCAAGATGACATATCTTCAACGGTTACTCATATTCAAATTCAAGTACAAGAGGGAAACTCAACTGCCAGTAATGGCGTAATGGAGCTACTTGTAAGGAAGCATGATCAGCGATCATGGAGGAGTAGTTCGACGGTTCGAAGTGCAGTTCGAAGGACATCACTGACGAGTATAAATAGCAGGGCAGCTCCCAGAAAAAAAGGGGGGACTCAGATCATACAAATCAGTCATTTACTTCATATATTTTCTTTTCCAGTCTTTTACATTTCCAGTCTTTAAATACCTGTTCTTTAAATACCTGCACTTTAAATACCCACACTGCACTTCGATTCATAGGAGTAGCTTCAAGTAGATTGCTGTTGTAAACCTCTCCGAGGCTGAGTTCGGACCATTGTAAGTGTTCATTTTTATGAAATACTTCAATTGTTCTTCGTATTACTGTTATTTCTCTTAATTTCTCCTAAGTCAAGCCACCAGTAAAAGTCCTCTTCATTGAGGCTGAAAAGAACTAAAACACAATCGTCTGATAATTGGTTGGCAATCACAATTTCTGTAAGGGCTGATTGATCCTTGCTGGCACGCTCACATTTACAAAAATACCCTTCGAAAAGCCAAAAAGGCAACATATATTTTTGGCACGCCCAGTGGGACATAATTAAAAATGGCTAGAAGAAGACGACAAGGAGAAAATGAACGCTTGGAAGAAGGCATGGAAGGAGAGGTAGAAATACCAAATCCAGAGGATAATGTGGTAACACATCCTGTGGAAACTCCTATATTGTCAGAACCTATGGTCGAACAGACCAGTACTTCTGGACAAGAACCATATGTTCATATTATTGGACAAAACCAAGGAATTGGACCGTCCACTGTGCCATTTATTCAACCAACAAATCCATGGGATGGTTTAGTAAATGCCATGGGACAACAATTAATGAACACAATGGAAAGGTGGGCAACATCCTTTTTGGATCGAATGAATAACCACCAACCAACAAACACAAGACACACGGAGGAAGTTGTAAATGTCCCCCAACAAAGATTGGCTAGAGAAAAACAGCCTATGCAAGTTAATGGACATTCTAATGGTCAAACTAGTACCCAAAACTTTGAAAGACCATCACCTCAGTCTTGGTATGAACCCATTTCAAGGCCTATAGCAGGCCAAAATGCCTCAGTACTTAATAATGAAGCCACACAGGTTGGTGGATCTGGCCAAGTACAAGAAACTGGCATAAGAATGGTTACAAATCCCATGTTCGAAGCCATGCCTGGCACAAGGGGGTACACTAATCCCTTATTCGAATTTATACCCGGGGGGTTAGAAGGTTTTCCTACAAATGGCAGAGACACAACACCTGTTCCAGCACCTTTTGCAGGTCCTTTCGCAGGTCAGGCTCAAAGGGGTTACCCACACCCCCAACAGCAACCTACACCGCAAGGACAACCAGCCCCAAATTTACCACCTTATGGACCAAGAGGACCACAAGCACAAGTTTGTCCACCAAATCCTGTGTTTGCCCCTCCAGTAGTGGTTCAGCAGGCACAAAATATGGTCCCTAGAGACCAGATTGCTGATATTGTTAGGGAGATATGTGGACCAATGGCTCGGGGGGTCCAGACTCCTATATACAGAAAACCATACCCAGAATGGGTGGATAGGGTGCATGAATACCCAAGGGGATTCAGGATACCAGATTTTACCCTTTTTTATGGGACTGGAAATCAATCAACGATAGAACATATTGCTAGGTTTGCTGCTCAATGCGGTGAATTTACTAACCATGACTATATGAAACTGAGATTATTTCCAAATTCCCTAACGGGGGGAGCATTTGTATGGTACATCAACCTTACACCTGGCTCCATTCAAAATTGGCAACAAATGGAAGAGGCATTTCATGCCCAATTCTTCCAATCAGAGCCAGAAGTATCTATGGCAGATTTGGCTAGATTGAGTCAAAGGCCTGAAGAAAAGGCTACTCAGTTTATTGCCAGATTTAAAAGGGCTCGAAATAAATGTAGAGTCATCCTGCCAAAGCCAGAATTCGTCAGATTGGCTCAAAATGGTTTAGAATTCAGGCTTCGAAAGAAGTTTGATTCAACTGAATTCAGAGATTTGGTCGAATTGACCTATAAGGTGTCTCGATATGAAGCATTATTAGAAGAAGAACAAGATCGAAATAATGCGTCATATAAGACATATTATAGAGATCCTAATTATGAAATAGATGCAGCAGAGATTGTAGGCAAAGAACCTGTAATTTGTGAAGCATTAATTCATAAGGATACAACTATAGACCAGCAGTTTAAAAAGAAAGACTTTCACAGAAAATACTCTTTCGATTTAACAAAAGCAGATGACATCTTTGATTATTTGCTCGCGGCTAATTTCCTTAAGTTACCAAAAGGAGTAAAACTACCATCTCCAGATGAACTGAAAGGAAAAGTATACTGTAAATGGCATAATTCTTGGTCTCACTCGACTAAAAACTGCATTGTTTTTCGAGACAGGATCCAAGAACAAATTCGGAAAGGAAGTTTGAAGTTCCCAGCTAAAACAGAAAAAGCCATGGGAATTGACAGTGATCCGTTTCCAGAAGTTGGAGAAGGCACAGCTAATGTGGTTGTACCAAACTTCCAGAATCTATCTCTGCAAGAGTTGGAAGAGGTCAACGTGCAAATGCATACTGCCAACCAGATAACTGCTAAGAAGGAGGCTAGAAACCCACCAGCTATTGGACAAGGTTTCTCACATCAGGAGGAGCAATCTGACGAAGAAACACTAGATGACAACTCCTTGGAAGCAGCGGTGATGCAGAGAATGTGCCCCAGGTGCAGACTCAGTTACAAGTGGTTGAAGGGGCTTCCAACTGATGGGAAGCAATACTACAGGGATGTTCAGAGACGTCCTAAGTCAACCAATGCTTACAAAAAAAGGCCGTATCCAGCTAGTGATAGGCAGAGACCACCAGTGGTTGAGCCTGTGGTGAACAGAATGCATGACAAAGGCAAGAAGCTCTTGCATGAATCCAGGCCACATGACTATTATAGAATGGAGAGTAGCCATTCTGAAAGAAAACTGGAGAGGGGTTCAGTTCATGGAATCAAAGCCAGAGATTGGCCCCCTAGACCAGTTCCACGCAGGACAGAAAATGGTCACCCTTATCGAAGATCTGAATCAGATTCAAAACATGAAGACAAAACCAAGCACTTACCTTCACGGCCAGTTTCGAAGATGGCTTCGAAGGTGGAAAGGGGCAGTTCAGCGTCTGAATCAGCAAGTTCATGGGTACCTGGAGTCCTAGACTGGTTTGTAATGCAAAACAAACCTAGAGAATTGCCTGTTCGAGGAGATGTTGTAAACCAAGGCAGGATGATCATGCCTCCTATGGTGGCTCCAAATAACTGGGTGCTGCTTAAACACCCAAAGACAAGGGAACCAGACATGGTCCCAGTCATCTCAAGATCACAGAGAAGAAAAATTCAGCACAGGTACACCCAGTATCAGAAAGATCTGAAGGAAAGTGGAGAAAATTCTTCACCAGTCAAAACGGAAGGAAGGAAGAACCCAAAGTCAGACTATGCTCCAAAGCCAGTTCCACAGAGCAAAGTGGTCTGCAGCCGAGAACAGTTGGCCAAGGTTCATTCTGAACTGAAAACCAGAGAGAAGGCTAGTTTGGTAGGGTTGGAGAAAGCTCTGATGGAGACAGATAGCGAGACCGAAGAAGAGATTAGCATAAGCCAGAAGAAAGAGGTCGTGGAGGAAGAGATGTTCGAAGCCTTCATGGCTGAGCAAACGTTTCTGACTGAAGAGCCAGTTGAGAAAGATCCTTCGAAGGGATCAGTTAGCAATGAAATACCAGAATGCATCATGCAGGATGTTTCTGAGGGAGTCAACCATAGTAACCAAGAGGGGGAACAAGTACAGCCAGCCATCCAGTTTGGCTCGTTTCCCCCAGTATCAGTGAACATGGTACACATACTACCACAGGAATTCCAAGCTGGAGATGAAAATCAAGAGGGGCAGGAAGCTGATCCAGTTCAGATCTCTAGTGAAGACTCGCAAGCAAGCATGGTGCAAGATAACTTCGAAATGGTTACCCCGATGGAAGATGAATATGAAAGTGAGGAAGTGGTAAGCATCAATCTATCGTATCCATTCGAGTACCCCTCAGATTCGATGACGCAGCACGTCAGGCCTTTGTACATCAAGGCTTTCTTTGATGGGATACAGCTGAACCGAGTCCTGATAGACAATGGGGCAGCAGTAAACCTACTCCGGAAATCTTCTTTGAAGAAACTAGGAAAAAAGAATCCCAGGTTGATACCAACCAGCACAACCATTGCTGGTTTTGCTGGAGATAAGCAAATGGCTCAGGGGATTCTACCCATTAATTTAAGTGTGGGAACCAGGGATTGTATGACAGCATTCTTCGTAATCGACAGTAATGCTAAATACAATGCTTTGCTTGGAAGGGATTGGATCCACACTAACAAATGTGTGCCTTCTTCTTTACATCAGAAAATCATGATGGCTTTAGGCAATGGAGAGACAGAGGAAATCGATGCAGATCCTCAACCCTTCATAGCCTGTGCAGACTTTGCGGAGGCTAAATTGTATATTGAGGGAGTGACACCTCTCAGTATACTGATGAAAGATGACAGCTCAGCCGAAGTGACGGCTGATGAGGAGGTGACACACCTGAAGCACTTAGTCCAAGAAAGTGCTGATGAAGAGGTTGTCCTTAGAGATGACAATGATGCCTGGTTATAGGCAAAGAGAGGAACCACAAGAAGCCAAGTCCTTGGCTTTGATTGAATTTTCAGCATTGGATATAAAAGCAATAGTCCAGAAAGTTCAGGAGCAAGAGAGAGAGGCCATGATAATTGGCTGCAAACAGCAGAAGCAACAGGCTAGAGTCTTGACTCTTGGTAAGTACTGTGCCTTGGACATTGAAACAAAAGTCCAGGAGATACAGGAAGAGGAAGCCTTGTGGACAGATTTTGTCTATGAAGAGGAGGGCAGAGATATTGAATTGAAGAACCTGGGGGCAGAACCAAGCTTGAAGATCACTTCAAAGGTAGAAGAAACCAGAGGGAGTTCTCATGCACAAGACCCTTTAGAAGAAGTAAATCTGGGGGAAGGTTCTGTACAACAGCCCACTTATGTAAGTGCTTGTTTGAATGCTCTGGACAGAAACCAGCTGTTGGTTGTTCTGAAGAAATACAAAGATTGCTTTGCATGGTCTTATAATGAACTACCAGGATTGGACAGGTCATTAGTGGAACATAGGCTCCCTATGAAGCCTAACTTCAAGCCATATAAGCAGAAACCAAGAAGGATGAGTCCAGAAGTAATTCAGAAGGTCAAGGAAGAGATCCTCAGACTACTCAAGGCAGGTTTTATTAGGACAGCCAGGTATGTTGAATGGCTATCTAATATTGTGCATGTAGTCAAGAAGAACGGTAAAATGAGGGTATGCATCGATTTCAGAAATTTGAATCTAGCAACTCCAAAAGATGAGTACCCTATGCCCATAGTAGATTTGCTAGTAGATAGTTCAGCAGGGCATCAAGTTTTATCAATGATGGATGGACACTCTGGTTATAATCAAATCTGCATTGCAGAGGAGGATGTCCATAAGACAGCATTCAGATGTCCTGGAAATATTGGCACCTTCGAATGGGTTAAGATGCCGTTTGGCCTGAAGAATGCTGGAGCTACATACCAAAGGGCTATGAACACCATTTTTCATGACCTCATTGGAGGGTATTTAGAATGTTATATTGATGACATTGTAGTGAAATCCCAGTCCATGGAGGAACACCTGCTTCACTTAGAAGCAGCCTTTGAAAGGATGAGGAAGTTCAAGTTGAAGCTCAATCCTCTTAAATGTGCTTTTGGTGTATCATCTGGAAATTTCTTGGGCTATGTTGTTCACAAGAAGGGAATACAGATTGATCAGAATAAAGCCAAAGCAATCATTGAAGCCAAACCCCCATCAAGTAAGAAAGAATTACAAAGGTTCCTTGGGCAGGTTAACTTTCTTCGAAGGTTCATTTCTAACACTGCAGGGAAAACTAAAGTATTTTCTTCCTTGTTAAGGCTGAAAGATGAAGAGGAATTTATGTGGACAGCAGAGCATCAAATTGCTTTCGAAGGTATCAAGGCCTACTTGGCCAACCCTCCAGTGCTGATGCCACCAAAGGGTAACAACCCCTTGAAGTTGTACATAGCTGCAGCAGAAGATTCATTGGGAGCTTTCTTGGCCCAAGACAATGTAGAAGGCAAGGAGCAAGCTGTTTATTACCTTAGTAGGTTTTTAAATTCTTGTGAATGTAAATACTCAGCTGTTGAAAAGCTGTGCCTTGCTTTGTATTTTGCTGCCATGAAATTGAGATACTATCTTTTACCTATAACTGTCTTGGTAATTGCAACCACAGATTTGGTTAAATATATGTTATCTAGACTAATGTTGAGGGGAAGAATTGGCAAATGGATGCTTGCCTTATCAGAATTTCATCTAGAATATGTCCCTCAAAGGGCGGTAAAAGGGCAGGTTTTAGCCAATTTCTTGGCAGATCATCCATCTCAAACAAAGAGCCAGGAGATAATGGAACTTGGTATGGCCAGTGTTGAGCTATGGCAAATGTGGTTCGATGGGTCGAAAGCAAATGGGTTAATTGGAATTGGTATTGTAATCAAGTCTCCACAGGGGACAGAAACTACCCATGGTTTTAGAGTGGATGAAGCTACCTGTTCCAATAACCAGGCTGAATATGAAGCCTTAATTGTGGGACTAGAGATTCTTATTGGATTACAAGTACATGCAGTTGACATATTTGGAGATTCTCAATTGGTGGTTAACCAAGTGAAAGGAATTTTCAAGTGTCAAAGCATAAGTATCCTGCCATATTATGTTGTTGCATTACATTTGCTTTCTCAGTTTCAAATAGCAAATGTAACCCATGTTCCAAGATTCTTGAACAATAGAGCCAATGATGTGGCTCAAAAGGCTTCGAACTTCAAGAGAAGGGATAATACCCAAAGGGACATAAGCCAAACAACATATCAGAGATTAATACAACCTTTGAATAAAAGGAATGTGATCTTGGAAGTCAATCATAATGACTTACAAGAACAAGATTGGAGGCATCCAATAATGCAGTACTTGGCTGGTCCATCTTCGAAGGCCAGTAGAAAAGTTAAGTTGCAATCTATGCAGTATATGATATATGGTAATGCTCTCTACAAAAGGGGGGGAGATGGCTTATTGTTAGAATGTCTAGGCCCGAAAGAAGCATTAACAGCCATGGCTGAGGTTCATGAAGGCATCTGTGGTGCTCATCAACCTGGTGTAAAAATGAGATGGTTGCTTCGAAGGCATTCCTATTATTGGCCAACCATCCTTAAAGACTGCATAGAATATGCAAAGGGGTGTCAGGCATGTCAAAAGCATGGCACAATAAGGCACGTGCCCATAACTGACCTACATGCAGTAGTGAAGCCTTGGCCATTCAGAGGGTGGGCCATGGATATGATGGGAAAAATACACCCACCTTCTTCGAAGCATCATTGTTTCATTCTAGTGGCCACTGACTACTTCACTAAATGGGTCGAAGCTAAGCCATACAAGGCTGTAGACCAAACAGAGGTTATTGGTTTTATTAAAGATTTGATCCATAGATTTGGCATCCCGCAAACCATAACAGTTGATAATGGAACTGTGTTTGATGGGAAGATGGTGAAGGCTTTTGTGGCAGAATTTGGAATTAGCCTTGTTAATTCCACACCCTATTATGCACAAGCTAATGGTCAAGCTGAGTCATCCAATAAGTCCTTGAAAAAAGGAATACAGAAGGTTGTGGATGACAATCCCAGGGATTGGCATAACCTATTATTGGATGTTTTGTGGGCATATAGAACCTCACCGAGGTCAAGCACAGGAGTCACTCCCTATGCCTTGGTGTATGGACATGATGCAGTCTTACCAGTAGAGATTAATGTTAAATCTTTGAGAGTAAGATGTCAAGATCAATTGAATCCTGAACAATACCATCAAAGTATGTGCTTAGAATTAGAAGGCATAGATGAAGCCAGAATTTTGGCATTAAATAGCATTCTTTTCCAAAAGAAGAAAGCAGCCAAGAATTATAATAAGAAAGTCAAACACATTGGCTTTGATGAAGGTGATTTGGTATGGAAGACAATACTCCCAATTGGGATTAAAAGCCATAAGTTTGGCAAATGGTCACCTAACTGGGAAGGACCATATCAAATTCATAGGGTTCTGCCTTTTGGAGCATACCATTTAAGAAATTTGAATGGTTATGTACATCCCAAAAAGATTAATGGCAGATATTTAAAACCTTATTTTCCAACCATTTGGGAAACACAAGGGATAGAGTAAACATCATATGCAAGCATCATATGCAAAAACACAAGCTTGCTCAAATGATATACAAAATATTGTGCTTTCATAAAGAATCAAGTACATTGTGCCACAAATTGGCCCAAAAATCATTACAATGCTTTAGTTGTTTTTGTACAATAGCTTTCATATTGTTAAGGGAAGGAAATAATTAGATAGCCACAGCCATGTCTTCTTTTCGATTAGCCAGCCCTTGATTGGTGATGTGCATTTTCTTATCAGTTCGAACCAAGGCTTGGTTTACTGCGGCTAACTCTTCTTCAAGCTGAGCTTTCTTCTCCAGGAGTTGGACTCGAAAGTGGGAGGCAGAAGAGTGTTGTTCTTTCAGAGTCGATACTTCAGTATGCACTTAAGAAACAAAACTCTGGTCCTTAGCCAGCTTCTCATCCGCAGTCTTAGCAGCATGACAAATATTGAGATAAAAATCAATAGTAGCTGCAGCCTGAGATAGATGACTTGAGACACTCATGGCAGACTGCTCAGCAATATTACAGCATTGAAGGAACCCATTCCTGATGATAGGCCTTTGTAGAGCCTCGAAGGGGATCCTTGAAAAAGAAGTCAACAGTTGCAAGCATGTGTCCAAATCTACTGAAGGTGCAAAAGGCTTGTTGTTGGAGGAAGGAGAACTATTGAAAATTTCCAGTAGGGAGTCAGCCAAGGCTAATGGTTCAGCTTCAGCAGTAGAGGTGGGAGAGGTAGAAGGTATGTCAAAGAGACTAGCTAGTCTTCCTTCGAAGATGTCTACCTCGTCCCTTGACATGAAAGGCATAGAAAGTGTTGTGGTGGAAGACACAAAGGGCTGCATAGGGATGGGAGAAACGGATGGAGCATCTTTGGCAGCCTCTATGGTCTTGGCCACCAGCAAATCAAGAGAAGAGGGGCTGGAAGTGGGCATTGGTGATGAACCATGAATTGAAGGGCTACCAGTGTCTTCTGTGGAAGAATCAACTGCCATTGGGAATGGAGTAGCAGTTGGAGTTTCTATAAAGGACGGAGAAAGAGCAAGGCTCGAAGGAAAAGTAGACTGAGGTAGGTCACGAGCCAAAAAAGGGAGGTATGGCTTTAATCCAAGAAAAAGAGATGCAGGAATACTGGAGTTTAAAGAAGGTACGAAAAATATAGGCTTTGGAAGTGGAAGTACGACTCGAACAACCCTGACATTCTGCATTTGGTCAACCTCAACCGAAATTGAGGAAGGTCTCATTGGAAAGGTGAGTGCAGTAGTTGTCGCTGCAAAAGGAAGAAATGCAGAACAATGTTAAACTTCAATACCACAAGCTGACAAAGTAAAAAACAGCAGAAGTATGAAAGAAATTACTTGTTCTAGAGGCGCTAGTACTGATGGGAGAACTGCGGAGAGAGTAATGTCCAGTAGTCTGCTGCCTTCTTACCATTTCCCCTTGTGTTGCATCGGCAGTAGCAGCTTCCTCTCTTTGCTCTTGCCATCTTTTCTTGGCCCTCTCAAATACAACGATTGCCTTGGAATGTTCTTGTTCGACTGCCTTGGCGGCTGCTTTATGAGTAGAGTCCTCAACATGGTCAGTGACAGGAACAGTCATTTTCTTTCTCTTCTCCCTTGGCAGAGATACAACCAATTCTTTTCCAACCTCCCCTTCTTCAGATCGGGGTTCAGACTCTCCAGAGATAAGTTCTTTCTCCGCTATTATGGTGGTTGCCTCGCTAACAGGATTTTCAATAGCATCAGATGAAGATACAGCTACCTTTTGTCTCTTTGTTCTTTGTAAGGGCACTTCCTTCTCTGGCTCAACCTCTCTTTCTTCTTCAAGAGATTCAGGTACTTCAGGAGGAAGGACTAGTCTCCTTTTTGTTTTTTGTTGTTGTTTCTTCTTGAGAATAGCTAAAGTCTCGGCTCTCTTGGGAGACTCTTCTTGTGAAGACCCTACACCAAAAGCGTGAGTATAAGGAAACCAACAAAAGATTCAGAAATAAAAGGGGAGGAGAAGAACTTGAAGATACTCACCCTTCTTCGAAGCAGCTCTAGTAACCCTGGCTGGAAGGGGTAAAGTGGCAAGAGTGGTGGTGACAACTTCAGGAGGGGGAGAAGTGTTCTGGGCTGTTGTTAACTTATCCTTCGAAGGCAATCCCAACCCCACCAACAAGTCATGAGGGTGTGCAGAGAGGCGCACTTCCATATTGGCTGTCCACCAGTTCTTAAACCTTTTTAAAACTGAGCCAAAGGGGCGAAAGGGGATAAATTGGAATTCACTCAATTCCTTCAGCAGTCTGAGTACTGCTGCCTCTGGCTTGGATTTGGGTATTCTCAAATCCCTGGCAGTGAGATGGACATTTGAAAGACTGCAAAGAGGAACAGGTATCCCTTGAGAGAGCCCAAATTGCCTTGCAAATTGAGAAGGGCAGTATACCTCAGATATGCATTTATAGGCTCGAGGGTTCAGAGTGCCAATGAACAGCTCCCTTGGTAATAATATAGAGGCCCACATATCTTTGTGGGGAGAAGTGGAACATTCCTTATCAGCCAGAAAAGATTGTAGCCAGGTTGGCCCTCTATTGGCTTCGAAAGGACAAAAGAAGGAAACAGATGAAGAGATAGGAAGTTGATAAAAGAAGGTAAAGTAATAAGCAAAGGAAGCAGGGTAAAGGGCAATCCTGGCATATTTTTCCCCGTAAGTACTAGGATCCTGAACAAGGAATCCTAAACACTTGGGATGTAGGTCAGTGAAATAAGTAAAGAGCCAGAGTTGGAGCACCCAGAGGGGACCTCCTTGGTTAGCATCGAGGGGTTTTTCGCAAAATTGGGAGCAGGTTCTGTAGACATGACCTAGAAGATAAGGAGCAAGAGCGATATGTTTCTTCAAGACGAGTGCCTTCGCAAGTGGAGCAAACTCAGGCATAATCCTCTGAGATGAGGTGCAAAAGAGGAATTTGCATAACCAGTATAATACGAAGGAGAAGAATTCTCTGTCCCGCACAGGACCTTCTCTCTTATTTTCAGCCTTTACGAAGTCACTATAAGAAGAGCTTAGGGCTGGAAGAGAAAATTTGACAGGAAGGTCTGGATAGTTGGGAGTAAAAGGAGAACCATGGGGTGAAAGCCCTAGGAGATGGCAAATATCAAGAACGGTGGGGGCCATCATACCGCACCGAAACTGGAAGAAATTGAAAGCCATATTCCAAAAACATAAGGCAGCAGGAATCAAAAAGGGGTCTTCAGGAATAATGAACCTGGAAAGTCGAAGGGCATCGAGGATATAAAGCTCTTGCATGTCATCTTCTCTCGCAGGCACCACTCTGTCATACCATTCCTCCCATTCAGTCCTCAATGTCGGCCAGCAACGATGAGGACGGTTTACCCTCCAATTTCCCCAATCAAGCCTTCCTTCGTAGAGAAGGAAATGGTCCTCCAAACGAGGGTACAGAGCTGGGAGTTGAGCAGGAACCTCCCGGAAGATAGGACCTAGGACGTACTCCTGTTTGTTGCTGTGGCGAGGAACGAAAAGACGACCATCGATGTTACTTGACTCACCAGATGTCAGCTTGCTGATTTCTTCATCGATACAATATTTCAAAGCCATGGTCGGACTGATATGGTCGCCAGCAAGTACTTTTAGAGAGGAGGGATCCATTGGTAGTAAACAAAAGAAGAGCAAAGAAGATCAGAAGAACCAGTAGAGAGTAGGGTTTGTAAAAGGCAAGAGATTTCGGAACACGAAACGAGAGGGTTTTAAAACCTTTGTGTCCGAAATTATACCCCGTAAGTCGTTAAGTACTAAAAGTACGAATGCGAGGAATTTCTTCCAATATTGATAGTTTTGGAGGGAAAAGCTTATTCCGGGGATTGGGGCCAGCTTCGAAATGAAATATTTGGCTTCGAAAACAAGATCTTGGCGTCAAAAAATCAAATAACAACGGCTTCGAAATACATAAGTCGGCTTTGAAGCCTAGTATATGCTTAAAGGTGCTAAATTGCTTGATTATGGGTCTGTTTAGGGGTTATAAATCAAAGTAACGACCTTCGGAGCAAAACCTAGTATTTTCTGAGTATGAGAAACGCTGTTCGGAGCATACTACATGCTTAAAAATGCCTGAATGCTCAAAGTATTGGTCTACTTCAAAAATCTAAATACCTGTTTGAAGGTTATCAGTCAAAATGACAACATTCGAAGCAAACCCTAGGACTCTTTAAGGAAGAGGGGCACTGTTCGCAACATCCAAGACCAATCATTGGTTTCTATATGAGCAAGAAGGAATTGCCATAGGTTGCCCTTCGAAGCCAAAAGAGATCAGTTTAAAATTGATTGGCTTTACCAACCATGACCATATATTGGTTACAGTTAGTGTTGAAGAGTAAAGTCATTAAAATCAAAGTACTAAAATAATATCTGCCAGAATTGTCAATTTTACTCCATGAATTGGAAAAAGACATGATTAGTTCTTTTAGTACTTCATTAAACAATTGATTCGAAGGGTGAGATTGTTCAAATTCGAAGTTACGAGTTAGCTGTTAAAGATAAAAGGAAACAAAGTCAAACAGTGTTAAATACAGAAAGACTTTGTTTATATTAAAGCCAAGATGATTACATTAAGTAACCCTATCTGGGTACAAATTCAAGCTCATAAAAATAAGGAATAGAATAAATAACAAGGTCATGAAATTTTGTCCAGCAATGGTCAATAAATTTCTGTTCTTTCTTTATTATTTCTTCTATCTCTTCTAAAGTTGGTTGCATAAGCTGGTGAGCTCTCACTTCATAATAGAGTTCTTCAGCCTTCGCTTCGAAAGCCTCTTCCCTCGATTTTTGTTCCAATTCATCTATAACCAAATCATCCCAGTACGCAGAATCTTTATTCCTGAAGTCATCGAACTCTTCGATAAAATTCTCTGCTTCATACTGGGCATGAATTCGGAGAGATGAAAGTTGATCCAGATTTTGGATGGTGATCTTAGAATTCTGATGCCAGTAGAGGAGCACTGGGAGTTGGTCCAAAAACAAATGGAGCTCTGCCTGGGCAAGAGGGTTGAGGACATGACCCCTAGTTAGGACATCACAAGCCCATTGAAAGTTCTTAAGAGGAATGTCATCCTCAAGAACATTGAAGGGCAGGTGGGAGAAAGCCGCGAGCAAAAGTTGAGCTTGCTTTCGCTCGGCTGGAGAAGGGGGTGACGGAGGTTGGTAAGGTGGAAAAACTTTGTCCATTGGAAGGGCAAGTCTTAGTTTCTCTGTCCAGGAAAGAATGGGAGAAGGAGAAGGAGAAGATGATCCTGCTTCGGAAGATGGGAAGAGAGTAGATGGCTCTGCTTCAGAAGACAAAGGGGAGGGAGTAGATGTTTCTATCTCAGAAGATGCAGAAGAGGGTGTGGATGCCTCTATTATGGGAGATGGCACGGGAGCAGAAGGAACAAAGGCATTAATGTAATCAAGCCAATCAGAAGAACAAATCTTCGCCTTCTTGGCTAAGAATGAAGGGGTATACCCTTGTGCTTCTTCTGGACGCCGGGCAGGGTGCATTATCTTTGTAGGCATGGAAGAAGTATACCAAGCCACAAGCAGAGTCTCTTCCAAGCTACGTCGAAGGTCAATGGGCACGTAAGGGTAGACCACTGAGCTTCGAGCGTAGGAGGGAAACTCCAAGGGGTCAGTGAACTCAACAAAATGGTGATTGATTCGCTCCCTTAAATCATAAGTCTCAGGAGTTGACCAGCTTGTCCAGCCAGAAGCCCCAGAGGGTGAAGAGGTTACAGTTTCATCCCATGCAGAGGTCTGTGAAGAAGAGTTTCCTAAGTCCATATTTTCAACTTGTCGAAGCAAAGGCTTGAGAGTAGTTCGGTCAAAATACAAAGGGAGCTTAGGGGAAGAACTCTTTGTGTCTGAAAGTTTGTAAACCAAGGGATTAAAGGCAATGTGTTCGTAGTCCAAAGGTTTATAATCTGCAAAAGCCTCCATTACCTGAATAGAGAAGGGCGGGTAAAGGTGGCTAATGAATGCGTGAAGATTCTTTCGAGGAGGAATAACATCACTCAAAGGCTCTTCATATGCTTGATCAGTAGTAAGGGAAGTTGATGCAGCCATAGCCTATTCGAATACTAAGGTATTGGGATGTTCAACGAGTTAATGCAAATGATCACCAAATGGATGACGGTTGTATTTCCAGAATTTGGACTCCATACACGATCTAGAGGCGCGGGAAAACTGTAATCCACTAATATCACCAAGTATTGGGTATATTAGTGCGGGGGGTAATGTTGGCTACATATTTTGTAAAAGCCAGTTACAGTTCGACACGTGGCAGAGTAAGGGTAATAAAGGGAGGTTATTCAAGCCTTTAATCCTGATCGTACACGTGGCAATAAATATTGGTCCTCACATGATCTGAGTAACACTAGATCAATAACGAGATGCAAGATGACATATCTTCAACGGTTACTCATATTCAAATTCAAGTACAAGAGGGAAACTCAACTGCCAGTAATGGCGTAATGGAGCTACTTGTAAGGAAGCATGATCAGCGATCATGGAGGAGCAGTTCGACGGTTCGAAGTGCAGTTCGAAGGACATCACTGACGAGTATAAATAGCAGGGCAGCTCCCAGAAAAAAGGGGGGACTCAGATCATACAAATCAGTCATTTACTTCATATATTTTCTTTTCCAGTCTTTTACATTTCCAGTCTTTAAATACCTGTTCTTTAAATACCTGCACTTTAAATACCCGCACTGCACTTCGATTCATAGGAGTAGCTTCAAGTAGATTCAAGTAGATTCAAGTAGATTGCAGTTGTAAACCTCTCCGAGGCTGAGTTCGGACCATTGTAAGTGTTCATTTTTATGAAATACTTCAATTGTTCTTCGTATTACTGTTATTTCTCTTAATTTCTCCTAAGTCAAGCCACCAGTAAAAGTCCTCTTCATTGAGGCTGAAAAGAACTAAAACACAATCGTCTGATAATTGGTTGGCAATCACAATTTCTGTAAGGACTGATTGATCCTTGCTGGCACGCTCACATTTACAAAAATACCCTTCGAAAAGCCAAAAAGCCAACAGGTACACAGAACAAAAAAAAAAAGGAAGGAAGCAAACCAAATTCTCTTAGAAGTGAAATAGTAAGTATAGGCATATGTAAATGACATTGTTGGAATGTATAACTAAAGTTGGTAGTGATTTTTGCAATTGATGAGATGAATAACAAATAATTAAGTAAAAAAAGATAGTGATCTCTCTCTCTCTCTCTCCTCCATAAACCGAACATGGTATAACTATAAAAGCTATGGTTCTAAGAAGTCCTAAGTTCAAGTCTTGTCATGGCTATTTGTTCCGATGTTATGTTTGTTAGCCGTCACATTTGGTTAGTATAAGCTCGTGTGCCTTGTTCAATTCAGTTTGAGAGTTAGTTTGTCTCTCGACAAGCAAGAGAAGTTGCACATGTAAGAGGGTGTCGGAGCTTGATATACATCAGCGAGCCTGTTACCCAACAACTTAGGCTTTTGTGGCAATTGATCACCAAATATGGTATTAGCTATGATATAAATAGAGGAACCACCCATCTTTAGGCAAGCTCTCCCTCTCCTGTAAAAACTGAACAACGCAAAATTTTCCTAATTATAGCATTATAGAATGGAAGTCTTCAATATTTCACCATACAAATTATGATATGTAAATCTCTAGGATAAGATTGTTTGTGAAGTACACCATATACATGGAACACTTGTATTAATGGACCCAAAAATTGCATCAAGAAACAATTTACTTTTTTGGGATACATGCAACTTAATTCATACAAGTCTCCTAACCTGAGGGAGAGGGGGAAGGGGGTGTTCAGGGTTGAAGTCCAAACCTAAAGAGCACCCTTTCAATACCTTTGCGTCACTAGGCTAACAGGCTAGCTCAAGAAACAACTTAGCACAATAGGTATTTATCAACTTGATGAAATATGAAAATTCATTACGAGCTAATGTCGTAAGGTCGTAGCTAAAATGAAAGGGTATACAAAAGATACATGTTCATAACTAAAGATATTGGCCACATGAAGAGAGGGTTGAAACATGTATTCTCACAATTTTTTGAAATGACTATTCTACTCTAGGAGGAGGGAGAGAATGATCATTCTATTTGGCAACCTAGTATATAATATAAGAAGTGACCATCTTGAAGAGAGGGTTGACATTTGATCAATAATAGCATTGACTGAAGGGAACTTGTTCTAAGAAAAACAAATAACTCCAATAATATGCAAGTATATAAACACAATAAATATATTTATCTTAATATATTTTCAGCAAGAGTGGATTTGATGTAGCAAAAAAGTTGCTCCATTGTGACATGTGCGATGTGGGTTTGAAACATGAAAACAGCCTTTCCACATGCAAGGAAAATTTTTTGTACATAACCCTTCCAGCATTGTTTTCAAACTCGGATCGGACCGACCGGTTGAACCGGGAACCGGGCCTTGTTCCGGTCCGGTCAACCCCTTAAACCCGGATTGAGGCCAAAATCGGGAAAACCCAGTGACCCAGTGGTCGAACCGGCCAAAACCGATCTGTCTTTTTTTTTTTTTTGGGTTTTACTTTTTTTTTTATTTTCTTTCTTTCTTTCTTTCTTATTGTAGACGTCCCTGAACGCCCCGGGAGGGTGAGTTCCCGTTCTGTTCATTTGTGGGGTCACTACAGCTCGAACTCTCAAATTGTCACGGTTCTTAATCTGAACCAAAGAGTCCAAATCCGGCAAATCGTTTTGAGAAACAGATTTTTGAAAAGAAGTGCCAAACATGGACTGCTTTGCCAGATACAGAGTCGCCACCTAAATATTTTTTATGGGGAATTTAGGAAACCCTGACTCGGTGCCGAAGGCCACATGTCTGTCATCACCGGAGTTGTCTCGGCTCGAGAGCTAGGGTACGATTGGGGAAGGTCAGCTATGAGCACCCCCTCTCGCCCGATCTGAAGATCGGCCTCTACTAACCGCGATATCCATTTTTGAAAACATTATGTGTTCTTATTCCATTTATTAGCCTAGAATTACCATATTATGCGCACAGCAAACAAGTATAGACTAGATTGCCTAATTTGGAAACAAGCATTGCATATCCGTTTGTTTTGAAAAGCGCTTTGGAATTTGCTACTCGCAAGTAGGCTAAAACACGGATTTCAACGAGTTTTTCCAACTTAAACAATCCAACCTTCACCCGCAGGCATTCAAACAGTTTATCTCATATAAGCACTTAGCCACATGGCAAACATACTGTCATGGCAACATTCACACGCATGCGAGATGCTAAAGCATAAATACTTACATCGTACACCGTGCCAAAAATAGGAACATGTTAGCAATCAATGCATGATCCAAGTCCATGTTAAGGGCCTAATGCATCGCATACAAAATGTCACTAGAGTAGGCTCGGCTAGTCTATGAATGACATGTGAAGATGCACAAATAACATGTATTCAATTCGGAATTTGAAGTACAAATGCAATTAGCATGATGTACCGAGCTTGGTGCATGCAGGACAAATGTATGAATGCACGCATGCATTGCATGAGGTATGCTAATTTAAACGTGCCCTAATACTAACCACCAAAGCAGGTAAATAAAAGGGAAGAAAGAAGTGGGGATTGGAAGACATACACACACTCACCCACACTTATTACAGATTTGCCCTCACTCGGAGGGACCGAATAAATAATACAAATTAATTAACTACGCAAGCTAATTAATTATTACAAATCACCTAATTAATTAACAAATTAACTAAGCACAAGAAAAGCAGTAAACCGCCTCGGGAGGAGAGCCAGATGCAGCGCGTGCTCGGGTCTTGCTCGAAAGTGCACCGCCATGCATAGTCTGCCTCTGTTTTCCCTGCTCTATCCCTCTGAAAACTACCAAAATCTCAAAGATGCCTCTCTGGATACTGGGAATCACCACCGGCTGAATAAAATTACCACCGGCAGTGGTATGTGGTCACCGGCACAAAATGAATCCATCGGCTGGTGAATTACTGCCGGTCGGCAATGTACACTGCCAGTCGGCAAAGAATGCCTGCAGAACCTGCAACTCACAGCAGCAGAGGACAGAACTTGCATAGCAATACAATTCAAACAATGTATGCACCAATCATGCCCCCTATCATGTTTGTAACTCAAAAGGACATGTGTCTCGATTCTCGGACCACCAATTACGCATTTCCATGCATGATGGCCCAAAGAATCAAGTGTGCAACTTTCATATCAAATGAAATGCAAACCAAACAAACAAACCAAGGCCCAATTCCTATCACCAAGTCAAGGAACAAGGCATGCATGCAAGATGCAATGCAACCTAGGCATACAAGCTAAGGATGCAACATGGCATGGCAAGACACTTATGCAAGCATACAAGCAAACATGAGGCAATGCAAATTTATGAAAATGTGGACTTATACATGATTTAGGCAACCCTAAATAGGCCTAAAACAGTGGCCAAAGTGACCAAAATAAAGGACTAAACACATACACACATGCACATGTTGAAGGCCTAAATGCTTAAGCATCAAAAGACTACTTCTAAGCACACTTAGAAGGGAATGATCATGGACATATGACATGCATTATAAGCCTTGAAAACGTGTAGGAAATGATGCCAAATTAACCTACCAATGCAAGCTATGCATGCATCCAAACCTAAGGACCTAAAACATGACCATATGACTCATGAAGCAAATGACCAAATTGAATCAAAACAGCCCCAAATCATGCAAAAGTAAGCCTCAAGAACCACTTAGATGGCATCCAAATGACCTAATCTTAGAGGCATACACAATGGCATAAACATGAAGCATGAAACATCAATTCTTGAAACATCAAAAGGGTTATGAAATGCAAGCATATGAGCATGATAAGAGGACTGAAATAACATGGTGGATAGTTCCAAACCACTAAATCAATGCAAAAATATCATGCTATACATTCATACACTTAAGGCCAACAAGCCGGAATGCAAAGGAGCTATACTAAGCATGCCAAGTCCAACCCAAACAACCTAGGACAGACCTTAGACATGGCAAAATGAGCACAAAACCTTCACAAGGCTAAGCCTAAAACATGCTAGAACAAAGGCTAACAACCTAAGGCATATTAAGGCAATAACATGGCATTACATGGTAGGTATGCTAAGCATGCATGGTGTACCAAAACCAACACACAACAAGGTTATATCATGGCATAATAAGCATGGAAAGCAGCCAAGATATGATCAATACACATTCTAACATGATGCTCTCTCAAGAGGCCGAAAAGGGTCCCTTTCAAGGACAACAAGGAGAGGGGGTGGCCCTCCCCTTTTGGAGACTTCAAGGCACCATCTCCGCCACTGAAATCCCTCAAGATTTCAGTGGTGAAGAGGCCCAAACACCAAAGTCTCGAATCTCACTCAAAACAGCACAAAATGGGGCCTTTCAAGGCCTAAGAGGGGTCAAACACCTCCAAACCACAAAACACTCTTAATAAACAGTCAAGAGAGTTAAAAAACAGAACTTTTTTGTATTATACACTAAGCTCAAAAATGATTTTAAGATAGGTAGAAATACAATGCAAGATTGGGGAATAAAGAGGCAAAATTGTTACCCTTGAAGACCCCTTCAACAATGGTGCTCCAACAACCCCTTTTAGGTTGAAAATAGCTCCAAAACTTCAAAACCAACCTCTTAGAACCTCAGTAGTTAAGTGAAGGTGAAACACTATATGTTTATGTGCAATAGTAAGACACAAATGCACTTAAACACACACAAGAGGGAGATATAGAGATAGAAAGTGTATGGTTTCTAACCCTAGAACTCAAAATCCTAAAAATGGCTATCTAAAAATATCTCAAGTCTCTCAAGTGTCTCCCCCAAGCCAAGAGAGAAGACTCTCTCTTATGGAGCCTTTTTTGTCTTGTAAAGCTTACAAGACAAGCTTTTAAAGAGAGAGATCCCTCCATACACGTGTATGGAGGGGAGCAAAAAGCAAGACAGCTGTGATAAAATATCTGCAAAAGCAGATGCACAGTAGTCGGCCGGCCAAAGATGCCATTTTGGCAAAATTGAGTGCCGACCGGCAACAAAGAGTGCACACCGGCAACAAAGAGTGCCGATGACAGCAAAAACCAGCCGGTGACCTCTAGCCACTGCCGGTGGTGTGTGGGGATGCCTCACAAGGCATTCCCTGCCCCTCCAAGGCAAAACACAAGTGTTTGGTGCAAAACTAGACACAAAATGGTCAAGTTCGGAGATCTTGAGGCAGGGTGCATAGCCGAGACCCCCAGGAACTCCAAACGAACACAAACATGGATAATCACCGAGTGTTCAAACGGTGACGTCCAAGTCTTGAGGACGGTCAAAAATGGGGTGTCTACACTTATATATATATATATATATATAAGTTGTTGTTGACCTAGAATTGACTGATGAGTTACTTCGAAATAATCGATTCATTGTTTTGTTTAATTAATCAGTTTTACAGATATCTTAATACATACCATATTCTAGTCATGTTATCACAGACCAAAATAGTTTGAGTACAAACCCTATTCGGAAGACCCCTATGTCCTACACTACCTAACCCTAAGGACTTACTCTGGACAGGGAACGAAAGTGGGTGACTTAAACCAGGTGGATAAACACAGACTGATCTTTTGGGTGATTAAGATGAACTGAAAACTAGATTAATCAAATAAACAACAGAATAGATTAATTGGAAGAAACAAAGCAGTTAGAAACAGGATACAACATAACTATGGCTCTGATACCAAATCAAGGATTAGTACTAAATGAAGAAGATGTTGAAATACAAAATGATAAAATTGATGCAGGATGGAATATACCGAAACTACCAATTAAAGAAATTTATAAAACTACTTTTATACAGAATGTTTTTAAAGTCACTCTGCATGTTAAAACAATTGAACAAGTATATGCTTTAGAAAAACCCAGAGAAACCTGTCAATTATTTGATGCTAAATTAATTAAAAGACATTTAAATAATGGTTACAATTTCATGCATATTGGTTTAATTCAAGTTGGTGTTAATCCATTAACCATAGTCGGCAAAAATACCTCTATTCTATTATGTTTACGAGATGCTCGTTTTCTTGATTACAATGATAGTTTAATGGGTATGATGGAAACTGGTGTTCATAAAGGTCCAGTGCATTTTAATTATTTTCCTGATTTTACACTTAGTTTACGAGATCCACATATTTTAGATACATTAACATTAAATATTCAATTACATGATTCATTTACTAACATGAAAGAAAAAGTCCATAATATTGCTTTAATTTATCGTGTTCATTATAAATGCATGCAAACTAATTTAAATGTTCATGCTTTACATAAGAGTCCTAAAGATAAGACGCTATTAATTTAGAGCAGTACTAATGATGGAGAATCACATATTAATGTTCCTCAAATGATTGAATGGAAAAATGTAGATTTACCTGATCAATGGGTTACTGTTAATGAAAACTACAAACATAATCAACAACAATCATCAATTCAAGATATCCAAAACATTCAACAATTAAATGATGGTTCTGTGAGAATTAAATTTAATCGTAGTCAATCTTCCAGACATAGTACATCCAGTGTTCCAACTGAAATTGAGACTGAAGATGAAATATTTAATACTCCTTTATTTCGCAAAAATAGTCAAATACATCTTGGTCAAACTGGTCAAACTTCCACCCGTAAATTAAAAGGAATTGATAATATTACTTCCTCCCAAATTAGTAAACCTGTTTATTCAACACACACACATTTACCTGAAGAAGAAATTGCTTCGAATAATTCCCCAACTCAAACTGATTTCGAAGAATTTATACCTCCAGTCAATCCCCAATTAATGACAATCAAAAAAGAATTTAAACCTGATCTCGATAAATTACTTATACACTTCAAATCTAAAGAAAATAGAACTCAAAGACATGCTTATTATACTAAATATAATTCTGCTCAAATGTCCAAAATAACTAGACAATGGTATGATTTTATACCTGAATATGGTTTTGAATTACCTCTATTAGAATATGTTGACAAATATTATAACAAAATTAATACAATCACAAACATAAATGGAAAACTTCTAACACTACTTCTGTTAGTTCTAGTCATCCTCCTTTAGAGAAAATACTTCTTACTCAACAAAGTTCTGAAATTCCTGCTTCACCTTTCAAATTACCTGGTACTGATAATGAAATTAAAAAAGTTATTGAACAAAATAATTATACTAATCAATGTTTAAACACAATTGGTAAACAATTAGACAAGATAGAAACCAATTTAGAATCTGTTCAAAACACATCCACTAAACAACCTTTAGATCCACCTTTACTTAATCTACCCAGTAATCGTTCTAAAAGGACTAGTTTAATCACCAATGATCAATCCACTGTCAAAGCTATTGAAAAATTATTTATTAAATTATCTACCTCTGACAATGCTTCACCTTCTAAAGACAAAGGTCTTACTGTTTTAAATCAACAACCTAATACTGAAATTGTTTCTACCCAATCTGAGACTGAAACCACTGATAATGAAATAAATCAATTAGGTCAACAATTCCAATCTTCTAATCTTAATAAAATTCATTATCCTTAAGTTAATCCACAAACTATCAAAAATTGGTATTCTCGACCTACTCCTGATCTCCAATTTGAAGAAACTAATCTTACTAATCAATTTTATGTTTCTGCTAAAAGATTATACGAATGGAATATTGATGGTCTTAGTGAAGATCAAATTCTCCAAAAATTAAACCATTTATCCATGGTTTTCAATAGTTATCTCTCCAATTATCCCCAATATACTCAACCTGAAATTGTTACTTTAATTACTTCCGGTTTCACTGATATGCTCAAATCTTGGTGGGAAAAATATTTAACTGAAGATCAAAGAGAATCCATAATTTATGCTAATCAAACTGATGATAACGATCTACCTATCTTTGATGAAAATATTGGATGTTGCCAGCCTTATGGTATTAATGCATTAATCTATACAATTGTTAGACATTTTATTGGCACCCCTACTAATATTTATTCTCGCATACATAATCAACTTAGTAATCTTACCTGTCCAACCTTAAGTGATTTTAGATGGTATAAAGATGTCTTTACCTCTAGAGTTATGTTAAGAGAAGAATGTACTAAATCATTTTGGAAAGAAAAAATTATTAATGGACTATCTAGTTTATTTGCTCACAAAATTAGAGATGTTCTTAGCCAACCTACTGGTGTTATTGAATGTGATAATTTAACCTATGGTGATATAATTAGCACTATTCAAAAAGAAGGATTAAAAATGTGCATTGATCTTAAACTTAGTCAAAAAGCCACTAAAGATAAGCATAAAGCTAAATATGAATTAGAAAATTTTTGTGAACAATATGGTTACCTCCAGTAGCTCCCTCTCGTAGGAAATCACATAAATATTCTAAGCAAAAATATAAATCCAAATATTCTAATAAATACAAAAAGAATTATTCACCTTCCAAACCCAATGATAAATTTTATACTAAACCCAAAAAAGAAATATTACAAAAAATCACATCCAAAATCTAAATCTAGTAAAGATATTACATGTTATAACTGTGGTCAAAAGGGTCATTATTCTAATAAATGTAAAGAAAAACAAAAATTAAAAGACAAAGTTAATCAATTACAAATAACTGATGAAT
Source organism: Camellia sinensis (assembly GCF_055761805.1). Classification (NCBI taxonomy): domain Eukaryota; kingdom Viridiplantae; phylum Streptophyta; class Magnoliopsida; order Ericales; family Theaceae; genus Camellia; species Camellia sinensis. The sequence continues at coordinate 143,520,105 of NC_138968.1, forward strand.
CTAAGACTCAAATATTTGAAATATTTCAATTAAACCAATCTGTTAGTAATTCCTCTTCTGATAATCTAGATACTTCCTCAGATAGTCATTCAACCAATACTGATTCTGATTCTGACAATAATAACATAACAATCGGATGTAATGACGTCTGCTGTAAACCAGTTAAACAAATTACTATTCTCACTAAACAAAATCAAGAAGAATCTGCTCTAATTGATTTAATTAGCAAATTACATGACCCTACTTTAAAACAACAATATATTGATAAATTAAAATCTTTATTAATTCATTCAGATACAAAACCTAAGTTTAATAAACCTATTATTAGTTTATCCAAAACCTTAGAATGATTTAAAAATAAAAACAAAGAAATTACATTACAAGATTTACATTCTGAAATCAACCAAATTAAACAAACTATTCGAGACTTACAACATAAAGATAAAAAATTAGAAGATGATATTATTAGTCTAAAACTTAATCAACGATTAGACAATTTCCAACCTAATCCATCACCTCATGAATCTGACAATAATTCTAAACATGATTCTGATCACACTAATCCAGATAAACTCTTATTTGATAATCGCTCTCAATCTAATGATCTTGAAGAAAAATGATTAAATCTAATTAATAAAATTTATATTCAAAAATGGTACTCCAAAATTAAAATAATGGTCAAAGATTCTGAATTAAAATTAATTGCTTTAATTGATACTGGTGCTGATTTAAACTGCATACAAGAAGGATTACTTCCTACTAAATATTATGAGAAATGTCATGAGAAATTAACTTCTGCTAATGGTAGTCAAATGTATATTAAATACAAATTACCTAAAGTTCATGTTTGTCAAGATAGTGTATGTTTTAAAACTTCATTTGTTTTAGTTAAAAATATGACTAATAAAATTATTTTAGATACACCATTTATCTATTTACTATATCCATTTACTACATGTAGTGAAGGCATAACTACTCATGTTTTAGGACAACCTGTTACATTTAAATTTTTATCTCCACCTGAAATGTTAGAATTAAATCAATTAAAAGATTGCTCTATTTCTCATACCATCAATCGATTAACTCGACATTTAAACTTTCTTATAAAAGAAATTAATTATAAACGAATTGACCAACAATTGACTGATCCCATTCTTATTTCTCAAATTAATGATTTTAAATTAAAATTAGAATCAACTATTTGTTCAACCTTACCTACTGCATTTTGGCATCAGAAAAAGCATGTAGTTACTTTACCATATATTAAGAATTTTAATGAACGACAAATTCCTACTAAATCTAGACCTATTCAAATGAATCATGAATTACTTGAAATGTGTAAAAAAGAAATTAATGAATTATTAACAAATCGAATCATTAGTCCTAGTAAATCTCCATGGTCTTGCCCTGTTTTTTATGTTAATAAAAATACTGAATTAGAACGAGGCGTCCCTTGCTTAGTCATTAATTATAAACCATTAAATGCTGTTTTAGAATGGATTCGATACCCTATTCCTAATAAAAAAGATTTGATTAAAAGACTTAGTCAAGCTATTATTTTTAGTAAATTTGATTTAAAAATGGTTTTTGGAAAATTCAAATTCATCCTAAAGATAGATATAAAACTGCTTTTAATACCCCTTTTGGTCAATATGAATGGAATGTCATGCCCTTTGGATTAAAAAATGCTCCTAGTGAATTTCAAAATATAATGAATGACATATTAATCTTTAGTCATTTTTCTATTGTTTACATAGATGACATATCCCTTTAGTCATTTTTCTATTGTTTACATAGATGACATATTAATCTTTTCCAAATCCATTAATGAACATTGGAAGCATTTAACTGCGTTCTTTTATACAATTAAAAGTCATGGTTTAGTCATATCCGCTCCTAAAATTAAATTGTTTCAAACAAAAGTCAGATTTCTAGGTTATGATATTCACCATAATACTATTTTACCCATTAGTCGCTCCATTGAGTTTGCCTCTAAATTTCTTGATGAAATTCTTGATAAAACCCAATTACAAAGGTTTTTAGGTTCCCTCAATTACATTGTTGAGTTCTATAAAAACCTTCGGAAAGTCTGTCAACCTCTGTTTGATAGGTTAAAGGATAATCCTCCTCCTTGGTCTTCTGTTCATACTGCTATTATTCAACAAGTCAAACAATATGTTAAGTCTCTTCCTTGCTTTGGTATTCTTACTGAGAATTCATTCAAAATTATTCAAACTGATGCTTCTGATATTGGTTATGGTGGCATTCTTCTCCAGAAAATCACTCCTCAATCATCTGAACAAATTGTTCGTTATCATTCTGGTGTCTGGAATAAAGCACAATTACATTATAGTACTATTAAAAAAGAAATTTTATCTACTGTTTTATGTATTCAAAAATTTCAAGATGATATTTTAAATCAAAAATTTTTACTTCGTGTTGATTGCAAATCTGCTAAATATGTTTTAGAAAAAGATGTTCAAAATCTTGCTAGTAAGCAAATTTTTGCCCGTTGGCAATCTATTTTAAGTATTTTTGATTTTGATATTACCTATATCCCTGGTTGTCAAAATTCCCTTCCTGATTTTCTTACCCGGGAATTTTTACAGGGGGGTAAGGGATGATGAGTAGTGCTACTCCACATATTGCCTATATTAAAACCCAAATTACCCATTACAAAACCCTGATACGCCAAGTTAAACACCATATTCATCGCCTCAAATTAGCCAGACCCACTACTAAAAGAGCCCAATACATCAATCACCACCAGATGCAAGCTCGACATAATTTACTTGTTGATTACGTTAGTCATTTGAATTATTACCAGAATTATTTGGATCTTCTTTCTGGTTGCTAATCATTGTTTTTTGTTCAATCACAGATGTCTCGCCCAAGGCCTCCTTCCAAGGCTTTGGTCCCATCTTCTAGTCAACCTATTCAACCTTTTGTTCCTCCTCCTTTGGAGTTAGTAAACCAATATCCCAATTTACCCATTGAATTAGTTAACCGTTACCAAATTCTTGGCAACACCCCCAGACCTAATTATTCTTCTGCTCTGGCTTCTGATCCTTTTGCTTCCTCCAACCAAGCAGTTTCAGTTACTCCATTCCCTGCTAATCCCGTCAGGTCATCTCGATCTAATTATACTAAATCATACATTACTAACCTGTTCTACAAAGAACCCAGTCACCCCAAGAGTCAAACCATTCATGAAATTGCTAAATCCTATTTTGGCTCTAGATGCCATTTCACCCTCTCCCATCCAGAAAAAACACTCACCTATTACAAAGATATTCTGATCCACAACCAATCAGTTTTGATCAAACCTATTTATGATCGAACCTATGCTAGTAAGGTTATGTATCATTCTATTTACATTCATAACATTGTTTCCTTAGCTAAATGGGGTCCTTATCAGCTTCGTGATTTACCTGGTCACTCTATTCAATACAATTACCATGATTACATTGATGCCTGGTTCAAGATCTTCTTGTACCAAAATGAAACTTTCAGTCACTCCTGGTTCATTTCTTTTGATCAAAAATTCAAATCTGAATTACTTTGCTGGTTTCTGCGATGGTGGACTCACTATGGCACCATTTCAGATATCCTCCCTGGTGATCTTATTGAGTTAATTAATTACTTTGTTTCTGTCTACCCATTCACTGCTCATCAATGATCATTTCCATCTTTGTTAATTTTTATATCCAAATATAAAATCCCTTGGATATTTAAATGGCATTATGGAATTGATAATAAAATAATCATTCGACAACACTCAGTTAAGTGGTGGGCTAAATTCAATGAGCCTCGCATATTTGAAATTGTTCACGAAGAACTCCCAATTGATCAATGTATTCCTACCCTTGCAATTGCTAAAGCCCAGCAGAACCCAACTGCTGCAATCAGCCAAGGAAGTCAGCCCAGTCTTCCTCCAATCAACCTTGGAAGCCCCTCATCTAGTGGTTCCAAGCCCATTTCATCCAAGTCCAAGATTCAACCCACAACTGATAAACCAAAGTCCAAGGCTAAGTCCAAAGCTCCTGCAGTACTGGCTCAGCCTAAGACTCAACCAAAGCCCAAGTCAAAATCCAAATCTAAGGTTCAATCAAAGCCCATTTCACCTCCTGCTCAGTCCAAAGTCAAAACCAAAAACAAGTCCAAATTATCTAAAGCTGAAGTGCTCCAGCTAGTTCAACAGATCATGGATCAAGATGAAGCCCAGTCAACCAGTTCAGAAAATTCAGAAGACAATCCAGACCATTCACAATCTTCTGAAGGATCAACTACTCAACCCGTCTCATATGGAAGATCTGAGTTCCAAGATGCTCAGGATCCATATGCCTGATCAACATAGGATTCCCTATAAATACAAATTAGCTTCAGTCAATACTCTGTTGAGAAAAGCTGTTAATTTGTATTTATATTGATTCCTTTATTCATTCCTTTATTCACATGTTCCACCGAAAGTGATGCATAGTAAAAGTTACTGTTCACTTTTACTGTTTACTGTCACTATTCACTTAATCAACTTTTGCTAAAGATGCTCAACGGTTCAATCAATCAGCTGAAAGCAGCAGTCAGCTCTGCTCAGTCTCCAATGCTGCCAGCTGCCTTCGATCAATCAACCAAGTCACATGCTGCATAGTTAATTTTCTTTTCTATATATTGTAATCAAATGTATTCATTCAGATATTCTTCAATTTTCTTTCCTTCTATTGTTGTAGGAAAAACCAGAGTGTTCTGAGTACAAATTACCTCTTTCCGTTTGTAACCCAAGTAAGATCCTTGCAGTTGCTACAATTGTAATTGTAAGTTATTTTCTGTATTTTAATTACAAAGTTTTATATTAAAATGATTTTGGTTAATTAGTGCATTCCAATTCTGTTATTCAATTTTAATCATATTTGATTTCGTAATTCGTATTCTTCATTCTTCATTCTGCTTCCACCATTTATATATATATATATATATTTTTCAAAATTTTGACTAAAAATTCTTATTTTAAGAGTCTCCTCTCATAAGAAAGAGTCTCATTAAAAGTTTGAGAAGATTATGAAAGTCTATTCCTATTTATAGGAAATGATTTTTCAAAGAGAACCTACAAAATTCTATATGAGATTCAATCAAATTATTTGAAACATATTGATTGGAGGGAGAGTTGAAAATTTCATTTCCCTCCAAAATTAAATCTAGCATTCAATCAATTTATTTGGAGGGAATGTTTAAAAAATTTAATTTCTCTGAAATAAGTGACTTTTTTTTATCAATTATGACTTTATTAAATATTATTAATAAATATTATGCAACAATTTTTGTTTTTATTTGATTATTTATATATATTTTTATTTATTTATAATTTATAATTATATTTTTTAATTATATAATATTAATTATGACGTCACGGTTCGACCGCTTTGACCCGACGGTTGAACCGGTGACTCGTCCACCCGGTCCCTTTTCCGGTTCGCTCACCGGTCCGATTTTGAAAACATTACCTTCCAGACCCTACAATGGCAAGAGCCTCATGTATTGGGTTGCCTTTTTTTAATATATTACAAATAATATAATAACTAAAAAAATAATTAAAAAAATAATTATTATATTATTTGTACAACATCTATTGATGTATAGCACTGAAGAAAAGATGAAACTATTATTCCATTCTTTCAATATTACAAAATGTTCATATATATCTATAGTTGAACCTGTACAACAGATATGTATTTAAACACGTGCTAATTACTTGTACCTAACTTTCTAACAAACTAACTCCCGAACAAACTATCTAACTAATCCATAGCTCATACAACAACTTTAAGCTAATGCAGCCACAGATACGCAGCTGCACCTAGGCTCCATGTAGTTAGACTTCATTGAACAATAACATGAGTTGCAACCTGAGTTGCGAGTGATCTTTGAGCTGCTCTTAGGCTTTTATTGAATATCCTCAAAATCGCCCTTCAAGCTAATGGGGTGATTGAACTCCATGAGCATGTCTTTGAGATACAAAAATCTTGAGACTGAGAGAGGTTTAGTAAAGATGTCAGCCAACTGGTCAATAGTGGGAATATACTTCAGAATAAGCTTCTTAACAAGAACTTGATCATGGACAAAGTGGCAATCTACTTCAATGTGTTCAGATCTTGAATGAAACACAGGATTAGATGCCAAAGCAATAGCAGATACATTGTCACACCAGAGAGTAGGAGGCACAGGGGAGGAAATAGATAAGTCAGTAAGAAGCATGCCAATCCAAGCTAATTCGGCTAAAGTATGAGCAAGAGATTTATACTCTGCTTCAATGGAGGATCAAGAGACTGTGGCTTGCTTTTTTGCTGACCAAGACACAAGATTGGACCTCAAAAATATGCAATAACCTGATGTAGATTCTCTGTCAGAAATATTTCCAACCCAGTTGGAATCTGAGAATGCATGAATATCAAAAGACCTTGGAGAATATGTCAGTCCATGACCAATGGTACTCTGAACAAATCGAAGCAATCTTTTCACTGTAACAAAGTGACCAACTGTGGGAGAATGCATATGTTGACAAGATTGATTTACTGCCAAAGAGATATCTGGGCAAGTGATGGTAAGGTGAAGAGCACCAACTAAGCTCCTATAGAGAGCAAGATTATGAAACAATTGATTTGAATCAGGTGAAGAATGAGGTTTAACTAATATGGGAAAGGAGCAAGGTTTACATTCAGCTAAACCTGCCTTGGTAAGAATATCTTGAGCATATTTATTTTAAGACAAAACATAGCCTGTGGGGGTGATTTGGATGGAAATACCCAGAAAATAAGACAAATCACCAAGTTTTTTCATAGAGAAAGCAGTATGTGTTAGGTTCCAGCTCACACTCCACATGGTGTGGGCGGCACCATGTGCTAAAGGAAGGTAGTGGAGGCAGCACCAACTCACTAAAGGAAGATAGTGAGGGTGGCACCACCTTGGCCAATTATGGCTGCCACTTCACCTACTCCTCTTCTCTTGGTTATAAATTGAGATAAGTGAGGAAGGGTTGAAGACATAATGCAGTGAGCACACTGAGGAAAACACAGTGTAGAAGAGCAGACACAGAGTGTATAATCTATGAGTGAGAGTGTTACAGAGAGAGCTGTGAGGTGTGAGTTCTGTAATCTCCCTCCGGGATAATTCTATAGTGGATATCTCTCCCGTGGACGTAGGCAATTGTCGAACCACGTAAATCTCTTGTGTTCTTGTGTGTGATTGATTTCTGGTGTCTCATAGTCCTAACAAGTGGTATCAAAGCCTCGTCCGTCGTATTTCAGAAAAATAGAGTGCGATTTTTCAAAACTGCCAAAAATCAAGTTACTCAAAATCAGGTTTTAAGCATACCAGGAGCAAGGTCACGATGAGAGGAGTCCAAAACTGCAAAGAAGAGCCCCAGAAGAGCTTGCACATGCTCTCACGCGCTCTCTAAAGTCAGCATGTGAATCCCACTCCCTGTACGTGCCCCACGCGCCGTGAAGAGGAGCCGGCGCGTGATCTCACTCTCACCCACGCGCCCCACACGCTGCTCAAGGAGGAAGACGAGTATGTTGCGCGTCTTGTGACGTCACACGCCACGTTGCCATCTACATGACTGCCACATCATCGCCACGTCACTGACACGTGGCTTCCACGTCAGCAAGCCTAGTGCCACGTGGATGCCACGTCATCAGGCCTAGTGCCGCGTGGCTGACCATGTCAGCACCCTATTGGCTAGTCAACCCAGAGGCGAAAGTTATCCGCTGCTGCGTGGCTAAGGTACACCCACAGATCTGAACTGTCCAAACTGTTTTGGCATGATCTGAGCCATTCTGTGTCCGTTTTCGACGATCCAATAGTGCTTTTCAACTATTTGGAGTATTCTAGACACATCTGTAAGGTCAAGTTTTTCATTCAGAGTTTTTTATAAAAATAAAGAATATAATGGAGGAATCTACATCAATTTCAGGATCTATGTTCAAGTTGACTCCTTCCAATTATGCAATTTGGAAGGCACGGATGGAAGACATCTTGTCTTGTAAAGACCTATTTGACCCTATTTTTGTAAAAGGGGTTAAACCTGAAGAAGTGAAAGATGATGACTGGATAAAGATGAACCGCAAGACTATCGGTTGTATCAGACAATGAATAGACCACGGTGTGTACCATCATGTCGCCGAGGAGACAGATGCCTATTCTTTATGGACAATGTTAGACGACATGTACCGGTCAAAGACTGCTCAAAACAAAGCCTTGGTGATGAGAAGGCTTGTCAATTTGAAGTTGAAGAATGATATGTCTGTTGCCGAGCACAACAGTGAATTCAAAAATTTGGTGAATCAGCTTGCAACCATCAAGATGCGCTTAGACAATGAAATGCAAGCCGTACTACTACTCAGTTCTTTACCGAACAACTGGGAGACGTTGGTGGTCTCTCTCAGCAACTCTGCACTAGAAAGGAAACTGACCATGAGCCTAGTCACAGACACCACGTACAATGAAGAGACAAGAAGGAAAGACATGGGAGATAATCAGTCTCATGCTCTTGTCACAGAAGATAGCGGCATAGAAAGAGGTAAACGAAGAAGTAGAGGAAAAAGCAAGAGCAGAGGCAGCTAGAACAACATGAGTAAATCCAGAGACAACAAAGGTTGAGGTAACTCCAGCTTCACTTGCTTTCACTGTGGCCAGGAGGGTCACAAAAAGAGAAACTGCCCAAGCTAGAAAGAGAAAGGCCAAAGCAGTAAGTCAAAAGGAGATGAGAACACAACAACCACAACAACTGATGAAATACTTCTTGCAGTTGGTGAAGAGGAGGATTGCCTTCACGTGGCTGACCACAGCTACACAGAATGGGTGATAGACACAGCTGCATCCTATCACACCACTTTCCACAGAGAACTCTTCAACTCGTACAACGCTAAAGATTTTGGCACTGTTCGAATGGGGAATTCTAGCTATTCGAAGATTGAGGGTATTGGCGACATTATTATTCAGACTATTGTCAGGAACAAGCTGGTTCTCAAAGATGTGAGGCATGTTCTAGATTTGCGCCTCAATCTTATCTCTGGAAGTGCCCTGGACCGTCAGGGCTATACAAGTACATTCGGAAATGGCCGTTGGAAGCTGACAAGAGGAGCTTTGACAATCGCCAGATGAGAGATGTCTTCAACACTGTATAAGACTCAAACGAAGATCTATCTAGAAAGTCTTAATGCAGCAGAAGACGAGAAGTCACCGGACTTATGGCACAGAAGACTGGCTCACATGAGTGAGAAGGGATTGTATTTGTTAGCAAAGCAATCCAGAATACCCTTATTCAAAGGGAGTGCCTTGAAGCCGTGTGATCATTACCTTTATGGCAAGCAACATCGAGTATCATTTAGTTCAACGAGCAAGAGGAAAACAGAAGTGCTCAGTATGGTATACTCGGATGTTTGTGGCCCAATCGAAGTGGAGTCACATGGCAGCCACAAGTATTTTCTGACTTTTATTGATGATACATCAAGGAAGTTGTGGGTGTATTTCCTGAAGATAAAAGATGAGGTATTTCAGAACTTTCAAGAGTTTCATGCAATGGTTGAAAGATAGACCGAGAAGAAGTTGAAGTGTCTTCGCACAGACAATGGAGGCGAGTACACTTACAATGCTTTTGCAGCCTATTGTGCCAACAGAGTTATCTGGCACGAGACAACAGTTCCCGACACCCCACAACACAATGGTGTGGCAGAGAGAATGAACCACACTATTATTGAAAGAGTCAGATGCATGCTCAGAATGGCAAAGTAGCCAAAGTCATTCTGGGCTGAAGCCGCCCGTACAGCTTGTTATCTCATCAACAGGTCGCCTTCAATCCTGTTGAATTTTGCGATACCTGAGGAAGTCTAGTCCAGAAGAAAGGTATCATATTCTCACTTCAGAGTCTTCGGGTGTAAGGCTTTTGCACACATCTCCAAGGAAAACAGACAGAAGCTTGATGACAAGTCCACTCCATGCATAATTGTGGGCTATTCAAATGCATCATTTAGGTACAAGGTGTGGGACCCAGTGAACAAGAAGATGTTCAGGAGCAGAGATGTTGTATTCCAGGAAGACCAGACAGTAGCAGATTTTGAGAAATCTGCAAAGTCTAGAGATGTCATCACTCCAGACTTGTTTCCATCTCCCGAGCCATTATAAAATGCTAGATGTGATGATGTGCAACAAGAAGTGCCAGAGTTGCAGGATCCTATGCCAGAAATTGAGGATCAAGAGGAAAGAGATGAAGACCCGGATGAAGAGGGTGTTGAGCGGGGGGAGCAACCCCCTTAACCAGAGGCAACTGGGCCTCAGTTGCGGAGATCTAGAAGAGCTGCCGTGCCATCAACTAAATATCCCGCTTCTTAGTATATTCTGATTATTGATGAGGGGGAGCCCGAGAGTTTTTCGAAAGCAAAGAATCATATAGAGAAAGATTGTTGGATGCAAGCCATGAAGGAGGAGATGAGTTCTTTGCAGAAGAACCACACTTATGAGCTTGTTCCACTTCCAAAAGGCAGGAGAGCCTTGAAAAACAAATGGGTGTATAAGTTGAAGAAAGATGGCAACGGTAAACTATTGCAGCATAAAGCTCGTTTGGTGGTTAAAGGTTTTAGGCAGAAGAAGCGAATGGATTTTGATGAGATTTTCTCCCCAATTGTGAAGATGACTTCCATTCGAGTAGTTCTGGGATTAGCAGCTCACTTGAATCTGGAAGAAGAACAGATGGATGTCAAGACTGCCTTCTCCGTGGTGATTTGGAAGAAGAGATCTACATGGAGCAACCAGAAGGATTTGAAGTTAAAGGGAAACAGAACCTAGTCTGCAAACTGAAGAAAAGTCTCTACGGCTTGAAGCAGGCGCCGAGACAATGATACAAGAAGTTTGATTCATTCATGATGGATCACGAGTACACAAGAATAGTAATAGACCAGTGTGTATATTTCTGAAGATTTTCGGATGGAAACTTCATCATCCTACTGTTGTATGTCGATGATATGCTGATTATCTGACGGGATACTGCTATGATCAACAAGTTGAAAAATGACTTGTCGCAGTATTTTGACATGAAGAATACAGGCCCAGCACAGCAGATTTTGGGCATGAAGATTGTTCGTGACAGGAAAGCCAAGAAGATATGGCTGTCACAGGAGAAATATGTTGAACGGGTGATTGAAAGGTTTAACATGAAAGATACCAAGCCAGTCAGCACACCACTGGTCAACCATTTCAATGTGACAAAGCGTTCGTATCCCACGACCAGCTCTGATAGGAAAGAAATGGAGGCAATCCCTTATTCTTCCGCAGTAGGAAGTTTGATGTATGCAATGGTATGTACCCGGCCAGATATAGCTCACACAGTTGGCGTTGTGAGCAGATTCCTCACCAATTCAAGAAAGGAGCATTGGCAGGTGGTCAAATGGATTCTTCAGTACTTGAAGGGAACTTCAAAGATGTGTTTATGTTTCGGAGGAGCTGAACCAATTTTAGAGGGTTATACAGATGCCAATATGGCAGGTGATCTTGATGGAAGAAAGTCTACATCAGGATTTCTGTTCACTTTTGCAGGGGTAGCTGTCTCATGGCAGTCCAAACTACAAAAGTATGTTGCTTAATCTACAACAGAGACAGAGTACATTGCTGCCGCAGATGCTGGAAAGGAAATGTTGTGGTTAAAGCGATTTCTCCAAGAATTCGGTCTACAGCAGGAAGAATACAAGGTACATTGTGATAGTCAGAGTGCAATTGGTCTGAACAAGAATTCCATGTGCCATTCACGTACAAAACACATTGATGTCCGGTATCATTGGATACGAGAAGTGATGGAAAAGCAGCTGATGAAGCTAGTGAAGATTCACACGGACGAGAATCCTTCTGACATGATGACTAAGGGTGTCACCAAAGACAAACTGGAAGTTTGCAAGAATCTAACCGGGATGGACTTCAAGTGAGAAGTCAGTTATCCATATGGGCGTAGAGGGGGAGAATTGTTAGCTTCCAGCCCACACTCCACATGGTGTGGGTGACACCATGTACTAAAAGAAGGTGGTGGGGGCAGCACTAACTCACTAAAGGAAGATAATGAGGGTGGCACCACCTTGGCCAATTATGGCTGTCACTTCACCTACTCCTCTTCTTTTGGTTATAAATTGAGATGAGTGAGGAGGGGTTGAAGACATAATGCAGTGAGCACACTAAGGAAAACACAGTGTAAAAGAGCAGACACAGAGTGTATAATCTGTGAGTGAGAGTGCTATAGAGAGAGTTGTGAGGTGTGAGTACTGTAATCTCCCTCCGGGATAATTCTATAGTGGATATATCTCCCGTAGACGTAGGCAATTGCCGAACCACGTAAATCTCTTGTGTTCTTGTGTGTGATTGATTTCTAGTGTCTCATAGTCCTAACAGTATGCATATAAGAGATAAGTGATTGAATATGAGAAGCATCATTTCCTGTGACTAAAAGGTCATCCACATAGACTAGAAGAACAGTAAAAGTAGTGCTAGATTTTTGAATAAACAAAGAAGAGTCACATCTGCTATTTTGAAATCCTTGAGATAAAAAATAGGCTAAAAAATGTAGAGTACCAAACCCTTGGTCCCTATTTCAAACCATATAAGGCTTTCTTGAGATGACAGATATGATAAGGTCAAGTAGGATGAGCAAAACCAGGTGGTTGAAGCATAAAAACCTCTTCTTCAAGAACCCCATGAAGAAATGCATTAGATATATCCAATTGCTTCAAGGGCCACTTATGATGGAGATATAGACAAAGTAAAATTCTGATTGTGGAAAGCTTTGCTACTGGACTGAATGTTTCTTGAAAATCCACTCCTTGTTGAAGATAACCCTTGGAAACAAGCCTAGCTTTGTGTCTAGCTATTGTTCCATCAAAATTCTTTTTAACTCTGAATACCCATTTACAACCTATAGCACTTTTGCCTAGTGGAAGAGAAACTAAAGGTCAGGTTTCTTGCTTTTGCAAAGCATCAAATTCTTCTTGCATAGCCTTATGCCAAATAGGTGAAAAAAAGCTTCTTGATGAGATGGAGGTTCAGTGTTTGAGTAAAGAAAATGAGTTACACTAGTAGGCTGAGGCTTAGTGTGAAGTAAACACTGAGAAGAAAGTTTAGATCTAGTGATCATGGGATGAACATTAGTAGATGCAGGTGGTGAAAGAGGTAAGTGAACTGATATAGAGTGAATGGGAATAGAAGAAGTATGACTTAACAGAATTAGGCTGAGTTAGAGAAATAGGATTGGTTGGAGTATTTGAATGAGGTTGAGTATTTGTGGGATGAGAAGAAGGATTGATTGGAGAATTAAAATGAGGATAAGAACTAGACTGTTCATTTAAGAAAGTAGGAGACTTAGAAGGAGAAGGAGAAACATGTTGAGCAAGAGTAGATGGAGCAAGGAAAGAAGATGATGGAGAAGAAATAGTGAACCAAAAGAAAGATTGAATTTGAGGTAAGGAAGGAGAAGAAGAAGTGGTGGATGATCCAGCAAAAAGAAATGTAGATTCATTGAAAATGACATGTCTAGAAAGATAAATGTCGTTTGTGCTATGATCAAGACACCTGTACACACAAGGTAGAGACTTAGGTTGGAGTTTATTAGAAGAATATGGTACAAGCCAAGGATAGCAAAGACAACCAAATACCCTGAGAAAGGAATAATTTGGAGTGTGATGAAATAAGACTTCAAAAGGAGATTTATGCTGTAACTGAGTAGAATGAAGTATGTTAATCAAGTAAGTAGCTGTAGCAATAGCCTCAAACCAAAATTTGAGAGGCATGGAGAAGTGATGAAGCAAGGCAACTGCAGTCTCTGTGATATGTCTATGCTTTCTTTCTATGGAAATGAGTATTGATGAACAATGCCATTAGCAACAATAAGCTCATTCATTTTATTATTACATAACTCGGTGCCTCCATCTATTCTAAGTATTTTTAAAACAGTCTCAAATTGTGTTTCAGCATAAGCTTTGAATTCCAAGAATGCGTCATAGACCTCACTTTTATAGGCTAGTGGATACAACCAAGTAAACTTACTAAACTCATCAACGAAAATGACATAGTACTTGTGTTGGTGATAATTACAAATAAAACACCAGAAAATACAAATAAAAAAATTACAATAACTATTGTAAGGGCTGAGACGCGGGAATTCGCTCTCTTTAAGAAGATTCAAGCCCTCTGCGGTTAGGCAAAGCCTCACACCGGTGCATCAGAAAAAACCATGACTTGTCCCCCCCAGGATACAACAGCCCAACTAAGTCGTATGGTTCACCAATACTGCACAATTGGTTGAACCCAATGCTTCATCACATACACCTTTTATTTCTTTTCCTGATAATCTCTCAAATAAAAAACTTGAGCTACCAATAAGAGAGGTGAAAGGCTCAATTTATAGGAGAGGTAACTTGAAGGGAAAATTTCTTGGTGGCCAAGTTTTCTTGGAGACTTGGTGGATAAGAATGAAGACTTGACTTGGAGACTTGGTGGGCAAGTTTTGGAAGACTTAGAGAAGAAGAAAAACTTGACTTAAAGGCAAAGAAAACTTGGAGGGAAAGAAAAGAAAATCAAACCTGTAACACATTATAATATTAAAATATCTGCTAACATTCCCCACCTATTTTAATATTATAGGTAGCAAAATCTGAGATTATTAGGCAAAGAAGGATATTATGCATCATGATAGGTGTGCTCTGCATTGAACCTCTATTAATAAAAACAATAATATCTACTCCAGAGCCAATAGTATGCTCAGCATTGAACTATGACTGCTTAAGGGAAATAAATAATTATTGCACACACATAATATTTCAGGTGTTCACATAAGCTTTAAGAGCTAACACATTACAGCCTTGTGCGATCCCAGGATTCATGAGTGTGTTTGAGAATTAGCCCAAATCTCATAGGTAGCGGCCCCACTACAACACTCACATAGGTGAATTCTGTCAAGGGTGCTCCTATAACTATGACACCTCACTCAATAAGAGCTACAGAAATTCATTAAGAGTTTTTTAATAACTCAACCTCTACAACGTTGCAGGATAAATGCACTTACATCATAGGGATGGATAAAAAGTAATTTAGTGCATTTCTCACGGCCATCATATGATCGTTTTTCTCATTGAATCCAGTTACAGGATCTCTGGTCCCTGGGTTGAGTATCCTCATACATGGCTCCTGCTATATTCAATAGGCTTCAATCCCATCCCCCTCGATGTATTCCAGACTCTATCTCTGGCTAAGGCCTTAGTTAATGGATCTGCAAGATTATCACCAGATTTAATATAATCCACATTTATGATGTCATTATTCATATAAGATCTCACAGTACTATGTTTTCTTCTGATAGGTCTGGATTTACCGTTATAACAACGGTTATTAACTCAACCAATTGCTGCGGTGCTATCACAATGAATCAATATAGGTGGAATCAGTTTTTCCCAACAAAATATTTCATTTAACAAATCTCTTAACCAATTTGCTTTTTCACTGGCTGTAGCTAAAGCAATAAGTTCAGTCTCCATTGTTGAATTAGCAATAATAGTTTGTTTTTTCGATTTCCAACTTATAGCACCACCTCTCAAGGTAAATAGGTAACCAGTGGTTAATAATGAACCACCTGACAAGGTATTCTAATCGGCATCACTGTAACCTTCAAGTACTGATACTTATTATAAAACAAGCTATATTTTATGGTACCAGATAAATCTTTCATAATCCGCTCAATGGCTAGCCAGTGATCACTACCAGGCTTGCTAGTAAACCTGTTAAGTACTCCAACTGCATAGGCAATGTCAGGTCTAGTACAGTCAGTCGCATAACGCAAGCTACCAATCATACTAGCATATTCCTTTTGATTAATTACATCCTCATCATTTTTAACAGGAAATAAACGCACATGAGGATCAAAAGGAGTAAGAACATGCTTGCACTTGTAAAAATTATATTTTCTCAACATAATGCAACTGATCAAGAAATATACCATCACAAGTTTTGGTAATTTTTATTCCCAAAATATAATTAGCCTCACCAAGATTTTTCATATCAAACTGGCTACTAAGCATATTTTTAGTTTCCACAATGATATGCAAATTAGAGTCAAATATAAGTAAATCATTCACCTAGAGGCTAATAATGACATGTGAATTTTCTTCAGATTTATAGTAGATGCATTTATCACATTCATTCGTTTTATAGCCATTCTCAACCATGCAGTAATCAAATTTCTCATGCCACTGTTTAGGGGCCTATTTTAAGCCATATAGGGATTCAACTAGCTTGCACACTTTTCTTTCTTAACCGGGTTCCACAAAACCCTCAGGCTGATCCATATAGATTTCTTCACCCAGGTCTCCATTTAAAAAGGTTGTTTTAACATCCATTCGATGAATTTTTAGATCGTGAATTACAGCCACTGTAATTAATAATCCAATGGATGAAACTTTAATAACCAGAGAAAATGTATCAAAAAAGTCAAGATCTGCTTGTTTAAAACATTTTGCAACAAGCCTTGCTTTATATTTATCAATAGTTCCATCCGGTTTAAATTTTTTTTTCAAAACCCATTTACAGCCAATAGTTTTACAACCTAGTGGTAAATCTACTAATACCCAAGTTTTATTAGATAATAATGATTACATCTCATCATTTACAGCCTCGTTCCAAAAAACAGAGTCAGGAGATGCTAAAACTTCTTGTAAAGTTAATGGAATTTCCTCCACATTAAAAACATGATAATCAGGGCCAAAATCTTTTTCTAATCTGGCTTTTTTACTCCTTCTAGGTTCAAAAACTACAGTATCTTGGTTTTGTAAAAGATGAGTAAAGGAGCCGGTTTCAGATAAAATATTTTCTTGATAATTTTGACCCCTACCATTTTTAGATTTAAAAGGAAATTTTTCTTTATGAAAAATTGCATCACCTGATTCAAAAATTATTTTGTTTTCAATATCAAAAAATCTATAGGTTGTACTAGTTGTTGCATATCCAAGAAAAGCACAAGTGGTAGCTTTCACACCCAATTTAGGTCTTTCAGGGTCCACAAGTCTAACAAAAGTCAAACAACCCCAAACCCTCAAATATCTCAAATTTGACTTATGCCCTTTCCACAACTCAAAAGGTGTAACTTTTGTTTTTTTTATGTGGTACTCTATTCATAACATAACATGCAGTTAAAATTGCTTCTCCCCACAAATTTGAAAGAGCACCTACTTCAATTAGCATAGCATTTGTTAAATTAGTTAAAGTTCTATTTTTCTTTTCTGTTACACCATTAGATGCAGGTGAATATGGTGGAGTAGTTTCATGGATTATTCCCAAAGACTAAGCAAGCGAGTTGAATCCAAAAGATTCATACTCCCGGCCTCTATCACTTCTATATCTTTTAATCTTTTTACCAAATTGATTTTCAACTTAAAGAAAGAATTCTTTAAATTTTTCAAAAGCATCACTTTTATTTTTCAACAAGTATACATAAGTGTATTTTGAAAAATCATCAATAAAAGTGATAAAATATCTATTTCCACCACATGTTAAAATTCCTTCAAATTCACATAAATCAGTGTGAATTAATTCTAACAGTTCAGTATTTCTCACCACTCTTTTATGAGGCATTTTAGTTATTTTTGCTTGACTGCAAACTTCACATTTCTCAAACTTATTTGTTAGTTTCGGAATTAATCTAAAATTACTCATGACTCCCACATATAGACTATTAATATGACACAAACGAGCATGCCAAAAATTCATAAAAGACAACATGTAAACAGAAACATGTGTTTTCTTATTCTCAACATTTAATTTAAACATTCCATCAGAGGCATACCCTTTTCCCACAAATATGCCTTTTTTAGTGATTACATATTGGTTAGATTCAATAGTCTGCTTGAAACCATCTTTGTTGAGCAAATAACTCGACATCAAATTTTCCTCATGAACGGTATGTATAACACATCTTTTAGAACAACTACACGTCTAGAGGTAAATTTCAGCTCAACATCCCCACACTCGAGTACCTTGGTTAAACTAGAGTGACCAAGCATAACAGTCCTCTCCTCATTAAAAGGAGTGAAATCTTTGAACCAATCTTTATCATAGCAAACATGCATATTGGCACTAGAGTCTGCCCACCACCCTTCCATAGATTGAACCATAAAAATATCTGTAATCATAGCCACAAATAGTTTCTCGGTAACATTAGCCTGTGGTCGAGACTATTGTTTCCGAAATTTACAAGTTCGAGCAATATGCCCACTTTTGCCACACACAAAACATGTCACATTTGTCAGATCTTGTGATGGGGGTTCTTGGTTCCATTTTTTTTGCCTCAGGTAATTTTTTTTTTTTGTGGCATTCCAGTATTTTTCCAGATTTTCTTAACTGGCTTTAAGTGACTATTTTTATGAAATCAACATTTAGGTAAAGTATTTCCTGAAATTAAGTTTACCTTTGCAGTGAAATGCTCTTGTATCATAAGCACATCTTGTCCCCGTGCTTCCTCCTCCACCCAAATCCGTGTGATTAGAGTCTCCAAGGACGTCTCTTTTTGCTTGTGACGCATTGACTTCTAAAACTCCCTCCAAGATGATGGTAATTTGTCAATAATACCTGCCACAACAAGATTGTCTCCAATTTTGATGCCTTCAGATCTAACTTCAACCACTAGCATATGAAAATCTTGTACTTGCTCCACCACTGATTTTCCATCTATCATCTGATAGCGAAAAAAGCGGCTTGTTGCATATTTTTTAGCATCTGCCTCTTCAGTGTTATAGTTATTCTGCAAGGCTTTTCAAATTTTCTTAGCGGTGATGTAAGTAGTATCATAATAATCATAAAATTGATCCGAAAGACAATTCAAAAGATAATACCGACATTTATACTCATCTGTATTGTATTTCTTGATTTTTTCAAGATGAACGGCATACTCCTCGTCAGTCATCTCTTCAGTGAAGACTTTGTTTGGATTTTTCTCAGTCAAGATATAGGCCACCTTGAAGAGACTGAGGCAGAAAAGCACCTTGCCTTTCCATCTCTTGAAATGGGAAATGGGTTCCCTTGAACCGGAAGGGCTTGTTGAGATCGCCGGTATTCTTGTTGGGCTCCTCCAATACTAGCTCCATGAATTTTACTATTTGAATCTCCTTAAAATTGTTGGTCATAATTACAAAGATAATACAAATAAAAAAATTACAATAACTATTGTAAGGGCAGAAGCGCGGGAAATTCGCTCTCTTTAAGGAGATTCAAGCCCTCTGCGATTAGGCAAAGCCTCACACCAGTGCAGCAGAAAAAACCATGACTTGTCCCCCCCAAGATGCAACAGCCCGACTAAGTCGTATGGTTCACCAATACTTCACAATTGGTTGAACCCAATGCTTCATCACATACACCTTTTATTTCTTTTCCTGATAATCTCTCAAATAAGGAACTTGAGCTAACAATAAGAGAGGTGAAAGGCTCAATTTATAGGAGAGGTAACTTGGAAGGCAAATTTCTTGGTGGCCAAGTTTTCCTGGAGACTTGGTGGATAAGAATAAAGACTTGACTTGGAGACTTGGTGGGCAAGTTTTGGAAGACTTGGAGAAGAAGAAAACCTTGACTTAAAGGAAAAGAAAACTTGGAGGGAAAAAAAGAAAATCAAACCTATAACACATTATAATATTAAAATATCTGCTAACAACTTGTAAGTAGAATAAGAATGAAAAGGGCCCCAAAAACATCACTGTGGATGAGTGAACGAGGCTTATTTACACTTGAATTTGACAATTGAAAAGGAAGTCTATGACTTTTAGCAACACAGCAGTCTACACAATCTTGAGTAGCATGATGTACATGTTTAAGATGCAAATGATGTTTGAGATGATGAAATTTCAGAGATGAAGGATGGCCTAATCTATTATGTCAAACAGTAGTAGTAACAAGAGCAGATACATCAGAAGTAGTAACATAAGCCTGTGAAAAAGATGGAGAATCAGCAGATGAAGAAACAGCAGGTGGAAGAAAATGGTAAAGTCCATTGATGTTAGATTCCTTGTGAAGAACTTTCTTTGTAATTTTGTCCTGAATCACAAAGTTAGAGTCATCAAATGTTATGATGCAATGATTATCCTGAGCTAATTTCTGAACTGAGTCAAGATTTGATGAAATAGATGATGAATGAAGGACATTATTAAGTCGAAATGAATAGTGTGGAGTAGGTAGAATTCTTTTACCAGTGTGATTGATAGGAACTGAGTTGCCATTCCCAATAGTGACCTGGTCTGCACCTTGATATGGTTGATAACAGGAAAGAGTATTGAGATCATTAGTTATGTGATCAATAGCAGCAGAGTCAAAGTGCCATGGGACTGATGATGATGAGGATACAGCATCAGAAGAAGAAGCAAGCAACAAAGGCCCTAGGTGCTAAAGATGGAGAGGCATTAGGATTAGCATGTGACATCTGATAAGAAGACTGAAAATCCATTCGGTGCCAACAATGAAGGGATAAATGACCAAATCCTCTACAAATTTGACAGGCTTGAGAAATCTGAGAATGAGATTGAGAGTATCATCCTCTTCCTCTAGTAGAATTACCAGAAAATCTGCCATTGCCTCTGTAAAATTTGCCTCCTCTTCCTCCTCTAAAAGAGGATCGACCTCGAAATGAACCAAAATTGTGTCCTCGAGGTGAAAAGGTAGGAGGAGGAGAAGTAAAACCTTTTATGGTAGAGAATGCTACTGTTGGTTCTGAAACCTTTCGTCTTTGCTTCCATATGAACTGCTTCAGAACACAAAAGAGAAGACAACTCTTCCATTGAGATACAGCCAGATCTGGCTCAAATTGTTGTTTTGAAAGCATCAAACTCATCAGGAAGGCCATTCAAGGTTAATAGAACAAGATCTTCATCATCAATAGCTACTGATGCAAGAGTCAACTGACTCACTATGTCTTTGATTTTTGAAAGATATTCCTCCATTGATTCAGACTTCTTCACCATAGAATTCAATTTATTCTTCAGTTGATGGATATGAGACCTTGAAAGAGAAGTGTATTTCTTGTGAAGAGCAGACCAGACTTCGGCACAATGATGAAATTGAAGAATGATGGAGTAGATCGAAGGAGATACAATAGCATTAAGGCAACTCAACAAGTGAGCATCAATTAGATTCCATTGAAGAAAATCTGGATTAGTAGCTTCAAGACCATTAGCATCAATGATTGTAGGAGGAGGACAAAGAATAGAACCATCAACATAGCCAAGGAGATTGGTAGCTCGAAGTATATTAGAGGCTTGACTACTCCAAATAATGAAATTGGTGGAGTCAAGCTTAACAGTAACAAATGAAGAAATATTTGTGATCAGAAGTGCAAGATTTCATGGAATTGAAGAAGACAAAGATAATACGGAAGCTGCCATGGAAGAACCCTCTATGAGCTTCACAGCTCTAATACCATGAAGAAAAGATGAAACTATTATTCCATTCTTTCAATATTACAAAATGTTCATATATGTATATATCTATAGCTGAACCTATACAACAGATTTGTATCTAAACACATGTGCTAACACTACAAGAAAATACAGAATTGGCGACCACTTTTGCCGACTAAAAATATTTTGGTTGCCAAAAGTTGTGGAATTGGTGACCAAAAATTATGTTAGTCGGTAAAAGTACAATATTTAGCTACTAATCTTTTTTAGTCGGGGTATATTAATTTTTGGCGACTAAAAAAAAATTTAGTCGCTAAAAATCTCACAATTGGCAACTAAAAAAAATTTAGTCGCTAAATTTGCCACAATTGGTGACTAAAAAAATATTTTGGTCGGCAAAATAAAAATTTATCTTTCGCGACCAAAAGTTTGGTCGGCAAAACTTTAATTTCAGCGACTAAAAAATATTTTGGTCGCTGTATATATAGTTTTGGCAACTAAAATAATTTTGTCGCTGAAAGAAAAATAAAAATTTATTTTTTATCTTTCGCGACTAAAAGTTTGGTCGACAAAACTTTAATTTCAGCGACTAAAAAATATTTTGGTCGCTGTATATATAGTTTTGGCAACTAAAATAATTTTGTCGCTGAAAGAAAAATAAAAATTTATTTTTTATCTTTCGCGACTAAAAGTTTGGTCGGCAAAACTTTAATTTCAACGACTAAAAAATATTTTGGTCGCTGTATATATAGTTTTGGCAACTAAAATAATTTTGTCACTGAAAGAAAAATAAAAATTTAATTTTTATCTTTCGCGACTAAAAGTTTGGTCGGCAAAACTTTAATTTCAGCGACTAAAAAATATTTTGGTCGCTGTATATATAGTTTTGGCAACTAAAATAATTTTGTCGCTGAAAGAAAAATAAAAATTTATTTTTTATCTTTCGCGACTAAAAGTTTGGTCGGCAAAACTTTAATTTCAGCGACTAAAAAATATTTTGGTCGCTGTATGTATAGTTTTGGCAACTAAAATAATTTTGTCGCAAATTGTCACATTCCGCGACCAAAAAATTTGTTTAGTCGCTGAATGAAAAATGAAAATTTGCTTTTTATCTTTGGCAACCAAAATTTTGGTCGGCAAAATTTTAATTTCAGCGACTAAAAAATATTTTAGTCGCTGTATATATAGTTTTGGCAACTAAAATAATTTAGTCGCTGAATGAAAAATGAAAATTTATTTTTTATCTTTGGCGACCAAAAGTTTGGTCAGCAAAAATTCAGTTTCAGCGACAAAAAATTATTTTGGTCGCTGTATATATAGTTTTGGCAACTAAAATAATTTAGTCGCTGAATGAAAAATGAAAATTTATTTTTAATCTTTGGCGACCAAAATTTTGGTCGGCAAAAATTTAATTTCAAAAATATTTTAGTCGATGTATATATATTTTTGGCAACTAAAATAATTTAGTCGCTGAAAGAAAAATAAAAATTTACTTTCACTCATCACTCTTTCTCTCTCTTTTTGTCTGTCTCTCTCTTTCTCTATGTGTCTCTGTCTGTCTCTCTCTCTCTCTCTTTCTCTATGTGTCTCTGTCTGTCTCTCTCTTTCTCTCTGTGTCTCTGTCTCTCTTCTCTTTCTCTCTCTGTCACTCATCACCCTTCTCTATCTGTTTGTCTTTCTCTCTCTCTCTGTGTCTCTGTTTTTGTCTCTGTCTCTGTCTCTCTTCACTTTCTCTCTCTGTCTTTTTTTTTACTTTCACTTATCACTCTTTCTCTCTCTTTCTATCTGTTTCTCTCTTTCTCTCTGTGTCTCTGTTTCTCTTCTCTTTCTCTCTCTGTCACTCATCACTCTTCTCTGTCTGTTTGTCTTTCTCTTTCTCTCTGTGTCTCTATTTTTGTCTCTGTCTCTCTTCTCTTTCTCTCTCTCTCTCTCATCAATCTTCTCTATCTATCTATCTCTCTCTCTATGTCTCTCGCTCATCTCTCTTCTCTCTGTGTCTCTCGCTCATCTCTCTTCTCTTTATCTCTCTCGTCTCTCTTCTCTCTCTCTTTTCTCTTTATCTCACTCGCTCATCTCTTCCTGTCTCTCTCTCGTTTATCTCTTTTCACTCTTTTTTTCCCTCTCTCTCGTTTATCTCTTTTCATTCTTTTTTTCTCTCTCTCTCTCTTTCTTTGTCTGTCTCTTTTTACCCATCTTTTCATCTTTCTCTCTCTCTATTCTCTTTCTCTCTCTTACTCATCACTCTTCTCTCTCTCTGTCTCTCTTGCTCATCTCTCTCTCTGTCTCTCTCGTTCATCTCTCTTCTCTCTATGTCTCTCTCGCTCATCTCTCTTCTCTCTATCTCTCTCTCGCTCATCTCTCTTCTCTCTATCTCTCTTTCTGTCTCTCTCGCTCATCTCTCTTCTCTTTATCTCTCTCTCTGTCTCTCGTTCATTTCTCCTCCCTATTTGTCTCTTTTTCTGTCTCTCGCTCTCTATCTCTTTCTCTCTTTGTCTCTCTCTCTCTCTCTTTCTCTCTCTCTTCTTTTTCTCTCTTTCACTCATCACTTTTCTCTGTCTGTCTGTCTTTGTCTCTGTCTTTTTTTCCTTTTTTCTCTCGCTCATTTCACCTCTCTCTATCTTTCTCATCTTTTTTCTTTCTCTATCTCTATATCTCTCACTCATCTTTCTTCTCTCTATCTCTCTTGTTCATCTTTCTTCTCTCTCTATCTCTCTTTTTTTCTATGTTTTTCTCTCGATCATCTCTTTTCAATCTCTTGCTTTCTCTCTTTGTCTATCTCTCACTCATCTCTTGTTTCTATCTCTATCTGTATCTCTATCTCTTTCTTTCTCTGTCTCTCTTTCATTCATCACTCTTCTGTCTCTATTTCTCTGTCTATGTCTGTCTGTCTCTCACTCTTCTCTTTCTTTCTCTCTGTGTGTCTGTTCGTTTGTTTGTCTCTCTCCCCCATTGTGTTCACCTTGCTCACACTTTCCATTCCCTCTTCTCTATTTACCGAGCTCTTCACTACAAGAAAATGCACTTTTAGCGATCACTTTGTCTCACTCTCGCCTATCACTCTGTCTCTGTCTATCTCTCTTCTCTATATGTCTTTCACTCATCTCTCTCTCACCACCCATCTCCTCTACCATATTCACTACTACTGCAAATGTCATTCCACTACCAGCATTATTACCATTGTTGTCATTCCACCTCTACGACTACCATTCCTACCACCATCGTTACACTACAAGAAAATACACAATTGGCGACCACTTTTGGCGACTAAAAATATTTTGGTTGCCAAAAGTAGTGGAATTGGCGACCAAAAATTATGTTAGTCAGTAAAAGTACAATATTTAGCTACTAAATTTTTTTAGTCGGGGTATATTAATTTTTGGCGACTAAAAAAAAAAATTAGTTGCTAAAAATCTCACAATTGGCGACTAAAAAAAATTTAGTCGCTAAATTTGTCACAATTGGCGACGAAAAAAATATTTTGGTCGCGGTATATATAGTTTTGGCAACTAAAATAATTAAGTTGCTGAAAGAAAAATAAAAAATTATTTTTTATCTTTCGCGACCAAAAGTTTGGTCAGCAAAACTTTAATTTCAGCGACTAAAAATTATTTTGGTCGCGATATATATAGTTTTTGCAACTAAAATATTTTAGTCGCTGAAAGAAAAATAAAAAATTATTTTTTATCTTTCGCGACCAAAAGTTTGGTCGGCAAAACTTTAATTTCAGCGACTAAAAATTATTTTGGTCGCGGTATATATAGTTTTGGCAACTAAAATATTTTAGTCGCTGAAAGAAAAATAAAAAACTATTTTTTATCTTTCGCGACCAAAAGTTTGGTCGGCAAAACTTTAATTTCAGCGACTAAAAATTATTTTGGTCGCGGTATATATAGTTTTGGCAACTAAAATATTTTAGTCGCTGAAAGAAAAATAAAAAACTATTTTTTATCTTTCGCGACCAAAAGTTTGGTCGGCAAAACTTTCATTTCAGCGACTAAAAATTATTTTGGTCGCGGTATATATAGTTTTTGCAACTAAAATATTTTAGTCGCAGAAATAAAAATAAAAAATTATTTTTTATCTTTCGCGACCAAAAGTTTGGTTGGCAAAACTTTAATTTCAGCAACTAAAAATTATTTTGGTCGCGATATATATAGTTTTGGCAACTAAAATATTTTAGTCGCAGAAAGAAAAATAAAAAATTATTTTTTATCTTTCGCAACCAAAAGTTTGATCGGCAAAATCTTAATTTCAGCGACTAAAAATTATTTTGGTCGCGATATATATAGTTTTGGCAACTAAAATATTTTCGTCGCTGAAAGAAAAATAAAAAATTATTTTTTATCTTTTGCGACCAAAAGTTTGGTCGGCAAAACCTTAATTTCAGCGACTAAAAATTATTTTGGTCGCGGTATATATAGTTTTGACATAAAAAATATTTTCTTCGCTGAAAGAAAAATAAAAATTTACTTTCACTCATCACTCTTTCTCTCTCTTTCTATCTATCTGCCTCTCTTTTTCTCTTTGTGTCTCTATCTCTGTCTCTCTTCTCTTTCTCTCTCTTTCACTTATCACTTTTCTCGGTCTGTCTGTCTCTCTCTGTGTCTCTATTTTTGTCTCTGTCTCTCTCTCACTCATCACTCTTCTATGTCTCTCCCTCTGTGTCTCTCGCTCATCTCTCTTTTCTCTATCTCTCTCATCTCTCGTCTCTCTCTGTCTCTCTTCTCTTTATCTCTCTCGTTCATCTCTCCATGTATCTCTCTCGTTTATCTTTTTCACTCTTTTTTTCTCTCTCTCTCTTTGTCTGTCTCTTTTCACCCATTTTTTCATCTTCCTCTCTCTATTCTCTTTCTCTCTCTTACTCATCACTCTTCTCTCTCTGTCTGTTTGTCTATCTGTCTGTCTCTCTCTTTCTGTGTCTCTCACTCATCTATCTCTTCTCTCCTTTCTGTATCTCTCTCTGTCTCTTTCGTTCATCTCTCTTGTCTCTATCTCTCTTGTTCTTCTCTCTTCTCTCGCTCTCTCCCATCTCTCTTTTCTCTCTGTCTCTATTGCTCATCTCTCTCTTATTTCTATCTCTCTCTCTCGTTCATCTCTCTTCTCTCTATGTCTCTCTCACTCATCTCTCTTATCTCTATCTCTCTCTCTGTCTATCTCGTTCATCTCTCCTCTCTCTCTGTCTCTTTTTATGACTCTCACTCTCTATCCCTTTCTCTCTTTGTCTCTCTCTCTTTGTCTCTCTTCTTTTTCTCTCTCTCACTCATCACTCTTCTCTATCTGTCTGTCTTTGTCTCTTTTTCTCTTTGTCTCTCGCTCATCTCTCTTCTCTCTATCTCTCTCATCTTTTTTCTTTCTTTATCTCTCTCACTCATCTCCCTTCTCTTTATCTCTCTCTCTCTCTCTGTCTCTCTCACTCATCTTTCTTATCTCTCTATCTCTCTCTTTTTCTATGTTTTTCTCTCGATCATCTCTTTTCGCTCTCTTTCTCTTTCTTTCTTTGTCTATTTGTTACTCATCTTTTGTTTCTCTCTGTCTCTGTCTCTATCTCTTTCTTTCCATGTCTCTCTCTCTCTCTTTCTCTCTCTGTCTCTCTCTCACTCATCACTCTTCTCTCTCTCTTTCTCTCTCTATTATTTATTATTATAATTTTACTTTTTATTTATTATCATTTTGGAGGGATTTTTAAATTAATTTGGTGAGGAACTCTAGAGGGATTTCAAACACACTAAAATGAGTTAGGGCTTAAACACATCTCTCTCTCTGCCATCGATTCTCTCGCGCCTCTGTCTCTCTCATTCCATCACTCTCTCTTTCTCTTCACCCATTTTGTCATCTTCCTCTCTCTCTTCTATTTCTCTCTCTTACTCATCACTCTTCTCTGTCTGTCTGTCTGTCTCTCTCTCCCTGTGTCTCTCACTTATCTATGTCTTTTCTCATATATTTTCTCTCTCTGTCTGTTTTGTTCATCTCTCTTCTCTCTATCTCTCTTGTTCATCTCTCTCCTCTTGCTCTCTCTTATCTCTCTTTCTCTCTCTATCTCTCTCGCTCATCTCACTTCTCTTTATCTCTCTCTCTCTGTCTCTCTCGTTCATCTCTCTTTTTCTATGTCTCTCTCGCTCATCTCTCTTCTCTCTATCTCTCTATCTGTCTCTCTCGTTCATCTCTCATCTCTCTATGTCTCTCTCGCTCATCTCTCTTCTCTCTATCTCTCTCTCTGTCTCTCTCATTCATCTCTCCTCTCTCTTTGTCTCTTTTTCTGTCTCTCACTCTCTATCTCTTTCTCTCTTTGTCTCTCTATCTCTCTCTCACTCTCTACTACTACTATTACCTCTCATCTACCACCGCCACTCTATCTCCTTTACCACTACCACAACTTTACCACTAATCTCCTTCGCCATCACCACCACCACCACCACCAGCACCTCACATCCACCACCTTCACCACTACTGTCGCTTTCTCTTCTCTACCACAAAAAATTAGTTCTTGATTTTTAGTATAAAAAAAAAATCGGCCACAAAAAAATATTTTTAATTGACCATAAAAAATAATTTTATTTTAACGAAAAATATTTTTCATTGAAATATTACCCCTACTTCTACCAAATAAAAAAAATTCATTAAAAAAAATGAAAAAAAATTTCCCCCTTTTTTTCACTAACCCGCCTGCCCAAACTTATTTCCCCCCTTTTTACCGTCTTTCCCCCCCTTTTTTCATTTCCTTTCAGGTTTGCAGCGCCCCTGTTTCGAAACAACACGTCTCTCTCTCTCTCTCTCTCTCTCTCTCTCTCATGGAGGCGAGCGACGAGCGGCGAATTTTGGTTCGAGTTATGAGCTCCGAAGCTACGTCTTCAAAGCTTCTTCACCAATTGCTGGGACCAGAAAATGTGCAGCGTTGGTGTCTGGGTTGTCCTCTGTTACTTCACCAACGATTTCATCATTCAACGAGGTTCCAATCAGCTCAATCTCTATTTTTCTTTGTTAAAAAATGGTTTTGATTTTTTGATTTTTGTTTTTTTGTGCGATTCTGATTTCTATCTATGTGGGTTTTGACTGTTACTTTGTTGGGTATGGTTGGGTTTGGCTGATCATCACTGGCCGAGCTCCTGCTTTGCCTTTGTGGGCTATGAGTATCATCATCCATTCGATTCGGTTCTATCTTTGCATCTATCTTCTTTCTTTTTTGATGACTTTTTTTTTTTTTGTTCTTCTTTTCACTTTTCACTTCACTTTTCTTATTTGTCTTCTTTCAGATCATGTTAGCTAGAATAGCGATTTGGGTTGTTGCTAGTCTTGCAAGATTCAATATTGTTATTTATTTTTTTATCTGAATCTTCAAAGCACGTTTTATGATTACTGTGTGGAATATTCATGTTCATGATTCCTAGTTATCCCAACTATTTGGAATTGATCATGGTCTAGTGATCTGTTCTGAATTGAATCAGATTCTGTAATTGATCTTAATTTTTGAATCTATGCATCTGTTGCACAAGTTGCTGTATTTATTGATTCAGATTCAGATTCCTAATTATCCCAAAATTGTAATATTGTAGAGAGTTTCACAAATGATTCAACATTAGGGTGAAAAGGGTTTAACAATTTATTGGTAAACTTTTTTCTGTATTTTCTGAGGTGAGCTAGCTTGCCATATCATGAACCTATTGGTTGTTCTGTTGGCTTGTCTATTCATCATGATCTGAACTTGCTGATTGCAAGACTAAGTGAGTTTAATTTGCAGGACCACATGATTCTGCTATATCAATGTGTTCCACATGTATATGTATCTTTTCTACCTCTTTCGTATTTTTGTGTTAATTAAATATATATATGTAATATGCACCTCAATTAGGAGAACAGATGCGCAAGCATTTTTTTGTGTGTGTGTGTGATAGTACTGTACTTACTGTTTTGGATTTTCACTATCAAAAACTCAAGTTTTTCCCAAGAGTACTGGATGCAAATATGATATCACAGGTTTGTTTGTTATCTCTCTTGACATTTTGTTCTCACTTTTTTTTTTTTTTCGTGTTGGACGAAACTAAAATATTATATATATATATATATTTTTTTTTTTTTCCTTCTCTCTAGGTCCTAGAAACCCTTCTCACATTGCTTTTACCCTTCCATTGTGTTATGAGAGTGTTTACTTAGGCACTTCATTCTTAATTTTCTTAACATACAGAATCATTCTTGTAATGGTATGATACAAGAGTACTGCAGCTCCCTTGAGATGTTTTTCCGTTAAATAATCCTTTGAATTTGTTATGTCAGTGTGCATCTGCAGTTGATAATTTGGCTACTTATTATTTCAAGCACATAACGGTTGGAGAGTCCCCCACTACACCAGCTGCTCTTAATCTTGCTCGGCATGTTGCAGGTCGCCCTGGTGTGTTTCCTGAAGTAAGTTGCTTCTTCTTTTTCTTCTTTTTTTATAAGTAGTTAACTGATTTCTCTTCATTTGAAATGCATATTATCAGCTTAAATATTCTAATGACAATTGAGAACCATAGGGTTTGGTTTGTCATAATGCCGACAGTGAATGGTGTCATATCAAATATAATTATGATAAATGATAATAAATTGGAGGTGACGCAATATTGTTTGCATTGGTGACATTTTATTTATAATTTTCAATACCTTTGTATAATGTGCTTGGCTCACTTTATGCGAGATGATCCTTTGTGATATGAGAAATTGTTCTTATTTTTTCTTCTCTTTTTCTTGGCACAATAATTTTCAGAACAATATCATGAGGGATTACACACATCATTTTGACCTTTGGTAGAATGCATTAGATGGGCATTCTTTATGGAGGAATGATATTTTATGATTTTTAAATGTAACAAAAAACCATTGATTCATCTCATTTGATCACACAAATTTCTTTCATAAATGTGTGATTTGGATCCAAATTTCCTTTGATACATCTCATCTGATCACACAAAAATTTAGAAGCACTTCATTTTGTTCACTGATGAGTGAAAAATTGTATGTGTCTTGCTTTTAATATTTTTTGTTCTTCTTTGTTAATATTCATGCCATATTTATCTAAATTCTTGATATACATGCCATCTCTCTCTCTCTCTCTCCTTTTTGTTATTGCTGATTATTTATTTTGTTACTTAACTAGATATTGAAAACCCTCTTTGAGATTATCCTATTTGAGGACTGTGGCAACCAGTGGAGCCTTAGCAGACCAATGTTGAGCTTGATACTTATAAGTGAAGAGGTAATAGTTGAAACTGCAAATTTTGAATTCCGTTCTTGTTTTGTAGTCTTCCTGTTTCGCAGTTCTTTTGTATGGAAAGTACAAACTAAACAGTGGTCTTAAAAGGGGTTGGAATCTAAATTGTGGGATTTGTCAAACAACCAACCATCATGTGTTGCATAAAACAAATAAATCAAGAGAAATGAGATATACCTTGAGAAATTAATTTCCATGGAACTCAAGAATTTTTCCAATTAACCACTAGAGAATCTAATTGCCAACCATTGTTCTGAACAACATAAATTATGCTTAATTTGGCAAAGTAGTGAAAAAAACAGCTTTTATAATTGGCTTTTGTCATCTTTAGTGGACTGTTAAAATTTTAATTTATATTTTTAAAATTCCAGGGACTTTTACTCTAAAATCTCTTAAAATCCAAAAAAAAATTGAAAAAGTCTACTAAAGACAAAAAAGTTTACTAAAAATTGAAAAATTGAGTCTTTGATTAATCGAGTTGACTTGTCGGAATCAGAGGCCGAGGCGTCTTTGGATTTTCTTTTGCATGAAGCTAATGAGGCGTTGATCAGTGCCTTTCTTGTTCTGTTGGGAGCAAAAGGAGAAACTTATGAAGAAGTATGCTCTCTCTCTATATATATGTATATATATACACACACACACACACTTTCTATACTACTATATGAAGCACACAACTCAGCTAGTGTCACTCATTTTCTGATATACCCAAATTGCTTGTATGTAACTGTTCAAGTTTCTTATTTAAATCACGCATAACTTTAGAACAGTTTCTTGTTGACATATAGCAAACTGGAAAGGGGTGACCGGATTGAGCTTCTTGTTGACAAAACAGCAACAATGCAAGACAGTGCTTTTCATTTTAAGAAACAGTCTAGGCGCCTCAGTCGTGCTCTTTGGATGAAAAATGCCAAGCTCTTGTAAGTACTGGTCCCTTGCTATTAAGTTAGACCTTTTTTTTTCCCTAAACATTGTTTGGAACTATATTCTTTCTCAAAGGTAGCGCAAATTATTCCGTTGATTCTTGCATTGTGTTTCATTCGATGTGTGCTTATTGCGGGGAGCTTGATGAATATTTATGATATTATTGCAGATCATCCCTGTATTTTTAAATGGTCATTTTTAAAACACAATTAAAAACTTACACAAGCAGCCCAACACTGGTCATTTTCTAAACTATGATATCATTACATTTGAAAATGGTCATTTTTAGTCGTTAGTTTGAAGCTGATAACTATTGCTCTATTTGATCAACCTATCTGTCTAGATGCCCTTTTTGAATTTCCC
The DNA here is from genome assembly GCF_055761805.1 of Camellia sinensis. Classification (NCBI taxonomy): domain Eukaryota; kingdom Viridiplantae; phylum Streptophyta; class Magnoliopsida; order Ericales; family Theaceae; genus Camellia; species Camellia sinensis. The sequence goes on from NC_138968.1 coordinate 143,552,079, forward strand.
CCCCCCCCCAATAAATTTTATGTGCTAGAAGCTCGATTTAATGATATAATGTTTTGCTAGATGGACTCTCTACCATTTGAATGCTGTTGGAATTTTGACTTCTTTAGATGATTACTTGAAGTCTTATTATATACACAATTAAAAAAAAAAAAGAAAAAGGGCCCAATTAGTATACATTAATGCGTCTTTAAATAACCATAATTTAGGTATTTAGGAGATATTGTAGGATAATCCAAAAAACTAGGAAACTAATATAACGTTATAAGCTTATTCCTAAAAAAATGCAAATATCAAATAAAATAAATCAAATACAATTTTAAAATTACAAAATAACAATCCAAAGGGATATGAAGCTTGTTCCTCACAAAATTGTGAATAAAGATGGAAAGCCTTGTATCGAAGTTAAGATTAAGGATGCAAAGCCCAAGGTATGTAGCCCTGAGAAGGTCAGTGCTATGATTCTAATTAAGATAAAGGAGACTGTGAGGCATTCCTTGGGAAGAAATTCAATTAAGGATGCTGTTGTCACAGTTGTTGGTGAGTAGAACTCTTCTAAATTACTACTATTGTTCTCCACTCTTCCAAGGATGCTGTGGTACTCCCTTTTACTTTTTTTTGCAACCTGTAGCCTACTTTAATGATGCCCAAAGGCAAGCTACCAAGGATGCTGGTATTATTGCTGGGCTGAATGTTGCTAGAATTTTAAATGAACCATCTGCTGCAGCTATTGCCTATGGATTCGACAGTAAAGGCGGTGAGAAGAACATCCTTGTGTTCGACCTTGGTGGTGGCACATAAAAAGTTAGACAATTTTTTTTTTTTTTTTAGCACAACAAAGCTATTGCAAATCTCAAACTGTCATGATGATACATTTGATGGACTATATAATCAAATAGCACCAACCACGGATCCACTAGTAACAAAAGGGTTTAGAGTGTCTGGTCGATTTGTTGCCATCAAAACTTTGATGTTCCCTCGAGCATCAAATCCATCAAGCTGATTCACAATTTGAAGCATAGTGCGCTGAACCTCATTGTCTCCACCCACACCATCATCAAAACGTGCACCTCCTATGGCATCTAGTTCATCAAAAAACACGATACAAGCTTTTTTGGAACGTGCCATCTGAAATAGTTCACGAACCAGACGGGCACCCTCCCTAACATATTTCTTAACAAGTTCACTTCCAATAACACGGATGAAACACGCATCAGTTCTATTAGCCACAGCTCTAGCTAAAAGTGTCTTACCGGTACTAGGTGGACCATAACATAGAACACCCTTAGGAGGGTCGATTCCGGGCTTCACAAACTTTTCAGGATCATTCCTTTGGAGTAACTACATAAGGAGAAACAAATAAACCATAAACAAAGAAAAAGAAAAGAAAAGAAATGAAAAAACAGAGAAAACCATAAATAAGAGAGATTGTTTTCAACACTATAGTAGTCTTCTATGTCTGTCTGTGCTTGTCAAGCTTGATTGTGTTTGCCATGACCATATATGAACCTTGCACTTTTCTCTGTGTAAACATGAGTCTCATTGTCCAATCTGTTAATACCCATTTTAAATTTGTAATTAGTAGCTTATACTCTGAAATTGATAATTTAATTACCTGCAAATGAGTTAGAAATTTTGATTTGAACTTACGATTCTCTGAAATTGATAATTTAATTACCCATTTCAAATATTGTCATTAAAAACCAAACCTAACATTATTTCTCATTTTCTTTGGTATAGATGGATGATGGATGATCTCGTGCACGAAGCTAAATTGTACAAGACTACTTGACAGTATAAGCATTTTTGGGAGGATTAAATATTTTTGGATGGATGTGTATGGATAACAAATATTAGTAGTTTTATTTGTTGATAGCTGCGCATGGATAACAAATAGTTATGTTTCAAATTGTTATACTAGATGGATGTGACTTGTGAATGAAAACTTAGAATAGTTGTATTGTGTCGAATGTTAATGAATTATGTATTTTGTCAAATGTTAATGATTCAGTTGATTTGAATGATGCTTTGAAATTATAGGTTTATTATGGATTGAATGAATTATTAGGAATTACAGGTGTATTGTTTTCTTGCTTTTGGCGACCAATTTATTAGTCGCGACAAATAAATAATTTTTTTTCGCAAAAAATGACAATTGCCGACCAAGAGTTTTGGTCGCAAAAAATACATCTATTGCCGACCAAAACAGTTCTTGGTCGTGGAATCTCACTTTTGCCGACCAAAAGTTTTGGTTGCGAAAAGTAACAAATGGCGACCAAATTTTTTGGTCGTAGAAAAAATATATTTAGCGACGAAGAAGTTTTGGTCGTGGAATGTAATTTTTGCCGACCAATTTTGTTGGTCGTTGAAAATAATTTTTGCCGACCAAATTAGCGACTAACATGTATGGTCATTGAATGTAATTTTTGCCGACCAAAGTCTTTTCGCGACTAAATAGGTTAGTCGCAATAATTATATGTTTAGCGACCAACAATTTAGTCGCCAAATAGAATGTTTTGCCGACTAAAAATCTTTTTAGTCGCTAATTACTTTCCGCGACCCTCAATTGCCGACCAACTTGGCGACCAAAAAAATTGGTCGGGAATATGTTTTGCCGACCAAAAATTAGACTTTTGCCGACCAATTTTTTGGTCGGCAAATGTGTTAATTCTTGTAGTGTAATTACTTGTAACTAACTTTCTAACAAACTAACTCCCTAACAAACTATCTAACTAATCCATAGCTCATATAACAACTTTAAGCTAATGCAGCCACAGATACTCAGCTGCAGCTAGGCTTCATGTAGTTAGACTCATTGAACTATAACATGAGCTGCAACCTGAGCTGCGAGTGATCTTTGAGCTGCTCTTAGGCTTTGATTGAATATCCTCAACAAGCACTCAAGATAAATGTCTCCTCACATCTATTGATGTATACACGTCTATATGTTTATGTATAATATATATATATATATATATGCATGTACAATATACATATACACATGCACACATATTCAAAAAGAGACCCATACTATAAATTTTGGAAGCCGGATCTTGTACACATTCAAAAGTTCCATCACGACTTCAAATAAGTTTGAAAAGGCATTGTCCAACACCATTCCATCTATAGATGGGTCTTCTGCTCCATAAAGAAGACTGCATTACATCAAACAAAATCAGAGCATCACATTTCTGGAGTCTAATAATATATCATACAGTAAGAAAAGTGATTACCAATTAATGCCTCAGACATAATTTAAAACTAAAATGGTTGTCGATTTGATTGGTCTGCTGGTCTCAAAAAGTTTTAGTTTTAGGAGATTGACTTCCCCAATAACAAAGACAATTATGATAAACAAATATAATAGTAATTGGGTAGAGAAGGGTCAAGATGCGATACCTAATGACTGCACCCATAGAACGTCCCCAAAGACCGATGCATGATATTTGTTCACTGCTTCTCAAATAAGACACCACAACCTTGAGATCATCTTTCTGGCATGCAGACGAAAAGAAACTAACAAGCTTGACAAACACCTCGAGGATATCATTAACACGGAGAAAGAGAAAAATGCACCTCATACCAACCAATGCTCACATAATCACCATCAGACAAGCCAGAACCCGAAAAATCAAGAGTAAATACAGTAATATTGGATGGAAGAAGAATTGCAGCAGCCTCCAATGCTTCTATCCTGCATCCACTGCAAGGTCCACAGGAACAAAATGATTAATTTTCCACCTCTTAATATGTGAAGCACTCTTCATAGAGACTCCAAATTCTTTCAGAGAGTGATATAAGCAATATATCTTCTCAAGCAAGGAATATTTTGAGAACAATATGCAAATATTACACGTACAAGATTCACTAATACATATGAGTGCTAAACCCACAGTCAAGCATTAAGTTTTCTGGCAATAAAATATCTTCAGTGATTGTGACAAACCTGTTTCCATGGCAGTATATAACACAAGGTAGGGGAGTGTCTTCTGGGAAAGGTGAAGGCACAAAATGACGGCACTGCAAGGTGTGGCCTCTTTGATTCCTTAGCTGCAAATTCGAAATAATACGTAGTCTGCGAAGCTTAAAACCATAATAAATATGAAACAGAATGCGTATTGTAAATAGGTAGTGGCAATGGAAGCTGAAAGTTTGGTAATGGATGTCCACACTTGCCTCAAGGTCCCGTCTTTTGTATTTTCTGCCCGCAATAGTAAAATCCTTTCCCTGTAATGGATTATAATTGGCCCTGCATATCCAGCATATAGATGGAACGACAAATACAAGGAAGATTGAACATTGAGAAACGCTAGCAAAATCTCATAAATGCTGTATAACATTAAGGTACAAGTTAATAACATGAGAGAGTGTGAGGGCACCACCATTTAAAGTATGAGATGATAGAAGTGGTCAATCTAATCGGCTATTTGCAGAGACTAATGACTAATTTGTTCCAGTCAATTGGTGCTATTGGGCACGAGGACAACTTGAAAGAATGTTTTTGGGGGTAGTAAGAAAACCTGAAGCATTAAGTAAAGCAACTTGGGAGAATTTTTTTGGGTTAATTTCATTTTGTCCTAGGTGGTTTACGTTGAAAACACATACGCTCGAACTTCAAAAGCAACACTTAAACTTGGTGTTCATGACTAAAAAGAGAAATTATCATTTTTTTCCGTGCATTTTTAACAGCGAGAGTAATGCACACACTTAGAATTGACTGAATGATTGGGCAGTAGTTTTTCCACCATATTGAATGAATAGAGGGACAATATTGCCCTTGTTCTACCAGGCTACAGAGTTGCAGCATCACTGTCTGCAACTTTTTCTTCATTATAATTTAAGCATATGGTAGTGATGAGGACGAAAACGGCAATTACAATGTGCATATTACAAAGGAGCAGTATCAAGCAATGATTGGAGAACACATTCAAAAGTACAAGAGGAGGCTCAATAATTCCTCTGCAAGTCCTAAAACTACTCAAATTGGGATGCCAGTCCAAAAATTGTAGTTCCAAGGTTTCGAAATTGAGAAATGAGCTTCAAGGTGGGTTAAATAAAATTGAATCAACACCAGATCTTCTCAACGATGTTAGTCCTCAAAGCTGAGAAATAATCATCAAGTAGATTTTGCTCTGGAATATGGCATTAATAGGTTTCATTTTTTCTCAAAAACTAGTATAAGTGCAGATCTGTTTCACTGACATTTGAACTTTGAAATGATATTTTTTCTTTATTCAAATTTGGAAAACACTTTGTAGATCAATTTATGAACCTAGTTACTTGGATTTTGGGCGCAGCATCACTCATAGGATAATTAAAGCTTATGAAAAGCTAGCAGTATTGTTGATTTTGCCTGTTACCTAAAGGGTTCCCTTGATTTGGGTCATTGGCTGCAATGATGGCTAATGAGAAGAGATTTGGGCCTAGAAGCCGAGGAAGGGTGGGTAAGTATAGGCCCCAAAATCTTGTCATATTTATAGTTTTGTTTTTGAAGCTTACTGGTGCTTTTTCTTTTTCAAGTGAAAAGGAAGGTGAGTAGATCACTTAAATTGATGAGGGGTGCTGCAATTCGTACAAGGAAACTGGCCAAAGACATGTTGTCATGGAAGAGTGTCAATAAGGAGAGAGTATTCTTCTTTTTTTCCTTTGTTAAATTGTTTGAATGAACTTGGTTGTTAAAGGGCTTTTACAACATAGATCTTGCGTTGCAAAGAGGCAAATTTATTTGTAGTTTCACTACAGATTAAATAAGCTTTCTCACAAACTTGGACTGGTTCTGCCATACAGGAAAAATATATGGGGGTCTTCTCTGGTTGGTGCACCTGCTTCTATCTTGAACAATTGGGCTGATGAATTTAATCGTTTCTGTTCTGACTTGAAAGCTCTTCCTGATCGGGGTGAGCACCTATGTTTTGGCAGTTTGCATATGTTCAATAGTCTTGTATTTATGTGGGTAATTAAGAATGGATTCAAGTTGCACTAGGACGTCGCTTCAAACATAATCTTCACCCAACTAGTCAAAAGACAATTTTGCCCATGGTTTTCAATTAATTGTCAGCAGAAATAGAAGCTTTTAGACATCACTTACTCCCTCTATGGAGAGCACAAACAATTTTGCCCATGGTTTCCAATTAATTGTCAGCAGTCTATTTAAAAGCTCAAGACATATAGCTCTTGTTTGGAACCTTCGCTATTTTATTAAGTTTTAACTATTTTAATATATTAAAATTTTTGTATTTGCAAAGGTGATTAAATTTTTTTTTGTAATTAGATGTGATATTTTTGAAAGAAAAAGTGAAGTGATTATGAGTTTGATGTAATATTTTATCTTATTAATTATTTTATCATATTTTATCTTTTTATGAATTTTAACCTAAAAAACCAAAAAATAACCTTTGCCAAACAAAGCCTAATATATAGTTGTAGTTAACGGCAACATTCAAATGTAATCACAAGCTTCCCCTCTAACCAAAAAAAAAAAAAAAACACACAAAATGTAATCAGAAGCCAATAATAGGTCCAACAAACAAGTGAAGCATTGTCAGATGCGAAAAAATAAAGCAAACAAATGCAAATAATCAGGTGGTCGGGCATGCAATAATTTCAAGCCAAAAAAAAACACTAACGTGTCACATACAGAGGGTACAAGAGATGAATATACCTGGGCGGCCGAATGACAAGGTTGATTAATAGATCTATCATCTTGCACCGAGAAACAACTTCAAGCCCACGTCGCCCGATGAAATATCAACTAGTGTAGAGCCCAAAGGAGGCTGGAATTCAATTCTCAAAACCCTGAGTTGCCGTAGTCATTACTTTTGAATTAATTGTTCAATGACACTTGGGCTAAAAAAAAAAGGCTAAACATTAGGAGTAAGTTATGATTTTTTTGATAAAAGATAGTACAATTTTTATAATCAAAATGATGACCAGTAAAGTTTTAATATGCATTTAAAAATTATGTTTCGTTATATATTATTTAAAATTTAATTTTTTATTATTAAGATAAAAAATTATTTATTAAATATTTAAATTTAATTTTGTTTATATTTGGAGAACAAATTAATTTTTAAGGTATAGTTTTGGGATAAAATGAAATTCTAAATAAATTTTGATGTCGCGTCAACACGTTCCGTCTAATTGTAGACAGAATGTAACGGCAAGGGCTAAATTGATCAAAATTTCGAAAGTTTTGGTGTAAAATTAATATTAATCAAAGTCTGAGAGTCAAATTGAAAAACACATGAAAGTTTAGGAGGCAAAATAACATTTACTCCGTTTGATTTTCAACTCAAATCATGATTTAGATAAAAATAAATTCAAAACTCTTCTCAAAATTCATAATCAAATAAAATTTTCAAAACTCAATTCAAAAACTATTTTCAAAACTCATAACCAAATTCTTTTCAAAACTCGTCTCTGTTGAAAAAAGAAATTCCAAAAAAATATTTTTTATTTTGTTCTATAAAATTATTTTTATTTTTATTTTTTTTAAATATTTTTTTTTTGAAAGAAAAATATTTTTTATTTTTTTATTTTTTTAAGTGTTGACCTAATAATTTGTTATGATTTATATATATATATATATATATATATATATGGGTGATCAAAAAATTTAAAAAAATTAAAAATTAAATACTTAAAAAATAAAATAAAATAATTTTAAAAACATTTTAAAAAATATTTAAAATAAATACTGTGTACAAATATAGTCAATGCAGCACACATTAAAAAAAATAAATATTTACAATAAAAATATTTACCCTAAAAAAATAAAATTAAGAAAAATTGTAAATATTTAAAAAAATAAACTCGAAAAATTTCAAAATACAACTCAAAACTCAAAAACTCAAAACTTAAAATACAACTCAAAATTCTTTTCAAAACTCATTTCAAAATCTCAAAACTCAAAACTCAAAATATAACACAAAACTTAAATCATAATTTAAAAACTAAACCAAACGAAAGAGCTTTTTATTTGTTTGTTCATATATTTAAAAATAAAATTTGAATTTGGTTTGTTTATTTAGTACGCACTCTGTTTTTTGTAATAGTAAAATTTTACTCTAGTTAACAATATGTTGATCTGCTTAATGACAGTAAAATTCACTTTGAATCATAGTAAAATTTACTCTGATTCAGAGTAAAACTTTACTTGGAAACAAGCTGCGTGGATAGCTTTGCAAGAGAGTATTGTGTCATGAACCAGAGTAAAATTTTACTATTCAAATAATAGAGCATCATAAGAAGAAGAAAGACAGATAAGGAGAAAAAGTTCAAAGATAGAGCAACATGATAAAAAGAAGGAGAGAGAGAGAGCATAAATAGTGAGTGACACAGACACACACACACACACAAATAGAGAGAAAGAGAGAGAGAGAGAGAGAGAAAGAGAAAGAGTGTGTGTGTGTGTGTGTGAAGGATCTTAAATATGAGGTTTGTGAACATCGCAAGCCTTCATTTTTCAGTGACGACGACTGTGAATGATTCTCAAATATGTTGATCTGCTTAACGACAGTAAAATTCACTTTGAATCATAGTAAAATTTACTTTGATTCAGAGTAAAACTTTACTCGAAAACGAGCTGTGTTGATAGCTTTGCAAGAGAATGTTGTGTCATGAACCAGAGTAAAATTTTACTATTCAAATAACAGAGCATCATAAGAAGAAGAAAGATAGATAGAGAGACAGAGTTCAAAGAGAGAGAGCATAAATAGTGAGTGACACACACACACACACACATGTGTGTGTGTATGTGTGAAGGATCTTAGATATGAGGTTTGTGAACATCGCAAACCTTCATTTTTTGATGATGACGACTGTGAATGATTTCAAATATGGGGTTGTAGATGTGAGGAGTGACGGTGGTAATGAAGATGATAGAGAAAGAGTTCTATTGTGAACGACAGTGGAAAACGATGTTGGCGCCAATAGAGAGCAACGGTGATAAAAGTGAAACAAAGAGAAGAGAGATTGAAATGTGAGAAAGTTAATCTAATGTACATGCATATATCTACATAATAAAGCATAAGAGTTTTTGAAAATATGTCAAAATATCTTAGAGATATGTTTTATTTCAAAAGTTGAGATTAATTCCCAAATTCATCATAGGAAACTGGCCAATGACATGTTGTCATGGAAGAGTGTCAATAAGGAGAGAGTATTCTTCTTTTTTTCCTTTGTTAAATTGTTTGAATGAACTTGGTTGTTAAAGGGCTTTTACAACATAGATCTTGCATTGCAAAGAGGCAAATTTATTTGTAGTTTCACTACAGATTAAATAAGCTTTCTCACAAACTTGGACTAGTTCTACCATACAGGAAAAAATATATTAAAAATTATGTTAGTCCACAGACTGACTTCTATACTAAGAATTAATATTTTTAAATGGTAATTTGATCTTGTTGAGGATCGGGGGCACACCAGGGAACTCAAACAAGCAATAACACACAAGATTTAACGTGGTTCGGAAAGTCGCCTACGTCCACGGGCAGCGGATTCACTATATTGAACAAAATTGTAATTACAACACTCTGTAATTCTCACTCTCTCTTTGCTCTCTAAGCCTCTCACCTCTCAGCTGTACGTTTTCAACTCTCCTTAGCTTCTCTATATATAGAGATTACAAAGGCAAGAGGCACCCTTTGAAATGAGCTGGCTGCCAGCCCATTTCGGTGGCTTTCCAGATTGCTTCATGGCCTCATGGCCTCATGGCCAACTCACATGGCTTCCCCACCATGTAGCTGGCTGCTACTTTCCTTCACATGGCCAGAATCTCTGTAGCCAACTCAACAAATCTCCACCTTGGCGAGGATTCTCTTATCCAACATAGTGATCGATCAACACTGCCATGCACCCGAAGGTGCTCAGTTCCGAGAGATGTTGACCAAGTCCAAACAATGTTGGAACTTGATCCCAGAAACTACCTTTGTGAGCATATCGGCCGGATTATCTGCAGTACCAATCTTTTGAAGCAGAATATCCCCTTCATTCACAATTTCTCGGATGAAATGGAAACGGACATCAATGTGCTTGGTGCGGGCATGATGAACCTGGTTCTTTGCCAAACAAATGGCACTCTGACTGTCACAAAACACCTCAACGTGCTTCTGAACAATTCCCAAGTCTTCAATCAACCCATGTAGCCAAATAGCTTCTTTAAAGGCTTCCGTCACTGCCATGTACTCTGCCTCTGTAGTAGACAAAGCCACCATTGACTGAAGCGTTGACCTCCAACTTACCGGCCCTTTAGCAAGCATAAATAAATACCCTGTTGTTGACCGGCGTTTGTCTAAGTCACCAGCATAATCTGAGTCCACATATCCTTCCAAATTCTGCCCGAGTCGGTTATCTCTCTCGAACTTCAATCCCAGATTGACCGTGCCATGTATGTACCTTAGGATCCATTTCACTGCCTGCCAGTGATTTTTTCCTGGATCATGCATATACCTGCTTACCATACTCACAGCATGCGAGATGTCAGGCCGTGTACAAACCATAGCATACATTAATGCACCAACTGCATTTGCATATGGAGCCTGTGCCATATGCTTCCGTTCTTCTTCTGTGCGTGGAGACAACGAAGCACTAAGCTTGAAATGAGGGGCCAATGGTGTACTTACAGCTTTGGTTTTCCCATTGATGCCAAATCTGTCTAACACCTTTTTCAGATACTGGGTTTGTGTCAGACAAACCGTGCCCTTCTTCCTGTCTCTCTTGATCTCCATGCCAAGAACTTTCTTTGCTTCTCCCAAATCCTTCATTGCAAACTCCCTTGCTAACTGTGCCTTGAGTTTGTGAATCTCCACCTTGCTCGTAGATGCAATCAGCATATCATCTACATATAAGAGCAAATAGATGAAGGAACCGTCGGGAAGCTTACGGAAATATACACAATGATCAAATTGACTTCTTGTGTATTCTGTCTCCATCATGAACCGATCAAATCGCTTGTACCACTGTCTCGGGGATTGCTTCAATCCGTACAACGATTTGTTCAGCTTACAGGCCCAATTCTCTTTTCCAGTAATTTTGAAACCATCTGGCTGGGGCCTGTATATCTCCTCTTCAAGATCTCCATGTAAGAAGGCAGTTTTGACGTCGAGTTGGGCGAGCTCGAGATCAAACTGTGCAACCAAAGCTAACAAGATGCGAATAGACGTGTGCTTCACAACAGGTGAGAATACCTCATTGTAGTCTATTCCTTCCTTCTGAGCATAGCCTTTAGCTACCAATCTAGCTTTGAATCTGATGTTGTCTCTGCCTGGAATGCCTTCCTTCTTGGTGTAAACCCACTTATACCCAATTGCTTTCTTGCCTTTTGGAAGTTGCACCAACTCCCAAGTCTGGTTCTTGTGAAGTGACCCGATCTCTTCATCCATAGCCTCCTTCCATTTGACACTTTCTGCATTATGCACAGCTTCTTTGAAAGTGTAAGGAATATTGTCTTCAATGATTGGAAGTGCATAGGCTACCATATCGGTCATCCAACTGGGTTTCTTAGTAACCCTTTTTCCTTTCCTGATTGCAATGGGTTCTGATTGTTGCGGAGCCTCTGGATCTTCATTTTCATCTGAACTCTCTTCAGAGCTATCCTCTGAGACTTCTTCAGGATGGTTGATTGGTTGACTAGTCTTTGCTGGAGTCTCAAACTCCACCTGCACTGACTTCTTCAATGCTTCTTCATTCTGTTGAGGATCTGGTTGCTTCAGCATTGCAGACTCATCAAAGGTAACGTCTCTTCTAATGAGAACTTTCTTTGATTCAGGGCACCACAGTCTGTATCCCTTGACACCGTCACCGAAGCCCAAGAAGATGGCTTTCTTGGCTCTTGGATCCAACTTAGATTCTGTAACATGAAAATATGCTGGACATCCAAAGATACGTAACTGATCATAATCAGTAACTGGGACTCCTGACCATACCTCCATGGGAGTCTTCCCATCTAATGCTGCAGTAGGTAGTCTGTTGACAAGATGACGAGCATAGTTCAATGCCTCGCCCCAAAATGCCTTGCTCAATCCAGACTGTGACAGCATACACCGGACTTTCTCCACCAAAGTGCGGTTCATGCGTTCTGCAACTCCATTCTGCTGCGGAGTTCCAGGAACTGTGAAATGTCTTACTATCCCTGCATTCTGGCAAACCTCAAAGAAGGGATCTGATGTATATTCTCCACCATTGTCAGATCTGAGCTTCTTGATCCGTCTGCCTGTCTGGGTCTCAATCATCTTCTTCCACGTAAGAAAGATGTCTAAGACTTCATCTTTGTGTTTCATTGTATAAATCCAAACTCTTCTAGAGAAATCATCAATGAACGACACAAAGTAGTGTTTACCTCCCAACGAAGCAGTCTTGGAAGGACCCCATACGTCGGTGTGGACGTAGTCTAGAATCCCTTTGGTACGGTGAATTGCAGTACCAAACTTGATTCTTGTTTGCTTGCCCAATACACAATGCTCGCAGAACTCAAGCTTCCCCGTCTTGGCGCCTTTCAACAGGCCTTGCTTTACCAACCCTTGTAAAGCCTTCTCACCGACATGCCCTAGGCGCATGTGCCAAAGTTTGGAAGTGTCTGATGCATCATCTTCTGAGCTGGAACTGGTGAAGACAGCCACTTTCCCTGTGACTGTAGAGCCATCTAGGAAATATAAATTTCCCTGTCGAGTACCCTTCATTGCAACCAATGCTCCTCGAATAACTTTAAGGACTCCACCTTCCATGGTTACTCTGTAACCTTTGGAGTCTAAAACTCCCACTGAGATGAGATTCTTGGTTAGATCTGGTACATACCGTACATCTTCAAGAATTCTGATTGTTCCATCATGGATCTTCAGTTTAATTGTTCCAATCCCCTTTGTCTAGCAAGCTTGGTCGTTGCCCATCAACACAACTCCTCCATCGAACTCTCGTAAGCTCGAGAACCACTGCTTGTTAGGACACATATGGAATGAACATCCGGAATCTATTATCCATTCATCCGACTGGCCATATGATGAAACTGTGAAGGCTCCTCTTTCATCATTATCTCCATCTCGTGCAATATTCACCTTCTCTTCTGTCTTGTCTTTATTTGGACAATCTTTTGCCCAATGTCCCTTCTCGTGACAAGCTGCACACTCGTCTTTTGCAAGACGTCTTTTGTCTGAAGGTTTCCCCCTGGATTTTGAGCGAGACTTTCCTCGCCTTGTATTTCTTCTGTTATTTGTTCTGCCTCTGACTGTTAATGCCTCGGATGTTGAGTCCCTATTTGCAGACTTATCTTTCCTTCTGAACTCATTGTTCACCAAGGCGTTTGTAACATCAATATACTTGATCTTCTCTTTACCGTACAGTAAAGTAGTAGTGAGATGATCATACGAGTCAGGCAAGGAATTTAACAATAACAGTGCTTTGTCTTCATCACCAACGTGATCATCCAAATTCTTCAAATCCGTAATAATTTTGTTGAAGTTATTTAGGTGTTCGTTCATCGAAATACCTTTAATGTAGTCGAAACGAAACAACCTCTTCCTCAAGTAGAGCCGGTTCTCAATGCTCTTTGTCATGAACTTATCTTCCAGCGCCTTCCAAAGCTTCTTCGCAATATCATATTCTGTAAAGGCATACTTCTTCTCTTTTGCAAGGCAAAGTCGGATGGAACTGCAAGCCAGGAGATTCACCCTCTCCCATTCTATCTCGTCCAGGTCATCTGGTTTGTCTCCCAGAGTGAAGTGCAGGTTCATTTGGACAAGCATATCCTTAACTTCGCATCTCCACATGCCGAAGTTACTGCTTCCATCGAACTTCTCTACCTCGAACTTGGCATGGGACACCGGAGTCCAATGCCTAGAAGTGCTTGTACTGGCTGAATTACTTACGGACTCGGTTGCTCTAGATTCTGCCATTTTTTAGAAACTTCAATTCAAAAAACTGACCGTACAGATGTGTCCGGAATACTCCAAATAGTTGGGAAGCACTATTGGATCGTCAAAAACGGACTCCGAATGGCTCCGATCTGGCAAAAACACTTTGGACGGGTCAGATCTGCAAAATCTGGTGCGCTGAGATGCACCCGATAATTTCTCTGGTCAACAGCTCAGGCGGCGCGGTCAACGGAGGATCGGCGGCGCGGTCAACGCGGCACCGGCTCAACGGCTCAGCTTGGTCAGCGGCTCAGGCTGACTGGGCTGACACGTGGCTGACTGTCGGACACGGGGCGCTGACGTGGCGGATGACATGGCGCTGACGCGGTGCTGGCGTGGCGCTGACGTGGTGCCACGTGGCTCGTCTTCTTCCTGGAGACGCGCGTGTGGCGCGTGGGTGAGACTGGGATCACGCGCCGGTTGCCTGAACGGTGCGTGGTGGCGCGTGGTGAGACTAGGGCTGACGCGCTTTGTTCAGAGAGCGCGTGAGGGCGCGTGTGGAGGCTTCTGGGCTCTGTTTTTGCTGTTCTGGACTCCTCTCGGGGAGTTCTTCCTCCTGGTATGGTCAAAAGTGGATTTTGAGCACTTCGAAATCTGGGCACTTTCGGAAAAAATTCGATTTTTCGCAACCCGAGCTCTGATACCAATTGTTGAGGATCGGGGGCACACCAGGGAACTCAAACAAGCAATAACACACAAGATTTAACGTGGTTCGGAAAGTCGCCTACGTCCACGGGCAGCGGATTCACTATATTGAACAAAATTGTAATTACAACACTCTGTAATTCTCACTCTCTCTTTGCTCTCTAAGCCTCTCACCTCTCAGCTGTACGTTTTCAACTCTCCTTAGCTTCTCTATATATAGAGATTACAAAGGCAAGAGGCACCCTTTGAAATGAGCCGGCTGCCAGCCCATTTCGGTGGCTTTCCAGATTGCTTCATGGCCTCATGGCCTCATGGCCAACTCACATGGCTTCCCCACCATGTAGCTGGCTGCTACTTTCCTTCACATGGCCAGAATCTCTGTAGCCAACTCAACAAATCTCCACCTTGGCGAGGATTCTCTTATCCAACATAGTGATCGATCAACACTACCATGCACCCGAAGGTGCTCAGTTCCGAGAGATGTTGACCAAGTCCAAACAATGTTGGAACTTGATCCCAGAAACTACCTTTGTGAGCATATCGGCCGGATTATCTGCAGTACCAATCTTTTGAAGCAGAATATCCCCTTCATTCACAATTTCTCGGATGAAATGGAAACGGACATCAATGTGCTTGGTGCGGGCATGATGAACCTGGTTCTTTGCCAAACAAATGGCACTCTGACTGTCACAAAACACCTCAACGTGCTTCTGGCCATGAGGCCATGAAGCAATCTGGAAAGCCACCGAAATGGGCTGGCAGCCAGCTCATTTCAAAGGGTGCCTCTTGCCTTTGTAATCTCTATATATAGAGAAACTAAGGAGAGTTGAAAACGTACAGCTGAGAGGTGAGAGGCTTAGAGAGCAAAGAGAGAGTGAGAATTACAGAGTGTTGTAATTACAATTTTGTTCAATATAGTGAATCCGCTGCCCGTGGACGTAGGCGACTTGCCGAACCACGTTAAATCTTGTGTGTTATTGCTTGTTTGAGTTCCCTGGTGTGCCCCCGATCCTCAACAGATCTTTCCTTTTGGAAATGTAATGCGTATAGTTTTTTTTTCATAATTTTCAAGTTTCAAGTGTTAGAAAAATTGAGGAAGACAAAAATGGAGCTAAAAGATTAAGGAAATTAAGAATGGATTCAAATTGCACTAGGACGTCGCTTCAGACATAATCTTCACCCAACTAGTCAAAAGACAATTTTGCCCATGGTTTTCAATTAATTGTCAGCAGAAATCACTACTAGAAAATTGACCTTTTGCGACTATTTTTTTGCGACTGCTTGTTTGGCCGTCGCAAAAAAAAAAAAAAAAAAAAAGCTCCAATTTATATTTTTACTTCTCTTTTTTTCTTTTACTTATTTGCTCCATTTCCTTAGTTTTGCCCTAGCTTGGCTTGCTCAACCTCTCTCACTCGCTTTTGCTCACCGATATGAATCTCTCTATCCCTCTTGATCTCAATCGATTGATCTCTCTATCTCGATCTCTCAATCTCTCTCCCTCTCAATCTCTCTCCCTCTCTCGATCTCTCAATCTCTCAATCTCTCTCTCACACACTATCTCGCTCTCTTTGTATTTGCGTACACATTATCTACTCTCTCTCTGCAATTTGCGCGATTCGTCGCAGAGAAACCCTAACTCTACCATGGAAAAGTTCTCTCGGAGCACTCAAATGCCGCAGAGTAAGCTCACCTCTCATGCGTTTCACCTACCTCAAAATTTACCTACATTACGCGCGCGCGCACACACACACACAAAGACTATCTTTGAGCTTCATTGTGTACATAGCGTCCTATCAATGCATAATTACATGAATGCTTATATGCATATGTATATGTATTCAGCATCGCAATGCAGATCTGTCATCAGTTCTGTTTTTGCTTCTTTTTTTTTTTTTTTTTTTTTACCTCTGCTCGGTTCTTTGATCCATAAATTGCTCGATTTGTTCTAATTTTTTGTTCTTTTTATGATTTTTTTCGTGTTTATTGGTTGATTAGTTGGTTTGAGAAAATCATCGTAAAACTTTGTGGCTATTGCTAGTGGTGATGCCTCTGAGGCCTTTGTACAAGCATTACAAGAGAAGGTTTTTTTGTTGATATTCTCATCTCATTAGAAGCTAGTATGCTCTGGTTTTTTTTATTTTTATTTTTATTTTAATTTTCTAAATTTTTGTTTTTGAATGTGTTTTTTTTATTTATTTTATTTTATGTTCATCTCTCTCTCTCTCAATAAGAATTTCTCTGGCCTCTTAATCTTGTTCTCTCTCCCTCTCTCTATCCCTCAATCTCACACACTCTCCTTGATGTTCTTCTCAGTTCAGCACCTCTGCTATGTCGATATCCTTCGTCCTCCTCAGGTAAACACACCTATCTATGTAACTCTATATATTATGTATTTGTGAATTTCAATGTTTACTCAGGCACTTGAAATTGTATAAGGGAAAGTTTGCTCTTGCAAAGTAATTAAGTTGTGGGTATAAAAATTTGACACAAATTTCCTTGTTCATTTGCTTCTCCTGGTTTAACTCTGTTTATTGAATTATATCATTTTGAATACAATGGGGCAATCAATCAAAATTTGTCATCTGTAAACAAGTTCATGTTCTCTGGTTCCACTTCGATGAATAGGATTTGAAGTTCCACATTGCTGCATTGAATTCTTTGTCATGTTGTAATGGCTGAGGCTTGAAGCAATGTACTAATATATATTCATCTGGGAAATTATGTATAGGTATATAAATATATCTACATATCTACCTGGGTATGTATTTTGTTTATAGATAATCATATTGCTGTGTACAGGGGGACCTATTTCCTTTCTAAGGTCTGAATTTTTTCCACATATTCACGATGGTTGTGAATCTCGCAATTACCCAATTACCCTTCTCATTGCGGCAACGGTTAGATTATTGTTTCCTTTTTCTTCTTCTTGTGTCCATATTCAGTTTATAATCTTGTTTCAAATTTCCAAATCATACAAGTTGTTTTTGGATTTATTTATTTATTTATATTTATTTTTTGGAGGTTTCTCTTTGAGGTTCTATTTATATGTTCTCTTGGCCATTTGGTTTTGTATAATTGGTATATATTTAGTAGTGACACCAAAGTCATGCACACGATGCTCAATGGATAGGCTAGCATTCTTTGTTTCCTGGCTTTATCAACATATGTTATGTTGCAGGTCTTTATTTTGGACATAATAAAGAAACTTGATCTGGGCAGGATTTTAGTGTGCAATACACTTCATTGATAGACACTATAGATTTTTATTACAGTTTTATACATAAAAAGTCAGAGCAGAATTTATTATAGCCTTTAGCATCAGTTTTGGAAAATGGCATAATGATAGTAGTGATAGTGAATCAGTACCCTTTTTTTAAATATAATTTCAGTGTAAGGAGTGAGCATTATGATACCAAAAAAAATGTAAAAATGCTAAAATATAGTTTAGTGTGACGCACATCCTCTGATGGATTGTAAACTTGTTAATCATCTGTAACTTGCCTTGCCTCTTACTATAATAAATTTCCATAAAAGGAACCATTGTCAAGTGTAGTAGTTTAATTTAATTGCTTGTACTGGACATTAGAGGGCAATGTCAATGTAATGCAGTGATTTGATTATGATGCTTGTACTGAATTCACAGTTTTTCGAACATCTCTCATTTGGTTATGGTTATGGAATTTAACAAAAACCATAATTTTGTTCAAATCTAAATGCATAAAACATGTAATTTAATTAAGCGCCATTTTCTTTTGCATATGCACGTTGATATGGAATCTTTAATCAGGAAGTCATCTTTTCAAATGGGTTTTGTACTGTTCTGTACCTAGCAAATCTTGCATTTGCTTATGTTTTGGATTCTACAAATAGTGGGCTATTTTGGAATGGGCAATGGGACATATAAAGCTGCCAATTTTAGTTGTGGTGTCATTGTATTTTGCAGCTAGGAAATAAATATTACGAAAGTCTATGAAACTTCGTTGCTATGTGCTCATGATATTTATTCATCTCTGTTGTGTATTGCATATGTGATTAGGGCTTTGTCTTCTGTTTGTTAGCAGATCATGAAGGAATGCACACTTGCTTTACCTTCTTCACTGTGTCGTAACATAGGAGTATGGTCATGTTTGTGTGTGCGTGTGTTGCAGATCATTCTGTAGTTCCAAAAACTTAAAAAAATTTAGTATTATATTTGTTGTGCTAATGGCTGTACTTTTTCCATTTTGTGTGTTCTTCAGGACGTATGCGATGCCTTGCTGCATTGGCTCGTTGGGAAGAGCTTAACAACCTATGCAAGGAATATTGGACCCCTGTTGAGCCAGCTGCTCGACTGGAAATGGCACCACTGGTTTGTTTTTGGCATTAGGTGGCTGTTAAATATATTCTTAAGACTCTTACCTAAGAGCAACTCCAACAAGGCTTGATATTCCTTCTCCAAATTTTAGTTAAAAAGTGAGTTCCCTATTTTAGGGAATCACTTTTTCATGAAGCTACTCCAGCACTACTCCTTATTCTTTCTCTATTTTTTTGAAATATTATTTTTTATTAATTTCTAACTCAAATATAAAAATTTATAATTTGATTGTAATGGCAGTATCCAACCTCAACATATAGTAAGCATATTTACCCTTTTTTATTCAAAGCGGGGGGACATCATTAATTATTTCAAATAGTAATTGAATCGGTAGAACACAAACGGCATCAATGCAAGAGTTACATGTTAATTGATGTTTAAATAGCACAACTCACATTAACAAGAGAGCTAGATGTCCAGAGGGCATTGAGCTTTTCAACCAAAATGTGTCAGCAAATGGCTATCAATAACCAAAATTAACAATACCAAAATATTGTACATAATATTATATTATTATTTAGGGAACATGGAAAGCTAGCTACATTTGGCTAAACCCAAATGGCCTGTTGTTGGAGAGTGGTTTTTTTGGAACAAAACTCCTTAAAAATGGCTAAAAAATAGCTTTAGGGAAGCTGTTGGAATTACTCTAAGCATCTGACATGGTTGTTCCAGGCTGCTAGGGCTGCGTGGAACATGGGAGAGTGGGATCAGATGGCAGAATACGTTTCTCGACTGGATGATGGCGATGAAACCAAACTGCGGGTTTTGGGAAACACTGCTGCTACTGGTGATGGAAGTAGTAATGGCACATTTTTCAGGGCTGTCCTACTAGTTCACAAGATGAAGGTATTCTATTTTTATGTTAGTTTTTCTAATTAGGTTTATTAATTATTGATCAAAGTCTGGTACTCTTATCTCCAGTATGATGAAGCACGCGAATTTGTTGAGAGAGCAAGGAAATGTTTAGCTACTGAGCTTGCTGCGTTGGTTAGTTTCTTATTCCTTCTCATATGATTGCATTCTATCTTTCTATATTCCTGTGGTTGCCAATTTTACCCCTCTATTTTGTAGCAACAATTTTTGGTCATTGACCATAGTATAATTTACATTGACAAGTAAAAATCATCAATTTTTTTTTTTTTTTTTGGAATGCTGGATTAACTTAGTAAACACATTATTAGACAGTAGGTGGATCCTCTAATTTCTTTGATGTTAATGCAGCAAGATAACAGAGTTGGTAATTTTATCTTTTTGAACCTGTATGGATGTTAGGGAAATGGTTTGTTTGTTACTATTTAAAAGAAGAAAAAGAAATTAGTTATGTTTCAATTTATTATTTCACATTGTCTTGCTCTTCATCTGTAATTGTTCATGTGCATTTAACAATACATAATTAAACTGATATGTTGTGGCATGGGTCAGGGAAATCAGACCTAACTGCTACTCCTACACTTATGCGTGAGACTTGTGCACTGTGTACGGTCTTTCTTTTCAATTCAACTGATATGGTAACTAAATGTAGATGACTTTAGATGCACTCATTAACTATAGGGAACCAGTAGAATGTGAGTCCCGACTCCTTATACTTCTGTATGTGAATTTCTAAAAGATCACATAGGTGTCAGTCTAACTACATCCGTATTCAGAATCATGACCCAATTTCGATTGATCCTATGATTGTACTAGAAAGCAACACCAAACTGCCTTTTTCTTTTTTTTTTCGCTTGATTTGGATGCTGTTTATGGTAGTCTGTTTGTTTGTTTCATTTTGTTCTCTTCTTGGCTTTGGCCTTTCTCTCTGGTGTTTGTTACTTCTATAGATTTCAAAAAATTGCAAATACCTTATGTTGTTGTGTTGTAACCTCTATTAAAATCTTCTGCTGTTCAAATGGTTATGGTGATGCTTAATCTTTCTTTCCTTATTTCTTTCTTTGTATATATGAGAAAATTATATTATACTTTTCACTCTCTAGTTTTCTCCCAAACTTCAGTTTGATTAAATCTTCAAACTTTAACATATGTTTCATTATAATTCTCCAGTCACTCACTGTTAAAACTTAAATAATTCTAATTCCACATAATCGATCACAGAACCGAACATAACTAGTCTCTAAGTGAACTCATTAAATCTGTAGGTTCCCACATATAAAAGAGTTGTGTCTGATGAAATTTACGTGGACGAACTGTTAAAAAACTTTGGACAAGTGTGAGGGTATGTGAGCACATTTGGAGTTATAATCCTTCATTTTTTAGGGGCTTGGCTCATCTAAATGACACCTCAAGAGGCCTTGAAAATTTGGTTGGGCTGCAGGCCTATGAACCGAATACCGAGAGAGAGCCAAGTTCTGTATGCTGATTGACCCAAAAAATAGTGGCCATGTTTACTGAATTTCTGAGGGAAATGAGGATCAACCCAATAAAGGTTGGTTTTTTTAATTTGGCAATAGATTACACTAGTAGTTCTATTATACATATTATAGTTCCCGCAATCCCTCTTGTTTCACTTGTTTTTGTTCTGATAACCAGAATTTTGGTTATATTTTCTAGTCTTTCTTATGTTCATCTGACATAGAATAATTATGTGTGTGCTTTCTTATGTTCATCTTTGTTGCTTGTGACATTTTGGTTGGCATCAATTATAGGTTGCCAAAGCATTAGTGGAAGTGTTTGTTGAAATGATTTTGATGAATATGGGTGCAAGGTGTTATGCCAGTTCATTGATAGAGTGGAGAAACACCCGAGCAAAAAAATTGATGAGAAGATTGGCCAGTTCTGGATTGTATTTTTTTCATAAAAGAACTTTTTTCAAGTTTTTAGTTGTAATAACTTTTACATGTAGCTCAAATTTTGAGACTCAAATAGAATGTTCAATAAAACTATAATGCTATACTGTCTGAATTCTTGTCATTGTTATTCCTAGAGTGCTTAACGCTACACTTTCATTTATTTATTTTTATTTTTATTTTTATTTTTAATTTTTTGCGACGGTAACAAGATGGTCGCCAAAGATCATGTTAGTGTTTTTCTTTGTTTTTTGCGACGGCAAAATAGCGGTCGCCATAAGTAGTTTAGGTGGTCGCAAATAATTTGCGACCGTTGTTTTGCCGTCGCAAAAAGTATTTGCCACCCCCATATTCGCGACCCCCATTTGCCGTCGCATGAGCCGTCGCAAAAAGTCTTTTGCGACTGTTTTTTATTATTTGCGACGGTTTATAGCGGTCGCAAAAAGTGGTTTTTTTAGTAGTGAATAGAAGCTTTTAGACATCACTTACTCCCTCTACGGAGAGCACAGACAATTTTGCCCATGGTTTCCAATTAATTGTCAGCAGTCCATTTAAAAGCTCAAGACATATAACTCTTGTTTGGAACCTTCGTTATTTTATTAAGTTATTTTAATTTTTAACTATTTTAATATATTAAAATTTTTGTATTTACAAAGGTGATTAAATTTTTTTGTAGTTAGATTTGATATTTGTGAAAGAAAAAGTGAAATGATTATGAATTTGATGTGATATTTTATTTTATTAACTATTTTACCATATTTTATCTTTTTATGAATTTTAACCTAAAAAGCCAAAAAATAACCTTTGCCAAACAAGACCTAATATATAGTTGTAGTTAACGACAACATTCAAATGTAATCACAAACTTCCTCTCTAACCAAAAAAAAAACACACACACAAAATGTAATCAGAAGCCAATAATAGGTCCAACAAACAAGTGAAGCATTGTCAGATGCGAAAAAATAAAGCAAACAAATGCAAATAATGAGGTGGTCGGGCATGCAATAATTTCAAGCCAAAAAAAATAAACACTAACTTGTCACATACAGAGGCTACAAGAGATGAATATACCTGGTCGGCCGAATGACAAGGTTGATTAATAGATCTATCATCTTGCACCGAGATACTAGGGCTGAGTAAGGAATTCGTAAAATTCGTAATTTAATCTAATTCAGTCTAATTCGATAGGTTTGGATTGATTTTTTGAATCCGCGGTTTGGTTCCGGATTGAAGAATTAAAAATCCGTAGTCCATGAATTGGTTCCGGATTGAACCCCACGGTTCCGGATTGGAACCGATCCGGACCGTATACAAATAGTCTATATTTTTATTATACATCCCCCCATAGTATCTTCTCTTATTTTATATAAAATCTAAACTCAAACCTAAAACTATATAATATCTTCTTTTATTACTTTTGTTTGTTAGTTTTTAGTTTTAATTTGTAATGGTCTAAATACTTATGGTGAAACTTATTTTCTTCTTGTTGTTTAAATTCTAAAACAGTATGTCACTATTATAGAAAAACATGTTACTATTGTGGAACTAATATAGCGCTATATTTATATTTTTATGAAATTAAAGTGTTATATATATATTTTTGTTATTTAATTATGTGAATCTGTGGTCCTAAACCGATCCAATCCGTATTTAAATGGATTGGTTCCATGATTTAAACGAATTGAATTAGTTCCAATTTTTCAGGAACCGTAGATAATGGATTGATCCTGATTTTATCCCAATCCGATCTAATCCGAACCATGCTCACCCCTACAAGATACAACTTCAAACCCACCTCGCCCCATGAAAGATCAACAAGTGTAGAGCCCAAAGGAGGCTGGAATTCAATTCTCAAAACCCTGTGTTGCCGTAGTCATTACTTTTGAATTAATTGTTCAATGACACTTGGGCTCAAAAGAAAAGGCTAAACATTAGGAGTAAGTTATGATTTTTTGATAAAAGATAGTACAATTTTTATAATCAAAATGATGACCAGTAAAGTTATAATATGCATTTAAAAATTATGTTTCGTTATATATTATTTAAAATTTAATTTTTTATTATTAAGATAAAAAATTATTTATTAAATATTTAAATTTAATTTTGTTTATATTTGGAGAATAAATTAATTTTTAAGGTATAGTTTTGGGATAAAATGAAATTCTAAATAAATTTTGATGTCACGTCAGCACATTCCGTCTAATTGTAGACAGAATGTAACGACAAGGGCTAAATTGATCAAAATTTCAAAAGTTTTGGTGTAAAATTAATATT
Source organism: Camellia sinensis (assembly GCF_055761805.1). Lineage (NCBI taxonomy): Eukaryota > Viridiplantae > Streptophyta > Magnoliopsida > Ericales > Theaceae > Camellia > Camellia sinensis. Next base: position 143,576,036 of record NC_138968.1, read on the forward strand.
AATCAAAGTCTGAGAGTCAAATTGAAAAACATGTGAAAGTTTAGGAGGCAAAATAACATTTACTGCGTTTGATTTTCAACTCAAATCATGATTTAGATAAAAGTAAATTCAAAACTCTTCTCAAAATTCATAATCAAATAAAGTTTTCAAAACTCAATTCAAAAACTATTTTCAAAACTCATAACCAAATTCTTTCAAAACTCGTCTCTGTTGAAAAAAGAAATTCCAATAAAATATTTTTTATTTCGTTATATAAAATTATTTTCATTTTTATTTTTTTTTAAATATATTTTTTTTTGAAAGAAAATTTTTTTTTATTTTTTTAAGTGTTGACCAAATAATTTGTTATGGTTTATATATATATATATATATATATATATGTGGGTGATCAAAAAATTTTAAAAATTTTTTTAAAAAATTAAATATTAAATATTTAAAAAATAAATAAAAAATATTCAAAAATACTTAAAAAAATAATTTTAAAAACATTTTAAAAAATATTTAAAATAAATACTGTGTACAAATATAATAAATGCAGCGCACATTAAAAAAATAAATAAATATTTACCCTAAAAAAATAAAATTAAGAAGTTTTTTTAATATTTTAAAAAATAAATTCGAAAAATTTCAAAATACAACTCAAAAACTCAAAATTTAAAATTTAAAATACAACTCAAAACTCAAAAACTCAAAACTTAAAATACAACTCAAAATTCTTTTCAAAACTCATTTCAAAATCTCAAAACTCAAAACTCAAAATATAACTCAAAACGCAAATCATAATTTAAAAACTAAATCAAACGAAAGAGCTTTTTATTTGTTTGTTCATATATCTAAAAATAAAATTTGAATTTGGTTCGTTCATTTAGTATGCACTCTGTTTTTTGTAATAGTAAAATTTTACTCTAGTTAACAATATGTTGATCTGCTTAATGACAGTAAAATTCACTTTTAATCATAGTAAAATTTACTCTGATTTAAAGTAAAACTTTATTTGGAAACAAGTTGCGTGGATAGCTTTGTAGGAGAGTGTTGTGTTATGAACTAGAGTAAAATTTTACTATTCAAATAATAGAGCATCATAAGAAGAAGAAAGACAGATAGAAAAACAGAGTTCAAAGATAAAGCAACATGATAAGAAGAATGAGAGAGAGAGAGAGAGAGAGAGAGAGAGAGAGAGAGAGCATAAATAGTGAGTGACACACACACACACACATAGAGAGAGAGAAAGAGTGTGTGTGTGTGTGTGTGTGTGTGTGTGTGAAGGATCTCAAATATGAGGTTTGTGAACATCGCAAACCTTCATTTTTCAGTGACGACGACTGTGAATGATCTCAAATATGTTGATCTGCTTAACAACAGTAAAATTCACTTTGAATCATAGTAAAATTTACTCTGATTTAGAGTAAAACTTTACTCGGAAACGAGCTGCGTGGATAGCTTTGCAAGAGAATGTTGTGTCATGAACCAGAGTAAAATTTTACTATTCAAATAACAGAGCATCATAAGAAGAAAAAAGATAGATAGGGAGACAGAGTTCAAAGAGAGACAGCATAAATAGTGAGTGACACACACACAGTGTGTGTGTGTATGTGAAGGATCTCAGATATGAGGTTTGTGAACATTGCAAACCTTCATTTTTTGGTGACGACGACTGTAAATGATTTTGAATATGTGGTTGTAGATGTGAGGAGTGACAGTGGTGATGAAAATAATAGAGAAAGAGTTCTATGGTGAACGATGGTGGAAAGCGATGTTGGCGCCAATGGAGAGCAACGGTGATAAAAGTGAAACAAAGAGAAGAGAGATTGAGATGTGAGAAAGTTATTGTAGTCTAATGTACATGCATATATCTACATAATAAAGTAGAAGAGTTTTTGAAAATATGTCAAAATATTTTAGAGATACATTTTATTTCAAAAGTTGAGATTAATTCCCAAATTCATCCTAGGGTCAAGATTTTTTTAATTACCAATCACCCACCTTCTTTTCTCCGTTTTTATTCACTTATACATTCTCTCTCTCCTACTCATTCACCCAGCTTATTTTCCTTATTTTTGTTCACTTATACATTCTCTCTCTCTTTTTTATTTTCCTTTTTATTCTTTATTTTATTTTTCTCTTTTTGTTCACTTATTTTATTTATAACATGTCTTCAAGCACGAGCATACACTAGTATATATATATATATATATATTTATATGAAGATATTATAGTAAAAGAAATAAATTTTAAAATAATAAGGGATCTTGAAAGAATTTATATAATTATTGTTCTTTTAAATGACAAGTTAGACACCGAAGGAACTATTACCAAATCTCCCAATTTTATTGTTATTATATATTTTTGGAAATCATGTTTACTTGTGGGGTCTAGAAATTCAATTATATTTAGTATTAAAAAAAAATAATAATAATAATAAACAAATAAAAAAGAGTGCTATATCATCAAGGATTATAACTTATATATTTTATGAATTCGTATTTTTACATAAATAAATTATATTAGAAATATTTAGGACTTGTTTGGTTAGTTTTTGAAAGAGCTATTTTTGAAAAAAAAATCAAAATTTTGTTTGGTTTGTGATTTTTTTTCAAAAAATTTCCAAAATCACTTTTTCTCTCTCATCTCTCATTCTCAATCACTTTTTTTCTTACACATACCTACTCAATTACAACAAAATATCAAATCATCCCAAACTCCAAAACTACTTTTAAAATATACAACCAAACAAATCAAAAAAAAATTCTAAACTCTCTCCTCAAAAAAATTTTCAAAAACAACTCTCTCAAAAACAAACCAAACAAGCCCATAGTATTTTTATTAGAAGGCTATATAGGGCTAGAAATCTCTTTCCCAATTTCAGTCCAAAAATTGAGGCTTGGTTTGGGAAGTAGGTTGGCTTTTTGGCTTTTTGATTTTTTTGGCTATTTTAGCTTGGGCTAAAAAGCTTGGTTTGGGAAGGGCTTTTTGACTTTTTTAACTTTTTTTGTGAGAGAAGAATGTAATGATTATAGGTTGGATGTGATATTTTGTTTGTTATGACTAAAATAACTTATTTTGTTTTTTGTGGCTAAAATAGTCAAAAAAAACCTGAAAACCATCTTGCCAAACAGAGGCTGAATGGGTCAAAAAAATTGGTCAGGCTTACTTTAGGAGTTAAAACATCAATATTTTTTTTTTTTTTTTTTTTGCGACGTAAAAAAATGATATTTTTGTAAGCCTAAGTCTCTCAGGATAATCGACTACCTGTTTGATTCAACCCGAGGGAATCATCACTAAAGCACTAGTGAAACTCATTAATCATCCTAAATATGATCAAATTTCAATCAGAATACAATAGAAGACCTATGTAGATAATTACTAAAAATTGGACGAAATTCAAACCTTAAAAATAAGACTAAATTGGACGACGGAGTGGGCCGGTAGATGCAACCTTGCTAGCACAATTAATTTAATTGGACGAGCAGAGGTTTCAAACATGAAACCTTGAACAAGAGTGAGAATCCTCTCCTTGCAGCTTCTGTTCTTGCGCCCGTCCTTGCAGGCCTTCGGGTCTACTTTTAGGCCCAATTTTGATAATCCGAACCATTCATATTTTATGATTTATTCAGTATATCATACCTGTAAAAAATCAAGTTGATCGGATATCAGAAAGAATATGTTTGGAAAACTGTTTATTAAATTCTTTAAAAAATAGTGTTTAGTTCAATTTTTCAAACACATACTTTCTGATATCCGATCAACTTGATTTTTTACAGGTATGATATACTGAATAAATCATAAAATATAAACGGTTCAGATTATCAAAATTGGGCCTAAAAATAGACCCGAAAACCTGCAAGGACGGACGCAAGCACAAACTTGCAAGGAGAGGCTCCTGACTCCTTGAACAAATGATTCTTTGCATTGTCCTGTCACGTGTAAAATCCAAACATTATGTCGTATGTGTTTTCCTCCAAAACAAAACCAGCACAATTCTTAAAAATACACTGATTTGGAAAGGCGAAGATATGATAGTATATTTGAGCACCCAAGATCCTCGAAAAACAAATAAGGCAATAGTTTTTTGAAAAAATAAAAAATAAAATAAAGAAATGAAATACTTCCAGCATAAAATAAAACAAAACAAAACAAAACAAAATAAAAAGAAAAAGAAAAAAATTTGCAAATAAATTCTTAAACTGTTTCTTTTTTTTTTAGGCTTCAAAAATTGGATGTGATTGTAGATTGACATGTGAGTGGACTTTCTAAAGTCTATTTTGAAAAGTAGCTTGTTTCTATTTATTTGTTTATTATAAAAAAATATACCAAAAAAATAAAAATATGATATAAGGTAAATTAGTTAATAAATTAACTTCTTTTTTTTTTTTGTTTTCCCAAAAAAAAGACTAACTCCACACACACAAAAATATTGTATTTATTATCCAGTAATCAAGTTTTTTATCATAATTTATTTCATTTCATTTTTTAAAAATTTTATTAGTCCCTGTGCTTGAGTTGAGACATAAGAAAGCTTATTGTATTATTGTGAGAACATAAGCAAAACAAAATTGTAAGCAAACAAATATACATATGGATTAGTCTCGTGATGGTAGCAATGTATGAGTGAGGATCCTCTCCTTGCAGCTTCCGTACTTGCATCCGTCCTTGCAGGCCTTCGGGTCTACTTTTAGGCCCAATTTTGATAATCCGAACCGTTCATATTTTATAATTTATTCAGTATATCATACCTGTAAAAAATCAAGTTGATCGGATATCAGAAAGCATATGTTCGGAAAACTGTTTTTTAAATTCTTTAAAAAATAGTGTTTAGTTCAATTTTTCAAACACATACTTTCTGATATCCGATCAACTTGATTTTTTACAGGTATGATATACTGAATAAATCATAAAATATAAACGGTTCGGATTATCAAAATTGGGCCTAAAAGTGACCCGAAGGCCTGCAAGGACGGACGCAAGCACAAGTTTGCAAGGAGAGGCTCCTGACTCGCAATTGTATCGGCATGTATAGGATTTGATCTATTCAGTGACGTTATGTCTTTTCACTCTCCAATCCAACACACTAGACTTGTCCTTTTTATGCTCCATCTTCGAAAGATCGGAGCCTAATTCGCTAGAAAGAACATTATTGCTTTCCATTTCTTCCCATTTTACATAGTAATTTAATTTCTTTTTTTATTTATTCAATAAATTTTAAAAATATATATATATTTTTTTTGGTTTCAATTCACTCAATCAAAACCAGCTGTTAAAACCAAATTGTATCGCACTTGAAGGTTGAAACAGAGTTTATAGAGAAAGCACAAAAATAATACAATAAAATGTGTAATTTTTTTCCATCATATGAAAAAATTAAAAGGGTATAAAAATTAAACAGTAACTATCGGAAATTCTTCCTCATTGACTTGGAATTAGCTTGCTGAACTAAATCAATGTCATCGATTGCTTTTCGCTTACGGAGATTAATCGGTGGGGCAGCAGCTCGAACAGCAGGGAAGGGAAGCTCAGAAAAAACTGTGTATAGAGCAGAAGTTGATTGGAGCCCAGGATTGAAGAGGTGGGTGATGTCCTTCAAAGGCTTCCTGAACCTTTTCTGGGCATTGTATGTGGAAGATTGACCAATTGAAGGAACTGGATTGGTTATATTGTCACTGAATGGAGGGATGGTCTCTTTGTTCTCACAGAGAGAGGCACCCTCCATTTCTCTCTCTCTCTCTCTCTCTCACTCTCACATACACACACACAGGTATGTTGGTGAGATGGGTTTGTATGGTGGAGTGAGCTAGATATAAAGATGGGTAAAACAGGCTTGATTTGGAGGGATGATTAAAAGTTGTATTTTGCTTCAAAGTTTTTTTGTTTTGAGAGTTCAAATTCAGCATTTTAGATCGAGGGAGGGAGGATTCGTTTCATGCTATTTTTGAGTTTGAAAGTAGTTTTTAAATTCTTAAGTAGGCAAATGGTTGAAATGTCTGTCTGTCTGAGTCTCAGAGAGAAAAAGTAGGAAGAAGAGAGAGATTTCAAATTTTGGGAGTCCCCAATGAAAAAGAATATTAGAACATTTCCCGGGTGGTTTGTAAAATGATTTTGGGTAAAATTAAAATAAAATGCTTTTGGCGGGCCTAAAGTGAGCCAAAAGGAACTTTTTGGGATGTTGGCCAATAAATGAAGATAAGTTACGGAAATTTTATTTCCACATATCATATTGTCTCTGTTTACATACTTAGCTTTCGTTTGAGAAATGAGTTAACTTTTTAATTTTTTAATTTTTTTAGTTATTTTAGTCTGGGCTAAAAAATTTGATTTGGGAAGGACTTTTTGGCTTTTTGACTTTTTTTGTGGGAAAAGAATGTAATGATTATGGGTTGAATGTGATATTTTATTTTTTGTGGCTAAATAGCCTATTTTGTCATTTGTGGCTAAAATAACCAAAAAAACCCGTTTAGCTCTTGCCAAACGGAGCCTTAATGAACTTTATTTAAATTACAAATTTATTTTTAAATAAAATGACCAAAATAGACATCCATCCACTCACCCACTCACTTAAACATTTAAAATAGAGATTTATGTATACATTTTTTTCTTGTAAAAGCTCTCTGTGCACATCCACTGTCCATTGCCTACGTTATTGACACTCATTCTCACACACTTCACTCTTTTTCACACTCTCCATTACTACCTTCTTCCTCTACTCTTTCTTACATTTTATTGTCTACCTTCTTCCTTCATTCTTTCTCACACACTCCATTGCCTACCTTCTTCCTCCATTATTTCTTACACATTAGACATCATTGCTAACATTCTTCCATTGTTCACTCATTAGGTTACCGTTGCTTATCAAACAAAACTTGATGGAAGATTTGCCAAACATTTCAGAAAATCATAAGGATATGCAAAAAAACCAATGCAGCGATGGAAATGTAACTTTTTTTGCTAAGAAATTGTTTTGCGTAATTTTTGTTCACAATCACCATTCGGCAAATAGTGCCGAATACATAGACAGTATACGAAAAATAACAATCGAACAACATTAATTTCTTCGGAACTCAACTTCCGAAATATAATTCGAAACTCAACTCTCGAAATATATTAAACCATTCGGAACTTAATTTTCGAAATATATTAAAACATTTGAATTCCAACTTCCAAAATACGTTAAAATATTCGACTCTGAAGTTCCAAGCTTTTTTTTTTCTTTTTTTTTTTGGTTTTGTGTGTGTGCATAAAGTATCCGCTCAAGCAAGTGAGGTTCATCCTGATTGTGTATTGGACTACACTAGTAATTTACAACAAATCAGGCACAGAGACATCAATCATGGCAAGCCCTGCCGGCACAGCATGACAACCACGAATATTTGTGTAGGCTAATATGAGGGTGTGCACACATTTTTTTATTAAATAAGTATATTTGGAATGTAAGGTGTGTGGACTGAGATAAATGCCTACGAATCAAATTACTAAGTGAGTGGAGTGAGAAATGATGTACACAAAGATAATGTGGTGTGTGGAAATAGAATTTCCCAACAAGTTGTCATGTGTAGGTGTGTGTGTGGTGTGGAGTGATTTAAATGTAAAATTATTTTTTCTATTTTGTGAATTGAACGGGTATTGTTAGGTTTGTGGAGTTCACCATGAGTCTTATTTCGATAATTCGAATTATTCAATGTGTAGAGTTCATCAAGTATTTTATTCTTATAAAAAATCACATTGACCGGATATCGATAGTCTTTTCATCAAAATATATTTTTATTAATAGTTTATTTTTAAAATCTTATTTACCATTAACAAAAATATGATTTAATCAAGGGCTATTGACATCCGATCAACGTGATTTTTTGTATGAATAAAATACTCGACGAACTCTACACATTGACAGTTCAGATTATCAAAATGGGACTTGTGATGGGCCCTACGGACCCAACAGTATTGTTCAGTCCACAAAGTGGCCTGAATAGAATCCTTTCCCAATTATAAATTAGCTTGTGAATAATGGATTGACAAATAGTCAAATTACGAATGATTCCAATTTGTTAATTGATTAAAAAATAATTTAAATCTATATGTGTGTGTGTGTGTGTGTGACTCTAGTTTACAATAAATTTTACATCTTAAATATCTCTCACACTGATTTTAATTTGATATTTTATTAGAAACAAAAAAATATATATATGTATACTACAGTGGAGTGAGACGGTTTTGATTGTAAATTATAATTTTCAAATTGCAAATCAAACTAACTCGTATTTAATGGGCGGGTTGATGTGAATCAATGCGGATTTAACAATATTTTGCACAACACGTATCATGTGTGTCTCATAATTTTAAAGCAAAATTAGGCTAGATTGTAGCTAATCTCTCCATCTAGTTCAATTCATTATGGGCTTACTTTAGCAATTTGAATAGTTTATTTTATAAGGCCTGTAAGCAAAATTATTTATGTTAAAAATTAAATTAATCAAACATCGTTAAGCACTTAATCAAATGACACTTTCCTTGAAAAAAACTAAACAAACTTCATTTTTAAAAGAAAACATAGTCTGGAATCATATTTTATGGTGTTGTTGGGCCACGGTGGGCATGACTCCAAGCCTATCTCGATAATCCAAACCATTAACTATCTAGAGCTTGTCGATTATATCATTCTTACAAAAAATCATGCTGATCAATCATAGTAACCAATTGATCAGATTGCATTTGTTTCAACGGTAACTATAATTTTAAAAATACATCACAGACACAGATGCAATCTTATCAAATTGCTATTGATATCCAATTAACTTTATTTGTTGTAAGAATGATGTACTCAACGAATTCTACATATTGACGGAGAAAAATTGTTCGCCTTTTTAAAATCAAATTGTCATTTGATTGCTTTTTGAACAAATTTGATGCAATCAAGTGGTTGCTAATATTCGATCAACTAATTTTTTGCATGAATAATTTATTTGACGAACTCTAAAAAAACAATAATTCACGTCATCAAAATAAATTTGGAAATAGAGGATTGATAAATAGTCAAACTTAACGAGTCAAACTATTTTTTTCAACTAAAATGGTTTCTCTTTTAAGAGTTAGAGGAAACGATGGCCAAGTACTGACAATTACTAAATGTCAACAATCCCGCTAGGTAACTTGAAATAGTCGAGGCTCGAGTGGATCGACTTTGATTTTTCAACTCACTCTTCTGCTGTGCTTAATTCTCACACATTTTCGCTCTCTCTCTCTCTCTCTCTCTCTCTCTCCCTCTCTCTCTCTCTATAATGATCCCAGTTTTGAACCGACACTTGTGGTAGTCCAGATTCGGGTTTATGGTTTTTGAATGTTGTTCATTGTTGTTTTCTCTTTATTCTTCCTTAAATTTTGTTATTTGGACGTGTTGAGGGTGTTCAAAATAGGTTGGTTGCTTGGTTTTCAAACCTTATGTTGCCCGAATTTTTGGTCCTCCACTCGAGCGGCACTTCTTGCGCTCGAGCGGGATTTGCGAACTCTCAGTACTTTGCACATCTGCAAAAGTACAAGAAGAGTGTTTTCTACGCTCGAGCGGCGTTTCTTACGCTCGAGCGGGTGGGCACTCGAGCGACCTTTTTTATGCTCGAGCGGTTTTTCTGTTGTCTGCAGAAGTACTGGATGTGTGCATTCTGCGCTCAAGCAGAACAACTTATTGTGTTTGACGCTCGAGCGTCAACTATTGCGCTCGAGCGGACTGTGCGTATATCAATTCGCGAAAATGACTTTTTACGTCACTTTTTTAGATCTTTTCTTCTAAAAACCCTAAAGTGACACATTTTCTCTCTAAAATACTCTGTCTCTCTACATTTTCTCCTAGATTCATTGATCTCTCTGCCCTAGTGTTTTTAGAAAAATAGTAGATGTGACAACCCTCACTACTGATTAGTGCTAATCTATGATTAGGCATGTTAACTGACTGACTGACTGAATTACTAAACTGATTGATTGATTGTGCTAGTTTGAATGCAATTCTATCTGTTGACTGTTAAATTATTTGTTCACGTTTTATGCCTTAAACTGCAAATTGAAGGCCTTATCGGCGACCGAACTAGAAATTGATTAGTGTTTTATGCTAATTGAGATTTATATGATTTTATGGTGTATTTAATTGAAATGTGTTTTGGTACGTTTAAATTGGATTAAATAATGCTAAATTACAAGAGTTGGCCTTATTTGCAACTTTACCACCTAGTGGCCCACTTCCTTACACATATTGAGGCTTAAATACACTTAGGCAAAACATTTCCTCAGCCAGTTCCTTAGACTCAACCGACTAGAGAGAGAGGGAGCTAGAAGAAACCTGTCTTCATCTTGCATTGCTTGGAAACTTAGTAGTTTTGAAGAGGATTTGGCAAATTGAGCTTCTCTTCTTATAATTCAAGACCTAAGGTAGGACATTTACCTTCTTGTTTGTGAATTCAAGCTAATTGTTGCATGGTTCATGGTAAATAGGAGCTTAAGATCATAAATTGGTTGTAGATTGTTGAATAGAGGCTTAATTCATGTATGCATGTGCATATTTGGAAGTTTAAAGTTGTTTTCATGGAAATTCTTGCATGCATGTCCATATTATTGTTATAGTCCATGAATTCCTCATGTTTTTGAAAGAATTGGCTCATTTGTTCTTGAATTAGAAGCTTTGAAGTTGATTTAATTCATACATGTTATGTGTTACATCATGTTCATGGAATTTGTTTGAATTTGTGTTCAATTGAACTACCTTTGGGCCTTGATTTTACAAATTGAGCTTTGAATCATGTTAGACTATGAATTTACAAGTGTTTTCCAGAAAATTGGCCCAAGAGGATCGAATTTGATGCATTGAAACTTGTTTTTGAGCTTGAGGCTCAAATCTGGAAATTCCAGATTTTGGACTCACGCTCGAGCGGAGTGACTGGTGCTCGAGCGTGAAATTCGTGCATCCAGCACTTTACACTATTTTACAGTCCGCTCGAGCGGGGTATTGGACGCTCGAGCGAGGACTTGTGTCACACGCTCGAGCGGGTATCGAGCGCCCAATCGAGCGTAATTTTCACACACCCAGTACTTTTGACATGTTTTACAGTCCGCTCGAGCGGGGTAACTCGCGCTCAAGTGGAGTATTTTTTTTGCCTGTACGCTCAAGCGGGTAAACCCACACTCGAGCGGGACCCTTGTTTTTTGAAAATTTGTTAAGTGTTTTAAAATGGCATCTTTGCATGCTCATTTCATCCTAGGCATTCTTAGGCCTAGTTTAAGGCATCTTAATAAGGATATTGATGTAGAACTACACTGAGCCAAAGTAGGGACTAAGTCTTTGATTCCCGAATATGTAACTTAGTGTGTGTTCGTTCTGTCACTGTATAGGGTTGGCTTTCGGAGACGCGCTCTAGCTGCTTATAGCCTAAAACTCTGTGAATAACAATGTTGTAAAGATATGTTCGAAAATGAATATTTTCTAAATGATCAACTGAACTGTTTTCTGAACTGTTTACTGTTAACTGAATGAATGTTTGTCCTCTATTCTAAACTGTATTGTGGCATCCTTAGCAACTACTGTTACTGTTACTGCTACTGTTACAGAGATCTCTATCAGTTCCTATCTTGGAACTTCTATTTACTGTTACAATGGCCATCATTGACTGTTTGGTCTTTTAAGACCTACTGTTTACTGTACTGTTCTGTTAATGGATGTACCACATATGACTGAATGACTGATATACTTGTAATAACCCTCACCACTGATTACTGGTTAACCACTGATTACTGCTAAACTAAGACTGATTGTGATAAGTAATTGAATCGATTGAAATACTGAACTGACTGATTGAATGTACTAGTTTAAATGCATTTCTATCTGTTTGACTGTTAAATTATCTGTCCATGTTTTATGTTTAAATTGCGAATTGAAGGCCTTATCGACGGCCGAATCCAGAATCGATTGATGTTTTCTGATCATTAGAATTTATGTGATTTTATGGTGTGTTTATTTAAAAACTGATTTGGTATGATTAAATTGGATCAATATTGATAAATTACATATGTTGCCTTTAATTACAACTTTGCCATTTGAGTGGGCCACTACACCAAACTTTGTCTAAGACTTAGTCTTGCATTGCACAACTCTTCCTCAGCCATTTTGAGAGCATAGCCGACTAGAGTGAGAGAGTGAGAGGAAAAGAGTGTTTTCAACTTGAATTCATCAATTTTAGTTTGGAGATTTGAAGGAAGTGAAGAGAGATTGCATAATTGAGCCTCCTTGCCTTTAATTCAGGACTTAAGGTAGAGATTGTACCTTCTTGCTCATGTAATCAAGTTATATGTTGCATGGTTTATGGAAGTTTAGAGATTAAGGGCATGAATTAACTTTAAATTGTTGAATTGAAGTTCATTCCATGCATGCATGTTTATATCCTAGCATTTTGAGGTTGAATACATGGAATTTGGCACTTGCATGTTCATATTTTTGCATTGGACCATGAACTCATCTTGGTTTTGAAGGAATTGACTCATTTGAGCAAGTAATTGAAGCTTTGAATTGGTTTAAACTCATGCATGTCATGTTTGAGTTATGTTCTTGAGTTTTGGTTTGAAATTGGATTTATTTTGAACTACCTTTGGGCTTTGTTTTTTACAATTGAGCTTTGAATCATGTTAAACTATGAGTTTTGAAGTGTTTTTCTAGGAAATGGGCCCAAAGGAGTCGAATTTGATACATTTGGAGTTGAATTTGAGCTTGAGGTTCAAATCTAGGAATTCTAGATTTTGAACTCACGCTCGAGCAGGGTTACTAGCGCTCGAGCGTGGAAATCATGCTCCCAGCATTTTGTTCTATTTTTAAGTCAGCTTTAGCGGGGTAATTTATGCTCGAGCGGGACATTGTGTCTTACGCTCGAGCGGATGTCGAGCGTCCAATCGAGCATAATTTTCACACATCCAGCACTTTTGACTGTTTTGCACTACGCTCGAGCGAGACCCCTGTTTTCTGAAAATTCTGAAAATACTTTTAAAGTGCATCTTTGTATCCTCATTTTATCCTAGGCATTCTTAGGCCTAGTTTAAGGCATCTTAATGAGGATATAGATGTAGAACCACACCGAGTCAAGATAGGGATTAAGTTATTATTTTTCCAACTGTGAACTTATTGTATGTTCACTCTGTAACTATGTAGGGTTGGCATCTGAGGACGCGCTCTAGCTTAATTGTAGCCCAGAACTCTGTGAGTAACAACTGTGTAAAGATATGTTCAAATATGATTATCTTCTGAACAATTGAACTGTACTGTTTTCTGAAATGATACTGTTACTGAATGAATGATGTCCTAATTGTGAACTGTATTGCAGCATCCTTAGCAACTACTGTTACTGTTACTATTACTGCTACTGTTACAGAGATCTCTATCAATTCCCATGTTGGAACCACTACTGTTTACTGATATGATGGCCATCAGCTGACTGTTCCGTCTGATAAGACCTACTGTACTGTTTTACTATTGGATGTACCACATATGACTGTTATGACTGAATGACTGATATACTGAATCAATTGACTGTTTTCAATACTGAAAGGACATTCATTCTTAACCTTTTTACGCGTTATGTTATTCACTGGGCTTTAGCTCACTGCTCATATATATATGTAGGTGTACAGGCACCGGACCATTGCTAGAAGCGTCGGGGTAAACTCCAGTTTTGTCAAGCCAACCTATGTGCCTCACTGCGAGGTTTTGAGCCTGCCAAGCTATGGCTTTGGGGAGTTTTAATTTCCCCTGTCTATCTCTGTATCTATTTTTGTAATGTTGTATAGACTGATAACACTGTACTGTACTGTCTTATAGGGATTAAGTCCCTAACCTGGATGATTGTAAATGTTGTACAAACTGTTTTGCACTGATTGTATATATGTATGAAAAGTCTTTTTGCATATAGACTGTCACAGCTCATTAGACACTGTGTACTTACTGTTTTGGCTTCCGCTATGGCCCTGTACTCTGTATTTCTGTTAAGCAGGCCTTCGGTAATCTCGGATTACTGGCCGGTTACGGTGCTAAACCCATAGGAGCGGGTTTGGATCGTGACAAAGTGGTATCAGAGCAATACTTAACCATGAGTTATACCGCACACACGTGTCCAAATGAGCTATAGGGTGTCCTAGAAAAGCAATTAGGGCATCACATGAGCATGAAAAGTGTGTGTGGACATGACATGAATATGTGTTAATGTGTTGAAACATATAACTGCTTATGTTTAAATGTTTAAAGTATGCAACTTCCTATGTTTATTATTATAATGTTGCATATAGTGAAATGGATAATACAAGCACTACTAATGAAACTGAATCCTCTAAGGCAAGAATGGCGAGGTTGGAAAGAATGGTGGAACTACTAACCGCAAGACTAGAACAACAACAGAACCAACAGCCCTCACCTCCTCCAATACAACCAGAGCCACCTGTTAATGATGATATCATAGCTCTGACACAGAAATTTAGTAAAATGAAACCGCCATCCTTTTAGGGAGGCCTTGAACCCTTAAAAGTTGAAGCCTGGGTTCTTGAAATAGAAAAGTTATTTGAAGTGTTCCCGTGCTCTGAAGAGGCGAGAAGAGGCGGATGTTAGTCCGTGATACCAACACTGTTGTAACTTGGGCTCAGTTCAAGGAGTCCTTTTTCGAAAAGTATTTCCCTCAGTGTGTCAAGGACAGAAAGGTGACTAAATTTGAACAACTGAAACAAGGTACCATGTCCATGGGAGAGTATGAGACAAAGTTTACAGAACTTGCCCGTTATGCACCACACATGGCTGATACAGATTACAAAAGGCCAGGAAGTTTGAAGGTGGCCTTAATGTAGAAATACTCGACAGGATTAATGTACTGAAACTGCTCAAATATGTAGATGTTCTTGACCGAGCCATTATGGCCGAAGCAAATATCGAAGCTTTGAAACAGACTGAAACACCCGCAACTGAGTGGCGCAGGAAGAAACGGGGTTTTAAATTCAAGAAAGGCAAGAATAACCCACTGAACAAAAAACAAAACTCAGGGTCAACCACCAGCTCCAGTCAGGGAAATGGTTCCATACCGCCCTGCTCCGAATGTGGTAAGAAACACAAAGGGGTTTGTTATAAATTATCTGGTGCTTGTTACAGGTGTGGCAAGGTGGGCCACATGGTAAAAGATTGCCCCTCTGCTCCTCAAGGCAATAGTAAAGCTGCAGCCAGCGGCGCAGCATCAACTGCTCCACCAAAACCCAACCCCAAAGCTACTGGGAAAGAGCTTATGAGGCAAGGCCGAGTGTTCGCACTCGTACCAGGAGACGTACAAAATACCGAGACCGTTGTGTCAGGTATCCTCTCAATTTGTACTCAAAATGCTTATGTACTGATTGATTCAAAGTCTACACATTCATACGTGTCGCATGCCTTTTCGCGAAAATTGAATAGACCATTAGAACTCATGAATTATCTGCTAGCTGTATCTTCACCTGTTGGGGTTCTATGACTTGTGCTTATATGTACCCTGCATGTGAAATTATTGTTGGGGATATGCATCTGTATATTGACTTACTGCCACTGAATATTGACCATTTCGATGTAATATTGAGGATAGACTGGTTACAAAAATATCATGCTACTATTGACTGTGTAACTAAACAAGTGATTTTCCGTCCACCTGGCTTACCCGAATTTGTGTTTAATGGGGTTGGAGTAGTACCTCCCCCGTATCTGATTTCATCCATGAAAGCCTGTAAATTGATTAAGAAGTGAGATAAAGGGTATCTGTGTTATGTATTGACTGTACCAACTGATGCTAATGCTGATGTGAACAGTATTCCTATAGTCAGAGAATTCCCAGATATTTTCCCATATAGTCTACCAGGGGATTTGATTGATAGGGAGATTGAGTTCACTATTGATGTAATTCCGGGTACACAGCCGGTGTCTAAAGCTCATTACCGAATGGCTCCGACTGAACTGAAAGAATTGAAAGTGCAACTGCAAGAACTGTTAGACAAAAAGTTCATCAGGCCTAGTACTTCATCGTGGGGCGCACCTATCTTATTTGTGAAAAAGAAAGATGGCTCACTGAGACTCTGTATCGACTACCGTGAATTGAACAAGGTAACTGTGAAAAATAAATATCCATTGCCGCGTATTGATGACTTATTTGATCAGTTACAGGGTGCTCAAGTTTTCTCTAAGATTGATCTCAGATCCGGATATCATCAGCTGAAAGTTAAATTAGAAGACATTCATAAATCTGCCTTTCGAACGAGGTATGGACATTACGAATTTTTAGTTATGCCTTTCGGAGTTACCAATGCACCTGCTGCATTTATGGACCTCATGAACAGAATCTTTAAACCATTCCTCGATGACTTTATTGTTGTATTCATTGACGACATTCTGATTTATTCTAAGAGTAGAGAAGAATATGAACATCATCTGAGACTTGCCCTACAGGCCCTAAGAGAACAGAAACTTTTTGCTAAACTGTCTAAATGTGAATTTTGGCTTGATCATGTTATGTTTTTGGGACATGTTATTAGCAAGGATGGAATTTCAGTTGATCCACAGAAAGTTGAAGCAGTAGTGAATTGGCCTAGACCAACCAACGTTACAAAAGTCCGAAGCTTTTTGGGATTAGCTGGATATTACAGAAGATTTGTCAAAGATTTCTCCATAATTGCCTTACCGTTGACTCAATTGACTCAAAAGGGGATATCATTTAACTGGACTGACCAAAGGGAATTAGCATTCCAAGAGTTGAAAACTCGACTTGTGACTGCACCGGTTCTTACCCTACCTTCAGGTACGGATGGTTTTACCATTTTTAGTGATGCTTCTCATAAGGGTTTGGGATGTGTTTTAATGCAGAATGGGAGAGTTATTGCCTATGCTTTCCGACAACTGAGACCGCATGAAAAGAACTACTCGACCCATGATCTAGAACTTGCAACAGTAGTATTTGCATTGAAAATCTGGCGTTACTACCTTTATGGGGCGACATGTGAAGTATATACCAACCACAAGAGTTTGAAATATTTCTTCACACAGAAGGAACTGAACATGAGACAGCGGAGATAGCTAGAATTGATTAAAGACTATGACCTACAGATTTTGTACCATCCGAAAAAGGCCAACATCGTTGCCGATGCATTGAGTCGGAAATCGATTGCGAACTTAGCCTGTTTACTCACTGGACAGAAAGAGTTGCTTTGTGACCTTGAGAAATCTGAAATTGAGATTGTTTTGCGAGAACAAGGCGAAACAATAACTGCTATTTCTGCTCAACCGGCACTGATTGAAGAGATTAAAGAGAGGCAGCAAGAGGATGACTTCTTGAAGAAGATCATCGATGAACGAGAATCTAAACCAAGACCAGATTTCAAATTTGAGAATAATGTACTGAAATTTTAGGGAAGATTGTGTATACCGAATGACTCTGAACTGAAAAGAAGAATTCTGCAAGAGGGCCACAATTCGAAACTCTCTATCCACCCAGGAAATACAAAAATGTATCAAGACTTGAAACTGAATTTCTGGTGGCGGGGAATGAAGAAAGAAATTGCTAATTTTGTATCGAAATGTCTTCATTGCCAACAAGTCAAAGCCGAACATCAACGACCCGCAGGTTTACTGCAGCCCTTACCTATACCGGAGTGGAAATGGGAACATATCACCATGGACTTCATTGTTAGTTTACCTCGCTCCAGTAAAGGTATGGACTCAATTTGGGTTATTGTTGATAGATTGACTAAATCTGCTCACTTCTTACCTGTCAAAACAATCTATAATGCGGACAAATTGGCTATACTCTATATTGATGAGATTGTTAGATTGCATGGAGTGCCTATGTCTATTGTTTCTGATAAGGACTCGAAATTTACATCGAGATTCTGGCAAAGCTTACAGACTGCATTGGGTACTGAACTGAGACTGAGTAGTGCCTATCATCCTCAGACAGATGGCCAGTCAGAAAGGACCATCCAGACTCTGGAGGATTTACTAAGAATGTGTGTTCTTGATTTTTAGGGAAATTGGGAAAGCCATTTACCATTGGCTGAATTCGCCTACAATAACAGTTATCACTCAAGTATTGGTATGGCGCCTTTCGAGGCATTGCATGGCAGAAAATGTCGATCTCCGATTTGCTGGGAAGAAGTTGGAGATGGGCCATTGCTTGGGCCCGAGATTGTGTATGAAACTACAGAAAAAGTAAAACTGATCCAACAGAGACTGAAAACCGCACAGAGCCGATAGAAAAGTTATGCGGATGTCAGAAGGCAAGACAGAGAGTATGAAGTAGGTGATCACGTTTTTGTGAAAAGTGACACCGATGAAAGGCCAGACTCGTTTTGGAGTCAAGAGCAAGTTAGCGCCGAGATATGTCGGACTGTATGAGATTATTGAGAAAATCAATCCGGTGGCGTATCAAGTAGCGCTTCCTCCTGAAATGGAGCATATGCATAACGTCTTCCACATTTCTATGTTGAGGGATTACCTTCGGGATCCTTTTCACGTGATAGAGCCTACTCCTGTAGTGTTGAGTGATGGCTACACTTACGAGGAACGGCCTATTCAGATTGTAAACAGACGGATCAACAAGTTGAGAAACAAAAAGATCTCGTTAGTGAAAGTTGACTGGCAAAATCATGGTGGCGTGTACGCCACTTGGGAAAGGGGAGATGACATGGCCAAGAGATATCCTGAACTATTCCCTCTAAATCCTGTTTTCTTCCAGAATGAAGGTAACTCGAGTTTAGAGGACTAAACTATTTTTAAGGAGAGGAGACCGTAATAACCCTCACCACTGATTACTGCTAAACTGAGACTGATTGTGATAAGTAATTGAATCGACTGAAATACTGAATTAACTGATTGAATGCACTAGTTTAAATGCATTTCTATCTGTTTGACTGTTAAATTATCTGTTCATGTTTTATGTTTAAATTGCGAATTGAAGGCTTTATCAGCGGCCGAATCCGGAATCGATTAATGTTTTTTGATCATTAGAATTTATGTGATTTTATGGTTTGTTTATTTGAAAACTGATTTGGTATGATTAAATTGGATCAATATTGATAAATTACATATGTTGCCTTTAATTACAACTTTGCCATTTGAGTGGGCCACTACACCAAACTTTGTCTAAGACTTAGTCTTGCATTACACAACTCTTCCTCAGCCATTTTGAGAGCATAGCCGACTAGAGTGAGAGAGTGAGAGGAAAAGAGTGTTTTCAACTTGAATTCATCAATTTTAGTTTGGAGATTTGAAGGAAGTGAAGAGAGATTGCATAATTGAGCCTCCTTGCCTTTGATTCAGGACTTAAGGTAGAGATTGTACCTTCTTACTCATGTAATCAAGTTATATGTTGCATGGTTTATGGAAGTTTAGAGATTAAGGGCATGAATTAACTTTAAATTGTTGAATTGAAGTTCATTCCATGCATGCATGCTTATATCCTAGCATTTTGAGGTTGAATACATAGAATTTGGCACTTGCATGTTCATATTTTTGCATTGAACCATGAACTCATCTTGGTTTTGAAGGAATTGACTCATTTGAGCAAGTAATTGAAGCTTTGAATTGGTTTAAACTTATGCATGTCATGTTTGAGTTATGTTCTTGACTTTTGGTTTGAAATTGGATTTATTTGAACTACCTTTGGGCTTTGATTTTTACAATTGAGCTTTGAATCATGTTAAACTATGAGTTTTGAAGTGTTTTTCTAGGAAATGGGCCCAAAGGAATCGAATTTGATACATTTGGAGTTGAATTTGAGCTTGAGGTTCAAATCTGGGAATTCCAGATTTTGAACTCACGCTCGAGCAGGGTTACTGGCGCTCGAGCGTGAAAATCGTGCTCCCAGCATTTTGTTCTGTTTTTAAGTCAGCTCTAGCGGGGTAATTTATGCTCGAGCGGGACATTGTGTCTTACGCTCGAGCGGATGTCGAGCGTCCAATCGAGCGTAATTTTCACACATGTAGCACTTTTGACTGTTTTGCACTACGCTCGAGCGAGACCCCTATTTTCTGAAAATTCTGAAAATATTTTTAAAGTGTATCTTTGTATCCTCATTTCATCCTAGGCATTCTTAGGCCTAGTTTAAGGCATCTTAATGAGGATATAAATGTAGAACCACACCGAGTCAAGATAGGGATTAAGTTATTAGTTTCCCAACTGTGAACTTAGTGTGTGTTCACTCTGTAACTGTGTAGGGTTGGCATCTAAGGACGCGCTCTAGCTTAACTGTAGCCCAGAACTCTGTGAGTAACAACTGTGTAAAGATATGTTTAAATATGATTATCTTCTGAACAATTGAACTGTACTGTTTTTCTGAAATGATATTGTTACTGAAAGAATGATGTCCTAATTGTGAACTGTATTGCGGCATCCTTAGCAACTACTGTTACTGTTTACTATTACTGCTACTGTTACAGAGATCTCTGTCGATTCCCATGTTGGAACCACTACTGTTTACTGATATGATGGCCATCAACTGACTGTTTGGTCTGATAAGACCTACTGTACTGTTTTGCTACTAGATGTACCACATATGACTGTTATGACTAAATGACTGATATACTGAATCAATTGACTGTTTTCAATACTGAAAGGACATTCGTTCTTAACCTCTTTATGCGTTATGTTATTCACTGGGCTTTAGCTCACTGCTCATATATATATGTAGGTGTACAGGCACCGGACCGTTGCTAGAAACATCGGGGTAAACTCCAGTTTTGTCAAGCCAACCTATGTGCCTCACTACGAGGTTCCGAGCCTGCCAAGCTATGGCTTAGGAGTGTTTTAATTTCCCCCATCTGTCTCTGTATCTGTTTTTGTAATGTTGTATAGACTGATGACACTGTACTGTACTGTCTTGTAGGGATTAAGTCCCTGACCTGGATGATTGTAAATATTGTACAAACTGTTTTGCACTGATTGTATATATGTATGAAAAGTTTTTTTGCATACAGACTGTCACAGCTCATTGGACACTGTTTACTTACTGTTTTGGCTTCCGCCATGCCCCTGTACTCTGTATTACTGTTAAGCAGGCCTTCGGTAATCTCGGATTATTGGCCGGTTACGATGCTAAACCCATAGGGGCGGGTTTGGGTCGTGACAATACTGATTCAATGAACTGTTTTTGTTACTGTAAGGACATTCATTCTTAACCTCTTTACACATTATGTTATTCACTGGATTTTAGCTCACTGTTCATATATATATGTAGGTGTACAGGCACCGAACCGTTGCTAGAAGCGTCAGGGTAAACTCCAGTTTTGTCAAGCCAACCAACGTGCCTCACTGAGAGGTTCCAAGTCCTTCAAGCTAGGGCTTTTAGGGTGTTTTAGTTTCTCCCCTTTTATATCTGTTTTGTAATTACTGTATAGATTGAGTGGTGTTGTACTGTACTATTCTAATAGGGATTAAGTCCCTGTCCTAAATGATTGTATATATTGTACATATTGTTTTGGTACTGATTGTATATATATATATGAAAAGTCTTTTGCATACAGACTGTCACAGCTCATTGGACATCTTTTAATTACTGTTTTGGCTTCTCCAGCCCATGTACTCTGTATTACTGTATTACTGTTAAGCAGGCCTTCGGTAATCTCGGATTACTGGCCGGTTACGATGCTAAACCCATAGGGGCGGGTTTGGGTCGTGATAGAGTGGTATCAGAGCGTTATGAAATCACGAGTTATACCGCACACACGTGTCCAAATAAGCTATAGGATGTCCTAGAAAAGTGATTAGGGCATTACATGAGCATGATAAGTGTGTGTGGCTAAGACATGAATATAACTATTAATATGATAATCTGTCTACGTATGCAACTGCCATGTTTATAATTGTTATAACTACTTATAGTGAGATGGACAACGCAAGAAATGTTGATGAAACTGAATCCTCTGAGGCAAGAATGGCAAGGTTGGAGAAAATGGTGGAACTACTAACTGAAAGACTAGAGCAACAACAGAACCAACAGTCCCCACCTCCTCCAGTACAACCAGAGCCACCTATGAATGATGATATCATAGCTCTGACACAGAAATTTAGTAAGATGAAACCGCCATCCTTTCAGGAAGGCCTCGAACCGCTAAAAGCTAAAGCTTGGGTTCTTGAGACTAAAAAGTTATTTGATGTTTTTCCATGTTCTTCAGCACACAAAGTGTTACTAGCCACCTTTACTTTGCAAGAAGAAGCTAGAAGGTGGTGTATGCTTATCTGTGATGTCAACACTGTTATGACTTGGGCTCAACTCAAAGAAGCCTTCTTCGAACAGTACTTCCCTCAGTGTGTCAGGGACAGAAAGGTGACCGAGTTCGAACAACTGAAACAAGGCGTCATGTCCGTAGCAAAGTATGAAACAAAGTTCACCGAACTTGCTAGATATGTACCACACATGGTGGACACTGACTACAAGAAGGCCAGGAAGTTTGAAGGCGGCCTCAATGTAGAAATACTGGACAGAATTGTGCTAAAGTTACTGAAATATGTGGATGTTCTTGACCGAGCCATTATGGCCGAAGCAAATATCGAAGCTTTGAAGCAGACAGAAACACCCGCAATTGAGTGGTGCGGGAAGAGACGGGGTTTTAAATTCAAGAAAGGCAGAAACAATTCATCGAATAAGAAGCAGAATACAGGGTCAACAACCAGTTCCAGTCAGGGAAGTGGTTCCATACCGCCCTGTTCTGAATGTGGTAAGAAACACAGAGAGGTCTGTTATAAATTATCTGGTGCTTGTTATAGGTGTGGCAAAGTGGGCGACATGGTCAAAGATTACCCTTCCACTCCTCAGGGCAATAGTAGAGTGCACCAAGCACAGCAGCATCAACTACTCCACCAAAACCCAACCCCAAAGCTACTAGAAAAGAGCCTATGAGGTAAGGCTGAGTGTTCGCACTCGTACCGGGAGACGTACAAAATACCGAGACCGTCGTGTCAGGTATACTCTCAATTTGTGCTCAAAATGCGTATGTTTTGATTGATTCAGGGTCTACACATTCATATGTATCACATGCTTTTTCGCAAAAATTGAATAGACCATTGGAACCCATGAATTACTTGTTAGCTGTATCTTTACTTGTTGGGGGATCTGTGACTTGTGCTTATATGTACCCTGCATGTGAAATTATTGTTGGGGATATGCATCTGTATATTGATTTACTGCCTCTGAACATTGATCATTTTGACGTGATATTGAGAATGGACTGGTTAACAAAATATCATGCTACTATAGACTGTGTGACAAAACAAGTTGTTTTCCGTCCACCTGGCCTACCCGAATTTGTGTTTAACGGAAGTGGAGTGGTACCTCCCCCATATTTGATTTCATCTATGAAAGCATACAAACTGATTAGAAAATGGTGTAAAGTGTATTTCTGTTCTGTATTGACTGTATCTACTGATGTTAACGCTAATGTGAACAGTATTCATATAGTCAGAGAATTTTCAGATGTATTTCCAGATGATCTGCCAGGGGATTTGATTGATAGGGAGATTGAGTTCACCGTTGATGTGATTTTGGGTACACAGTCAGTATTTAAAGCTCCTTACCGAATGGCTCCGACTGAACTGAAATAATTGAAAGTGCAACTGCAAGAATTGTTAGATAGGAAGTTCATCAGGCCCAGTACTTCGCCATGGGGCGCACCTATCTTGTTTGTGAAAAAGAAAGACGGCTCACTGAGACTTTGTATTGACTACCGTGAACTAAACAAGGTAACTGTGAAAAATAAATATCCATTGCCGCGTATTGATGACTTATTTGATCAGTTACAGGGTGCTCAAGTGTTCTCTAAGATTGATCTCAGATCCGGATATCATCAGCTGAAAGTTAAACCAGAGGACATTGACAAAACTGCTTTTCGAACGAGGTATGGACATTACGAATTCCTAGTTATACCTTTCGGAGTTACCAATGCACCTGCTGCATTTATGGACCTTATGAACAGAATTTTTAAACCATTCCCCGATGACTTTATTTTTGTATTTATAGACGACATTCTGATTTATTCTAAAAGTAGAGAAGAACATGAACATCATCTGAGACTTGCCTTACAGACCCTAAGAGAACAGAAACTGTATGCGAAATTGAGTAAATGTGAATTTTGGCTTGATCATGCTATGTTTTTAGGACATGTTATTAGTAGAGATGGCATTTCAGTTGACCCACAGAAAGTTGAAGTCGTGGTAAATTGGCCTAGACCAACAAATGTTACAGAAGTCCGAAGCTTTTTGGGGTTAGCCGGGTATTGCAGAAGATTTGTCAAAGACTTCTCCAAAATTGCCTTACCACTGACACAGTTGACTCAAAAGGGGATATCATTTGACTGGACTAACCAAAGAGAATCAGCATTCCAAGAGTTAAAAACTCGACTTGTGACTGCACCGGTTCTTACCCTACCTTCAGGTACGGATGATTTTACCATTTTTAGTGATGCTTCTCATAAGGGTTTGGGATGTGTTTTAATGCAGAATGGGAGAGTTATTGCCTATGCTTCCCGACAACTGAGACCGCATGAAAAGAACTACCCGACCTATGATTTAGAACTTGCTGCAGTAGTGTTTGCACTGAAAATCTGGCGTCACTACCTTTATGGGGTGACATGTGAGGTGTATACAGACCACAAGAGTTTGAAATACTTCTTCACACAGAAAGAACTGAATATGAGGCAGCGGAGATGGTTAGAACTGATAAAAGATTATGATCTACAGATTTTGTATCATCCGGGGAAAGCTAACACCGTTGCCGATGCACTGAGTCGGAAATCGATTGGAAACTTAGCCTGTTTACTCACCGGACAGAAAGAGTTGTTTTGTTACCTTGAGAAATATGAAATTGAGATTGTTTTGCGAGAACAAGGTGGAACAATAGCTATTATTTTTGCTCAACCAGCACTGATTAAAGAAATTAAAGAGAAACAACAATAGGATGACTCTTTAAGCAAGATCATCGATGAACGGGAATCCAAACCGAGGTCAGATTTCCAATTTGAGAACAATGTGTTGAAATTCCAGGGAAGATTATGTGTACCGAATGATTCTGAACTGAAAAGAAGAGTTCTGCAAGAGGGCCACAATTCGAAACTGTCTACCCATCCATGGAATACGAAAATATACCAAGACTTGAAATTGAATTTCTGGTGGCCAGGAATGAAGAAAGAAATTGCTGATTTTGTATCAAAATGTCTTCATTGCCAACAAGTCAAAGCAGAACATCAACGACCCGTAGGCTTACTGCAATCCTTACCCATACCGGAGTGGAAATGAGAACATATCACTCTGGATTTTATTGTTGGGTTACCTCGCTCCAGTAAAGGTATGGATTCAATTTGGGTTATTGTTGATAGATTGACTAAATCTGCTCATTTTTTACTTGTCAAAACAATTTATAATGCGGACAAATTGGCTGTAATCTATATTGATGAGATTGTTAGATTGCATGGAGT
Source organism: Camellia sinensis (assembly GCF_055761805.1). Classification (NCBI taxonomy): domain Eukaryota; kingdom Viridiplantae; phylum Streptophyta; class Magnoliopsida; order Ericales; family Theaceae; genus Camellia; species Camellia sinensis. The sequence continues at coordinate 143,601,503 of NC_138968.1, forward strand.
GCCTGTGTCCATTGTTTCTGATAGGGACTCGAAGTTTACATCGAGATTTTGGCAAAGCCTGCAAACTGCATTGGGTACTGAATTGAAACTGAGTAATGCCTACCATCCTCAGACAGATGGCCAGTCAGAGAGAACCATCCAGCCTCTAAAGGATTTACTAAGAATGTGTGTTCTTGATTTCCAGGGAAACTGGGAAAGTCATTTACCGTTGGCTGAATTTGCCTACAACAACAGCTTTCATTCAAGTATTGGTATGGCGCCTTTCGAGGCTTTATATGGTAGGAAATGTCAATCTCCTATCTGCTGGGCAGAAGTTGGAGATGGGCCTTTGCTTGGGCCCGAGATTGTGTATGAAACTACAGAAAAAGTAAAACTGATCTAACAGAGATTGAAAACTGCACAGAGCCGACAGAAAAGTTATGCGGATGTTCGAAGGCGAGATAGAGAATATGAAGTAGGTGATCACGTTTTTGTAAAAGTGACACTGATGAAGGGCCAGACTTGTTTTGGAGTTAAAGGCAAGTTAGCGCCGCGATATGTCGGACCGTATGAGATTATTGAGAAAATTAATCCAGTGACATATCAAGTAGCGCTTTCTCCTGAAATGGAGCATATGCATAATGTGTTCCATATTTCAATGTTGAGGGAATACCTTCGGGATCCCTTCCACGTGATTGAGCCTACCCGTGTAGTGCTAAGTGATGACTACACTTATGAAGAACGGCCCATTCAGATTGTGAACAGACGGATCAAGAAGTTGAGAAACAAAGAGATTCCGTTAGTGAAAGTTGACTGGCAGAACCATGGTGGTGTGTATGCCACTTGGGATAGGGAAGATGATATGATGAAAAGATATCCTGACTTGTTCCTACTGAATCCTGTTTTCTTCCAAAATGAAGGTAATTCGAGTTTGGAGGACCAAACTCTTTATAAGGAGGGGAGACTGTGACAACCCTCACTACTGATTAGTGTTAATCTATGATTAGGCATGTTAACTAACTGATTGACTGAATTACTAAACTAATTGATTGATTGTGCTAGTTTGAATGCAATTCTATCTGTTGACTGTTAACTTATCTGTTCATGTTTTATGCCTTAAACTGCAAATTGAAGGCCTTATCGGCGGCCAAACCAAAAATTGATTAGTGTTTTATGCTAATTGAGATTTATATGATTTTATGGTGTATTTAATTGAAATGTGATTTGGTACATTAAATTGGATTAAATAATGCTAAATTACAAGAGTTGGCCTTCTTTGCAACTTTGCCACTTAGTGGCCCACTTCCTTTCACATATTGAGGCTTGAATACACTTAGGCAAAACATTTCCTCAGCCATTTCCTTAGACTCAACCGACTAGAGAGAGAGGGAGCTAGGAGAAACTTGTCTTCATCTTGCATTGCTTGGAAACTTAATAGTTTTGAAAAGAATTTGGCAAATTAAGCTTCCCTTCTTATAATTCAAGACTTAAGATAGGACATTTACCTTCTTGTTTGTGAATTCAAGCTAATTGTTGCATGGTTCATGGTAAATAGGAGCTTAAGGTCATAAATTGGTTGTAGATTGTTGAATAGAGGCTTAATTCATGCATGCATGTGCATATTTTGAAGTTTAAAGTTGTTTTCATGGAAATTCTTGCATGCATGTCCATATTATTGTTATAGTCCATGAATTCCTCATGTTTTTTAAAGAATTGGCTCATTTGTTCTTGAATTAGAAGCTTTGAAGTTGATTTAATTCATACATGTTATGTTTTACATCATGTTCATGGAATTTGTTTGAATTTGTGTTCAATTGAACTACCTTTGGGTCTTGATTTTACAAATTGAGCTTTGAATCATGTTAAACTATGAATTTACAAGTGTTTTCCAGATAATTGGCCCAAGAGGATCGAATTTGATGCATTGAAACTTGTTTTTGAGCTTGAGATTCAAATATGGAAATTTCAGATTTTGGACTCACGCTCAAGCGGAGTGACTGGTGCTCGAGCGTGAAATTCGTGCATCCAGCACTTTACACTATTTTACAGTCCGCTCGAGCTGGGTATTGGATGCTCGAGCGAGGACTTGTGTCACACGCTCGAGCGGGTATCGAGCACCCAATCGAGCGTGATTTTCACACATCCAGTACTTTTGGCATGTTTTACAGTCCGCTCGAGCATGGTAACTCGTGCTCGAACGGAGTATTTTGTTTGCCTGTACGCTCGAGCGGGTAAACCCACGCTCGAACGGGACCCCTATTTTCTGAAAATTTGTTAAGTGTTTTAAAAGGGCATCTTTGCATCCTCATTTTATCTTAGGCATTCTTAGGCCTAGTTTAAGGTATCTTAATGAGGATATTGATGTATAACTACACTGAGCCAAAGTAGGGACTAAGTCTTTGATTCTCGAATATGTAACTTAGTGTGTGTTCGTTCTATCACTGTATAGGGTTGGCTTTCGGAGACGCGCTCTAGCTGCTTATAGCCCAGAACTCTATGAGTAACAATGTTGTAAAGATATGTTCAAAAATGAATATTTTCTGAATGATCAACTGAACTATTTTCTGAACTGTTTACTGTTAACTGAATGAATGTTTGTCCTCTATTCTGAACTGTATTGTGGCATCCTTAGCAACTACTGTTACTGTTACTGCTACTGTTACAGAGATCTTTGTCAGTTCCTATCTTGGAATTTCTGTTTACTGTTACGATGGCCATCATTGACTGTTCGATCTTTTAAGACCTACTAGTTACTGTACTGTTCTGCTAATGGATGTACCACATATGACTATTATGACTGAATAGTTGATATACTAATTCAATGAACTGTTTTCGTTACTGTAAGGACATTCATTCTTAACCTCTTCACACATTATGTTATTCACTGGGTTTTAGCTCACTGTTCATATATATATGTAGGTGTACAGGCACCGAACCATTGCTAGAAGCGTCAGGGTAAACTCCAGTTTTGTCAAGCCAACCAACGTGCCTCATTGAGAGGTTCCAAGTCCTTCAAGCTAGGGCTTTTGGGGTGTTTTAGTTTCCCCATTTTTGTATCTATTTTGTAATTACTGTATAGACTGAGTGGTGTTGTATTGTACTGTTCTAATAAGGATTAAGTCTTTGTCCTGAATGATTGTATATATTGTGCATACTGTTTTGGTACTGAATGTATATATATATATATGAAAAGTCTTTTGCATACAGACTGTCACAACTCATTGGACATCTTTTAATTACTGTTTTGGCTTTCGCCAGTCCTTGTACTCTGTATTACTGTATTACTGTTAAGCAGGCCTTCGGTAATCTCGGATTACTGGCCGGTTACGGTGCTAATCCCATAGGGGCGGGTTTGGGTCGTGACAGTAGAGCACCTTGAGAGCTCTGTTTTGATCCAATTGGAGTTTGGTTTCCGCATCGTTGAAGTTTCGTCCCTGTTCCATTGGTCTTCTAAACTTGAGGTAGGGATTCTCTACACTTTAATATGGGTTTTAACTTGGTTATAGGTTGTTGTAGACACCCCATTTTTGACCGTCCTCGAGACTTGGACGTCACCATTTGAACACTCGGTGATTATCCATGTTTGTGTTCGTTTGGAGTTCCCGGAGGCCTCGGCTCACGCGCCTTGCCTCAGGATCTCCGAACCCGACCGTTTAGTGTCTGGTTTTGCACCAAACACTGACATCTTGCCTTTGAGAGGCAGGGTAGGGCTTGTAGACCATCCCCACCCACCACCGGCAGTGGCTAGAGGCCACCGGCTGGTTTTTGCTGCCACCGGCATTGTATATTGCCGGCCGGCACTATTTGTTGCCGGTCAGCACTATTTAGTGCCGGCCGGCACTCTTTTTTGCCAAAATGGCATTTTTGGCCGGCCGACTACTGTGCATCTGCTTTTGCAGATATTTTAAGACAGCTGTCTTGCTTTTGGCTCCCCTCCATACACGTGTATGGAGGGATCTCTCTCTTGGAAGCTTGTCTTGTAAGCTTTACAAGACAAAAGCTTCTATATAGAGAGGGGTTGGTCTCTTGGCTTAAGACGTCAGAGACTTAAGATATTTTGAGAGCTTAGACAGCCATTGTTAGGGTTTGAGTTCTAGGGTTAGGGTTAGATACACATCCTATCTCTCTTTCCCTCTCTTTTGTGCTCTTGTGTGTGTTTTAGTCCATACTATTACACACAAGCACCTAGTGTTTCACCTTCCTCTTGGAACTGAGGTTCTAAAGGACTGATTTTGAAGTTTTGGTGTTGGATTCAAGCCAAGGATGGCCATTGGAGCATCATTGTTGAAGAAGGCTTCAAGGGTAAGAATCTCACCCCTTTATTCCCCATTTTTGCACCCTATTTCTACCTATCTTAAATTCATTTTTGAGCTTGGTTTATAATACAAAAAAGTTATGTTTTTAGACCCTCTTGATTGTTTATTAAGGGTGTTTTGTGATTTGAGGGTGTTTGACCCCTCTTAGGCCTTGAAAGGCCTTATTTTGTGCTATTTTGTGCTAGTTTCGGGACTTTGGTGTTTGGGCCTCTTCACCACTGAAATCTTGAGGGATTTCAGTGGTGGAGGTGGTGCCTTGAAGTCTCTAGAAGGAGAGGGCCACCCCCTCTCCTTGTTGTCCTTGAAAAGGGCATGTTTTGGCCTCTTGAGAGAGCATTATGTTTGAGTGTGTGTTGAGCATGTATAGACTGTTTTTCATACTTATTTTTCCATAATATAACATGATTTTAAATTGGTTTTGGTACTCCATGCATGCTTAGCTTAGTTGCCATGTAATGCCTTGTGATCCCTTAACATGCCTTAGGTTGTGTGCCTTTGTTTCTAGCATGTTTTAGGCTTATATTTGTGAAGGTTTTGTGCTCACTTTGCCATGTTTTAGGTCTGTCCATAGTCGTTTGGTTTGATCTTGGCATGCTTAGTATAGCTCCCTTGCATTTTGGCTTGTTGGCCTTAAGTATGTGCATGTATAGTATGACATCTTTGCATTGATTTGGTGATTTGGGGTCGCCCTACATGTCATTTCAGCCCCATTTTCATGCCTATGTGTTTGCCTTGAATGCATCTTTAATGCCTCATAAGCTTGTGTAGCAATGCTCCTTGTTTTGGCACTTGTGCATGCCTCTAAATTTGAGCCACTTAGATGCCATCTAAGTAGTCCTTTAGCCTTGTTTTAACATGCTAAAAACCTGTTTTTAGTTGTTTAATGCATGCCATGATTGTTGTGATAAATGTGCTTCAAAGTTTCATAACTTGCCTCAAGTACTTGGACCATGCTTGCATGCATTTGCTTGTCTTGTTTAACATGATTTGGCATCATTTTATGACATGATTTTCAATGCTTACTATGCATGTTAATTGTCCATGATTCCCCCTTTCAAGTGTGCTTGAGAGTTGTTCAATTTGTGCCTAAGTGTTGGCCTTTCAACATATGTATGTGTACATGTGTATTTGGTCCCTCATTATAGCACTTTGGCCCTTGTTTTAGGCCTTATTAGAGCTGCCTAAACCATGCTTAAGACCACCCTTTCATTGGTTAGCATTACCTCATGTTTGCTTGTATGCTTGCATAAGTGTCTTGCCATGCCATGTTGCATCCTTAGCTTGTATGCCTAGGTTGCATTGCATCTTGCATGCATGCCTTATTCCTTGATTTGGTGATAGGAATTGGGCCTTGTTTGTTTGATTGGTTTGCATTTCATTTGACATGAAAATTGCATACTTGATTCCTTGGGCCACCATGCATGGAAATGCGTGATTGGTGGTCCGAGAATCGAGGCACATGTCCTTTTGAGTCACAAACATGATAAGGGACATGGTTGGTGCATACATGCCTTGAATTGTGCTGCCATGCTTTGCCTTGCCCTCTGTTGCTGTCATTTGCAGATTCTGTAGGAACATTCTGCCGACCGGCAATGTAAAGTGCCGACCGGCAATCATTTCCCTGCCGACAGCTTCACTCTGTGCCGGTGGCCACATCCCACTGCCGGTGGCAATTCCATGCAGCCGGTGATGTCTTCCAGCATCCAAGGAAGCAGTCCTGAAGTTTTGGCAACCTCCAGAGGGGTGAAGGAAGGAAAATAGAGGCAACTCACGCATGGCGACGCATTTCCCGAGGCGATTTACTGTTTTCTTAGTTTAATTAAATTTGCTTAGTTGATTAGGCAATTTGTAATATTAATTAGCTTGCGTAGTTAATTAATTTGTAATATTTATTTGGTCCCTCCGAGTGAGGGCAAATCTGTAATAAGGGTGGGTGAGTGGCGTGTATGTCTTCCAATCTCCACTTCTTTCTTCCCTTTTATTTACCTGCTTATGATGGTAGATTAGGGCATGTTTAATTTAGCATACCTCATGCTATGCATGCGTGCATCCATATATTTGTCTCGCATGCACCGGGCTCGGCACATCACGCTAACTGCATTTGTACTTCAAATTCAAAGCTGAATATGTGATAGTTGTGCATTTTCACATGCCATGTTTAGGTTAGCCGAGCCTATTCTAGCAACATTTTGTATGCGATGCATTAGGCACTTAACATGGACTTGGATCATGCATGTTTGCTAACGAGTTCTTTGTTTTGGCACGGAGTACTATGTAAGTATTTTAATGCTTTAGTATATCACATGCGTGCGAATGCTACCATGACAGTATGTTTGCCATGCGGCTAAGTGCTTATATGAGATAAACTGTTTTGAATGCCTGTGGGTGGAGGTTGGATTGTTTGAGTTGGAAAAACTCGTTGAAATCTGTATTTTAGCCTACTTGCGAGTAGCAAATTCCAAAGCGCTTTTCAAAACAAACGGATATGCAATGCTTATTTCCAAATTAGGCAATCTAGTCTATACTTGTTTGCTGCGCGCATAACATAGAATTCTAGGCTAATAAATGGAATAAGAGCACGTAATGTTTTCAAAATCGGATATCATGGTTAGTAGAGGCCGGTCTTCGGACCGGGCGAAAGGGGGTGCTCATAGCTGACCTTCCTCGATCGTACCCAAGCTCCCGAGCCGAGACAACTCCGGTGATGACGGACATGTGGCCTTCGGCACCGAATCAGGGTTTCCTAAATTTCCCCATTTTAAAAATATTTAGGTGGCGACTCTGTATCTGGCAAAGCAGTCCATGTTTGGCACTACTTTTTTCAAAAATCTGTTTCTCAAAACGATTTGCCAGATTTGGACTCTTTGGTTCAGATTAAGAACCGCGACAAAAAATCGCGAGTCCGAACTGTAGTAGCATAAGGCCCCCCCCTCTGCGGGCGCGTCTACAGTTGTTGTGTAAAAATGGTGAGATTTGGGGTTGTTTTGAGCAAACCTAAGGTTTGGGTTCAAGTTTGAAAAGAGGAGTTTCTATGTGAGTGTTATATAAATGATTATGGGGTTTGCATATGAGGACATCTTGAATAGTTGAGGTCATCTATGTGGGTGTTATATGAGGTCATCTTGTGTTAAAATAGTTGATTTTGGCCTTTGGGTTAATATTTGGAAGAATAAAGAGCTTTGCCCTAAAATGTCTTGAATAATTATTTTGTATAAATAATGAAATTGGTATGAAAATGTGAATTTAGGAGGATGTATACATGAATGGTGTTGTTGGATTCGTTTAATCACTCACCTATGGAAATTTGATAATTTATTTGTTATAAAGATTGTATATCTGTTTTGAAATATCTGCTTTAGGCTTTTGGTGGAGTATAGTCATGATAGTTGTAGACATTGCATGTGGATTAGGCGAATTGAAACTAATCCCTTAACCATTATCATTGAATATGATTATGAATGATATACATTGTATATGTATGATATTTGGGAGAATAAAGGGGATATACTCCATGTTTTGAGGAGAAGAAAGGGGATGGACTCCATTGAACTAAGTTAGCACATGTGTCCAGGGTGAAAGTCCCGAAAACCATTTGTATACATGGGTGCCGATTCCCGCGGACGAAATTTTCGTAAAATGGCAAATAAAAGTGAATGTATTTGTATGATGATTTTATCTATTGGAAACTTGTGAGGTAAAACCTCTATTGATGGGTTAAATGCAGTGGATGTATCTATTGAACCAAAACAAATGAATTGAGATGCGAGTTTGGCATAACATGGTTTTGGAAAGAGTTATAAAGATTTTGTCGTAAGACAATAAATATGTGCATTATATTTATTTCTTGTTAATTCTCATATATTGTGTTAGTATGTTTCTACTAGGCTTTGGCTCACTGTACTTGGGAACCATTTTCAGGTATTGGGGATATGCCTCTACCAAGGCAATAATGTGGAGAGACTTTTAAGGAGCAAGAGCTTCTTTATTTTGTTTTATTCTTTTGTATAGCCACGGTCTTAAATTGTATTGAGCTAGGCTCATATTTGTGTAACCAAGCCACGACTTGGAAAGATGTAAGCCAATAGGGCATATGAATATATGTTTAGTTTCAATCCTCTCAACATTGTAATACATGCTAAAGATTCAGGATGAACATTTGCGAAATTATATCGCATGTGTTAACTTCTGTAAACGAACTGTAATGAATGATGCACCTTATTTCTATTATTCTTCCGCTTATGAGTTGGATTTATTGTATTTTTTTTTTGTTTGGGCGTTATAACTTGGTATCAAAGCGTACCAGGTTTGAATACTTTGGGTACGTGGGAAGTGGCTAGTGCCACAATGGGTTTGTCTCGCTTGTTAGAGACTTAAAGTATGAACGATATGTGTTTATATGCTAACATGCTTATGTGATTATATGGGTATGGGATTGAATTTCTAGGATATTAATTAAGTTTACAGGGTTTCTAGGAGTCCTATTAGAAAGGCACTTGATCACTATTGTTTCTAATTGGAACTCTGACAACACTGCGGGACGGTCATTATCCGGGAATGAGATTCATATGTGTTTATGTGATTATTTGCCTATGTGGAGTGAATTACTGTTGTCTATCGTATTAGGACGTGAGTGAATTAGCTTCGACACATTTATAAATGTGCTAATCTCTTTTGTTACCTTCATTAGGATGTCAGGACGTAGGCATGGTAGTGGTGGTAGGCATGGTAGGCCTAGAAGGCATGAAGTGTCTATACCGGATGATATTCCGACACAGGAAGAAGGGGATGGTCAGGTCAATGTGGCCGAACCGGTTGGTCAGCAGGCCATGGGCGCCTTAGCCCACGAAATGGCCGGAGCATTGCGGGAATCCATGGACATTCTCAAGACTGAGAATCAAGTCCAGGCCCAAGTAACTGAAGCAGGGCCGTCTTTTTTGAAGAGAGAGTTCTTCCGGTCAAATTCGGATGAGTTTTTGGGTGATCCTAAAGAGCTACTGAAGGCAGATAAGTGGCTAGAGCAGATGGTGAAGATGTTTGAGATGCTCGGCATCGAAAATGGGATTTTGGGAGTGACCTTGGCGTCCTTCCAGCTGAAGGAAGATGTGGGACAATGGTGGAAGTATGCGCGAGGGCGCAATAGAGGGACTTGGAAGGCTTTCGTCGATGCTTTCCAGGACAAGTTTTTACCTTCCACAGTTAGGGAGAAGTTGAGAGACCAATTCACTAAGTTAGTGCAATTGAATACACCGGTAGCTAAGTTTGAGGCCACATTCACTAGTTTGTCAAGATTTGCACTTGAGCTTGTGGCGACTATGGAATGCTGTTGCTTGGAGTTTGAGAAGAGATTGAGGACATAGTTAATGTTTAAAGTGGCCGGTTCGATGATTAGGGATTACAGACGCCTTGTAGAGGCGGTGGCTCATCTAAAAACCGTAATGCAGTTTAAGGTGGAGAGGATGAGGGGCTTCAAGAGAAGTTAGGATGCCCAGGGGGACAGTAAGAGGCAGAGGGGTGGTAACCCCCAGCAGTCTTATAGAGCACAGTCGAGGTCTATCTTTCCAGTGCCGAGTTCAGGTTCTGAGAGAGGTGGTCAAGAGGATTTCATTTGTTTTAAGTGTGGTCAGTTGGGCCACAAGTCTCTAGCTTGCTTGCAGAGAGGAGAATGGTAGCGATCTATACCGTTTTCGGCTCGTTCTCAGAGCCAGAGTCAGGGAAGATGGCAACCACTCACATGTTATCAGTGTGGGCAAGCGAGACACCTAAATAAATTTTGCCCACAGTTAGGTGGCACATTTGGTACATCTGGCTCGTGGCAGACACAGAGCCACCAGCCTGCACAATCAGTACAGGCCTCGAAGGCCAATCAGGGAGCCTCTTCGGCTCAGTCAGTGCATCAGTCCTATGCTCCCAGGGGTGAGCAGGTAGATCAGAGGCCTACAGGGCGTGTGTATGCTGTTACCATGCCAAATCTAGTACCAGCGCCTTTAGTAGTGAAAAGTACTTTCTTGATTTGTAATTCAGTTGCTAATGTGTTGATTGATACGGGTGCATCACATTCATTTATTTTTTCTGCATTTGCATCGATTTTGGGGCTAGAGTTGGTTCAGCTAGCATCTCCCATCTGTGTGCAATCACCTATTGGGGGTGAAATAATTTTGAAGCAGGGGTGTCGGGATTGTGATATAGAGGTTGCTGGTCACCGACTTTCTTTTTCATTTGTATCGATTGATGTCCAGTTTTGATGTTATTCTGGGTATGGACTGGTTATCGTCATACCGAGCTATCATAGACTACTATCGTTAGAGGGTTACTGTATGTACCTTGAGTGGTGATTGTTTTCATTTCTTGGGGGACCGTATTGGTAGAGTCTTATCACCGGTGTTTGATCCGCGTGGGTGGAGTGAACTTAGTTGTTTTCTTGCTAGCTTCTTGAGTAGTGAGTGTGATGAAGTCCGGGTTTAGTTGCCAAGAGTGGTTTATGAATACTCGGATGCCTTTTCCGAGGATCTTACTAGTTTACCACCTCACCGAGAGATCGAGTTCTTTATTGATTTAGTGCCTGGCACGGCACTGGTTTCTATGGCACCATATCGGTTTGCACCTACTGAGTTGAGTGAGTTGAAAGTTCAACTCCAAGAATTGTTAGATAAGGGTTTTATCTGCCCTAATGCTTCACCTTGGGGAGCACTGGCTCTCTTTGTTAAAAAGAAAGATAGAGCGTTGCGACTTTGTATAGATTACCAGAAGTTGAACCGGGTAACTGTTAAGAACCAGTACCCAATGCCTCATATAGATGATTTGTTTGATTAGTTGAAAGGGTCTTGTTGCTTTTCTAAGATAGACCTGAGATCGGGTTATCACCAGTTGAGAGTAAGGGATGAGGACATCGTAAAGACAACATTCCGTACGCGGTATAGCCAGTCTGAGTTTCTAGTGATGCCTTTTGGGCTAACCAATGCGCCGGCTGTATTTATGGATTTGATGAACCGGATCTTCCGTGAGTTTTTAGACCGTTTTGTGGTCGTCTTTGTGGAAGACATCTTGATTTACTCGCCCTCTGAGGAGAAGCACGAGGAACGCTTGCGAGTAGTGCTCGAGTTGCTTAGAACCCCAAGCTGTATGCTAAGTTTGGAAAGTGTGAGTTTTGGCTGAAGGAAGTTAAAGTCTTTGGCCATGTGGTATCCGAGGAAGGGGTGACTGTAGATTCATCTAAGATAGAGGCAGTACAAGATTGAGAGTAACTTAAGAATGCTTTTGAGATCCGTAGTTTTCTAGGGTTGGCCGGGTATTATCGAAGATTTGTGAAAGGTTTCTCTAGCTTAGCTTCCCCGTTAACTAGACTCATAAGGAAGGGAGTTAAGTTCGTGTGAAATGAGACTTGTGAGAAATCATTTCAAGAGCTTAAGGTTAGACTTACCACTGCTCCAGTCTTGATTATTCCGGAGAGAGGTTTGGGTTATTCGGTATATTGTAATGCTTCACGAGAAGGTTTGGGTTGTGTTTTGATGCAAAAGGGGAAGGTTGTAGCCTATGGCTCGTGGTAGTTGAAAACACACGAGAGGAACTACCTTACTCATAATCTAGAGTTGGTAGCGGTGATATTCGCCTTGAAAATTTGGAGGCACTATCTATATGGTGAGAAATTTGAGGTGTTTTCCGATCCCAAGAGTCTAAAGTATATGTTTACACAAAAGGACTTGAATTTGAGACAGAAAAGGTGGATGGAGTTCATAGAGGATTATGATTTTGAGCTGCATTATCACCCGGGGAAGGCCATCGTTGTAGCTGACGGCTTAAGTAAGAAATCTGTTAGCAGTATCGCTAGTATTGCTATTCGGAAGTGGGAGATATTGGGTGTGCTTGAAGAGTTTGACATGCATCTTGGCGAGTCCGTTGTATCTGTGGCTTTATTTACAGTAGTTGCCTAACCTACACTTGTGAACCGAGTGATGGAAGTACAAAGGGGTGATCTTGAGGTAGAAACCCTTTGGGAGAAGATCTCTAGTGAGAAGGTAGAAAGAGGCTTGAGCTTGTATCTAGACTTTAGTGTGAGATATCGTGACTGTTTATTTGTGTCGGAGTTTTGCCAAGAGGAAGTACTCGAGAGTTTCATCATTCACGCCTTGCAGTGCGTCCGAGAGGCACAAAGATGTATCATGATCTGAGTCGCTTGTTTTGGTGGAGGGGTATAAAGAAGGATGTGGCTGTGTTTGTGTCAAAGTGCCTCACTTGCAAGCAAGTGAAGGCCGAGCATCAGAGGCCAGCGGGTTTGTTGCAACCCTTACCTATAGCCGAGTGAAAGTGGAAGCATGTCACGATGGATTTTGTTGTGGGCCTTCCGAGGACTCAACGGGGCAGTGATACCACTTGGGTGGTAGTTGACCGGTTGATCATTTCGGCGCACTTTATACCTATGCGTGTGAGTGACTCAGTAGATTTCCTTGCCGACTTGTATATTCGGGACATAGTGAGGTTGCACGGGGTCCCAGTGACAATTGTTTCGGATAGAGAACCGTATTTTATGGCCCAGTTGTGGCAGAGTTTACAGGGTACCTTGGGCACTACACTGACTTTTAGCACAGCGTATCATCTTCAGGTTGACAGGCAGTCAGAGTGTACCATTCAAATTTTAGAGGATATGCTTCGGGGTTGCATCCTTGATTTTAATTGTTCGTGGGAGAGGCACTTGCCCTTAGTGGAGTTTGCCTATAACAATAGCTTCTAATAAAGTATTGGTATGTCACCGTTCAAGGCCTTGTATGGCCGACCATGTAGGTCTCCTGTGTGTTGGGCCGAGATGGGTGATGCTACTTTATTGGGTCCAGAGTCGGTTCGGGAAACGACGAAGAAAGTTGCACTTATCCATAAGAGGTTGGTTATAGCCTAGAGTTGCCAAAAAAGTTATGCTGACCGTAGGAGGAGACCCTTGTCTTTTGAGGTAGGGGATTATGTGTTCTTGAAAATATCACCTAGGATGGGTTTGATGAGGTTTGAAAAGAGTGGGAAGTTGTCCCTCGATTCATTAGGCCTTTTGAGATCCTTGAGCGGAACGAAGAGGTAGCTTACCGTTTGGCATTGCCACCGCAACTTTCTGGGGTTCATGACATGTTTCTCATTTGTATGCTCTGGAAGTATGAGCTGGATCCAACGCACGTGTTGGATTGGATCGACTTAGAGGTAGACGAGGATGCCTCGTATGGGGAGAGACCGGTTAAGAGTCTTGGATAGTCTGGACCACGTCTTGTGTGGCAAGACAATTCCCTTAGTAAAGGTATTGTGGAAACATCACGGGGTCGAGGAAGCGACTTGGGAGCATGAATTGGAAGTTCGAGAGAAATATCCAAACTTGTTTGTTGGTGCCTGAACATGTATTGAGATTTTGATTATGTTAATAAAAAGTATAAGCATTGTATATGTTTTAAATAATGAGACCATTGTATATGTTATGGGTGTTTTGAAGAGATGGATTCAATATAAGCATTGTATATGTTTCAAGAATATGAAATATTTTGTATGTTGTATCACTTTTGGGAGCATTGTATATGCCGTGTAAATTTCAAGAAAAAAACTTGGATTTTGATTAAACATTGCATATGATCTGGGAAAATATGAATTATATATTCAGTACTGAGACATTGTTCACCTTGTTGCTGGGAATGGATGATCGGTGAATGGGTCATGGTGATGGAATTGGATGACTATCGTTGTCGTAATTAGTTTTAATTGTATTTTAAAACTTAATTTGAAATTTCGAGGATGAAATTCTTTAAGAGAGGAAGGTTATAGTGATCTCGGTTTTGACCTGACACTTATGGCAGTCCGAACTCGGGTTTATGGTTTCTGAATGTTGTTCATTGTCGTTTTCCCTTTATTCCTCCTTAAATTTGGTTATTTAGACGTGTTGAGCGTGTTCGGAAGAGGTTAGTTACTTGGTTTTCAAACCTTATGTTGCCTAGATTTTTGGTCCTTCGCTCGAGCGGCACTTCTTGCGCTTGAGCAGTATTTGCAAACTCTCAGTACTTTGCACATCTACAAAAGTACAAGAAGAGTGTTTTCTACGCTCGAGCGGCCTTTCTTATGCTCGAGCGGTTTGTCTATTTTCTGCAAAAGTACTGGATGTGTGTATTCTGCACTCGAGTAGGCCACTTCTTGCACTCGAGTGGAACAACTTATTGTGTCTGACGCTCGAGCGTCAACTATTGCGCTCGAGTGGACTGTGCATATATCAGTTCGTGAAAATGACTTTTTACATCACTTTTTCAGATCATTTCTTTTAAAAACCCTAAAGTGACACACTTTCTCTCTAAAATACTTTGTCTCTCTACATTTTCTCCTAGATCCGTTGATCTCTCTGCCCTAGTGTCTTTGGGAAAAGGGTAGAGCACCTTGAGAGGTCCATTTTGATCCAATTGGAGTTTGGTTTCGGCGTCGTTGAAGTTTCGTCCTTGCTCCATTGGTCTTCTAAACTTGAGGTAGGGACTCTCTACACCTTAATATAGGTTTTAACTTGGTTATAGGTTGTTGTGTAAAAATGGTGAGATTTGGGGTGTTTTGAGCAAACCTAGGGTTTGGGTTCAAGTTTGAAAAAAAGGATTTCTATGTGGGTGTTATATAAATAATTATGGGGTTTGGATATGAGGTCATCTTGTGTTAAAATAGTTGATTTTGGCCTTTGGGTTAATATTTGGAAGAATGGAGAGCTTTGCCCTAAAATGTCTTGAATAATTATTTTGTATAAATAATGAAATTGGTATGAAAAATGTGAATTTAGGAGGATGTGTACATGAATGGTGTTGTTGGACTTGTTTAATCACTTACCTATGGAAATTTGATAATTTATTTGTTATAGAGATTGTATATCTGTTTTGAAATATCTGCTTTAGGCTATTGGTGGAGGATAGTCATGATAGTTGTAGACATTGCATGTGGATTAAACGAATTGAAACTAATTTCTTAACAATTATCATTGAACATGATTATGAATGATATACATTGTATATGTATGATATTTGGGAGGAGAAAGGGAATATACTCCATGTTTTGAGGAGAAGAAAGGGGATGGACTCCATTGAACTAAGTTAGCCTGTGTGTCTAGGATAAAAGTCCTGAAAACCATTTGTATACATGGGTGCCGATTCTCGCGGACAAAATTTTCGTAAAATGGCAAATAGAAGTGAATGTATTTGTATGATGATTTTATCTATTGGAAACTTGTGAGGTGTAACCTCTGTTAATGGGTTAAATGCAGTGGATGTATCTATTGAACCAAAACAAATGAATTGAGATGCGAGTTTGGGATAACTTTGGAAAGAGTTATAAATATTTTGTCGTAGGACAATGAATATGTGCATCATACTTATATCTTGTTAATTCTCATATATTGTGTTAGTATGTTTTTACTAGGTTTTGGCTCACCCTACTTGGGAACCATTTTCAGGTGTTAGGGTCATGCCTCCAGCAAGGCAATAATGTGGAGGGACTTTTGAGAAGCAAGAGCTTTATTTTGTTTTATTCTTTTGTATAGCCACGTGCTTAAATTATATTGAGCAAGGCTCATATTTGTGTAATCAAGCCATGACTTGAAAAAATGTAAGCCAATAAGGCATATGACTATATATTTTCAATCCTCTCAACATTGTAATACATGCTAAAGATTCAGGATGAACATTTGTGAATGTATATCGCATGTGTTATTTTTTGTAAACGAACTCTAATGAATGAATGCACCTTATTTCTATTATTCTTTCGCTTATGAGTTGGATTAATTGTATTTTTTTTGGGGGCACGTTACACACACCGACACTCTCTCTCTCCCCTTTCCCTCATTCCTCTGTTTCTTCTCTTCTTCTTCTTCTTCTTCTTCTTCTTCAGTATTTTCTCTTCTTCAAACTCGCTCCACCACCACAACATCAACTCCTGTCTCAAATCCCATCTTCTACAAATACCTCATCAAAACTTTCTCATTCTCTAAATCCCAACCAAACCCAAAATCAAAATCAAAATCCAAAATAAATCCCAAAATCAAAATCCAAAATCAAAACCAAACCCAAAATCGACCCACAGAATCAAAAAAAATCAAACCTAAAATCAAGATATAGCTTCAACCTCTCCGCCTATGCCGCCTATGGCGGTGGGTTGGGTTGAGGTGGTTCGAGTGGTTCGCGATCTCCGTCCATGGCAGAGGGTTAGGCTGTGGTGATCTCTGTCCATGGCCCCCTCTCTTTGTTTTCTTCTCCTCTCTTCCTCCTTCTCTCTTTCTCTTGCCTCTCTCTCGCCTTTCTGTTTCTCTTTCTTTCTTTCAAGCCAGTTTCAACGTGAGGGGGAAGGAAAAAGAAAAAAAAAAGTATCAAAACGACATTATTTTAACACTCGGGGCATTCTAGCATCTCTAATTTCGAGCTACCAGCAATTGTCAAATTTCAAATTAAACTCTTCAAATTAATGTAGTTTTGGCACAAATGATTCATTCCCTCAAATCTATTGCAACTTGCAAGACACTCAGCAACAGAGTAGCCGTTTTTTTTTTTTTTTTCTTTTTTTTTTTTTTTGGATGTTTGTCTCAGCAATTTCTCTGCCAGCTAAGAATGTATTTTATGTTTGTCTTTACATGAATTACAACTGCTGACAAGAGACTATTACCTCTCACCAGAACTATTACCCCATGTATTTATTATGGTTTGTCTTTTCTTTGAGAGAGAAGGAAAGGAACCAGAGAAAATGTTGGAAAATTATTCCTAAACTAATAAAAAATAATAATTATTAAAAAAATTTAAAAAAAATAACGAAAAGAACTTATCTTTCATGTTCCTGGCTTCGAGTGCTCATGAAATTGACTACAACTTGTTAAGTCATAGTCACAGTAAGTGAAAAGGAAGTACTCGACCCGTCATTAAAATGATGTGGTTATACGATATTAATGTATGTTATAATTTTTTATTTGTTGAGAGTAATAAAAATAATATTTTATTTTATATAGTGTATTGTATGTAGTAGGGCCATGAATCTTAATAATCCATACATATCAGTTTTGAGATATATAGGATTGGTGTGAGTGAGTTACATCGAGCTGCCCATATGAACGAATGAATGGCAGTAATTGCAAGACAATGACAAATTGACATTTTGTTCTTGTCATTCCATCATATATATATATATATAATTGCTCTCTGTCTCTATCTCTGTCTCAGAATTCAGTGGGAAACTGATGGTCTTGGATCAAGCGCTTGCTTAGTGACTCTATCACGTTTTGCACAAGTGAATGAAGAATGGTGAATGCAATTGTCTCTCTCACTGTCCTTTTCTAGGATTATCTATTTATAATTTTATATGAGAGAGAGAGTTGCATTTTGAGGGGTGAGCATGGCAGTGGAGATATTGATGCGCGGACTGTCTAGTAGCGTTTGTTGTGCGGCAAAATGGACACATTTCAGAGCTTATTTTGATAATCTGAATCATTCATATTTTAAAATGCATCAAGTAGAATATGTCTGTAAAAAATTAAGTTAATTGAATACCGTTTACCTATTCATCCACTCATATTTGTATCTACAAAAATAAATAATAATTGTGATTTAAAGTATTAAAATGAATACAAATGTAAGTGGATGAATAGGTAAACAATATCCAATTAACTTGTTTTTTTTACAAGCATATTCTACTTGATATATTCAAAAATGTAAACGGTTCAGATTATCAAAATAGACCCTGAAATAGGCCTATTTTGCCGCACAGCAGCCGCTACTGCGCAACTCGCGCAGCAGCATCCCCACTTCCAATGAGCATAGTTTGGGTTGATTCGAGTAAATCATGATCAAATTATTAATTACAGTTCCATGAAATTTAGAACCTTTCACAAATGCATGATATCAATGTTAAGAAACAATTGTTTTGAGAATTAATATTTTTAGTGACTTTTTAATTTAAAAAAAAATAAAAATTAAGAAGAATAATTAATTTTTTTTAATAATTTTTTAACTAAAATAATGAGGCGCCGAAATAGGCGTAAACAACAAAATCATAAATAGTTTGTGCTAAAACACATATTTTGATTACTTCCTCATTAATCCAGCATTATAGAACTGTTTCATATCCTTCATATAATGCATGCAACTTTGGTTGTTGGTTTCCCCTGGTTTAATGGCTCGCTATGAATAAACAATATTTTAAACGCATCTTATCTTTTTTTTTTTTTTTTATCAATCTTTATCCAAGTTGACGTTAATCTAGTGAAATTTTATTGTATTAATGTTAATTTGAAATGACAAATCTAAAAAGAAAAATTGTTAATTTGAAATGTAAAATTTTACTATGTTATTTTTTTTAGAATTTTAAAATTATAATTTTTATCAAAAATAGACATCTACATAAAAAAATAATATAATTTTAAAGTTAAAAAAAATAAATTAAATGTACATTGCAAGATATATGTGTTCATTATTCTTTGGGAAATGTTTTGGTGTCTATTGCGCATCGTATGCAACCCTATCAAAAAATTATATAAATTTTTATGAATTTACGTAAGTGATCACAATACATAAATTGAATATAAATTTACGTAAATTTACAAAATCATGTAAGTTTTCATGAATTTATGCAAATTTATATTCGACTTAATGATTTTTTACGAATTCATAAATAAATAAATAATTTTAATTTTAATTATTAAAATTGACAAAATTTACCACTAATTTGATTTTTTTTCTTTTTTTGGAAACCTACCCTCAATTACAATTTCTCCTATTAATTAATGGTATGGAAAGAATAATAAATAGGAAAAATATTTCGAAGTGTCATTTTCAACTTTGTGATCCATTGAAAGTCAGATAATGTCTAAGAGGTTGTTTGGGATGATCTAAATAAGTGTATTTTTTGTCTTTTTACAAAAAGATGTGCAGAAAAATAGAAAGGTGATGTGATGAAAAAAAATAAAAAAAATTAAAAAGATGGATTATTTATGAGATGCCAAACTTGGCCTAAAAGTAAGAGAGGTTCTTTGGTAATTTTAGAGGCACGCAATTTATTACCGGATACTTATTAAGTTATTTTTTAAAATTTCTTAAAAGTCTTATTTACAAATGGTTGGTATTATAAATTATTATTATTATTATTATTATTATTATTATTTTCAAGACATGTGGCGTCCTCTTATTCATTTAGAAGTTAAAAGAAGTTATAGAGATGATGGAGAATATGAAGGACAAAGTGAATGAGTGGAAGGACAAAGTGGATGAGTAGAAGGACACATGGCAAGGCAAGAATGAAGATGAAAGAAATGAGTAGTTACTAAGTAGTTATTGCTGTATTTTTTTCTCTATAAATAGCCATTAATTGCTACATTGTAAAGATCCATAATTCAAATCAAAGACAATTGATTTCAATATTTATTGTCATTTTTCTTATCGTAGGAGTAGTTTAACATAGATTTATACTTCGAAGCATTTATTTTTAGCACTTCCTTTGTGAAGTATAGGAGTAGAGGTAAGTAATGATTACTTTGATTGTTCACTCAATCGTCTTTCTCCGTCTCTCTCATTCTTCTTTTAATTTTTCTTTTTTCTACACTTGGCAATTTTGAAGTCCTCTTTGTTGAGACAAAAGAACCGTCAACGCAATCGCTTGATAATTGGCTTGAATTTAATCTGTAAGGATTTTTCAATACTCGCATTTATGATATTTTTCTTTGTAGGAAAAATAAGTCAACACAAATATTATAATAACTCAGCTCTTACTTAAGATTTTTTGAATTAATAAGTCCTATTTAGTAAAATTAAAAATATTATCAGGTTTTCTCAATTTAAATTAAGAAATATCAGATTTTTTGAATTAATGGGAAGAGTTAGATTAGGCTTTTTTTTGGCTATTTTAGCCATAAAAGACAAAATAAGCTATTTTAGCAATAAAAAAATAAAACATCACATCCAACCCATAATCATTACACTCTTCTCTCACAAAAAAATCAAAAAAGTCAAAAAAAACTAAAAAATTCTTTCCAAATCAAGCTTTTTAGCCCTGACTAAAATAATCAAAAAAGTCAAAAAGGCAAACCACTTCCCAAACCATCCCTAAGAATATTATCAATTTTACATAGCAATGTTCACTAATTGATAAAAATCAGAGCATGAGATTAAACATTTTGCCCTTTTATTTATTGGTTTGATTCAACTATCTAATAAAATAAAAAATATTATCAGTTTTTTTCATTTTTAAAACTGAGAATATTATCATTCTTTTTTGTACATCAATGTTTCTTTATAGACACAAAATTTTTATTTTTACACAAAAAAAATAATTCAGTTTTTTCAAATAATTTAGTTTTTTTTTTTTTTTTTGCATATAATTTTTGTTTAATTTTTTCAATTTCAAAGTTGATGTTTTAAAGTTATAAAAATCAAATAAATGTCAAATCATTATATTTCTTTATAGGTAATCATAAACGATAAACAATTATTATTAAAGGATAATTCCGACTATTAAAAATTTAATGAGACTTGAATGTTCAAAAAATCTTAGTTAAAACTTAATGGAGTATACGTTTACAAATTAAGACTTGTGTATAAATATCCCATTTTTTAAATTCAACCAAAAAAAAAATTATGTTCTATTATTTTAATTAATAAATATTAAGTTAAAACATGATATGAATATATGGTACGATTACCAATATTATTCCCTAAAAGTAGGGAAGAGAAAATCATCAAAATCCACGTGTCTCAACATAAAGACATTGGCGGTGAGAAGATGAACAATACAATAATACCCCAATCCCAGTCCCTTGTTATAATGATTTTTTTTTTTTAATTTTTAATTTTTTGTCTAAAACAGCTCAAGGTAAGATTTTTAGGATCCATCTTTATAAATCAAACTGAGGAAGTTAGTCGATTCACTTAAATCCTTAGACTTTCACTTTAATAGTAAGGGTTCAAATCGTAATCAATGAAGAGAGGAGTATATTCCCTTATCAACTAAGATGGCCCCTTAATGTTATCTTGTTATAATGAATTGCGAAAGACATATTACTTTTTTTGCTTAAGAATATCTTATTCTTCTAACTGCTTTTCGTTATTAGATTTTGTTAATGAACACAGTCTATAAGGACCTGTTTGGTAATTATTTCATTTTTAGTTTATATTTATAAAAATTTAAAAATCTGTCATAAAAATTTGTTTGATAATTTTTTTGATTTATAAATGATTGTCTCAGTTTATAAATAAAAAATGAGTTTACGTTTTCAGTTTTCAAATTTTTTTTTTCAAATAATTTATTTTCAATAATTTATTTTCAATTAATTTTTTTTTCAATTAATTTTTTTTTTCAAATAAATTTTTTTTCAATTTTTTTTAATTAATCTTTTTTTCAAATATTTTTTTTCTCAATTAATTTTTTTTTCAATTATTTTTTTAATTAATTTTTTCCATTTTTTTAAATATTTTTTTTTCCAATTATTTTTTTTTCAAATTTTTTTTCCCAATTAAGTTTCTTTTCAATTATTTTTTAATTATTCTTTTTCAAATTATTTTTTTTTCAATTATTTTTTTAATTAATTTTTTTCAATTATAATGTGTGTGATCCCATTATCATAAATAAAAAAAAAATATATATATATATAAATATTTTAGGCCTGAACAAACTTATTTTTAGTTTATATTTTTAAATTTTTTTAAACATATTGTTCAAATCAAACGCGTTTGTAATTTATGTTTTTCTAAAAACAAACACAAATCAGTTTATAAAATTTTTGAAAACATAAACCGAAAGTGTAAACGTTATCAAACGCTACCTAAATAATCTTTAAAATGATTATATATTTATTATAAAAATATGCCACAAAAAATATACGATTTTCTCAACCATCTGCTAACAAAAAAAATGTCATTTGTGTACTATGTGATTAAACTCGAACAGCTGACTCACTTTCGGTCTATCAAATGATTTTCCATTAGTTTTTTTTTTTTTTTTTTTTTTCAATCGATGCAAGAATGTTAGTATTACTTCTTTACACGCTGTCTCACATAAGTATAAAAAATAGGATAAATTATTGAAGTATACATATCTTTACCACTACTTTCGGTTTAGAACCAATTAGATTGGGCTCATTTTATTGGATAATAATATACCTAACTTTATCATAATCCAATTAAACTCCAACAGCTTTGCTTTAGAAAGTATGTTAAAAGTTAATTTTAATTTATTTATTTTTTTTACATTTTTTGAAAAAAAAAAGTATAAAAAATTAGAGAGGTGATTTGACTCTAAAAAAATTAAAAGTCAATGCTTTTAATCTCTTGTCAAAAAAGGCTTAATATATGTAAAATGTAAATAAATTTTCTGCACCCAATACCGTTTTATAATTCAGAATCCCAGCTAATCAAGCTATTAAAAATTCTGAAGCTTGAACCCTTTAAGCATGTGTTCAACCTAAATTTCTCATAAAATTGGGGCAAAGACATGGGATGTCATTGGAGTGTGGGACATCTCATGTGTATGTAAAAAAGAAATAAAAGTTCTTTCTTCAATTTTTTTTTAAAAGTTACTCTAATTTATCACCAAAAAAGCAAGCATAAAAACTGAAACCTGTTTTCAAGTTATCATTTTCATTTCCTGCAATTAGTCATTGGATAGGTTTTCCTAAACATTACTACTTGTATATATATGAATACACATGTGAACCAGAAATGTTTTGCCAATTTAAACATACAAAAATAATATTATTTTCTTTTTTTCCTAGAAAATAGTCTAACAATCTTAAGCCTAACCCAACCCCAATGCTAGCTTCTTGCCCCATTCTACAAATCCTGTATGGAGAAGACTTGGCCACAACTTACCTAATAAAAAGGCAACTTATAAGCCATAGGTTATAAAGGCTATGGGGGAATAGCATCTTTATAGTGCAACCTTGCGACCAAAAATTATTCAGTACATCATGAACACTATATGATCATGCTACAAACTTCTCAATTATTAACATAAAATGATGATTTATTGAATTCACTAATTACAAATCTTGAAGGACACCATTTGATTATGCTCATGAGACATGGAATAACTGCTTCACGCAAGAAGTATTTTCTTAAAATATGATCGATAGACCAATTAAAAAATTTTGTATTTAAAAAACTCTCATGCTTATGCTTATGGGATTGATTTTTTTTTTTTTTTTACTATACAAATTTTAAATTATATACATAATAAATTTTGTACAAACCAATGATAGTAGGAGTACAATACTTGGAAAAAGAAGAGATGGGTAAAGTGTAACTAAGGGAATCATGTTTATTGTCTTTCTTTTAGTGAACTAAAATTACTTTTTAGTGAAACTATACAAAAGTACAGATCAAAAGGAACCATAAAAGCTGTTGGAGATCATTATCAAAGCTTGAATGAGAGTGGGTGGGAGAGAGAGAGGGGGGCCACTAAGTCACTTAATTCATCCCTACCATTTTTACTTAAATTTTAAAAAAGAAAAGAAAAAAACACAAATAAATCATGAGAGAGAGTGGATTACCTTTGTTCATTTGTGGGAGTTATAGATAGATAGGAAACAAACTTTTTATCTCATGTCTGACCATATACTGTCACCCTTAGCAGAAGCATCAAACAGCTCTCTCTCTCTCTCTCTCATCTCATCAGAGAAGAAGATAGAATTTTGCTCTTTACTTTAGTCTTGATGCCACCACCCATCTCCACTTTTCCTTTTTTCTATCTCTAAACCTCTTCACATGCTCATTCAAAACCCTCCAACAATAAAAAGTCTCAACTCAACATCAAAATTTTATGCCTACTACTTTTGGGTTTTGTGTTCATTCATACATATTTTTTTTTTTCAAGTGGGTTGTTGATTCCGAGATTTGATTAGTACTAGCAGAGTTCTTCAGAGTTTCAGAGTGGTGACAGTTGCAGATGATGAACAAGAAGCAGCAGCATCAGAAACATTGGGTAAAGCAAATCATACAAAGAGGTGTAACAACTCTGAGAATTGGAAGAGGAAAATCAGAAACGATCTGAATCTGAAGAAGAAGAAGAATAAGGTCAAATCAATCCTATCCCATCACAAAGTACAAACTACCACTAGCATCAAAATACTAGCAAAAGAGAAATCATCCAAACAAGTAATGAAAAACATAGCGGCATAATGATAATGAAGAATAGTGGAGGAGGAGAGATAGTTCAGGTCCAGGGAGGACACATTTTGAGGTCCACCGGCCGGAAAGACCGGCACAGCAAGGTGGTCACATCAAAAGGGCCTAGGGACCGGAGGGTCCGGTTATCGGCGCACACCGCAATTCAGTTTTACGACGTGCAGGACAGGTTGGGCTATGACAGGCCCAGCAAAGCAGTGGATTGGCTTATGAAGAAGGCTAAGAATGCTATTGATAAGCTTTCTGAGATACCTCCATGGAACCCAATTGATTCCACCACTGTTATGCCACCACCACCACCACCACCACCACCCAATGTAGACCCTAATGCAGAAATTATGGAATCTTCATCTTGTGGGTATGGATTTCATCATTTGCCACAATCAATGGATACACAATCCATTGCAATTGCAGATGATGCAGACACAATGAAATCATTTTTCCCCGTAAGTTCTTCTGAGACTTCATCAATGAATTTTCAGGGATACCCACATGAAGATCTTTGCCTCTCACTTCACTCTTTACAAGACCCAAGTTCAAGCCACCACCACACAACAGCTGATTCAACTGATCATCATCACCATCATCATCAGACCCTTTTTCCGGTTGGTTTTGAGGCTAATTATTCGAGACTGGTGTCGTGGAATGGCGGTGGAAATGGAGAGAATAGAGAGGGATATATGTTCAGTTCATCACAAGCGATGTCCATGCCATTTCAGCCACCACAACCATTTTTTTGCCAAAGCTCAGTGCTTTCTTCACAGAGGGGTCCCCTTCAGTCCAGTTTTTTGCCTACAGTTCATGCTCCTTGGAATGAAGACCACCCAATTCACTCCAATTTGCATCACAACACTAGGCAACCAATCCAACAATCTTCAATCTCCACCACCCAATTTGCCTCCTCCCATGAAGCCCTTTTGCAGTTTCACAATGAAGAAGAGCATCATGGGCTGGTACTATCCAATAAACCATCCTCCTCGGCTTCTCCCAATTCTCACCGTTGATTGATCAACAACTCAAATTTCTTACCCATCATCAGGTAATCTTTCTCTTTTTCTGGCTATTATTTGCTACCAATTTGCTGAATGTTTCTACAATTGTAACTAACAGATGATTGATTACATCCAAGAGAAGAAGAGATTTCAGTCAATTCATCAATGGATCTACTTAGGAGGGAAATCATGAATGCATGAGCATGTGTTGAACTTCAAGAGACTAATTTTATGTTTGTTTTTTTTCTTTCTGTCGGATTAATTTTATGGTGATGCTTTCTTGTTCAAGCGGCCTGTCTGAGCTCAAATTTGTCTGGTATTTGGTTGATTGATTATTAGTATTACTAAATTGAACTTAATTAGACTTGGTTCTTATAATTTTAATGTTATGACCAATTGCTTTATTTCTTACCATTGATCTTTTATTTTCTTTGACATTTTTTGGGTGAATTACTTTCTTTGACATGTGGTAGAATTAAACCCGTTTATCTGCTTTCTAAACCCAAATATCTGCTCTCTTTTTTTTCTTACAACTAGTAAGATATAATAATAAATATGAGAAGCATCATATCAAACTGATCCCTAACCTAATAATTCTTAAAAACCAATAATCACCAAACCTAACAATCAACCGAATAACCACCACGGACCCGAAAATAAACTATATATAACCCCCATAATAGGAGAGAAATAGAAACCACAAATATCGAACTTCTCTTCATAAAATTGATCCTGTAACCTTACATCATATCATAAATAATGTTACACAACCATTAAATCAAAGGCCTTCGTTTTTTTTTCTTTACTTTATGTTGGGTTTCCCTCCTATCCAGATGTGGACTAGAGAATGTTATATGAGCCCATGTTTATATGATCCAAACAGTTCTTTTTATTAGACTTAGTGTATATATTATTCATAAAAAAAATTAAATTGGTTTGATATTCGGAACTCCTCATTTTATTGAGGTTTTTTTTGTTTTTTGTTTTCCAAAAGAATTAATGGTTAATGTATTTTCACAAATAAACTTTTTTTTTTTTTTTGGTACAAATATGATAAAATAAATAGTTACAAATACCAAATCGATCCAATCTTCTTCTTCTTCTTTTTTTAAATAATATACATATAAAATTCAATAAAATTAACAATTTAGATTATCTAAATGGGAATTGCAATAAATCCCATTGACTCAAATAACACCTTTCATTTTAGATGGGAGAGAAATTCATTCTACTTTTAATATTTCAAACGAACATGCCATTCACGGCTCAATTGATGCGATGAAAATGCTACATTACAATAATTCATAGCCTCCTTTTCACATATGTGGCCTAACATTCACTATACATAGCCACGCTTTAACCTTTACAAAAGTAAATAAATAAATAAAATAATAAAATAAAAATAAAAATTAATAGGTCAATAATGTGACAGAAAAGACAGTGAGTGAAGAGGAAAAAAAAAAACAAAAACCTAATTTATTAAGGTGTCGTCTGGTAACACTTACGTTTTCAGTTTTCAGTTTATATTTATAAAAATTTAAAAAACTCAAATTACAACTTGTTTGGTAAATTTTTGATTTATAAATCAATGGTCTCAGTTTATAAATTTGGCCAAAAAATATAAACTCAAAAAATGAGTTTACGTTTTGAGTTTTTTTTTTTTATCACCCAACACTAGCCACTACCCGCCACCATTTTCCACTACCGTCTTCCGCCACCACCACCCACCACCACTCACCACCCACCTGCCACCACCACTACCCACCTGCCACCCACCAACCACCACCACCCGCCATCCACTCGCCGCCACCACCCACCCTCGCCACCACCACCACCACCACCACCCGCCACTACCATCCACCGCCCGCCACCACTACCCGCCACCACCATTCACCAGCCCCCTGCCATCACCATCCACCACTCGCAACCACCAGCCACCTGCCACCCACTCGCCACCACTACGCATCACCCACTACCACCACCACCACCACCATCACCCGCCACCCACCTGTCGCCACCACCACCACCACCATCACCCACCACCCACCACCTACCACCCACCCGCCACTCACCTGCCACCACCACCACCACCCACACGCTACCATTCACCACGCACCGCCACCCACCTGTCAGTACCACCCGCCACCGCCACTACCACCCGCCACCCACTCGCTACCATCTACCACCCGTCACCGTCACCCACCCACCCACCCGCCACCACCTGTAGACGTCCCCGAACGTCCTGGGAAGGAATCCCGTTTTGTTCATTTGGGCTTACTACAGTTCGGACTCAGTGTCACGGTCCTGTATCTAATCTCGCGGAGTGCAATGCAAGACCGATGAATCATCAAAGAGTCCAAATCCGGCAAATCGTTTTGAAAAATAGGTTTTTAGAAAGTAGTGCCAAACATAGACTGCTTTTTCAGATACAGAGTCGCCACCTAAATATTTTATTTTGGGAAAATTTAGGAAACCCTGACTCGTGCCTAAGGCCACGTGTCCGTCATCACCAAAATTGCCTCGGCTCGGGAACTTGGGTACGATTGGGGAAGGTCACTTCGTGAGCACCCCCGCTTGGCCGATCAAAGATCGGCCTCTACTAACCATGATATCGAGTTTTGAAAATATTATGTGCTCTTATTCCGGTTTATTAGCCTAGAATTACTATGTGATGCACACAGCATACAAGTATAGACTAGATTGCCTAAGTTGGAAAAAAGCATCGCATATCCGTTTGTTTTGAAAATGGATTGAAGTTTGCTACTCGCAAGTAGGCTAAAACACGGGTTTCGACGAATTATTCCAATTCAAGCAACCCAACCTTCATCCACAGACATTCAGGCAGTTATATCACATAAGCAAATAGCCTCATGGTAAGCATGCTATCTTGGCAGTCACTCACACGCATGCAAGGATGCTAAAGCATAAACACTTACCGAGTACTCCAAGCCAAAACAGAAGCTAGTTAGTAATCAATGCATGATCCCAGTTCATGTTAAGATGGCTAATGCAACACATGCAAAAATACAACTACAATAGGCTCGGCTATTCTAAGATGGCATATGAGATATAACAATCAATACATGTATTCAACTTGGAATTGAAACACAATGCAGTTAGCATGATGCGCCGAGCCCGGTGCATGCAAAACAGATGAATGGATGCAAACATACGAGCATAAGGATGCTAATTTAAATGTGCCCTAAAACTAACCATCATAAGCTGGTAAATAAAAGGGAGAAAGACGTGGGGTTGGAAGACATACATCACACACAAGCACACTTATTACAACATTGCCCTTCTCGGAGGGTCCGAATAAATAATACACAACCGAATGAATAACGAATTACAGCTAATTATTACACAATCCTAATTAATTAACAAATTAAATAAAATAAATAAGCTAGCATGCAAAACATATGAAATGGACTGCCTCAGCTCAGTCTTGAATGACAAGGAATGCATGCATGCTTGAGTCGCCTTGCCGGAAAATCCATCGCGATGCCCCGATTTGCCTCTGTTTGCAACTGGTCCCAGAACATTGTACAAAACTCAAGAAGGCTGAAACTCCACCATCCTGTAGGGATACTACCGACCAGTTTTTGCTGCTGGCTTCCGGTTTGCTGCAGCAGCGAGCAAGAAAGGGACATGGCAAAGTATTTTCAACATATGTGTGCACGACCACTCTCCCCGTTATTGCATAAGCTCTAGGGAGTGTAGTCCTCGATCCTCGTGCCACAAATCACGCATCTTGATGCATGATGGCTGAGGAGTCGAATTGCATGACTCAATGTGTAATGGATGCACAAATAAACGCAATAAGGCCTAAACTCCATCATGGGTAATCAACAGTGTCGGCGACCGGGAATCGAAGCACGTTTCGTCACTTTGAGTACGAAACGTCCCTCGTTTCCTGTGTTTGGACTAAACCCTACTCCAAACACTATGCAACAACTAGAATGGCATGGCATGCAAACACAATGCAACAACTAGCATGCAATCCTAAACGAAAATGCAACTAAGACATGCAAATAAGCAAGGAATGACATGCAAAGGTGCAACTAGCATACGCAATGCTATGAACTACGAATGTCATACTCAATGCACATGACGCTACATGGCATACACAATGCACATATGATGATAGACATACACAAAGGCATAATCAAGGCATACACAATGCGACGATCAAGCATGCGACAACATGGACATGGCATACACAATGCAAGATGGACTTAAACTAAAATGAATGGGCCTCAACCACACTCAAATCAGTGGCCAAACATGATGAAATTAAAGGCAGGAACACTCATGCAAACATGCCCAATGCAAGGGACCGAACTTAAGGCATCAAATGCCACTCTACCAAAGCATGGCAAGGGATGAAATATGGCATAAAATCATACATTTTTCAGCTCTGAAATGACATGCAAGATGGTCTCGAATCATGCAAACACCTCACACAATGCATGCTAGATGGCCCGAATACCGAAACTAGTGAAGCGCATTACACTAGAGGTACACAAAGCAATGCACAAATGGAAAAATCAGCCTCAAACAAACCCTAGGCAAGTCCAAGACAGTGGGAAAAGTGGACTAAAATGATGGCTCGAAAGGCATGGAAATGAAGCTCATACAATGGTCCAAAAATGAGGCATACAAGCACGACTCTCAAACGCATTTAAAGAGTGGAAAACATGGGAATATGGCATATATGTAAGCTCTGAAATATGATGCACAATGGTCCCAAAACATGGAAACACCTCAATATAAGCATGCAATAGGCTCCAAAACTCAAAGCTAGGCAAGGGTATTGAACTACAACCATGCATAGCAAGCATCATTCGACCATGAGGCATAAAAACAGAGCTAAGGAAATCCAAAACATGCATAAAATCAATTTAAAGCGTGGCCAAAAAGTGCTAGAATCAAAGGCTAAAATAGCATGCAATGTAAGCTAGTAAAGAGGATTTGCATTACAAGCATGTGAGGCAAGCAAGAGGTCACCAAACCAGAAAAATCCAGAGGTATGACATGCCAAATAAAGCCCAAAAAACCACTGAACCATGGTCTATGTATGCAAGAATGATAGGCTCCTTTGATAGGCTATAAAGAGGGTTGTTCTACACATGCAAGATGGACACCCAAAATGGAAAAATGGGCTCTAGAAAGAGCCTATGCAGGTCCTAAAACCCACCAAAAATGGCTTGAAACATAGCTTGGAAGCATGCAAATAAGGGCTCCTTTGTTAGGCCAAATATGCTAATAAACAAGACAAGGGGTGAGAGGGTCACCCCTCTCTGATTTTGGTGTTCAAAACAGTATGCTAGCCACTGAAAATCCATTGGATTTCAGTGGCTAAGAGACCAAACAAAGGTCAATGCAAAGGCCCTAAGGCATGGCTCAAAATAAGATGAAATGAAGCATACAAAGGGGGTAGATGACCCCCAACAGAAAAATAGTCTTAAACAAACATGTTGAGAACCTCAAAATAAGATTTTTTTTCAGTTTATGACAAAGCCCAAATATGCTTGCAAGTATAGCTAAAAGATGAAGCAAAATAAAGACCAAAAGAGGGAATATGGTGTTATCCTTGAAGCTCAAGCACTCCAGCAGCTTCTGGACCAAAACAGCAACTCCTTAGCCTCTAAAAACAAGCTCCAAGGAGCTTAGGTTGATAGTGGAGGTGTTGTGCTAGGAGATGGTATGCAGAGGGGTC
The DNA here is from genome assembly GCF_055761805.1 of Camellia sinensis. Taxonomy (NCBI): domain Eukaryota; kingdom Viridiplantae; phylum Streptophyta; class Magnoliopsida; order Ericales; family Theaceae; genus Camellia; species Camellia sinensis. The sequence continues at coordinate 143,632,644 of NC_138968.1, forward strand.
AAGAACTTCAACCTTTCAAGGCCTAAAGGGAGAGATATAGAGGGATATGTATGTATGAGCCTTAGCCAACTCTTGAACCCTTGCAAAGGAAGAGAAGCCCTTCCTTTATAGAGCCAAGGGTCCAAAGCTTCTCCTAGAAGCTTAAAACCAAGAGTGAAGATCCTCTATACACGTGTATAGAGGATCCAGTCTGTGCCTTCCAGCTGGCACAGTCGGAATCAACACAGTGAGACAGAAAAGGGGGAAGCTGGCTGACCAGTTCAAGTGGTCGACCGACCAGGGTCAATGCACAAAAGCTGGTCGGCAGCCTCTAATGAGGGTCTCCACATAAAATGCAAGCAAGTGGTATGGTGGGAGACCAACAATTGTGGCCCAAAAGTGAGGGAGACCAGCTACCTGACAAGAAAACCGGTCGGCGGGGAAAAAAGTGGTCTCCAAGGAGAAAAGGTGGTCTTCCACCCTTGTACCACCTTCCAAATAATGAAAACAAGGTCCATACCAAAAATGAACCAAGACGGATGCAAAACGAGGGTTCGGGGGCCGAAACACGCAGCCGGTTGCCTCGAAAACTGACTGTTAAGCATCGAAAGTGGCGTGCGACCACGAAGGTGGTCTCCCGGGCCACAGTGTCCCTCTAGAGAGAGGAAACAAGGTGTGTGCCAAAAACTGGACCAAACGGAGAAAGTTAAGCGGTCCTGAACCGAGGCGTACGGCCGACGGCTCCGAAAACCGAAAACTGGTCTCCAAATGGGAAAAGTGGCCTACGACCACGAAAATTAGCCCATGGCCACTGAGAGATGGTCTACAAGACCTCTCCCTCCCTTGGGGAAGAGAAAACAAGACCTGGTTCGCAAACCGAGGCAAAGCACAAAAGGGTCCCGAGGTCCGGGGGTAAAGCTCTCAGTCAAAACTCCGAAACCTCAAAACGAGCACAACATGTGCAATCACAGAGCGCTCAATCGATGACGTCTGAGTCTTGAGGTCGGTTAAAAATAGGGTGTCTACAGTTGCCCCTCTTTGATAGAACTCGAAAGTCATAAGTGACGTGAGTGAATGTCAAAGCCCAGAGACAACCTATTTTTGACAAGGCCGAAGACTTAGACAAACAGGCGAGATAACAAAGAGATGTGCCCACAGGCAGGGGCAAAAATGCAAAATGTTATGCAGGAAGATTTTGATAATTGGACTTATACGCTACGCGAAGCTGGTTTGAAAATTGGACTCATACGCTAAGCGAAACCGGTTTGATAATTGGACTTATACACTTTCGCGAAGCCAGTTTGATAATTGGACTTATACGCTAAGCGAAGCCGGTTTGAAAATTTAGGATTTATGCAATGCACTGTAATGTAGTGGCTAAAATGCAATGTAATAACTAGGAAGTGAAGGTACCTTACAGGAGCAATTGGCAAATGACTTATCTCATGCTGCTGGGGATCTTTCGTTTCTTCTTGGTTGAACCACAGATACTACTTTTCTCCCTGACTATGGTCGCAGCTTTCCCTATTCTCCAACAGGGTGACAGACTAGATTGGTTCAGTATCCAGAATTGAGGCACATACATATGCTATCTCAATCTATGGGGCTGCCATACAGATTTCAAGCCGAGGATATACCCCTAGTATTTAAACCAGACTTTAGTCTCGGAAATCCCGAACCTTTGCGTTCTAGGCATGAGCCATTCGAACTCTAGTTTCCACCGTCTCCGTTGGTCACCTAGGAACTCACCGCAAACATAGGCAGGTGGCTATACCAGACCACCGAAAGTGGCTCGGGTACGACAAACACCAAAGGAATTGCACCTTTAGAGGATTTAAGGTCTCCTAGAACAGAATAAAACAGATATGATGCAATGGATGTAACAGATAGAGCAATAGATGCAAATGGGGTAACATACTCCAACCATGCTGGAATCGTGAGAGGAGGAAGAACAGAGAAAACCAATCAGGAGCGCGTTCCATGCAACCGGAGATAAATTCCAAACACGCTGAAATCGTGTGAGGAAGGGGGCAGTCTAACCACGCTGAAATTGTGAGAAGAGGCCTGAAAACAACAGCCTAGGTGCATACACAACGCAACCTGAGATGAATTCCAAACATACTGAAATCGTGTGAGGAAAAGAACACTCTAACCATGCTGAAATCGCGAGAAGAGGCTCGAAAACAACCGCCTAGGTGCATACACAACACAACCTGAGATGAATTCCAAACAGGCTGAAATCGTGTGAGGAAAGGGACACTCAAACCACGCTGAGATCGTGAGAGGAGGACCGAAGACAAACTGCCCAAGTGCATACACGACGCAACCTGAGATAAATTCCAAACACGCTAAAATCATGTGAGGAAAGGGGCACTCAAACCACGCTGAAATCGTGAGAGGAGGTCCGAAAACAAACTGCCCAGGTGCGTACAAGACGCAACCTGAGGTAAATTCGAAACATGCTGAAATTGTGTGAGGAAACGGATACTCAAACCACGCTGAAATCGTAAGAGGAGGTCCGAAAACAAACCGCCCAGGTGCGTACATGACGCAACATAAGATAAATTCTAAACACGCTGAAATCATGTGAGGAAAGGGACACTCAAACCACGCTGAAATCGTGAGAGGAGGTCCGAAAACAAAACGCCCAAGCGCCTATACGACGCAACCTGGGAGAAATTCCAAACACGCTGAAATCGCGTAAGGAACGGGACACTCAAACCACGCTAAAATCGTGAGAGGAGGTCCTAAGACAAACTGCCCAGGTGCGTACACGATGCAACCTGAGATAAATTCCAAACACGCTGAAATCGTGTGAGGAAAGAAACACTCAAACCACGCTGAAATTGTGAAAGGAGGTCCGAAAAAAAACCGCCCAAGTGCGTACACGACGCAACTTGAGATAAATTCTAAACACGCTGAAATCGTGTGAGGAAAGGGACACTCAAACCACGCTAAAATCGTGAGAGGAGGTCCAAAACAAAACGCCCAAGCGCGTACACGACGCAACCTGGGATAAATTCCAAACACGCTGAAATCGCGTAAGGAACGGGACACTCAAACCACGTTGAAATTGTGAGAGGAGGTCCAAAGACAAACCGCCCAGGTGCGTATACGACGCAACCTGAGATAAATTCCAAATACACTGAAATCTTGTAAGGAAAATGACACTCAAACCACGCTGAAATTGTGAGAGGAAGTCCGAAAACAAACCTCCCAGGTGCGTACACGACGCAACCTGAGATAAATTCCAAACATGCTGAAACCGTGTGAGGAAAGAGGCACTCAAACCACGCTAAAATCGTGAGAGGAGGTCCAAAAACAAACCGTCCAGGTGCATACATGACGCAACCTGAGATAAATTCCAAACACGCTGAAACCGTGTGAGGAAAGGGACACTCAAACCACGCTGAAATCGTGAGAGGAGGTCCGAAAACAAACTGTCCAGGTGTGTACACGACGCAACCTGAGAAAGTCCCGGAGGACAACGATCCTAAACGCAGCTCGACGTAAAAAGATAAATGATACAAGATACACAAGATGCAAATAAACGCAATAAGTGCGAAGATATAATACATGTTACAAGCAATGTAGAGCATGATATTTAGGGAATGCAACAAATAGACAAAGCGGCACTTTAGGAAGCACCTCATGGAGTGAGTGGCGGTAAATCGCTTTACTCTGACGGGGATCTCTTCTTGTATTCTTCGAATACTTACCTTCAACTCACAGTATAAAGGTTCTGAAATGCTGACAAGGAGCAACATCTGTATGTAAAAACCACAAATGCCGTTTTCGTCTTGATCATATTCATAACTTTCCCTAGGAACTCATTGCAAACACAGCCAAGATGCCTCCGGCAGGGAATGATACTCAGGAAGAGCACATTTGACTGCCATTCTGGCTTTGAAACAATCAACACAGTATTCTGTTCACTCTGAACACACAGCTCATATAACACACTGCTCATTCTGAACACACAGCCCGTAACACTGTACTCTGTTTCTTTTGAACATACAGCTCATAACACAGTATTTTGGTCATTTTGAACACACGGCTCGTAACAGCACACTGCTCACTCTGAACACACAGCTCATAACACAGTACTCGGTTTATTCGGTACCCAACTCATTCCGAACATATGGGATGTAGTGACAGAACTTGCAGAAGTTGAAATAAGCTCAGGCGCTCCAAATTTTCCCTCTTTTCTTTTGCTTTGCAGCCCGGAACTTTCATAGCTTCAGATGGGTCCTGGTTTTTACTGTTCGCATATGACCTGGGTTGAACCCTGCGGTTTTATGAAAGAACAAATTCTGTTTTGCACAAATGTGGAGAATGGCACGGCACTCTGAGCACAAAACAATTTTTTTGAAAGCGAGATGAGAAAAGGGTTCTCAACTGGGTATTGAGTCTACAACTGACCACAGCCAAAACGACTCAACAACGGAAAACAAAAGGTAGAACAACCTAAACACAACTCAACAAAGAGAAAACAAGGTAAAACAACCTAAACACATCTATTGACACTTAAACGACTCAAAACAAGAATCGAAACAAACAAAAACACACAAACACAACACTCAATTATGTTATAAAGGCAAAAGACCTTTCGGTGCATGAGGAGCCAGTTTCTCCGGGTATTGTTTCCCACCCTTTCTTACTTGTGATTCTCATATCACTCAGCCCTCAAGCTCTGTTTTTCTTAAAAAGCTTTTTTCCTCACTTTTTCTCTCAGAGCACATCTCTCTATTCTTCAATTTCTCATTTTTTATCCCTTCACTGGGTGGTTGATAGATAAACAGAAAATTGCAAGCTCTTGCCCCTAGCCTTCCGCTAGATTCTTCTTCTTGTTCACAACGGTAAGTTTCTCCCACAAAGGGGTTGCACTACAACTGGATGTGTAGCAAATCTGCAGCTGACATCAGTTGACGAGGCTCTGCTGGGGAGTTTGGATGTGATCAGATCTATCCAGATGAGGGAGTGGATTATCTTGATCCATTCCAGTTCGTGCTTCGCACTTGACTCGATACCTCGCTGCTTAGCGGATGTGAGAGCTTTCTGCCCTTTTGCGGTTAGCTTTAGTGGTACCCTTTTCCGACAAGTATGAGTGCCCTTCTTGGCGAGTATGTTGGCAATGGGGAAAAGACAGAAAACCTGGCTCAACTATGCCACTAGTTCATCATTTTGACCATTTTTTTTTTTGGCTTTCTACTAAAACAATTTTGACCAAAATGAAAGTTAGATTAACATGCTCGTTCGATTTTCTGATTTAAAATCATGCAATTCAGGTTATGAGCACTGAAAAATTTTCTTTTTTTGGGTCCAAGAAATGGTCTAGTTTTGGAAAAATGGAGTAATTTTTGAGAAAATTAGTCAACTTCATTAAAAATTCTCAAAACTGTTTTTACAAATGGCCACTGCTCAACGAGCGCAGAATTTACTCTTGAGATGCACAACCTCAGATCCAAAATAATGAAAAATTGCCCCTTATCTGAACGGCACTATATGGCAACTGAAAGTTGCCCCTAGTCTGAATAGCATCGCAGCACTACACGGCAACGGAAAGTTGCCCCTAGTCTGAATAGCACCACAGCACTGCACGGCAACGGAAAGTTGTCCCTAGTCTGAATAGCGCCGCAGCACATGGCAACCAGTCCTCACAGTGACAATTACAACCAAATTCTCGGATACAGAGAAGACAAAGATGACCAGAACCATCACATGGACATAGTCGAATTTGAAGTGTTTTACGGCTGGACTTCAGAATGAAGTTGCCTACGTATCCCAAAGATGGGAATCAAGCCTTACGTAGTTCGGGGGCTAAGGTACACTCCGGTATTAACCTCTCCTTTTGCGCTCTAACTTTTGCCAAGGCCGCCCTTTCTGGGTTTTCAACCTTGCGAGCTTTGTTCTTCTTTTCTTTTCAATTCTTTTCATTTCTTTTCTTCTTTTTTCTTTTTCATCTTTTCTTTTCATTTTCTTCATTTTTTCTTCTTTTCTTTTTTTCATTCTTTGCATTTTTTTTTTGTTCTTTTTCTTGCTTTAACTTTTGCCTGGGTCGCCCTTCCGGGTTTTCGGCCCAGCGAGCCTCTCAAGGGTAAAAGTGTAGCTTTGTCCATGTCAAATAGTTTTGAGATCCTGAAGTCATTTGAATCCAGAAGAGTGGCTGCTGTTCGCTGACGATGCAGGAGTCCATCCAATAGGGGGCTGAATTTGCCCTTAGTGTTGTGGATAGGAACTCGGTTATCCTTTAGCAATACTTTCTTCTTTCCTCCCTTCTGGGATTTGGCATTCTTGTAGATCTTTATTAGCTTGAGTAATGACCCCGTTTTTGACTCTTCGAGCAGATGTGACATTTTTGCTCCTAGTTCAAAGGCTGCTTCTGATCTAGCTTTGCAAGCTTCTTTTGACGACATCTGATCTTCTTGATCTGACTTCCTTGCCCCTAGTTCGAGGGCTGCTTCTGATCTGGCCACACAGGCCTTACATGGTGGTTGACCGTTGAACATTCTGAATCTAAGTTCAAGGTTCGAAAGTAAGGGGTCGAGTCTCGAGGCTGAGAGCGATCCTAGGCTGCACAATCTCAAGAGCAATTCCAGACAGGTCCTCGCAGGACCGTGCAAAACATTTTTTTAAATTTTTTAAGAAAGCGACAAATCGCTCGCACTGAAGACAGTGTAGAACCAATCTGGATCAAGCCAGGGTCCTTCTCAGTACTCACATTAACAGACATGATTTCATTCATTAAGGGCTCAGCATGCCTCTCTTTTTCTCAATTGATCAAACTTTGCAAAACCCGAGGAATTCCTCCCTCTTCGTTTTCATCACAGTGTTTGAAAAGTTTTGGAAAACTTAGGTCAATACAATGACTTAAAGGCACAAAAGAGCAGGTGAAATGCACTGCCGTTTCATTCAAACTTCTGACACAACTGGTGCAAGGAAGAAACAAATACAAGAGTGTGAAAATCACTGTTGTTTCATTCAAATCTGTTGGCATAACTAGCTCCAAGGCAGAAACGGACTCAAAAAAAAGCAAAAAGACAAACACAAAACAAGATAGTGATGTCCGAGGTAACACCCCCGGAATCACCCGACTCCAACGCAACAGGACTGACTCGATACAACAAGACAGACCCGACTGACCCAGTACAAAAAGACTGACTATATACAAAACAACAAAACTGACCTAATACCCAAGTCAGAAAGTATAAAAACTAGTATTTGCATATTGCTCAAAACAGTGCGTGCCATTCGCAGGTCTGGAGTATATCGAGTGCCACCCGCAGCTGGTTCATCCCCCGGTCACATGGTCACATTATTCCCCAAGTTCACCGATCTAGTGCCGATAGACTTTGCCAAGCTTGGCGCGACAATGACCCCGTTGTCAATCAAATCTTGCACTTCGTGGCGAAGACGAAAGCAATTGTTGGTGCCATGATTGGTTTGTTGATGGAAGGCACAGTACTGGGCATCATCATGCGTAGCTGGAAGAGGATTCGGGAGAGGCCGAGGCTCAAGGGGTTTGAGATGGCCTTGTCAAACAAGGATTTGGAGAGCTTTGGACAAAGGCATATAGAGGGCATGGAAGACCCTCTGACCTCGAGGTTGGTACTTCGAAGTTTCTGGATTTTTGCTGGACGCACCAACAAAGGGGTTGGCAGGTGCTGGCTTGGTTTGCTGATCTCTTTCGAGTACAGGATTAGAGCTCAAAAGATCGTTTTTGGTACGACGACCCTTCTTCCGGTTTTCCCCTTGCTTCGAACTGCTCTCATTCTGAGTGACGAAAGTATCCTCCACAATTTTTGCAACAACTACGAGCACTTGCTGTTTGTTTAGCCCTTGCGCTTTCAAAGCCTCCACAGCCCACAGAAGGTGTTCATGGGGATCAATGCCTGTCCTTACCTTGTTCTTACCACTGGCCTCCACTTCGCCAAGGGATCGGCCTTCTTCCAATACAACCTGTCCCAAGATTGGGGAGCCTTTTGTCGTGAAACTCCTAGCATGTGGTGTGGCTGATGATGGAGCCAATGTCCCAAAGGCCAGATCTGTCATAGTTCTTTGAAGATCTTCAATCATTCTCATCAACTCAGAAGTAGTGGGTTCACGGGTTTGAGATGATTGGAGTTCAGGTGCACCCATCATGTATAAGTTCATGTTTTTCGAAATGAACACCTCATGCTTGGGTAGATGGGCTAGGGTGATGTATATGCTGGGATCGAAGATGGATGGTAGTATATGGATGAGGTTGAGGTGGGGAGGTGATGAGTCAGTACTAACCTGAGGTCCTTTGGGTGGAGCTAGGATCTGTTCGTCAATAAGATCCTAAATCTTATGACGGAGGCAGATGTAACGGTTCGTATCATGACCGTGTTGTTGATGATAGGCACAGTATTTAGCTGGGTCATATCTCAGTGGAAGAGGATTTGGAAGGGGTTCGGGTTCTAGGAGTTCTAGGTGCCCTTCTTCTCGTAGCTTTTTCAAAGCTTGAGAGAGACTCATGTAAAGAGGATTGAACTTTCGGGCTTGGGGCCGATTTGAAGTGGCGGGTTTTTGGCCATTGAGGGAAGTGAAGATAGAGTCTACTGCTGAGCATTTTGCAGCTGTGCTACCCTCAGTAGTAGCATTGGAACTGCGAACAACATTCTTCCGCAAAGGCTCATCATCTTCCACAAAGATTCCTTGTCTGATGGCATCCTCGATTTGAACCCCCATTTCATGAAGGGCTGGAAAGGTAAACCGAGGTAGGACGACCATCTTTTGTAACAACTTTCCATGTAGACTCCGAACAATCATCCTGATCTGATCTTTGTCGGAAGGCCTTGTAGTCATCATTGAGGCCTTTGCTCTCCATCTCACCACGAACTTTGAGAAACTCTCCTTTGGCTCTTAGCGGGTGACTTCGAGATCACGAGTTGTGACCTTGATCTGTGTATTGTAGGAGTATTGAGCAATAAAGGCCTTGGCCAGCTCTTCCCAGTTCCATTTCACAGAGTCCTCCAGTTTCGAATACCAGATTGCGGCCATCCCAGACATGGTTCGGCCGAAGAGAGACAACTTCTAGGCTGTGGTCAGACCCATTGGCCTCAGGATATTGGAAAACAGGTGGAGGTGCACCATTGGGTCTCCAGATCCGTCGAAGCGGTCGATATGCGGCATTTTGAATCGGTTCGACAGAGTCACGGCTGAATCGGTATACCCATCCTCAATGTCCGGAATGGACTTCACACCCTGAGATTTCTTGAATAACTTTTCAAGCTTGCTTACTTTTAGTGCCGTGGGGTCCACCTCGAACTCAAAGGGAGAATCCGGCAGGTTGGTCTGTGCCTTGGGTAGTTGGGGTAGGATCGGGGGCGGAGCCGACCCTATTGGAACATCCGTATCATCCTGGACGTGTATTGTCTCCCCAAGTATGGGAACTCTTGGTGGGAGAGGAACCTGGTGTGAAGTAGATGCTCCGGTTTGCTGTTGTAGCCTGGCAATTAACTCTGCCTGTTGAGCCATGACCTTGGCTTGTTGTTTGGCAAATTTGGCTTGACGAACAGCATCCTGCTGCATGGTTTTCATACTCTCCTGGAGTTGATGCATCATCTCTTCCATTTCGACTGTAAAGTGTGGATCTGACTGAACAAATGTGTATCCCCTTTCTGAGGTGGAAGCAGATATCTCAGCCCAACTGCGCACAGGTGAGGTGGATAATGATCACTGATCCGAAGACTGTTGAACTGAGGATCTGTGCCTGACTGGCCTTTTTACCCTGCCTCTGGCAAAGGAACACTGATTACCCTTGAACTGAATCTCTGACCTAACAAAGTCTATCAGCACAAGTCCAATGTACCCGGGGGATATCGAAGCCCTCTAAAGCTATGGTTCCCAAGACTACCCTAGCAAAAGAGAAAACAAGCAGCATCTCAGCCCAATTTCACCAGAACAGATATGAGCAAAGCTGAATGACTGTGCTCTCCACTGAATTTTGCCCCAAAACTGAATCTGATACCCGCAGATATAACTAATTCTCAAAACACTGATACCAATGTCCGCAGGCCTGATACCCAGACTTGCAAACTGATATATGCATTTATGTAGAGACACACTCTAAAAGCACATAGCAAACAAGTGAGAGCCAAAAACACCCCTATGGAGGGGTAGGGTTTCCCTATCCTATTTTGTCAGGAGCTAGGGTTTCACTACGCACACAGCGGTTTCAAACAACCTATAATCGGGTGAGCAACCTGTCCAAGTTTGGGATAGTCACTATGGATTCCGATATGCACTAGGTCGAATGGTCAAAAGGGGTGCCCCGGTAAAAACCGGGATTTGTGTTCCCATCGTGGCAGAGCCCGTAACCGGTCAGCCTTACGGCACGCTTCTCAAAGCGAGCCTCCGACAAACCGTTCAGGAATAGCAGATGGCAAACACGGTGTCCTAGGCGCACCAATGCAAATGCAATGCAAAGAAACACATAAGTGTAATCAAAACAAGATATCATGAGTTCGAGTCAAGTTCTCTAAATCCCCAGCAGAGTCGCCAGAAACTGTAGACGTCCCCGAACGTCCTGGGAGGGAATCCCGTTTTGTTCATTTGGGTTTACTACGGTTCAGACTCAATGTCACGGTCCTGTATCTAATCTCGCGGAGTGCAATACAAGACCGATGAATCATCAAAGAGTCCAAATTCGGCAAATCATTTTGAAAAATAGATTTTTAGAAAGAAGTGCCAAACATGGACTGCTTTGCCAGATATAGAGTCGCCACCTAAATATTTTATTTTGGGAGAATTTAGGAAACCCTGACTCATGCCTAAGGCCACGTGTCCGTCATCACCAAAGTTGCCTCGGCTCGGGAACTTGGGTACGATTGGGGAAGGTCACTTCGTGAGCACCCCCGCTCGGTCGATCAAAGATCGGCCTCTACTAACCATGATATCGAGTTTTGAAAACATTATGCGCTCTTATTCTGGTTTATTAGCCTAGAATTACTATGTGATGCGCACAGCATACAAGTATAGAATAGATTGCCTAAGTTGGAACAAAGTATCGCATATCCATTTGTTTTGAAAATGGATTGAAGTTTGCTACTCGCAAGTAGGCAAAACCACGGGTTTCGACGAATTATTCCAATTCAAGCAACCCAACCTTAACCCACAAGCATTCAGGCAGTTATATCACATAAGCAAATAGCCTCATAGTAAGCATGCTATCATGGCAGTCACTCACATGTATGTAAGGATGCTAAAGCATAAACACTCACCGAGTACTCCAAGACAAAACAGAAACTAGTTAGTAATCAATGCATGATCCCAGTTCATGTTAAGATGGCTAATGCAACACATGCAAAAATGCAACTACAATAGGCTCGGCTATTCTAAGATGGCATATAAGATGCAACAATCAATACATGTATTCAACTTGGAATTGAAATACAATGCAGTTAGCATGATGCGCTGAGCCCGGTGCCTGCAAAACAGATGAATGGATGCAAACATACGAGCATAAGGATGCTAATTTAAACGTGCCCTAAAACTAACCATTATAAGCTGGTAAATAAAAGGGAGAAAAACGTGGGGTTGAAAGACATACATCACACACACGCACACTTATTACAACATTGCCCTCCTCGGAGGGTCCGAATAAATAATACACAACCGAATGAATAACAAATTACAACTAATTATTACACAATCCTAATTAATTAACAAATAAAATAAAATAAATAAACTAGCATGCAAAACATATGAAATGGACTACCTCAGCTCGGTCTTGAATGACAAGGAATGCATGCATGCTCGAGTCACCTTGCTGGAAAATCCATCGCGATGCCCCGATTTGCCTCTGTTTGCAACTGCTCCCAGAACACTGTACAAAACTCAAGAAGGCTGAAACTCCACCATGCTATAGGGATACTGTCGACCAATTTTTGCTGCTGGTTTCTGGTTTGCTGCAGCAAAGAGCAAGAAAGGGACATGGCAAAGTATTTTCAACATATGTGTGCATGACCACTCTCCCCGTCATTACATAAGCTCTAGGGAGTGTAGTCCTTGATCCTCATGCCACCAATCACGCATCTCGATGCATGATGGCCGAGGAGTCGAATTACATGACTCAATGTCAAATGGATGCACAAATGAACGCAATAAGACCTAAACTCCATCATGGGTAATCAAGAGTGTTGGCGACCGGGAATCGAAGCACGTTTCGTCACTTTGAGTACGAAACGTCCCTCGTTTCCCGTGTTTGGACTAAACCCTACCCCAAACACTATGCAACAACTAGAATGGCATGGCATGCAAACACAATGCAACAACTAGCATGCAATCCTAAACGAAAATGCAACTAAGACATGCAACTAAGCAAGGAATGACATGCAAAGATGCAACTAGCATACGCAATGCTATGAACTACGAATGGCATACTCACTGCACATGACGCTACATGGCATACACAACGCACATATGACGATAGACATACACAAAGGCATAATCAAGGCATACACAATGCGACGATCAAGCATGCGACAACATGGACATGGCATACTGTAGACGTCCCCGAACGTCCCGGGAGGGAATCCCGTTTTGTTCATTTGGGCTAGCTACAGTTCGGACTCTCAGATTGTCATGGTTCTTAATCTGATCTCACAATGTACGATGTGAGATTGATAAATCACCAAAGAGTCCAAATCCGACAAATCGTTTTGAAAAACAGATTTTTAGAAAGAAGTGCCAAACATGGACTACTTTGCCAGATACAGAGTCGCCACCTAAATGTTTTATTTTGGGAGAATTTAGGAAACCCTGACTCGTTGCCTAAGGCCACGTGTCCGTCATCACCAAAGTTGCCTCGGTTCAGGAACTTAGGTACGATTGCGGAAGGTCACTTCGTGAGCACCCCCGCTCGCCCGATCAAAGATCGACCTCTACTAACCATGATATCTAGTTTTGAAAACATTATGCGTTCTTATTATGGTTATTAGCTTAGATTTACTATGTGATGCGCACGACATACAAGTATAGACTAGATCGCCTGAATTCGAACAAAACATTTCATGTTTGTTTTGAAAACGGTTTGCTACTCTCAAATAGGCTAAAATATGGATTTGCCACTCTCAAGTGGGCCTTAAAACTCACAGTCAATGCATTATTCCAATTCTGATAATCCATCCTTCACCCACAGGTATTTAGGCAGTTATATCATATAAGCATATAGCCTCATGATAAGCATGCTGTCATGGCAACACTCAAACTCATGTAAGGATGCTAAAGCGTAAATGCTTACTGAGTACTCCAAGCCAAAGAAAGAAGCTAATTAGAGATCATGCATGAGCCCTAACTATGCTGAAATGCCTAATGAAACACATGCAAAAATGCAACTACGATAGGCTCGGCTATTCTAAACATGGCACATGGAATGTAACAGATAACATGTATTCAACTCGAATTTGAAATACAATGTAGTTAGTATGATGCGCCGAGCCTAGTGCATGCATGACAGATGAATGGATGCAAACATGCGAGCATAAATATGCTAATTGAAACATGCCCTAATCTAACCATCATAAGCTAGTAAATAAAAGGGAGAAAGACGTGGGGTTGGAAGACATACACACACTCACGCACACTTATTACTCAATTGCCCTCGCTCGGAGGGTCCGAAAGAATAATACAAATTTAATTAACTAACAAGCTAATTAAATATTACACAACCACTTAACTAATTAACAAATTAACTAGTCAACTAAAGCAGTAAAGAGGCCGCCGCAGCTCCACCTCAGAATGCTTGGATGATGGATGCTCGATTCGCCTCACTCGGAAACTCGTCGCCATGCCACTGTTACCTCTGTTTACACTGTTCTACACCTCTAAAAACCATGAAAACATTTGTGATACTTCTGAAACACTCCCTGGACACTTTGGGATGCCACCGGCCAAGATAGAACATTACCGGCCATGTAAATGTGGCCATCGGCCAAAGGTTGGATCACCGGCTTGACATTAATGGTCGGTGGGCAGTAAAAGTGGCCGGCCGGCCATTTCTTCCTACAGAATACTAGTTTTGCTGCAACAGAGGACAGACAGTGCATGGCATGGAATTTTCAAGACAGTGTGTACATAGCCACCCTCCCTATCATGCTATGATCTCAAGGGAGTATGGCCCTCGGTACTCGGGCCACCGATCACGCATTTCGACGCATGATGGCCAAAGGTACCAAGTTTGCAAATCAATGTAAATGCATGCAACAAAACAAATGAATGCTTCACGCCCTATCATTTGAAGATCAAGGGCGTCGGCGATCGAGGATCGAGACGTGTTTCGTCACTTTAAGTACGAACACACCTCATTCCTCATGTTTAGTTTGACACCCCAAACCAAACACAATGCAATGTATATATGCGATATGGCTCAAATATGTAAAATGGCTCAAGCATGCAACATGAGGCTAAGTTAGCAAAGCATGCCAAATGTAATGCGAACTAAACATGCAAATGTGCAATATGCCAAGCATGCAAAATGCAATGTAGCAAACATGGAAAAATATGGAATGGAACTAGCAAGTGACAACACACAATGAACCAAATATGCAACCAACATACGACAAACATGCAATGGTGGACTTAAACCGCAAAGGGCAGACCTCATCCTTGCCATAAACAGTAGCCAAAAGTGATGGGTGAAGGCACCAAAATGTAAAGCAAACAAGCATGCTAATTAGCCTATCACCTAAACATGAAGAGGGAGCTTTTAAACACATTCAAGAGAGACTAACATGGACAAATGGCAAGCATGAAAATCTTTGAAAATGTGCAAGGGATGATGCCAAATCACCCAAACCATGCAAGTGAGGTATGCAATGAAGGCCAAAATTTGAGACTAACAAAAGGGTTCAAGCCATGGTCATACCAATCAAGCCTCAAAGAGCCACAATGACTTAAATCAGTCCTAAGGCAGACCAAAATAAGGCTAGGACATACATTGGATGGGTTCAAAACATGCTAAGAAATGGGCCCAAAACAAAGGGCATTCAAGGCCACAAAAGGGAGCATTCTATTACAACTATCACAACCAAACATGGCATTGATTATGTGATGAAAAACAGAATTATAATATGCCAAAATGTCCCCCAAAACCCACTTAGATGACATCTAAATGACTTAAACAAAGAGGCATGCACAATGGCCCAAACATGGAGTATAAGACCACAACTCTTCAAGACATTGAAAGGGTGGTAGATGCAAGTATATAAGCATGAAACATGGGCTGAAATGGCATGATAAGTGATTCCAAATCACCGAAATAACCCAAGTAATGCATACTAAAGACTCACACACCCGAAGCCAACAAGCGAGAATGCAAAGAGGCTATACAAAGCATGAAAAGCATGACCAAATCAACACCCAACAGAGATTAAACATGATGAAACATGATTAAAAGTTTCATGAAGTCCAGCTAAAACATGCAAACATGGGGGTCTAAACGCATGGTGCATGTTGTGACAATAGAGGAGATTACAAAGCAAGTGTATGATGCATGTAATGGACTATTAATCCGACCAAAAATAGAGGTATAATATGACCAAATAACACCAAAAACCCTCTGAAATGGAACCAAAATTGACTAAGCATGCATGCTACCCTTATGAGCCAAAAACACAAGTCAATGAGACACAAAGGGAGAGGGGTGTCCCTCCCTTATACAAGACCTCAAAACTCCTTCACCACCACTAAAAATCCTCTGGATTTCAGTGGTGAGAAGGCCAATATATGAAAGTTCTCAAAGCTCAAACAAAGAATGCATAAAAAGGGCCAAACAAGGCCTAAGAGGGGGAGGACAACCCCAAACATCAAAATGACCTTAATGAAACATCTTAAACATGAAAAATCAGAACTTTTATTAGTTATACACTAAGCTTAAAACAGCATGCAAGATAGGCTAAAAGCTAGTGCAAAAATGGGGAATATAAAGCAATAGTGCTCACCCTTGAAGAACACTTGAAGAACAGCAACTCCAGCCCCCTCCTTCTGATCAAAACCCACTCAAAACTCCAAGAACAAACTCTCAACACCTCCAAAACCGAAGTATGGTATAACACTAGGTGTTTTAGCGCAAAACTAAGAACAAAATACCCTTTTGGACACTCTAACACACACAAATGAAGAGAGAGGCAGAGATATAGAGAGAGAGTGATATATATATCTCTGATTTGCTGAACCTCTCCAAAGGAGAAGGGAGGCTCTCTTTTATAGAACAAACAAGGGCAAAAGCTTCTTAGAGAAGCTAAGGCAAAGGGGTCAAGCTTCCTCAAGAAGCTAGACCAAAGGTCCAAGCTTCTTGGGGAAGCTAAGACAAAGGGTTCATCCTTCTGGAGGAAGCTAAGACAAAGGGTCTAAGCTTCTTCAAGAAGCTTAGAGCAAAAGGGTGCAAAGGGTACAAGTCCTCCATACACGTGTATGGAGGACAAGTTCGTGCACTCCAGCTGGCACAACTAGCATGCACAATGCCTGAAAAAGGCAAAAAGGAGGCGCCAGCCAGAAAAAGAGACAATCGGCCAAATAAATGGCCGACCGACCAAATATCTGTGCCGACCGACCAAACAATCTGTCGATAGACAGAAAGAAAGGCCGGTGGCTTCATGCCACGGCCGGTGGGTTTAAGGGATGGCTAACAAGCCACTTCCTACCCTTAGGTGCAAAAACCACAAGTCCTTGGTCCACAACCAAGCACAAAACAGTCAAGTCGAGAGATCCTAAGGCAAGGTGCGTAGCCGAGTCCTTCGGGATCTCAAAATGAACACGAACATGGATGATCACCGAGTGTTCAAACGATGACGTCCGAGTCTTGAGGACGGTCAAAAATGGGGTGTCTACAGTTGGCCCTCTTTGACAGAACTCAAAAGTCATAACAGTGACGGGAGTGAATGTCAAAGCCCAGAGACGACCCATTTTTGACAAGGCCGAAGACTTAGACAAACATACAAACTACAAACAAAGATATGAGCCCGAAGGCAAGGGCAAAATGCAAAACAATGCACAAAGCCGAGCATAACTTATGATCATGCAAAGAAAGCTGTAATGAAGCATAACATGCGACAGTTTTAAGCTAGCGCAAACCAAACTACACTACAATACAGAAAGGATGTAAGAGAATTATGTAATTCTCGCTACGTTTGACGCGGAGAATACAGTACCTGTGCGGTTCGTCTGGTCGTGCCAGCTTCAAATGAACCGTACATACAATATCGTTCCTGTCCGGTTCCTCTGGCCGTGCTAGCCTCAAATGAACTGTACATACAATATCGTGCCTGAAAAATAAAGAGAACTTAACAGGTACAATATCGTTAGATACATGCATAGCAATGCAAGTGAAAAGTGCGTGACAACGCGAGTGAGAGGGTGCATGACAATGCAGGCGGAAGGGGTGCATAACAACGCAACCCGAGTGTGCGCATAACAATGCGATTTGAAACAAGCATAACAATGCTATGAAGGCACAAACACATATAAGTAAAGTACATGTGAGAAAGTGTACAATGTGTGGAGGTGAGGAAGAGTATACACATGTAAGTAAGGCACATGCGACAACATGTACAATGTGTAAAGCGAAGAATAAAATGTGCACATGTAAGTAAAGCACATGCGACAATATGTACAATGTGTATAGCAGGAATGAAATGTTCACATGTAAGTAAAACACATGCCACAACATGCACAATGTGTGAAAATAAAGGAACTTGAACACAATACATGCAATGTGTATTTGAACACATATAAGTAAAGCATAACGCGACAACGCATGCAATGTGTATAGGAACTTGAACACATATAAGTAAAGCATAACGCGACAACGTATGCAATGTGTATAGAAATTTAAACACATATAAGTAAAGCATAACGCGACAACGCGTGCAATGTGTATAGAAACTTGAACACATATAAGTAAAGCATAACGCGACAACGCATGCAATGTGTATAGAAACTTGAACACATATAAGTAAAGCATGACGCGACAATGCATGCAATGTGTATAGGAACTTAAAGAGGGGAGAAAGGTGCATAAACACATATAAGCAAAGCACACGCGGAAACGCATGCAATATGTGTAACAATGCGAGAATGAGAGAAAGGTGCAATTCAACTGAAGCATGGTAAAGGCATGTTATTCATGATGTTGAAATGCAACTTCAAAACGAGGCATCGTTCAATGCAAGATGCGTAACGAGCGTGTTTCGTCGAAGTCAAAACGAAGCAACGTAATAACACATAATTGAAGTGATTTGTGGAATTCACAAGATACCAAAAGGATGCGATAAAGGATACTCCCCACACATACTGAGCATCGCTTATAAAAGACACGGCTAAAGGTCAACACGAAGGCCTACTAGGGTTCAAAAGTGCACTTCCTTGCACTGCCTTGAGTAATGAAGGCGCCCAAACCACATGACTGACCCGAACAAGGGCGTGGGAGGTGTATCGACCACAAGGGGTGGCCACCGGTATTATTCCAGACACTCTGCTGCTCCTGTCCCTTTTCACTTTGCTTTCCTTTTTACTGGTAGTTTAAGCACATTGCACTGCCTCAGGCAGGTTTCACTTTCTCAAAACTATGTACTTTTTGCAAAAGACATGATGGAAATGAAACAGCTATTTCGTTCAAAAAGTGCTATATTTTATGCATCGCATTACACAACAATGTAAAAGAGATTTGAACCTTTGTTTGAAAATTAAGCACTTGCAACGTAATAATCAGGTAGTGAACCGAGTAAGGACAAAAACAACTCGATAATCAAAACAAAAGCTCGATAAGCAAACCAACTGTAAATACAACTCGATAAGCAAAGCAAAGTCTTAAAGGATGTAAAATACAACTCGACAAGAAGATGTACAACAACTCGATAAACAAGACGAAGTAACAGGTACTAGTTCGCAAAAACATCATCAGAAGGCATTGGAAGTGGTGTCAATTTACCAGTTTTTCATCATGCTCAACATTTATTCGTCTTAGAGCACAATTGGAGGCCATCGGCCAAAGGGAGATATCACCGGCCGAAATTAATGGGAATCAGCCAATATTTTAGCCGATTGACCAAAATAGATGGTCAGTCGGCACTACTTTTGGTCGACCGGCCAAAAATGGTAAGGACCTCCAGAATGTTGATACCTGTCTTCCACTCAAAACCTTATCCTTTACAAAAGCCTCAGCCTCGTAGTTTTCCTCATTTCAACACTAGTTTACACCAAATGGAGGAATTTCTTGCCCAAAATCTCACAACTTGGATTGCCAACTTGGATGGCTCGGAAAAGCTGAATTTCCGGGGCTTTGGCGTAAATGCACTGTTCACACTGAGTCGCACTCCGCTGCACTTTCCGTTTCTCGATGCCGCGGCAAGGTTTTGGAATCCGATAACACATGTCTTTAGCTTTGGCGGGCAAGAGGTGTGTCCTACCTTCGAAGATTTCCAAGGTTTGATGGAATCCGTGTGCAACGAGAAAATCTTGCCCCAACTCCGCTTCGGCCACGCCCAAGCCTTAGGGCAAATGTGTGGACTCACTATGCACGACGCTCGATCTTTGATTTGTGACGGAATGCTGGATATTCCGAGTTTGATTTGTCGGTTTTCCGATGCCGGTGACCGTGGTGACCATCATTGGCAAGGCTTTCGGCGACATGCCCTTTGTTTGTGCATGCTATATCATTTCTTGCTTGCCTCAGGATCCGGAGGATCTAGTGTCCGATTGATCGAGGTTGTTCAAAGCTTAAAGGAGGGCAAAAGCTGTATTGCCATGTCTTTGGCCAAGACATCGATGGCTTGGATGCTTTCCATCACCGGGAGACGACCAGGTTCGCGGGGAGTCCACTACTGTTGCAGGTAATGTTTCCCACCCTTTTCTCACATATGTATTGCTCACATCACTCGGCCCTCAGGCTTGATTTTTCTCACAAAAACCCTTTTCTTACTTTTTCTCTCATCGTCTACCTCTCTATTCTTTATTCTCTCATTTTTCATCCCTCCCCAGGTGTGGTTGATGGACAAGTTGCGGGTTGTGGACTCTTGCCCAGCATACTCAGCTCGCGGCTACTTCTTCTGACGTCGTCTAGTTGACTCCCTAGATGAGGGATGGTGGTTCGACTGGATGTGCAATTTGTCCGCAGACTGCATTGCTTGGCGGTGCCCTTGGCTCAATTTACCGGCAATGAGCTACAGCATGTCCCGGCAGACTGGGATTCAGTTGATTGGCTTGACTCACTGTGTATTCTACTTCCCGTTCCGGTTCCAGCGCCAGTTCGGCCATGGTTAGACTTGCCCGGCAGAGGGGATAGAGTATCCAGCCGCATTCCTGGTCTGAGGTGTGCAGCTTGCCCGGCATGCTGCAGCATAAAGGACTAGAGAACTCCTGCCCCCCGCTCCCACTTTCAGTTGCACCTTATCTAATGAGTGCATAGATTGGCTTAATGAAGAGGCGCAGATTGGGCCCAGTTTGGCATCAGAAGCTTCGACCAACTCTGGGAGGGAACGCAAGAACACCTGACTCATCTATGCCTCGGATTTATTTGCTTTAATTAGAACTTTCAAGTTTTTTTCTATGAATGTAATGAAAAGCAACTTCAATTTGTATGCAAGAGCAGGAGAACTCTGTATTGAAATCAATAAAATTGAAGGTTGTGGGTACTGAAAATTTTCCGTTTGGTCCAAAAATGGTCTAAGTTGTAAAAGATTAATTTAGGCAAAATCAACTTTTATTAAAACTTTTCAAAACCATTTTTGATATGGATCAGAACTAGACACGCCTGAGATTTGTCACTGAGATGCACAACCCCGGATCCCAGCAATTGGAAAGTTGCCCCTAATCTGAATAGCACTGCGCCGGAGATCACAACCGAGCTTTTGAACACTAAAATAGACAAAGATGACTGAGATGATCAAATGGACAAAGTTGATCGGAGAAGTGCTTATGGCTGAACTTCAGGATGAAGTTGCCTACGTATCCCAAAGATGGGAATCAAGCCTTACGTAGTTCAGGCTCGGGTTCACTCGAGTATTTTTACTCTCCTTTTACGCTCTAACTTTTGCCAAGGCTGCCATTTGCAGGTTTTCAATCTTGCAAGCTCAGTTCTTATAATTTCAAATTTTTCATGCTCTAACTTTTGCCTAAGTCGCCCTTTCGGGTTTTCGGCCTAGCGAGCCACTCAAGGGTAATATTTCTTCAACTTGTCCATATTGATCGGTTGTGAGAATTCTAGGCCATCTAGGTCCATCAGAATGACAGCTCCTCCCGACCAAATAGACTTAATGATGTAGGGACCAGTCCAATTGGGTCTGAACTTGCCCCTGGGGTCATGGATGGGAGCTCGGTTTTCTTTGAGTACCAAATCTGCTTCCTTTAAATTCCTGGACTTAACCTTCTTGTTAAAAGCCCTGGCAATTCTTCGTTGATAACCTTGAACGTGGTACAGTGCTTTCAGTCTTCTTTCATCAAAGAGCATGAGTTCCTTAAATCTGCTCTGCTGCCAGTCTGCCTCGGCTATTTGACACTCAACCAGCACTCTTAATGACGGAACCTCAATTTCAATAGGTAGAATGGCCTCCATCCCATAAACCAATGAATACGGAGTCACCCCAGTAGAAGTTCTAATTGAAGTCCGGTAGCCCCACAGAGCAAATGGCAGCTTATCTGGCCAGTCTCAGTAGGTTTTCACTATCTTCTGTAAAATACGCTTGACATTCTTGTTGGCGGCCTCAACTGCTCCGTTGGTCTGTGGCCGATATGTGGATGACTTATGAAAAGCCACGTTGTATTTCTCCAATAAGTCAATCACTTCCTTTTTGAAGTGGGAACCATTATCTGAGATAATCTCGTTCGGGACTCCATAGCGACAGATGATGTTGTTCCTGATAAACTTTGCAACGTGCGACGCTTTCAACACCGTATAAGATTGGGCCTCAACCCACTTTGTAAAATAATCTATCGCAACCAGAATGAACTCATGCCCATTAGACCCTTTCGGAGTGACAGCCTCGATTACATCGATTCCCCAAACTGAAAATGGCCATGGCGAAGTCATATTATACAGCTTCGACGGCGGGATGTTCATGCGGTTTGCATGGATCTGACATTTGTGGCATCACCGAACAAAGCCGATACAATCCTCCTCCATGGTGGACCAGTAGTAACCCTGTCAGAGGATTTTTCGGGCCAGCATTACCCCGTTCACGTGCGTTCCGCATTCTCCTCCATGGATGGCCTCCATTAGGCGCTTTGATTCTTCGGTATCAACACACAACTTATGCATTCCCAGATGACCTCTCTTGTACAATTTTCCTCCGCAGATGATGAACTAAACGGCCATTCTTCTGATCGCCCTTTTATCCTTGGCATTTGCCCCTGGTGGGTATGCTTCTTTCTCCAAGAAGTTCCAAATATCGTAATACCAGGGGTTCTCATCTTGAGCTTCTTCTATGGCAGCAATCGACTCGTAGGCCGGTGTAAACTTCTGGTCAATAATGATCAGACGCATCTGGACTCCAGAAGGGATGTCTATCATGGAAGATAGAGTTGCTAGTGAATCTACGAACCTGTTGTTTTCTCTTAGTAGATGAGTGAAGTTTAGCTTCTCAAACCGAGGAATTAGCAGGTCCAAGGTCTGGTGGTACATTATCATCTTTTCCTCTCTGACTTTCCAATTCCCCTTAGCTTGGGATACAACAAGGTTCGAGTCCTCAATAACGTCCAACCGTCTTGCCCCTAGTTCCAGGGCCGCTTCTAAACCAGCAATGCATTCTTCGTACTCTGCTTCGTTGTTCGAGACTTTGAATCGGAGTTTGAAGGCTAGAGGAATACGGGAATTTTTTAGTGCTATCAGCAACATCCCTATCCCATACCCATATTGGTTTGACGCTCCGTCGAAGTACATCGTCCAAGTTTCATCTTCGACATGCAAAATGGCCTCATTTGGGAATAAGTACTCAACTGCTTCACCTCCTTCCACTGGATGATCGGTTAAGAACTCTGCTACCGCTCTTCCCTTGACTGACTTGCGTGTCACATATTTCAGATCGAATTCGGAAAGCAAAAGCAACCAGCGAGCTAGCTTACCCGTAAGCGCTAGTTTCTCGAAGAGATATTTGATGAGATCTAATCTTGAAACTAGTATTACAGAGTGAGCTAACAGGTAGTGCCGCAGCTTCCTGGTAGCCCATACCAAGGCTAAGCAAGCCTTTTCCAATGGTGTGTAACGGGCGTCATACTCCAACATCTTCTTGCTCAGATAGTAGATAGCCCTATCTGCCTTGTCCTCAGACTCTTGTGCGAGCATGCAGCCTATTGTAGTCTCAGTCACTAAAAGATACAAAATCAACGGTTTTCCCGGCTCGGGCGGTGACAACACGGGTGGTTTCTGTAAGTATTCCTTGATCTGTTCAAAAGCAGCTTGGCATTGGCCGTCCCATTGGAACTTCTTTCCTTTCTTCAGGAGACCAAAAAGTGGTTCACAAGTCAAGGTTAATTTTGAGATAAACCGTCTTATGAATTGCACTTTACCCAAAAAGCCTCGCACCTCCTTTTTAGTCCTTGGTGGTGGCATTTCTAAGATGGCCTTGATTTTGGAAAGGTCGACTTCGATGCCTCTCTGTGTAATCAAAAACCCCAACATTTTCCCTGTTGTGACCCCGAACGTACACTTCTGAGGATTCAGCCGCAACTGAAATTCTCTGATCCTTTGGAAGAACTTTTGCAAGGCGGCGTAGTGGCCCTCTCTTTCTTTGGACTTGACAATCATGTTGTCCACATACACCTCAACCTCTTTATGGATCATGTCGTGCAATATTGTGGTCGTGGCCCGTTGATATGTAGCTCTAGCGTTCTTCAACCCAAATGGCATCACCCTGTAACAGTAAGTCCCCTACGGGGTGGTGAAAGCAGTCTTCTCCCGGTCTTCAGGTGCCATCACTATTTGATTATAGCCCAAGAATCCATCCATGAATGAAAGCAAAGCATGCCCCGCTATGAAGTCCACTAACTTATCAATATGCGGCAAGGGAAAGTCGTCCTTCGGACTGGCTTTGTTCAAATCCTTGAAATCCACGCATACCCAGATCCTGCCATCCTTCTTCGGCACCGGGACAATGTTGGCCAACCAAGTTGGGTATTCGGATACCAACAGGAACCCTGTGTCAATTTGCTTGGTGTGCTCTTCTTTAATCTTGAGAGCCCAGTCGGGGCGGATCCTTCTGAGTTTCTGTTTAACGGGTCGGGCCTCTGGGTCAAGAGGGAGACCACGCGAAAACATCTTTGAAATCTTTTAATAAGGCGACTAAGCGCTCGCGTTCCTCCGAAGACAACGTGGACTAGATCTGGACCAGCCGCAGGTCCTCCTCAGTACCCACATTAACTGTAGTGACTTCATCAACCAAGGGTTTAACAAATCTCTCCTGCTCTTGATCAATTAGACGCTGTAAAACCAAAGGAATTTCTTCCTCGTCGTTTTCATCAAAATTTTGAAAGTCCTGATTAATACAATAAATCAAAGGCACAGAAAAGTACTCAGAAACCACAGCTATTCTATTCTCATTAAGCATTTCCAAATCGTCCGATTCTTTTGTTACAACAGACTCAAAAGAGAAAGAAAAAGACGACCTGGACAAGACTGTGGCATCCGAGTTATCACCCCCAGGATTATCGGACTCAGACTCAGATGAGTTGGAACCTGATTCCGACTCAACAGATTCGGTGCAATCAGATTCCGGCTCACTACCTGACTCGGTGCTACCTGACAAAAATCCCTCCTCGTACTGCCAGATGAGAGAGGGTGCGATGGATGTATCCAAAATGTTTGATGGTAGGCCCGCAGCTGTTTCATTCTCGATCACGGACACCGAGAAGTTATCCCCCAAGCACTTCTGTTCGATCGGAGGATCTGAAAGTAGACAAGCCAGCGCTAAACCCATTTCAATTTCAGCACTCTCGGAATCCACATTTTTGCACTGCTCAACGTCAGCTGATGGGTCTGTTTGCTCCACGGCAACATCATCCCCAGATAGCTGCAGGTCAAAGAAAATCTCAAAACTTGGCACGTGCTTCCTCTCTGCATTCAACCAGGGCTCTGGGAAGCCGTAGAACGAAAAATCCTCTCCCTCCCAGACAAAGCGTCCGCTTAGGGTACCATGAATGGGCCGGTGCATCAACTCAAAAGGCTTCCCTCCCTGCTTTGCTCTGGCTCTCCCAGCCATTTCCTTACCTTTTCTCACCTAATCCTCTTTGGTGGGTAGATAACCCAAACCAAAGGTATGTGGGTTGTGTGGCACTTCAGCCAATGCTGCAACGCCCTTCCGGCCACTCTTCCCCAATCCCATCCCGAGGATGTGTTGGAGCTTGTTCATGAGGTATACTGATTGAGCGCTAACATAGACTCCCTCATTAACAGTCATGATGTTTTGCACAACCCGAGCCTCGGCTAAGGTAAAACTCGACAAGAGCACATCCTCCATACCATGTTCGATTTCCAAAACCGGCGTAGATACTTCTGGCGGTGGATGGATCGACGAATTTCCAAAAACAATGGCCACTCCCTTCCCATGGGGATACTTCAACATCTGGTGCAAGGTGGACGAAACTGCCTTTACCTAGTGCAACCACGGCTGCCCCAAGAGTAGATTGAAGGTTGCAGGAACTTCCAGGACGTGAAAGTCTATCTCATGTTGTCCCGGACCAACCTTAGTTTGAATTTGCACGGTCCTCTTCACCTCTCTACTTGTGTTGTCATACGCCCTTATCACTTGGGTGGTTGGTGCAAAGTCTTCGGGTTTCAACCCGATTGCATAGGTTGTCCTCGCCGGGCACACATTGATGGCGGATCCGGTATCAACAAGAACCACCAGTATCCATTTGTTCTTACACTCCACAGAGATGTAGAGTGGCTTGTTGTGATTCGCACCCTTGGGTGGCAATTCTTTGTCAGAGAAGGTCAACATCAGGGAAGCTCCTCCCGGAAAGACCAATCCCACCAGCTGTTCCGGCGTGGTTTCTATTGAGAGCTTGGCCTTATCCATTGCTGATAGGACGACCTGTCTATGTACTCGCGAAGCCATAAGCAGTCCCTAGATGGAGATGTTTGCTTGTATCTTTTTCAGCTGCTTCAGTACAGCCTCTTCTTCGAGTTGCTTCTCTTTCTGTTTCTCGGCCTCCTTGTCCTTCTTGAACGCTTCTGGTTGGTCTAAATGCGGGGGCTTAAAATACCGCCCGCTCCTGGTCATATGATCAACTTCGTCGATGTACCAGGTATCATCTGGTTGATTGCTCCCCCAGTCCTCATCCGTATGGGCAAGACATAGATCATCGTCCTCCCACCACATTCCATCGACAGCCAACAGACACCTGTCCGGCTCCGTTACGACTGTCCTTGTACTCATGGTGCCTTCTGTCCACGCATTCGCAACACCCTCTGTTCCTGTGCATACAGCACTTTCAGTCCCCACAGGGGCTTTGGCTTTCCTGGTTCTCTCAGAGTCTTCACTTCTTTCCTGTTCTAGCTGCGTCAATGCAGTCTTCTGTTCAAAATTCCCTGTATCCAAAATGCCTAGATTCCGAGCGAAATTCTTGGCACCGGCGCTCTCCGGTGATGCATTCTGATCTCCGGGCCTTCCGGCCACAATTGATGTCCT
Source organism: Camellia sinensis (assembly GCF_055761805.1). Classification (NCBI taxonomy): domain Eukaryota; kingdom Viridiplantae; phylum Streptophyta; class Magnoliopsida; order Ericales; family Theaceae; genus Camellia; species Camellia sinensis. The sequence goes on from NC_138968.1 coordinate 143,659,265, forward strand.
TGCCCCTGCCGGGCCCTGTTCCAACTGAGATTCTTCAACAACATCTGGTAGGTCATCAAGCCACCCGGTAACCTCTGCTGACTCTTCAAAATCAGACCAGTTGACTGTCACACCCTCTGGATCTTGTTCATCGAAAAACTGGAGGTTAGCAAAATCCCCCTCCATAGCCACCAAGTCATCTATCCTCTGATCAAATCCATCCCCCTGTATCACACAAAGCTCTACCCCTACCGGCAATTCCATATTTGGCCCAACCTAGCCTACTGACAGAATATAGTCACTCGGATTGTATACCTCCTCAGCAAAACTCCCAGATTCCTTAGATTCTAACTCAACAATCCCATTCTCCACTGAAGTCTCCCATGTTCTGTCTTCGACAATCACCACCATTGGTTCGGGTTGGTTCGGGAGATGTCTAACATGCACAAGTCTGTGCTGTCAGGAAGGAACACCTCCGGCTTAGGTAGATGGGAAGGAGTGATGTAAATGCTGGGGTCGTATGCCGTAACCCCGGTATGGATAAAGTTGATGCGTTTGGGGGGTGAAACTTGGTTGTGTGGTGGGAGAGGGTTGGTTGTGACATTGGGTTTCTCTGGAGGCACGATCACCCCATTATTAATGAGATCCTAAATCTCATGGCGTAATCGGAAGCACTGGTCGGTGTCATGACCGTGCTGTTGGTGAAACGAACAATATTTGGCTGGGTTATGGGAGGGGGGAAGTTTCTCCGGTGATGGCCGCGGCTCTAGGGGCTCCAAGTGCCCTTTTTTGATTAAAACCCCCAGAGCTTTGGACAGGGGCATCTATAGTGGAGCGAAGGTTCTTTGGCTTTTGGGTAGGTATCTGCTTGTTTGCGAACTACTACCGGACGCATTGGTGAATGGCGTAGCTGCAAGGGTTCTTGGGGTGTTAGTGGTGACCATGCTTACTTCCTAAGATCTGGCAGCTGCAGCATTGCTTGCACCTGCATTCGTACTGTGATTGTTGAAGGTTCTCCTGGGCTTCTCTCTGTCATTGTCAATCAAGCCCTGCTTCAAAGCATCCTCGATTTGTACCCTCATCTCGTGCAGATCTGAAAAGGTGGGGAAGGGGAGGACAATCATTTTCTGCATGAGCTTAGGCTAGAGATTGAGCGCAATCATCAGAATTTGATCCTTATCAGTGGGCCTTAGGGTCATCATTGAGGCCTTGGCCCTCCACCGGGTTACGAACTCAGAAAAGCTCTCTTTAGGCTCCTGCCTTGTTGTCTCGAGATCACGGGTTGTAATCTCGATTTGCGTGTTATAGGAGTACTGTGCAATGAAAGCCTCGGCCATCTCATCCCAGTTCCGCTTGACATCGTCTTCCAATTTTGCGTACCAGATGGCCGTCACACTCGACAGGGTCCGGCCAAACAATGAAAGCTTCTGTAGTCTGGTGAGTCCCATCGGCCTTAGTATGTCCGAAAACAAACATAGATGCACCATGGGATCCCCGAACCCGTCAAAGCGGTCAATTTGTGGCATCTTGAACCGATCTGGCAGCGTCACAACCGCGTCGGTATACCCGTCATCAATATCTGGGATGGACTTTACCCCTTGGGACTTCTTGAACAACTTTTCAAGCTTGTTCAACTTTAACGCTGTAGGGTCCACCTCAAACTCAAAGGGAGAGTCCGGTTGATTGATAGGCGTGGGTGCCTTGGATAGTTGAGGTAGAATCGGGGGCAGAGCCGGCCCCGTTGGGATATCTGTATCCTCTTAAACATTCTGGACATTCGCCGTCTCCTCAGGTATTGGGACTCTTGTTGGGGGAAGAGCCTGGTATGAAGCGAATGCTCCGGTTTGCTGCTGTAACCGGGTAATTAGTTCTACTGTTGGGCCATAACAACAGCTTGCTGTTTGGCAAATCCTGCTTGACGAACAGCATCCTCCTGCATGGCTTTCATGCTCTCCTGGAGCTGGCGTACCATGTCTTCCATCCCTGACATACTGTCCTGATTTATCTGAACTGCTGGTGTATCTGCCTCTGTAGTAGACTCGAAAATCTCAACCCGACTGTTCAAAGACCACTGATCTGGCAATCTCGGTACCGATATACTGGGTTTTCTCGATCTCTGCCTAGCAACCGGGGGTAAAGAGTAGAACACTGGTTGTCCGTCTACCAGATCCTCAGATCGATGGAATCGACGACCTCTAGTCCAGAGTGCTTGGGGAATATCTGCTTGGTCGGAAGCAATTGCGCTAAACTACCTAGCAAAAAGATAAATAAAGCAATAATAAGGAAATAAACAACCAGAAAACGGACAGCATAACGGCTTAAATAAACACAACACACAGTTGGGTATAACAACACGCAGTTGATAAGCTGAATATACTGTTCTCAAACATTGATCGATGTTTCTAAATTACTGCCCTCAAATCTTAATCTGATACCCACAGATGACTGATTCCCAAAATATCGATACTGGTGCCCTTAGGCCTGATACCCAAACTTGTAAACTAATACATGCGTTCCTGTAGAGACACACTCTAAAAGCACATAACAAACAAGTGAAAGCCAAAACACCCCTATGTTGGGGTAGGGTTTTCCTGTCCTATTTTGTCAGGAGCTAGGGTTCACTACGCACGCAGCGGCTTCAAAGAACCTATAATCGGGTAAGCAACCTGTCCTAGCTTAGAATGGTCACTATGGATTCCGAATATGCACTAGGTTGAATGGTCAAAAAGGGTGCCCCGGTAAAAACCGGGATTCGTGTTCCCATCGTGGCAGAGCCCGTAATCGGTCAGCCTTATGGCACGCTTAACAAAGCGAGCCTCCGGCAAACCGTTCAGGAATAGCAGATGGCAAACACGGTGTCCTAGGCGCACCAATACAAATGCAATGCAAAGAAATATATAAGTGTAGTCAAAATAAGATATCATGAGTTCGAGTCAAGTTCTCTAACTCCCTAACAGAGTCGCCAGAAACTGTAGACGTCCCCGAACGTCCTGGGAGGGAATCTCGTTTTGTTCATTTGGGCTCACTACAATTCGGACTCTCAGAATGTCACGGTTCTTAATCTGATCTCACAATATGCGATGTGAGATTGATAAATCACCAAAGAGTCCAAATCCGGCAAATCGTTTTGAAAAACAGATTTTTAGAAAGAAGTGCCAAACATGGACTACTTTGCCAGATACAGAGTCGCCACCTAAATGTTTTATTTTTGGGGAATTTAGGAAACCTTGACTCGTTGTCTAAGGCCACGTGTCCGTCATCACCAAAGTTGCCTCGGCTCGGGAACTTGGGTACGATTGGGGAAGGTCACTTCGTGAGCACCCCCGCTCGCCCGATCAAAGATCGGCCTCTACTAACCATGATATCTAGTTTTGAAAACATTATGCGTTCTTATTCCGGTTATTAGCTTAGATTTACTATGTGATGCGCACGGCATACAAGTATAGACTAGATCGCCTGAATTCGAACAAAGCATTTCATGTTTGTTTTGAAAACGGTTTGCTACTCGCAAATAGGCTAAAATATGGATTTGCCACTCTCAAGTAGGCCTTAAAACTCACAGTCAATGCATTATTCCAATTTTGATAATCTATCCTTCATCCACAGACATTTAGGCAGTTATATCATATAAGCATATAACCTCATGGTAAGCATGCTGTCATGGCAACACTCACACTCATGTAAGGATGCTAAAGCGTAAATGCTTACCGAGTACTCCAAGCCAAAGAAAGAAGCTAATTAGAGATCATGCATGAGCCCTAACTATGCAAAAATGCCTAATGCAACACATGCAAAAATGCAACTACGATAGGCTTGGCTATTCTAAACATGGCACATGGAATGCAACAGATAACATGTATTCAACTCGAATTTGAAATACAATGCAGTTAGTATGATGCGCCGAGCCTGGTGCATGCAGGACAGATGAATGGATGCAAACATGCGAGCATAAGTATGCTAATTGAAACATGCCCTAATCTAACCATCATAAGCTAGTAAATAAAAGGGAGAAAGACGTGGGGTTAGAAGACATACACACACTCACGCACACTTATTACTCAATTGCCCTCGCTCGGAGGGTCCGAAAGAACAATACAAATTTAATTAACTAACAAGCTAATTAAATATTACACAACCACTTAACTAATTAACAAATTAACTAGTCAACTAAAGCAGTAAAGAGGCCACCGCAGCTCCACCTCGGAATGCTTGGATGATGCATGCTCGATTCGCCTTGCTCGGAAACCCGTCGCCATGCCACTATTGCCTCTGTTTACACTGTTCTGCACCTCTGAGAACCATGAAAACATTTGTGATGCTTCTGAAACACTCCCTACACATTTTGGGATGCCACCGGCCAAGATAGAACATTACCGACCATGTAAATGTGGCCATCGGCCAAAGGTTGGATCACCGGATTGACATTGATGGTCGGTCGGCAGTAAAAGTGGCCGGCCGGCCATTTCTTCCTACAGAATACTGGTTTTGCTGCAACAGAGGACAGACAGTGCATGGCATGGAATTTTCAATACAGTGTGTGCATAGCCACCCTTCCTATCATGCTATGATCTCAAGGGAGTATGGCCCTCGGTACTCGGGCCACCGATCACACATTTCGACACATGATGGCCAAAGGTACCAAGTTTGCAAATTAATGTAAATGCATGCAACAAAACAAATGAATGCTTCACACTCTATCATTTTGAGATCAAGGGCATCGGCGACCGAGGATCAAGACGTGTTTCGTCACTTTAAGTACGAACACACCTCATTCCTCATGTTTAGTTTGACACCCCAAACCAAACACAATGCAATGTATGTATGCGATATGGCTCAAATATGTAAAATGGCTCAAGCATGCAACATGAGGCTAAGTTAGCAAAGCATGCCAAATGTAATGCGAACTAAACACGCAAATGTGCAATATGCCAAGCATGCAAAATGCAATGTAGCAAACGTGGAAAAATATGCAATGGAACTAGCATGTGACAACACACAATGAACCAAATATGCAACCAACATGCGACAAACATGCAATGGTGGACTTAAACCGCAAAGGAAGACCTCAGCCTTGCCAAAAACAGTGGCCAAAAGTGATGGGTGAAGGCACCAAAATGTAAAGCAAACAAGCATGCTAATTAGCCTATCACCTAAACATGAAGAGAGAACTTTTAAACACATTCAAGAAAGACTAACATGGACAAATGGCAAGCATGAAAATCTCTGAAAATGTGCAAGGGATGATGCCAAATCACCCAAACCATGCAAGTGAGGTATGCAATGAAGGCCAAAATTTGAGGCTAACAAAAGGGTTCAAGCCATGGTCATACCAACCAAGCCATGGTCATACCAACCAAGCCTCAAAGAGCCAAAATGACTTAAATCAGTCCTAAGGCAGACCAAAATAAGGCTAGGACATACATTAGATAGGGTCAAAACATGCTAAGAAATGGGCCCAAAACAAAGGGCATTCAAGGCCACAAAAGGGAGCATTCTATTATAACTATCACAACCAAACATGGCATGGATTATGTGATGAAAAATAAAGTTATAATATGCCAAAATGTCACCCAAAACCCACTTAGATGGCATCTAAATGACTTAAACAAAGAGGCATGCACAATGGCCCAAATATGGAGCATAAGACCATAACTCTTCAAGACATTGAAAGGGTGGTAGATGCAAGTATATAAGCATGAAACATGGGCTGAAATGGCATGATAAGTGATTCCAAATCACCGAAATAACCCAAGTAATGCATACTAAAGACTCACACACTCGAAGCCAACAAGCGAGAATGCAAAGAGGTTATACAAAGCATGAAAAGCATGACCAAATCAACACCCAACAGAGCTTAAACATGATGAAACATGACTAAAAGTTTCATGAAGTCAAGCTAAAACATGCAAACAGGGGGGTCTAAATGCATGGTGCATGTTGTGACAATAGAGGAGATTACAAAGCAAGTGTATGATGCGTGTAATGGACTATTAATCCGACCAAAAACAGAGGTATAATATGACCACATAGCACCAAGAACCCTCTAAAATGGAACCAAAATTGACTAAGCATGCATGCTACTCTTATGAGCCAAAAACACAAGTCAATGAGACACAAATGGAGAGGGGTGTGCCTCCCCTATACAAGACCTCAAAACTCCTTCACCACCACTGAAAATCCTCTGGATTTCAGTGGTGAGAAGGCCAATATGTGAAAGTTCTCAAAGCTCAAACAAAGAAGGCATAAAAAGGGCCAAACAAGGCCTAAGAGTGGGGAGGACAACCCCAAACACCAAAATGACCTTAATGAAACATCTTAAACATGAGAAATCAGAAATTTTATTAGTTATACACTAAGCTTAAAACAGCATGCAAGATAGGCTAAAAGCTAGTGCAAAAAAAGGGAATATAAAGCAATAGTGCTCACCCTTGAAGAACACTTAAAGAACAGCAACTCCAGCCCCCTCCTTCTGATCAAAACCCACTCAAAACTCCAAGAACAAACTCTCAACACCTCCAAAACTGAAGCATGGTATAACACTAGGTGTTTTAGTGCAAAACTAAGAACAAAACACCCTTTTGGACACTCTAATACACACAAATGAAGAGAGAGACAGAGATATAGAGAGAGAGTGATATATATATCTCTGATTTGCTGAACCTCTCCAAAGGAGAAGAGAGGCTCTCTTTTATAGGACAAACAAGGACCAAAGCTTCTTAGAGAAGCTAAGGCAAAGGGGTCAAGCTTCCTCAAGAAGCTAGACCAAAGGTCCAAGCTTCTTGGGGAAGCTAAAACAAAGGGTTCATCCTTCTGGAGGAAGCTAAGACAAAGGGTCTAATCTTCTTCAAGAAGCTTAGAGCAAAAGGGTGCAAAGGGTGCAAGTCCTCCATACACGTATATGGAGAACAAGTCCGTGCACTCCAGCTGGCACAGTTGGCATGCACAATGCCTGAAAAAGGCAAAAAGGAGGCGCCAGCCAGAAAAAGAGACAATCGGCCAAATAAATGGCCGACCGACCAAATATCTATGCCGACTGACCAAACAATCTGTCGGTAGACAGAAAGAAAGGCCGGTGGCTTCATGCCACGGCAGGTGGGTTTAAGGGATGGCTAACAAGCCACTTCCTACCCTTAGGTGCAAAAATCACAAGTCCTTGGTCCACAACCAAGCACAAAACAGTCAAGTCGAGAGATCCTAAGGCAAGGTGCATAGCCGAGTCCTTCGGGATCTCAAAATGAACACGAACATGGATAATTACCGAGTGTTCAAACGATGACGTCCGAGTCTTCAGGACGGTAAAAAATGGGGTGTCTACACATACACAATGCAAGATGGACTTAAACTAAAATGAATGGGCCTTAGCCACACTCAAATCAGTGGCCAAACATGATGAAATTAAATGCAGGAACACTCATACAAACATGCCCAATGCAAGGGACCGAACTTAAGGCATCAAATGCCACTCTACCAAAGCATGGCAAGGGATGAAATATGACATACAATCATACATTTTCCAGCTCTGAAATGACATGCAAGATGGTCCCGAATCATGCAAACACCTCACACAATGCATTCTAGATGGCCCGAATACCGAAACTAGTGAAGCGCATTACACTAGAGGTACACAAAGCAATGCACAAATGGAAAAACCAGCCCCAAACAGACCCTAGGCAGGTCCAAGAAAATGGGAAAAGTGGACTAAAATGATGGCTCAAAAGGCATGGAAATGAAGCTCACACAATGGTCCAAAAACGAGGCATACAAGCACGACTCTCAAACGCATTTAAAGAGTGAAAAACATGGGAATATGGCATACATGTAAGCTTTGAAATATGATACACAATGGTCCCAAAACATGGAAACACCTCAACATAAGTATGCAATAGGCTCCAAAACTCAAAGCTAGGCAAGGGTATTGAACTACAACCATGCATAGCAAGCATCATTCGACCATGAGGCATAAAAATAGAGCTAAGGCAATCCAAAACATGCACAAAATCAGTTTAAAGCATGGCCAAAAAGTGCTAGAATCAAAGGCCAAAATAGCATGCAATGTAAGCTAGTAAAGAATATTTGCACTACAAGCATGTGAGGCAATCAAGAGGTCACCAAACCAGAAAAATCCAGAGGTATGACATGCCAAATAAAGCCCAAAAAACCACTAAAACATGGTCTATGCATGCAAGAATGATAGGCTCCTTTGATAGGCTATAAAGAGGGTTGTTCTACACATGCAAGATGGACACCCAAAATGGAAAAATGGGCTTTGGAAAGAGCCTATGCAGGTCCTAAAACCCACCAAAAATGGCCTGAAACATGGCTTGGAAGCATGCAAATAAGGGCTCCTTTGTTAAGCCAAATATGCTAGTAAACAAGCCAAGGGGTGAGAGGGTCACCCCTCTCTGATTTTGGTGCTCAAAACAGCATGCTAGCCACTAAAAATCCACTGGATTTCAGTGGCTAAGAGACCAAACAAAGGTCAATGCAAAGGCCCTAAGGCATGACTCAAAATAAGATGAAATGAAGCATGTAAAGGGGGTAGATGACCCCCAATAGAAAAATGGTCTCAAACAAACATGTTAAGGACCTCAAAATAAGACTTTTTTCAGTTTATGACAAAGCCCAAATATGCTTGCAAGTATAGCTAAAAGATGAAGCACAATAAAGACCAAAAGAGTTAATAGGGTGTTACCCTTGAAACTCAAGCACTCCAGCAGCTTCTGGACCAAAACAGCAACTCCTTAGCCTCTGAAAACAAGCTCCAAGGTGCTTAGGTTGATAGTGGAGGTGTTGTGCTAGGAGATGGTATGCAAAGGGGTCAAGAACTTCAACCTTTTAAGGCTTAAAGGGAGAGATATAGAGAGATATGTATGTATAAGCCTTAGTCAACTCTTGAACCCTTGCAAAGGAAGATGAGCCCTTCCTTTATAGAGCCAAGGGTCCAGAGCTTCTCCTAGAAGCTTAAAACCAAGAGTGAAGATCCTCCATACACGTGTATGGAGGATCCAGTCTGTGCCCTCCAGCTGGCACAGTTGGAATCAACTCAGTGAGACAGAAAATGGGGAAGCTGGCCGACCAGTTCAAGTGGTCGGCCGACCACTTGCCCTGGTCGGTCGACCAGGGTCAAAAGGGTCAATGCACAAAAGCTGGTCGGCAGCCTCTAATGAGGGTCTCCACATGAAATGCAAGCAAGTGGTATGGTGGGAGACCAGCAATTGTGGCCCAAAAGTGAGGGAGACCAGCTACATGACAAGAAAATCGACCAGCGGGGAGAAAAGTGGTCTCCAAGGAGAAAAGGTGGTCTCCCACCCTTGTACCACCTTCCAAATAATGAAAACAAGGTCCATACCAAAAATGAACCAAGACGGATGCAAAACGAGGGTTCGAGGGCCAAAACGCGCAGCCGGGTGCCCCAAAAACTGACTGTTAAGCATCGTAAGTGGAGTGCGACCACAAAGGTGGTGTCCCGGGCCACCGTGTCCCTCTAGAGAGAGGAAACAAGGTGTGTACCAAAAATCAGAGCAAACGGAGAAAGTTAAGCTGTTCCGAACCGAGGCGCACGGCCGATGGCTCCGAAAACCGGAAACTGGTCTCTAAACGGGAAAAGTGGCCTACGACCACAAAAAGTAGCCCATGGCCACTCAGAGATGGTTTACAAGACCTCTCCCTCCCTTCGAGAAGAGAAAACAAGACCTGATTCGCAAACCGAGGCAAAGCACAAAAGGGTCTCGAGGTCCGGGGGTAAGGCTCTTAACCGAAACTCTGAAACCTCAGAACGAGCACAACATGCGCAATCACCGAGCACTCAATCGATGACGTCTGAGTCTTGAGGTCGGTCAAAAATGGGTTGTCTACACCACCACCCGCCACCTATCCGCCACCACCCACCATCCGCTACCACCACCCACCACCCGCCATCATCACCCACCCACCCGCCACCACCACCCACCACCTACCTGCCACCACCACCCACCACCACCTGTCATCCGCCACCCACCCGCCGCCACCACCACCACCACCCGCCATCAATTTCCACCACCGTCTTCCGCCGCCACCACTCGTCTCCACTTACCACCCGCCACCACTTGCCATTTCTCACTCTTTTTTGTATTTTAAAATTTTTTTAAACATTTTGTCTAAACTAAACGTGTTTGTAGTTTATTTTTTCTAAAAATAAACAAAAATCAGTTTATAAAATTTTTATAAATATAAACTGAAAACGTAAACGTTACCAAACAGGTCCTAATTGTTTGTTAGGTATAGCCTATAAGTGATATAAGTGGCCTAGAATAATGCTCTGAAACTTTAATTATTGGGCTCTAAAATCAATTTTAATGAGTTGGTAGTAATTTTCACCCACTCTGATGTAATGTTTTGATCTTAATTTTTTTTTTTTTTTCCTTTTATCATATCATTAATGTTCTATTAAAGTATCAAAATTAGTACTCTGAACTGGCCTATAAGAATGTGTTGAAAGAATTTACAGCCCAGCCCAATCTATAAATGATAGTTGACAATTTAACATATTGGTCAAACAATTAAAAATATATAAAAATTAAAAATTTCTTCTTATTCTTTCTATTTATACAATTTTTTTGTAAAAGAAAAATTATTTACGAATATTTTAATTTTTTATCTCATATTTTAATCAAAAAAGTACTAAAAAAGGTCACCTTTCCAAATGAACTGAGTTATCTTGTAATTACGACACAATGATGTTTTGGGAAGTGTTTTTTTAAAACTATTTTTTGGCTTATTTTCATTTTTAGTGAATTTAAAAATTTTAGGTTTCTAAGTTCATCTCAACAAGATGAACTGAAAATTTTTAATTGTTTTACAAAAAATCTTTAAAAATTCAGAAAAGAAAAAAATAAGTGAAAATAAGCAATCTTTTTTTTGCTTATTTTATCTTTATTATTTTTTTTGAAATTTTTCAAAAGATATATATACTTTTTAGATTCGTCTCAACAAAACGGACCGGAAAAGTAAGAACTTTTAACATAATTTTTTAAAAAAATCACTAAAAATAAAAAAATGCAGAAAAAGAAATAACTTTTTTTTAAGGGATTTTTGGCTATAACTCATTCATAGAGCCCTTTTTTTTCTTGAAAAGGACAAGCTATAATTTTTTGACTCATAAACTCCTCCTAAATAAAAAGATCTTGTAAGAAAGACAAAAAATTTCAGATTTATATTTTATGTGACAAATTTACCCCTTCACACACACTCTCTCTATCTTTCCCAGTTTGTCGTCTCTCTCTTTCTCTATCTCTTTCTCTATCTCTTTCTAAGAGTTCTCCTCACCACCACCACCACCACCACCACCACCATCACCATCTCCACTATCACGATTACTATCATTTCCATTACTTCCATCATCTCCACCAATACCGTCTCAACCACCGGCGCCGTTCGTCATCGCCACCGCCACGACCGTTTCACCACCACCATCTTAACCACCAACGCCATTCGATGCCACTGTACCACGGGTAACCACCATCATCGTCCTTAGTGTCCAAGACCTCATATCTGAGATTAACAACCTCAGATTTGAGATCTATTATCTCAGATCTATATTCTCTCCATCTTTTTCTCTATCTCCTCATCATGCTCTGTTTTTCAAACAGCAAAATTTTATTCTGGTTTGAATTAGATCTAAGGCAATATATGTGCTCTCTCTATCTCTATTTCTCTATTTTGTTCTCAGGTATGTGCTCTATTTTTGTTTGACAGAATGAGAGTAAAATTTTACTTTTGTATGTGCTCTGTTTTTGTTTGACAGAATGAAAGTAAAATTTTACTCTGATATGTTCTATGTTTTTGTTTGATAAAATGAGAGTAAAATTTAATTCTAGTGTTATGTGTTTCTGTTTGTTTTTTTTTTTTTTTTTGGATAGAATGATAGTAAAATTTTATTCTGTTATTAAGTACTTACTTCTGTTATTTATTTTCAGTGCAATGAGTTCAGGCGATGAAACAGAGTGAGGGAGACAAACGGTTCCATCGTTTGATATTTGTCCATTTATATGGAAGGGTATTTTAGTCTTTTTATCTTTTTTTTTTTATTTGAGGGACTTTTGGAACTAGTATTTTATTACGTGGTCTTCACATGAAAAAGGCCCAACGGAAGGGACTTTTCACCAAAAAAATCCTTTTTTTTATTACCAAAATGCCCAAATTCTTCCCCTCCAAAGCCCAACCAAAAAAGTTCTTTGTTAAAAGACCCAAGGACAAAAAGAGACCTCCTGCTCTCCAAAAACTTCCAATTGTGAACACTGAAAAAACTATTTATCCCAAGACCCCCCCCAAAAAATAACAATAAATAAATCTCGTCGTCCAAATGCCAAGAAAAAAAATCCTCTTTGTGCAAAGACCTCCAATAAAAAAATAAAAATTTAAAATTTAAGAAGGCTTGAAAACACCACCTAATCCAAAGGACCAACAAAAATTAAAATTTATATACCCAGCCGAAAATATAAAAAAAAATAATAATAAAGTTTGTAAATAAAACCCTTGGGTTATTACTTACAATAATTAAAGAGAAGTAAATTTAACAAATTGATATTTTAATATAAAACTTCATCCAAATGAAATCTTGGGTTGGACCTTGTCTTGGATTGGGCCTACCTTGCCAACTAAATTTTCAAACCCTCTATGTTCCTCTCGAGAAATTTTTGTATGCCACTAAAATATTATGTCTCACTATCTTTCACAAAATCACAAATTTGTGTACCATACTTAACACTTGCAAATAAATGACATAATGAATCATAAAATAACAAATAGGCTTACATGTGGACCACTAATTTTATTTTTATTTTTTATCAACAAAAGTCAATAGTCATATTAGCAACTAATATGAGTTACCCTCCCCATCTTTATAACGTAACAGGTGTTTACCTCCTAATTCAACTATTTTCTTAGAACTAAGGTCAAGTTTGGAAAGATTAAAAAAGTGCACTTTTTGTCTTTTTAGACTAAAAAATTAAGGTTGAAAATATGGATATTTGGGTTAACTTTTTGACTTTTTATTGAAAAATGTGTAATAAAAAATTGTAAAAATTGATTTGTAGGGAAAAATTTGAATTGGGAGTTGTGCAGCCGTAATTGTTGACTTTTGATGAATAGTGTTAACTTTTTAACTTTTTGAGTAACTTTTTGACTTTTTTAAAAATACCCAAACTTGGCCTAAGCCTTTAGAGGACCAGTTGATTTAATTTCATGCAATTATCCTGGTTTAATCAACTAAGCTAAAAATAAAAAAAAAAATCAAATTATTAGTTAACAAAGCCCATTTTTGTGGAGAGAGATTCTACTTACACCACAAAATTATCTCTTTTTACCTTTAAAATATTAAATTTCCATTTTTTTTAAATTTTCATAATACCAATTTTACCCTCATCCCATTGGTTCTTCTCCTTACACCCACACCTTTCAAACCCTAATTTCTTCACCTCCACCCCCATCACCACCACATCTACCAGCCCACCACTGTTGCCTCTCAACTCAAACCAAGTGTACGTTACTTTTTTTTTTTTTTTTTTTTGCAATATTGTTTTTACTGCATAAAAAGAGGTTTCTACAGAGCTAGTGTTAAAAAATGTGTCTGTGACTGAGAGTTGGAGTATGGGGTTCAGTGGTAGGATCAAGAAAAATCTTCTTTCTCTTCCTCATACCGCCTTCCCGCTTCGTTCTTGAATTTCATCACTTCCCCACCCACACAGTGACATAGAGAAGAAGGGTCATAGAGAAAAGTGATACAGACAGAGAAGAGAGATGGGAGAGGAGGGAGATGAGGGAAATAAAGAAAAGAAGGGAGAGAAGTTAGAGAGAGAAATTGAGAGTGAGGCGTGTGGAGGAAGAGGAGGTCCTCCGCACCGAAGCTGGATCGCCACTGCCCTATCTAAATTTTATGTGATTTCGACCCCAAAGTCTCTTTCTTTTCCGATCTTAGTTAAATAGGTTGTGTTTGTTGTGCTTTGATTGTTCTTGATTTGTACTTTGTTTTGTGACTTTAAAATTTTTATTTTTTTGGAAAGGTTTGGGTGGTGGGCCGGTGGAGGTGGTGGTGATGGGTGAAGGTCAAAGAAATTAGGGTTTAAAAGGTTTGAGTGTAAGGAGAAGAGTTAATGATAGAGATTTTGATAAAATTAGTATTATGAAAATTGTAAAATAAAATAATAAAATAAAAGTTTTATATGTTAAGGAGGTAAGAAGGTAATTTTGTGATGCAAGTAGAATTAATCTTTTGTACAAGTGTAATTCTCACCTAAAAGCCCTTTTTTGCCACTAATTGGGTTTTTTCTGTCCAAAAGACCAATAGACAGACATGGCAACTCAACCATTTTTGCTATTTTTTTAATCCACCCTAATCAAACAATCTCATAGTATATAATCGCATCTATATTCCTTTGTCTGTGGTAATAATTATCCTTCCATCCCCTAATCTAATCCCTTCAAACAAAACAAACACAACCATGTCTATGTAATATGTGTTCACCGGATACATGTAACCAAACAGGTGTGATGTGTTGAATCCAAGAGAAAGGATTTTGCAAAAAAAAAAAAAAAAAAAAAGGGATAAATCACAATTATAGTCCCTAAAGTTTAAAACTTTTTTCATTTAAGTTCTTAAAATTTTAATTTTATGAATTAAGTTCTTAAAATATTAAATTTGAATCAAATTAGTCGTGAAGGCAATATAAAAATAAAACATAAGCTCAAAGATTATATAAAATTGTTATAAAGTTTGAATTTTAATTTACTGTTAACTTAATTATCCTCCGTACTAATGTTTTAGAATTGATATTAGAGTTTGATTTTTTTATTTTTGACAATATTAATATATGAACATTAGATATATTGAAGAAATCGAATAAGACAATCTGAATAATAGTACTACACTACAAATAATTATCGAACAAAATAATATTATAATCAGGTTATTAAAATAACCGAACGAAAATCTTAAGAAAAATCAAATAGAAATTATACATAAAGTTCAATGTGGGGATGTGGTTTGGAAATATTCTTTTGATCCACTGGGACGCTCGAGATCCTCAGCTAACAACCTGAAAATGAATAAACACTCCGGTCGGGGATGTCAGGATTAGCACTCCGATGGTTAAGTCAGTGTATGCTCTCTTAGTTACTTGTATCTTAAGTTAAGCATAATAATTCTCACATACCTCTCTCTGGATGATGTTCTTCTATTTATATCTTTTCTTTCTTGGGCTTCAAGGCTGGGCCCATCTTCAATTCGTCGTATAATTATTTACTTGGCTCCTTTTGTTGCAAATCGCTCTTCACTCGGCCCCTTACTCAACTGGTTATTTGGCCGAATAGGGTACCTCTGGATTTGTATGTATAAAACGGGGCCGAATGCGATATATGAATTTCGACTCTCCAGGTCCAACTATTCGACCTCTTTACGTCTCCCGATATTCGGCCCCCACAATTGCCCCCCAAACACTCCACTAACGACAGTTAGCTGGTGTGTTTGAGTTAGTGGAGTGTTTGGTTTCAAACTCGAAAAGTCAGAGCCGAAATTCGGCGGCTAACCTCATTCCAACGCAGATGTCAGAGCACACGTTTTTCGGTCATCATTTCAACTTCCCGCCCCTTCGTACGCTTCCATTTATTGTGATTTAAAATTTTGTTGTCTTTTCAAATACATACACATTTTTGGATGCTTGAAGTTTTTGGACTACCTTCTGACTTACCTCTGCAACTTCCTTTATCCTTCATTGTCCTCTCCGTCTCTTGTAAGTTCTCTTCCTCTCTGCTTTGAATCCTTTTTCCTAGTTTGTTTATAGTTTGGCATACTTATATAGGCTGACGAAAATGGCAAAGCATTTGAAAGACCTCCTCTCCGCGGATCGAGTCTCTAGCTTTCGACGCTATTTTTCTATCCCTGATGACGTCTGTCTGACAGACAGCACCCTTGATATGGAGAGGGCTGATGAAAGCACAATCGTCTTCCCTCTCTTATCAATTGCAGAGGACGGAGTTCGTTTCCTGCTTCACCCTTCCTTAGGGCTGTCCTTCGTCATTGGGGTCTAATCCCTTCCCAACCCAATATCAACTTTTTTAGAATCGTAATGGGGATTATAGAGTTAAACCATCGCCTTAGGATTAACCTCGGCATACCTGCTATTCGGCATTGTTATGCCTTGGCCAAGTCTTATGGCCGGCATGGACGCTATTTCCTTAGGGCCAAGGACATCGACCATCAATTAGTGAATATGCTTTCCAGCTCTGGCAAACGAGTCGATGATGTCATGGTCGTTATCCGAGGTAATTGGGAATTCGGCGAAGGCGAGGACTGCCTAGATCCTATTCCTAGACGGAGGGGCGAACCAAGTGGCCATATAACTCCTTGCGTTTATTTTTCTTATATTTACAAGGCTTTATTTTTGCGATCTCATCGTTTTACTTGAGCAGGAAACGATTTAAAGAAAGTTTTGATTTCAACCGACGACGCCGTTCTTACGGAAATTAAAGTCTCGCTCAAAACTTCGGTTGTCCAAGCTTTCAGAAACAAGAGAGGACGGCCTACATTCTCCTTCGATACGAGCCGACGTATACGACGTTTTTGGCGACAGAAAACATCCCAATTCCGAGGGGCGAAGAGTTTCTTACGGCTCTTGTTTTAACCAACTTCAAAAACTTGCGGCAAGTTGGTTTCGACGGATCCGACTCGGAGCGGGCGGAAGTAGCTGAGGAGGTCATTGAAAAGTCAGACCAGTCCAAAGCCGAAGTAGACGAGGCTTTGAAGTTGGCCTTTGAGGAAGCTGGTCTCAATTCAGCCAACCATCCGTCTACTTTGGGCCGAGGAGACCATCCTTTTGACGACATTTTTACTGGTTTAGAAGAACTTCCCGGCACGTACCTCGAAGACATGGCCGGGTTGTCACTCGCACAACTTACCAAAAAGAAAAAGCGAAAAGCATAGCCCCGCGGCGGAGAGCAGAGGCTATTCGATCTGAAGTGCCACCTACCGCCGAAGCTAAGCCCTCCCTGCCTGTTATCGAGAAGGAGACGGCTCAAACCCGAAATGCCGAGTTGGAGACGGTTGTGCAGACGAGTCAAGAGGCTGAGCGAAGGGCAGAGAAATGTCCTACCGAGGTCGAGGCCGGCTCTAAAGAAAACCCCCCTGACAAACGGTCGCGATTAGAGGAGTTGGATGTGGTTATGCCTTTTGTCGTTCAACCAAAGATAAAAAAAAACATGCCGATCTCCTCTGACGCGTTGGCTATGAAAGACCCAGCCGTGGCGTTGAGCATGGCTTCGTCAGTCTCATTGCCGGCCGACAAGGCGGCTTTCCGGGCGAAGCCGAATCTGTTGGCAATAGCATTAGCTGTTCAATCGGCTCTTCTGGTATATACCTTGATCTTGTTTTCCCTTTTATGCATATATTGTTTTGGTTTTAATTTCCTGTTTTGCAGACGGTTGGAAGGATAACCGAGATAGGCCATCACCAGCATGATGCCATCGAACAAATTAGCCGTTTACAATTAGAAGTTGAGGACCAGAGGAGCAGGGCCGAGTTCGAAGCAGCGAGGGCGAAGATAGAAGGTGCAAGGGCTGAGGTCGAGATGGAAAGGGTGAGAAATTCAGACCAGCTCAGATTGGCCGCCGATGAGAAGGCGAACGTGAGCGAAGATGTGCTCAAGTTAGCCCAAGAGGCGATTGCCAAACCGGAGGCTGACTTGGAAGAATCGAAGAAGGCGAAGGAAGTAACTAACTCCGAGGCTTCCAAGGCGTACGAGGCTGGGCAAAGCGCTGCTCTCACAAATTATGTAGAAGAAGTCCCCAAATTTGAAAATCGGGGATTCAAACACAGCTAGCTCAAAGCCCTTGTTGTTGCTAATGTGACATTAGCTATGCTGATTCCATACGAGCAAGTGGACGTTAAGCCGCTAGAGTCTGACTCTGAGGATTGATTAGAGTGACACTTTAGTTATTTTTGTTTAAGGATTTTGAATGTATTGTTGCAGTTTTTCGTTTAGTAGTTTTTATGTGTAAAATGACTACAGTTTTTAAGTTTTTGCTAGGCATTTCCATGTAAACTTGTAGCTTTTTGTTTAGTAGTTTTCATATGTAAAATGGCTACAGTCTGTGCCCAATTTACTAATGAAAATTTCCTTTGTACTTTGCTATTATTTGTGCTTAATTTTGCTATTGATGAATGGTATTGCTTTTTGCTACTTTGGATAAAACATTCGTGTACACTTGCCGATTAGATAACTAGGTAATTTAGTAATTTATCCTCATCGAATAGCCGATCAGATTAATAAATCTGCCCTGCCAATGTATGAACTCCAAAAGCCGAATGTCATTAGTTCATGGAGTGGCTGCGGCACAAATCGATCGGCATCGGGCTTAAATATTTGGCCGATCAGATTAATAAATCTGCCCTTGCCCCAGCCAATGTATGAACTCCGAAAGTCGAATATCATTAGTTCATGGAGTGGCTGCGGCACAGATCGATCGGCATCGAGCTTAGATATTTGGCCGATCAGATTAATAAATCTGTCATTGCCCAGCCAATGTATGAACTCTGAAAATCGAATATCATTAGTTCATGAAGTGGCTGCGGCACAGATCGATCGGCATCGGGCTTAGATATTGGGCCGATCAGATTAATTAATCTACCCTTGCCCCAGCCAATGAACTCCGAAAGCCGAATATCGTTAGTTCATGGAGTGGCTGCGGCACAGATCGATCGGCATCGAGCTTAGATATTTGGTCAATCAGATTAATAAATCTGCCATTGCCCAGCCAATGTATGAACTCCGAAAGCCGAATATCATTAGTTCGTGGCGTGGCTGCGGCGCACGTCGATCGGCATCGGAGTTTTGGAGTTTAGTATTAATGAAATCGCCTCGGGGGCGCTGCATGCGTTAGGAATAAATGGGGTGGGTTCTTCGCGCCCGTAATTCCACTTATTGTGTTCAGACTCAATTTAAACCAGTTTGTTGCGGAAGATTAGATAAGTGCGAATGTCAAATAGACTGTTCCTCAACAGTAGAGGAGAAGGGCGGACATTAGTTGAGCTTGACACTGAAATGAATCGCAGTAGTGAGCCCACACGAATGAGAAGTAAGACGTCTAGGGAACGGGAAAAACGTCAGCCCCCAAGTCGTCGAAGTAGATCACCCCGAAGGGAAAAACAGCAACGGGGCAGCTCTCCTCAACCGTCCTCGACCGTGACCGAGAAATGAGTCTGATGCGACGCCGCGACCGTTGAGTTTTGTGGTTTTTGTGGGGAATAAACCGACAACGGGGGCGGATTCTATTGTTAACGACCCAGGTGTAACAGTCGAGTTCGCTCGACAGATTTTTTCACCGGAAGTCCAGCAGTCGATGGTTGGTCGACAGGATTTCGAAGTGTTTCGAGAGGGCATCCATGGAGCAGTGAGAGGGCTGTATACCGCCTATAAAGTCGGTATGCGTCTGCGCGCTGTGCGGTGGGAGATAGAGAAGAATAACGAACGAATTCAAAACTTGGAGGCTCGTGAGGAGAAGGTCGAGCGTGAGCTAAGGAAGGCCCAAACTGTCGAGCCGCGTGCGGCCGAACAATCTAACCCGGTCATGGAGGAAAGAGTGACCCAACGGCTGATAAGTCATACGATTGTCGATTAAGATACGACAAGCATGTTTGCAGTAAAGACTGCAAGGTCCATGGGTTATGAAAAAGGCTTCCACGACGGCTGGAAAGTCGGGATAGACAAGACCAAGGAGAAACTCGCAGAGGAGGTATGCCGATGCGAGAATAGGGGCTTTAGGCACGGGTGGATTAATGCTCTCCAAGCCGCAAAGGCTCTCCAAGAAGCAGGAGTTGAATTGACGTTGCCATTATACCAACGTCATTACTTTCCTTTTGGCGCTTTCAAAATTGAGAAGAGCGATGACGAAGGTGACGCCGAATAGAATTGAACATATTGTAAACGCTCCAACGCAGATTGGGCGTCAGCTATGTATTTATCAGTTAATTTAATAAAATACTCTGTTTTAAATGTTTGCGTGCTTCAACTTGTTTATACTGTTTGTGCCGGCTCAACTTAATTAAGCATTTCATTTTGAATGTTTGCATGCTTTAATTTTTGCCGTGAAGGGCGCTCCGAATCCGGAGTCTTATTCGGCCCAAACATGACCTGCACAGATGGGGCTCCGAATTCGGAGGCTTTTTGTCTTGGCCAATCGTGATATCCACGAAAGGTGCTTCGAATCCGGAGTCTTATTTGGCCCAAACATGACCTGCACGGATGGAGCTCCGAATTCGGAGGCTTTTTGTCTTGGCCAATCGTGATATCCACGAAGGGCGCTCTGAATCCGGAGTCTTATTTGGCCCAAACGTGACCTGCACGGATGGAGCTCCGAATTCGGAGGCTTTTTGTCTTGGCCAATCGTGATATCCACGAGGAGCGCTCCGAATCCGGAGTCTTATTCGGCCCAAACGTGACCTACACGGATGGGGCTCCGAATTCGGAGGCTTTTTGTCTTGGCCAATCGTGATATCCACGAAGGGCGCTCCAAATCCAGAGTCTTATTCGGCCCAAACGTGACCTGCACGAATGGGGCTCCGAAATTGGAGGCTTTTTGTCTTGGCCAATCGTGATATCCACGAAGGGCGCTCCAAATCCGGAGTCTTATTCAGCCCAAACGTGACTTGCACGGATGGGGCTCCGAATTCGGAGGCTTTTTTTGGCCAATTGTGATACACGAAAGGCGCTCCGAATCCGAAGGCTTAATCGGCCCAAAAGTGTCATGCACCAATGGGGCTCCGAATCCGGAGACTTTTCTTGGCCAATCGTGATACACAAAGGGCGCTCCGAATCTGGAGGTTTAATCGGCCCAAAAGTGTCATGCACTAATGGGGCTCCGAATCTGAAGACGTTTCTTGGCTAATTGTGATACATGAAGGGCGCTCCAAATCCGGAGGCTTAATCGGCCCAAAAGTGTCATGCACTAATGGGGCTCCAAATCTGAAGACTTTTGAACTGAATTGCGCAATGAGAAAACGGGAAACTTTGCATTGCAAAAGTGAAATATGTACATGGTAAACCATTCAAAACAAGTATCATGCCCCACAAGTCGGGTCAATGATAGAATTTACGCAAATGCGTGAAATTCCAAGGCCGTGGCAGACTTCTTCCAAACATGTCTTTGAGCCGATATGCCTCTACTTCCGCGACTGAGTCGATCTGATAAGGGCCATCTCAGTTAGGACCCAATTTTTCGTCGGCCGAATTCTTGGCAGCTGGAAGCATTTTCTTCAGGACCAACTCTCCTGGTGTGCAGCGGTGCAGTTGAACACGCTGATTATATGACTTGGTAAACTGCTATTGGTACCGTGCCATGGATGCAAGGGCACGGTCTCTCTGTTCTTCAATCAGAATCAAATCCAAGGCCAACATGATGTCATTTCGGCCCAAGTCAGAAACTGTTGATTTCAAGGTTAGGAGGCCGATCTCCAAGGGTATGATTGCCTGCGTTCCGAAGCACAAAGCGAACGGCGTCTCCCCAGTGGACCGCCTCAGAATAGTGTGATGAGCCCATAATACACTTGGCAACTCTTCGACCCATCTTCTTTTAGCTTTTTCCAGCCTCTCTTTGATGCCGTCTAAAATAGATTTGTTGAAGGCTTCAGCTTGGCCATTACTCTGTGGATAAGCTGGGGAGGAATAATAGGGCCGAATACTATACTTGTTGCACAGTTCCTGTAGACATCGCAATCAAACTGGGTGCCGTTGTTTGAAATAAGTGCCCTTGGAATGCCGAATCGTGTTATGATATTTCTCCATACAAAACGCTTCACGTTGCTATCTCAGATGTACATTAGTGCCTTCGCTTCTACCCATTTTGTGAAATAATCTGTCGCGACGATCAAAAATCGCTTGTTACCCGAGACACGAGACAGTGGTCCGACGATGTCAAGTCCTCATTGGGCGAACGGCCAAGGACTAGTTATAGAGCTTAACTCTTCAGCAAGCAGGTGGGTCAAAGGAGAAAACTTCTGGCACTGTTCACACTTTTTCACATAACATTCGGCATCGACTCTCATTGTCGGCCAGTAATACCCCTGTGTCACAGCTCAATGAGCCAAAGAGCGCCCGCCAGAATGGGCGCCACAACTGCCTTCATGTATTTCGGTCAGAAGTTCTTCGACTTTGTCTAGATGAACGCATTCCAAGTATGGACCAGAAAGGGATTTTTTTTATAAATCTTTCCTTGCGGATCTAAGTAGTATCGCAGGGTTTTGTTTCGCAGCTTGTGCGCCTCTTTCTTGTCAGCTGGGAGTTGTTCGGAAGACAGGAATGCAGCAATGGAGTCCATCCAACTCGGTCCTGACTCTATGACATTGATCTGGACTTCCTCAAAAGGGCCAATGCTCGGCTCTGGGATGAAACCTACTTCAATGGTCCGTTTAATCTCTGAGTTAATGGCGGAGGCTAGGCAAGGAATTTGTCGTTTTCATATAAGCTGCCATACGGTCGTTTTTGGCCGCGTACTCCCTATTCAGCTGATTGATCACCAGTTTTGAATCGCAAAATACAAGCAAACGCTGGGCACCCAGAAGGTGTGCATTCCACAAACCAGCTAGCAGGGCTTCATATTCGGCCTCATTATTCGATGCTTCGAAGCCGAGTTTGACGACCTGCTCAATTATTGCGCCGTCGGGAGCCATGATTACTACTCCAGCTCCACTGCCCCATTGGTTGGATGATCCATCACAGTACAACTGCCAAATGTCCTCAATGTAAATTCTCCAATTCGGCTTGGGTTGAATTTGTTCAAACTTGAAGTCGGTAAGACCCCCCGTGAATTCGGCCACAAAATCAGCAAGTACTTGTCCCTTGATTGAGGTTCTAAGCAGAAATTGAATATCGTACTGGCCGAGTTCGAGAGCCCACTTTGAAACGCGTCCTGATGCTTCTGCACTACGTAGTACTGACTAGAGGGGGTAATCTATTAGTACCCCGATGCTATGCCCCTGGAAGTAATGCATCAGTTTTCTTGCTGCCATGACGAGGGCTAAGATTAGTTTTTCCAACGGAAGGTAACGTGTTTCGGCGCCAACCATTGTCTTGCTCACATAATAAACTGGTCGTTGCTCCCCAAGCTTTTCCTTTAACAGTACAGTGCTAACGGCCCCGTCGGAGATGGCCAGATATAAAATAAGGGGGTCGCCTACTGATGGTGTTGTCAATAGTGGAACTGGTCGGAGATAAGTCTTCAAACCGTTGAAAGTGGCTTCGCATTCAGAGGTCCATTCAAAAGCTTTACCCTGCCGTAGAGTATGAAAGAATTGTCGGTAGCGGCCCGTGAAACGACTGATGAACCTGTTGAGTGCGGCGGCCATCCCCATCAACTTCTGAACTTCCTTGACCGACCGAGGAGAGCCGAGTTCCAGGATTGCTGTGATTTGCCTTGGGTTAGCTTCGATTCCTCGGTGGTTGACAATGTAACCCAAGAATTTGCCAAAACTGATCCCAAACGCACATTTGGAAGTGTTCAGCTTCATTCTGTATTTGCGTAAAATGCCGAATGTCTCTTCCAGATCGACTAGATGAGTTTGCTCTTCTTTGGACTTGACCACCATATCGTTAATGTATACTTTCATAGTGTGGCCGAGTTGCTCCTTGAACACGTCAGTGACTAGTCTTTAGTAAGTTGCCCCTGCATTCTTCAGCCCAAAAGGCATAACCTTATAGTAATAGGTTCCTCTTGGGGTGAGGAATGCAGTTTTGTCTTGGTCCTCCGGATGCATGGCAATTTGATGGTAGCCTCTGTACGCATCAAGGAAGCTCATACGCTGATGACGTGCCGTAGTATCTACAAGTTGGTCTATTCTGGGGAGGAGAAAACAATCCTTAGGGCAGGCTCAGTTTAGGTCTGTGAAATCAACGCAGACTCACCAAGTCCCAATTTTCTTCTTCACAACCACAGTATTCGAGAGCCATGTAGGGTAAGTCACTTCCCTGATTGTCCCGGCGTCAAGCAACCGTTCAATCTCTTCAACAACGGCAGCAGTATGCTCTGTGGCTGACCACTGGCTTTTCTGAATAATCAGCTTGCATTTAGGGTCAACGTTTAAACGGTGCTGTGAAACAGACGAATCCACATCCGGCATCTCATATGGTGTCCATGCAAATACATCAAGGTTGCCGAGCAAGAAGGAAATTAGCTGCTGCCTGTCGGCTTCATTCAGGGAGGAGCTGACCATGAAAAACCTGTCTGGGTTTCCGTCAATTTCAACTCGATCCAGGACTTCCGTGGCCTTTTCACTTGGGAGCCGTCCAACATCGTCGAGGCTCTCTCAATCCGGCACCTCAATAGAATTCACTTCCAACTCTTTTGGTGTCTTTGCAGCAAGGAGATAACATGCTTGTGCCGATTTCTAGGAGCCACGGATTTGCTCAATGCCGCGTTCTGTCGGGAAGCGGAGCAGTTGATGATAGGTGCTTGGCACGACCTGCATGGTATGCAACCAAGTTCGCCCCATGATGAGATTATACGGCGAAGACAGCTTGACGACCAAGAATTCCACATCCACTGTTCGGGAGCCTGCTCGAACTGGTAGTGTGATTTTGCCCGACGGGTATTCTGGATTAGCGTTGAAGCTGAATAATGGATAAGGAGCTAGAAAAAGATCCGATTCGGAGAAGCCGAGTTTGGTGAATGTCTTGTAATACATAACTTCCGATGTGCTCCCCGGATTAATGAGTACGCGCTCAATGGTGAATCAGTTTATGCGTAACTCGATTACCAAGGGATCGATGTGAGGAAGTGTCGCTCCGGCCAAATCTGATTCATCAAAAGTAATGCTCGCAGCTTCATGGGGCCGTTTAGCCGGAGTGAGTTGATTTTGAGGGTTGGGATTCGACTGAATCGTATGTATCGCGGATGTCATTGGCAGGCTGTATATCATGTGGATCATCTCGAGTGGAGGTGAATCCTACCGTAAGGCTATTGCTTTGGTTGAGTTGCCTTTTCGGACGTACTGTGATAGCCAACCATCTTGTACAAATTCCTCCAGGTGATCCTTCAATGCATAACAACTTTCAGTATCATGGTCGTGGTCCTTATGATACTCGCACCGCCTATCCCGTCTTCTCGTGTCGGGAGGTCCCACCATTTTAGATGGCCATTTAAAGAACGGAAGGTGTTGGACTTTGGACATAACTGTGCTGATCGGTTCTGACAACTCTGTATATTTCTTGTCTGCGCGCCTTGTGCGCCTGCTATCTACTTGAAGTTGTTCATTAGCTCGGTGGGAGCATTGGTCGTTTGATTGGCGAGAATCCCATCTCTTGTGTCGTTTAGCCCGATGCCGTGGTTCAGGGCTCTGAGGTGGTACAAAATTTACCGGCTGAGCAATTTCAGAAGGGGTCGTCTTGTTGGCCATGTTTCCGGCTTTAACCCACAAGGCGTCATCTTCCACTTTGCAGTATTCCTCAACTTTCTTCATCAACGACTAGACTATTTTGGGGGGTCTTCTAGTCAAGGAACTGCGGAGAGCACTATCAGGATGCAAACGCATTTTAAAGGCGATAATGGCCATGGAGTCGTTGCAAGCATTATTGACAAGATTAAAGCATTTCCAATAGCGTGCCGAATACGCTCTTAATGTTTTTCCTGGCTAGATCTGCATTGCCCAGAGAGAGTCAGCTTGCTTCGGCTGGACCTCGTTGGTGATGAATCTTGCCCTGAAGGATTTTTGTAGTTGATGGAAACTCTTAATTGACGCCGGCTCCAGCTTATAATACCATTTGACGGCCAATGGGCCCAAACTGCTCAGAAATATTCTGCACATGAGAGCCTCGTCGTCTGCATGCAGCGTCATGGCTTGCTTATAATGACGGATATGATCAGTGGGGTCCGATTTCCCGTCGTACAGGGTGAACGACGGGGCTTTGAACTTCTTGGGTAGTACTGCCTTTGCGATCCGTCGCACGAAGGGATCGTGCTGGTCTTCTTCGTCCAAACCATTTCGTCTTCGCTTATGCCTTACACGTGGACTCTCTTCAGAGAAACTAGTAGTTTCGAGTCGTCCCTTCTTTTTAGGCTTTGGGAATAATGAGTCAGAGTCCTTGTCACTATATTGCCTCCGAACTCGAGGTCTTCGACCACCCGCTTTCAGAGGTCGTCCCGGATCTTGGCGTGTAGCTTGATTGGATTTTGCTACTTGTAAGGCCAAGTCCTGACGGAGGCGCTCGTTCTTAGCGATCATGTTTTCCAACCTCTGTTCGTTTTGCTTCGCCTGTTCCATGATCGCTTGCATTGTCTCATGTGCTGAAGTTGAGGGCGAGTTCTGGGCAAGTGAGTCGAAGTTCAAGGCACGTCTTGCGGTGATGGTCTCCCGTCCAAGCATGTTTGTTGGAGTGAGGTTGTCTCTCTGTGAGGTTTCGTTAGTGACTATCGGAGGGTCTTCCGTTACGCCCGCCATGGATGTAGTTGAGTATTCCCACAGACGGCGCCAATTGTGGGGATGTGGTTTGGAAATACTCTTTTGATCCACTGGGACGCTCGAGATCCTCAGCTAACAACCTGAAAAGGAATAAACACTCCGGTCGGGGGTGCTGAAATTAGCACTTCGACGGTTAAGTCAGTGTATGCTCTCTTAGTTACTTGTATCTTAAGTTAAGCGTAATAATTCTCATATACCTCTCTCTGGATGATGTTCTCCTATTTATATCTTTTCTTTCTTGCGCTTCAAGGCTGGGCCCACCTTCAATTCGTCGTATAACTATTTACTCGGCTCCTTTTGTTGCAAACCGCTCTTCACTCGGCCCCTTACTCAATTGGTTATTTGGCCGAATAGGGTACCTCTGGATTTGTATGTATAAGATGGGACTGAATGCGATATATGAATTTCGACTCTCCAGGTCCAACTATTTGGCATCTTTACGTCTCCCGATATTCGGCCCCTATATTCAACATTTAGTATTGGATAAAAGGTTATCAGTTAGCTCTTGTAGAAAAAAAAAAAAAAAAATAGGATAAACTACCAATAGGTCCTAATAGTTAGACTTAATTCCCATCAAATCCTATTGAAAATAAGTCTTGGTAAAATTATCGTTAAAAATAATTTTTGTGTGACAATTTTTTACATATGTCGCTAAAAATTGACAATTAATGACTTTTTTTTGTCATGATTTTTATAAATTGTCGCTAAAACTTACAATTAGTGAATTTTTTTATGACAAATTTTTCTCATAGGATCTACTAGACAATAAGTTCACTTATTAGGACTTATACATAAGTACTCCAAAGTAATATAGATAATTATTCTTATTTTTACATGAAAACCCTCCAAGTGAATCTTTTCAATTAATACCACCAAAAATTTTTTTAAAAAAATGGATCTAAGTAATTATAGTCTAAAAGAATTATAAATCATGGCCAAATAAGAAAAAGATAATAAAATAAAATATAAAATAATATAATATAAAAAATAGCCAAAAAAATCAGATAAAATGGATAATTACATATTAGAATAAATAAATAATAGCATAATAAAAATAGAAAAAGACTTATAATTAGAATTAATTAGTCTAGGAGAAATATACCAATCATAAAAACACAGGTGCAAAGGATAATTATGTTTAACAATAAATTAAAATCTGGACCTAATCACAATTTTATATAACTTTTAGGCTTATATTTTATTTTTATATTGTTCTCGGGACTAAATTGATTTGAATTTAATATTTTAAGGACTTAATTGATAAAATTGAAATTTTAGGGACTTAAATGAAAAAGGTGTTAAACTTTAGGGACTATAATCATAATTTATCCCAAAAATATATATATGTTTAGGTGGTTTAAAATAATTTTAGATAAATTACACTCACCTCTGTTGAGGTTTGAAAAAAAATACAATTAGTCTCATACATAATTACATTGACCTTCTTTTTATAAAGCTAAATCGACTGAAATTAATACAAATAGTGGGTAAACATTAAAACAAATAAAGAAAAATATACATTTTAGTAATATTTTATCTTTCATGTGACTAATGAATTATTGATAAAAAAAATGGCCTAACTATTTTGTAAATTAAAACTATTAGAAATTTAATATAATTATGTCAAAATTATGAGACAAATTATATATTTTTTAAACCTCAAGAGAGGTGAGTGTAATAATTTTATGGTTTAAACATTATAGTCAGCTCAAATTAGAATTCAAATTTCAGGTCTCTGACGATGGGATTGTTTGGAACCAGTTTAGGTGTTACCTTTTAGTGTATGTATTAGTTATATTCTAGAGTTTTCTTCCCCCAAGTCCTCCCTAACCATAAGAATGGCAAAGTCATTGGGTGGTAAAAATTCAATGGTGTCATTGTTTTGGACCAAAGGGCTTTCATTTTATGTGAAAATTGAAAATTAGTGTGCATCATTTTCCTTATCACAAAAGTCTTCTTTTTTGACTCATGGCCACCTTACCTCAACCAATATTCCTGCTTCAAGACCCTTTTTTTTATTTTTTATTTTTTATTTTTAATGGTCAATAGAATAACATTTTCTTACAAACATATCTCGCAGGCCTCTTTTGATAATTAGGTTAAAAATTAATTTATTGAGCTTTTGACTTTTTAAGATCACATCATTTGCATGTATATTTTTTTTAAAAAGTCAAAAAAAATATTTAAAAAATTAGCTTTTAACCTACTTTTTAAAATAAGCCAATGTTTCCCCATTCTCACGTTAGATATTTTATTTATTTTTAGCATTTCAAAAAAGCTCCCAATAAAAAAATATTTTTTTTAATTGCTTTTAAAGTAAAGAAAAAAAAAATCAAAATGCATCATTTTCATGGATGTTTTGTAACTTAATACGAAACGGAACTTGACTGACGTGTTCAATTAGAAAATTCCTTTCTTTTCTGAAAATGACCAAATCATGTGAGGAGGGGGGGAAGTGAATTAGCATATAATATGAGTATTGCTAGATATCAAAAATTCAAACACATAGAAATATCAAAAACAAATAAATAGTATTGATTTAGATTCAATGCTTTTATGGTGAATTAGGATCCTCTACTTGCACTCTCTCCTTATCTCCCTACTTGCAATGGTGGAGATGTACCCTGAGATGATTCAACGGTTTAGATTTGGTTAAAAAAATTTGTTTTAATTTTTTTTTAAATAGCCAGATCTGGACCGTTGGATCATCTTAGAGTGCATCTCCATCATTGTAAGTAGGAAGGTAAGGAGAGAGTGCAGATAGAGGATCGGACTCTTTATGGTGGGGTTTAAACTTAAAATGGATTTTGTCATTACAATTTTTTTCTTTTTATTTGACAGTTCTGTATCTGAGTTTTTTTGGCTCTAGCATTACTACAAGGCTCTATTTGAATGATAGTAATGTTAAAGGAAAATGGAAATGTGATTTCAGGTCCATGATTCCAGCATTTGGTATGGATTGGTATGGGAAAGAGATTTAGCAAGAATCACACTTCTAAACTAAAGAATCTGATTCTTTCACTTTTTCGTGAGATTTTCATATTTTTAGTAAGTATTTGAATGACAGGAATCTTAAAGATAAAAATAAAAATGTGATTATGGGTCGATGATCCTAGCCTTTGGTACAAATTGAAATGAGAAAGTAATTTTTAATTATCTATTCTAGCAAAAATCACATTCATAATCTAAATAGGAATCTGATTCTCCTTTTTTTATTTTTTTATTTTTATAGGAATCTTACATTAGTGGAAGAAGGTTACTGAGTAAAATAAATAAATAAATGGATAACTACAACTATAGCTCCTAAACTTTAACACTTTATTTCATTTAAATTCTTAAAGTTTTAATTTTGTCAATTAAGTCTTTAAAGTACTAAATTCTAATCAATTTAATCCTAAAGACAATATAGAAATAAAATATAAGCCCAAAAGTTATACAAAATTGTTATAAGGCCCGAATTTTCATTTATTGTTAACTTAATTATTCTTTACACATGTGTTTTAAAATTGATATTAGAGTTTAGTTTCTCAGTTTTGCCTGAGCATTAGTTACACTGAAAAAGTCAAATAATATAATTTAAATAATAGTTTCACTATAAATAATTATCAAACAAAATAATTCTATAATTAAGTTATTGAAAGAACTTAACGAAAATTGTAAGGAAAATCAATTAGAAATTACACATGAAGTTCGATATCTATTATAAAAGAAAGATAAGCAGTTAGGTCTAGTAGGAAATAATACAGATAATTATTATTATGCTTACTCGGAAACTCTATAAGGGAATTTCTTGAATTAAGACCATTAGAAAAATAAAAATAGATCTAAGTAATTATAGTCTAGACGAATTATAAATAATGGCAGAACAAGAAAAAGATAATAAAATGAAATATATAATAATATTAGAAATAGTTGAAAAATTAGATAAAATGGATAATTGCGTATTAAAAGAAATAAATAATAGTAGAATAGAAACAGAAGAAGACCTATATAAATAATTAGGATTAATCAGTTTGGAAAAAATATACCAATCATAAAAACATACATGCATAGGATAATTAAGTTAGAAATAAATTAAAATTTGGACATGATCACAATTTTATATAACTTTGAGGTTTATGTTTTATTTTTATATTATTTTTAGGATTAAATTGACAAAATTAACAAAATTAATTTTAAGAACTAGATTGACAAAATTAACAAAATTAATTTTAAGAACTAAATTGACAAAATTAACAAAATTAATTTGGACATGCATAGGATTATTTTTATATTATTTTAAGAACTAGATTGACAAAATTAAAATTTTAGAATTTAAACGAAAAAAGTATTAAATTTTAAGGATTATAATTATAATTTATCCTAAAAAAATTGACCCCACAATATTTAGACTTTAATTATATTTCTATTGATAGTTTCTAATGAAACCAAACGGTTGAATAGTATCAACATAGCAATTTTATTATTAGTAATCTTAATAGTTTTCATTGCCCTCAAATTTTTTTATCATTTTTTGTTTTTTGAAAAATTTATCCATAAATTTCATATGGAGAATGTTGATCCATTTAGTTCTAAAAATTTTCTTATGAAAAATTGGTCCTTTTTGTTTTGAAAAATTGTATTTATTTGATTTGGTGCCATTTGAATTTATGCGAATGTCTTTTTGTGATTCATTTTTAATATTTTTTGATTTTTTTTGGGATGGGAATAGAAATGTGAGGTGTAAAAGATTTTTTTGGGAGTATTGGTGGCTAAAGTGTTAGTTGTGGAGCGTGAAAATTTATATTTTTGTTAGTGTGATTTCTTATGTTACATTGCAGTGTTATAATAGAGTGCTACGTTTGGAAAAAAATACAGTAAGAAATTTTTGTGTGTTACATTGATTAGAGTGTTACGTTTTGAAAAAATACACTACAAAGTTTTTTTGGAATATTACGTTGTTACATTTAAGAAAAGTATATTAAAAAGTTTTTTAGTATGTTATGTTGGAGTGTGTGTTAGTTGTTGAACATGAAAATCTACATTTTTGTTAGTATGATTTTCTGGTGTTACATTGGAATGTTATATTAGAGTATTACGTTTAGAAAAAGTACACTAAGGAGTTTTTATGTGTTATATTGATAGGAGTGTTATGTTTGGAAAAATATACTACGAATTTTTTTTAGAATGTTACACTGTTATGTTTGAGAAAAATATACTAATTTTTTTTTTAGTGTATTATGTTAGAGTGTTACATTTGAGAAAAATACACTAAGGAGTTTTTGTGTGTTACATTGATTGGAATGTTACGTTTGGAAAAAGTACACTAAGGAGTTTTTTTTATAATATTACGTTGTTAAGTTTGAGAAATGTATACTAATGAGTTTTTTAATGTGTTTTGTTTTTAGAGTGTATACTGAAGTGTTACGTTTGGAAAAAGTATATTAAGGGTTTTTTTTGTTTTGTTTTTGTTTTTTTTTTTTTTGAAATGTTACGTTTGATAATTTCAACATTATGAGAAAATCCACATTTGTCCCTCAACACTAACACATGCATTTAAACTGGTACTTTATATAATTCACACTACAATGAGACTTTTGAATTCATAAAAAAGAAAAAGAAAAGAGAGAAGGATTAAATAGTTTAAAAGGTCACTATTTAGGAGGTGATTCTATTTTCGTCCAAATAGTATTCCCAACTAAACTTTTAAAATTTTAGTTCATATTATATCAAATGTAAATTTATTAATAAAGACAATACACATTAAATCATAATATAAAAAATAATTTTTTTTTTTTTTTTTTTTACTATCACGGTACTCCCTAAACCCTAATCACTTATACATATTTTTCATATTTAAGTCGGTTCACCTCTTTTGTCAAGTTTCAATCATTTTCTTTCCATCCTCTTCTTCACTCTAAAATTTCAGTCCATCCTATATTTTTTTGGACAAATTACACTAATAGTTCTTATAGTTTGGGACTCGTGTCACTTTGGTTCCTAACTTTTCAATTGTGACACATTTGACCATGAATTTTGAATCTTGTTCTAAATAAGGACAATTGAAGATATTATTGTTTAATTTCAATGGCAAAATCGTCAATTTAATAAAATATAAACTAGTTTGACAAAAATAAATGTCAATTTTTTTTTAATTTTAAAAAAATTATTTCTACCTACTAAAAATAAAATTATGTAAAATTGATAAAAATTAATAAAAATTACATGATTAATTTAAAAAAAATTAATTTTACAAGATCATTATCCAAACACATAATAAAAATTAATTTCGTAAAAAAAATAAATGTCTAAAAGATTTACCAATTTTACATAATTTTATTTTTAGTTGGTAGAAATAATTTTTACAAATTCAAAAATATTTATTTGACATTTATTTTTGTCAATTAGTTTATATTTTATCAAATTGATGATTTTACCCTTGAAAAATCTAGTGATAACTTCAATTATCCTTATTTAGAACAAGATTCAAAATTCAAGGTCAAATGTGTCACAATTGAAAAGTCATGGACCAAAGTGATACAAGTCCTAAACTATAGGGACTATTAGTGTAATTCACCTTATTTTTTTTCATGATTCCTAATATTTTTCTTATCATCAACTCATTCATGTTCAAGTATAGCATCTTCAAGATATTGGTGTTCCCATTCTCACTAAGAATTTTACCAAGGAGATTGTTCTGATATAAAGCAAGTTTTCATATTCTGATTATTATTCAAATAAAGACTTTCTAACCTCGATCAATTTCCAGTCTCCTTGAAATATTTCTTGTGAATCTATTGTAAAATTGTTAAGATTGACCAAACTGCAAATGCTAGGGCTTAAAATCCTAGAAAGATTCATCAAATTCAAATCAACAAACACCATCGTTGGATTATTCTAATCTGATGTGCAATTCGGTGTTTGGTCATTGGAATTCCAATTTCCCAATGTGCAATTCATCCAATGTGCAATTCATCTTGGATGCTTTTCTTGAACTCCAAAAGGTACAACCCCTCCGAATTCAACTTTTTGAGCTACAAATCAATAGAGTTGGGTGTCCTACAAATTATGAATTTATCTTAAACGATAATTTATGAAAAAATGTAAAATGTATTGAGAATAAATTATAATTTTAAATAATTTAATAGGAAGTACTAAGAAATTAAGGGCTGGTTTGGCAACCTTCTAAAAAGTCAAAAAGTTACTAAAAAAATTAAAAAGTTATCACTATTCACAAAAAAAATATTAAAAAAATAATATACAAAAAATTTCCGTGTGTGCCCCAACCTAAATTGGATGATAAAGTTTGGCCCGTGGGGGCCCACCATGGGTCCCGTTTTGATAATTTAAACCATTCAATATGTAGAAATTGTCTAGTACTATATGTCTGTAAAAAATCATGTCTATCGGATATTGTTAACTATATGATCAAATCAGTGTTGTATAAAAATGAATGATGTTATAACTAATAGTTAACAAAAAAAACTAACATGATCAGATAGCTATCGATATTCAATCACCGTGATTTTTTACAAACATATAGTACTCGACGATTTCTACACATTGAACGGTTCTGATTAGAAAAACGGGACCCGTGGTGGGCCCCCACACGCCAAATAACACCATCCAATCAAAGCCTGAGAAGGAGACAATAATTTCTCATCAACTCCACAGTCCACTCCACTGCAGAGCACCGGCGTCTTACGCAATTTACTCTACACACTTTTTTTATACAATTTTTTAATACATATTTTTTCATAAAAAGTCAAAAAATTAACCCAAATATTCATATTTTTTTCCTCAACTTTTTAGTTTAAAAAGACAAAAAGTACACTTATTTAAGACACCCCAAACAACCTCTAAATGCACTGAATGATTTTTTAAGTACAAAAAGAATCACGCTTATTTAAGATTTATTGATACTTCACTATTTTTTTCTTTTTCTTTTTCTTTTTCTTTTGTTGCAATTTTTTATAGTTCAAACATTACTCTTTTTTTTTTCCATTCCCCTAAAACATAACCTTACAGTACATACATATATATATATATATATATATATATATATATATCTACATATTTATTTCAAATCTTCGTGGGAATGCATTATACATATTTATTTCAAATCTATAAGTGGGAATGCATTATGCAGTCTTTTTCCACACACACAAATATATATATAGTCAAATCTCCTTCCAAAAAATGGTATGAGGTCGTACTTTTTGATTTAAAATTTGAGAAATAACTTGCAGTGAGTACGAAACACGTTAAAGAAAAGTTTTAAAAAAATATATTAAATTTTAATTTCCTTAACTTTTTTCATTTTTATTTTTATAATTTTATAAACCTTTCTTTAAATTTATAATACGTATGAATTTGGTTTTTTACTCATGTAAGTATTATTTGTTACCCAAAGTTCTTTTCACGCCTGAACTATGACAGACAGACTATTAATTAGACACGGTTTGAGTCAAGAAACAGGTTTATCATAGCTAGTTGGTGTGTCAATTCATGATGTTTAGTTTGAAAACTTACTACAAACTGGTGAGGAAAAAAAATAAGGGAATTTGATCAAAATCTTTTTATAATAAAATTTTAAAATATTAAGAATAAATATAAAAATAATTTTTAAAAAGTTTAACCCATATTATTATTATTAAAATATTTTTAGTAACTAGTTTAGGTAATATTTGATAGGGGTTGGCTTTTCTTCGGTCTGTGATCGAACTGGAAGGTACTGTTGGGCTCTTGGAGGCCCACCACGGGTCTCATTTAAATAATCTGAACGGTCAATATGTAGAATTCGTCGAGTACTATATACTTGTAAAAACTCACGTTAATCGGTTATTCATAGCTACGTGATCAAATCAGTTTTGTATAAAAAAATGGACGGTAAAAAAATAAACGGTTGATAGAAATCTAATCCGATGAGATAGTTATTGATATCCGATCAAAGTGATTTTTTACAGACACATAATACTCGGCGAGTTTTACACATTGCACGGTTCGGATTATCGAAACAGGAACCCGTGGTAGGACCCCACGGGCCCAACAGTATCCTCCAGTCCAATCACGGACTAGAAAGAAGCCCAACCCTATTTGATATTCTCTACAAAACTGTATTTTTTTTATCTTTTTATTTTTTTTGAGTCACATTACCTATTTATTTTTTTGCACATCTTTTCGTAAAAAGTTAAAAATAATGCTTATTTAAATCATCCCAAACACCCTCTTAATATTTTAAACTTTAAAATGATACAACTTTGATCTAAATGTTCGTTTTTAATAAAATTAATATTTTTAAAATTCTCTCATCAAGATCTATCAAAAAATATCTAGGTTAATTATGAAATTCTTTATAAAAATAAATAAATAAATAATTACAGTCGAAATTGACGTAAATAGTAATATATTATTCTGTTTCACAGTAACATGTTACTCTGGTTGACAGTAATAATTTACTATCTGTTCTGAACAGAACATCAGCAACAAAAATATAGTACAACTCTCCCTGCATATGAACTCACACTGCTTCTAGAAATTAAAACCCATACATACTCATAGAATAATCAATCAAAACTTCAAAAATTCTCTGTGTTAATAAAAAATGGCACATCGTAGAATATCAATTTACATAATTAATTGATACGATAAAGTTTCCATCTCTTTCTCTCCATCAACTGTTAATGTCTATGAAAAATCTGAAAATGATAATAAATTCAGAGCAATGAGGGATCCCTCTCCTTAATCTGTCTTCTTCTCCTTCTTCTCTCTTTTCATTAATCTATTCTGCATTTTTCAAAGAGATCAATGAAGAAGTTTCGACTCTCAAATAAAAATATATATATATATATATATATATATATATATATAAAGAAATATGGAAACATGTTTGTTTGTCCTTTAAGAAGAACTCGCTTTTTGCTCGGGAGATTTAGGAAGTAAAACATTATGGATTGTCTTTTACACACTAACATGTTAGGTTTAGGAGGTTTTGGCTAAATTTAAATAAATAAAATAAAATAACACCATATAATGGTAATATAATCTTCATACATGTATCTGATAATACAATTTCGGTCTTTGGAAGGGAGTCGAGAATTCCTTGCCCTGGAGAGGCAAAAAACAGATTCAAATTTTAATTATATTTAGATTTTAGATTTGAGTATGAATTTTATGGAAGAATAAAAAAATTGAAAAAAATAATAGCCAAATTGTCACTTTTTTCTTTTCTTTTCATTTCATTTCGTTCTATAAATTTATATTCAAAAATTTAAGATTCAAACATAATACTATGGTAACCAAGTTTGTGTATCTTTTTTAAATAATGTATAATGTGTTGCAAATATTAATTTAATTTATACTATCTCTCATATTTTATACAATAAATTAGTGATACATCATATCATATCTAATATTTGGCATTTAAATTCAGTCCCTAGTAGTATCATTGAGTAGAGTTAAAGTTCAAAATCACCTCCATAATTTGAACCATTTATTTTATTTTATTTTATTTTATTTTTAAATCATTTAGGTATGAAATCAAATTAATCAAAAAAGTTTCATGATTCTCGTAGTAGGTTCAATTTATCAACCGGAGACAATCCAACTCTATGGAGAAATAATTAACCTAACAAAAGAATTAAAGAAAATTAAATACAAAATATTGTGAGAGAAAGAAGTCAGCATTCAACAGTCAACCCCTTTGAAAACATGGAGCCATTTGTCATTAGTAGTTAGTCTCTCTCCCATTTTCCATGAAAACCCAACAGCTCACGCAAACAACACCAAGTCACATACACACACAACCAAAAGAAAAAAAAACTTAGAACTATATATGTAGAGAAAGAGTTGTTCCATCCCCACTTCAGAGAAAAAACAAAACAAAAACAAACCAAACCAAAACAACCACTACCCTCCTCCGCCGCCGCCATGGTTGTAGGGCAGTGCGAGAATTCATTTTCCAACCCTGCTTTCCCATGTCCTCCATTCTTTCCAGAATCAGAACGAGAATCAGATTCAATCCCTCAATTGCCTCATCATACGAATACCCCAAAAAAATATGATCTAAACAATAAGATTATGCTCAGTGCAATCATCTCTTTATCGGTTGTGGTTGTGTTCGTCACCATACTCCACTTATACGCAAGATACATCCTCCGTCGCCAAGCACGCCGTAGAGCCGCCATTCGCCAGCTAGCAATGGTGATTTCCGAGGTTCGTAGCGACCCTCCAAAGACCGGGCTTGATCGGGCTGTCATCGCCTCTCTACCCATATTTGTCTTCAAAAAAAGCGACGATTATTCCATTGGTAATGACGAGACCGGGCCACCGGAGTGCGCGGTTTGTTTGAGCATCTTAGAGGATGATGAAATGGCTAGGCTTTTGCCTAATTGTAAGCATACTTTCCATGCAGAGTGCATTGATAAGTGGCTTAGTTCACAGTCAACATGTCCTATTTGTCGTACTCAGGTGGAGCCAATGCTTCTTCCTGCAACCGGCTGTGAGCCGGTTATTGCTGGTGCTTTGGCTCCACCTGTAGAACGTGTCAATTCTACGTTGACGAGCGTGGAAGAGACATCAAATGGTGGGTTACAACAATCTTCTGCTAAGGCTAGTGGATCAAACTCGCGGTTGAGCTCTTTTCGAAGGATGCTTAGTAGGGAAAGATCTTCCCGACAAATTCAATCTTGTGGACAAGAGGACGGCGTAGAAGATCTTGAGAGACAGTAGCGATTTCTCAGAAATCTTGATTCTCTCCATTTCATAAATAGAATTGAAATCGCACCGATTTCATTTCTTTAAGGTTACAACTCCTTTTATTACTATAATTCCTTCTCTCTCTCTCTCTCTCTCTCTCTCTCTCTCTCTCTCTCTCTCTCTCTCTCTCTCTCTCTCTCTCTCTCTCTATGTCCTTTACAAATATATGATTTTGTTTTTCTTAATACAAACAAGTACACATTACATATGAGAAACATAGATGAATTTCTCGATTCTGGTCACCGGCCGGGGAGATTAAATTTTCAGATGGTTTAGGTACAAGAGAATAGTGTATGATGTTCACAGTATCAGATTCTGGTATGTCATAAATTGTTTTGTTTAGGTAGTCAAATCATACAAACGACTTTTGGTGTTTGGTTACCTAAATTGTTCATACATGATAAGGGCATAAGGAGGTAGGGTGAGTCCCATGTGCACAAGCTACTCAGGCTAAAGTTTGGGAAGTTTCAAATAATTCATTTTTTTATTTTTTTATTTTTTTTATCACATCATTTTTTTATTTTTTTACATATCTTTTTGTAAAAAGACAAAAAGTACACTTATTTAGGTCATCCCAACAACCCCTAATTGTACCCTTTATTTTTTTGAGAAATTATAAATTAGTGGGACTGTAGTAGAATATTTTTATTTGGGCGTCAATTCGTAATTGGATTGGATTGTATTGTTAGGTTTTGTAAGCCCACCGTGGAATCGATAATTTGAATTGTTCAATGTGTAAAGTTTGTCAAATACTTCATTCTTGTAAAAAATTATATTGAACGGATATCGATAATTACTTGATCAAATTATATTACTGTCAACGTTCAGTATGATTTAAAAAAAAAAATTATTAATAGAAATGTGATATGATCAAGTAGCAATCGATATTCGATCAACGAGATTTTTTGCAATGATAAAGTAATCGATGAGTCTATACATTAAACAATTCAGATTATCGATGTGAATTTCGTGATCAACCCACAAAAGCCCAAGAGTTTGGTCCAGTTCGAAACCCGACCAGAGACAAGCATTATCCTTTGTATTTTTATAGTAGTGCAAATTTTTTAAACACATGGTGCAAGTCTTTTTTGGGCTAGCTACAGGCCCTTTCTGTTAGTCAAAATTGCACCACAAAACATTATCTTTAATGACTTGTTTTGAAAAGTAGGAAAAAGCTAAATTTTCTGTTTTTTAACTTTTTTTTTTTTAAAAAAAAAGTCAAAAAAAGAGAAAAAAAAAAAGAAAAAGATAATGTAATCTAAATAAATTAATAAACCCTACTTTTTTTTCATGTCCCAAAATGTAATTACTTTTTTACTGTCTCACTCACTTATTTACAATTTTCCCTTCATTTTTCAACCATTTGACCCAATTATTTTTCAACCATTTGACCCAATTATTATTCAGAAATTGAAACACTGCATACAGACAATAATATGTTGAATTTTAGGATTGAAAACTTAACTATATGATGAATTTTATGGGAAACACTATGTATATATCTCATAAAGAGGGTGTACAATATACATTTTATAATTAAAAAAAATACATCATAACTAAACACAACATTAGACATAATTAAAAAATTGAATCGTTCTAACTAAAAATGAAAATTAGTCATAATTAAAAAAAAAACGACATAACTAAGAGCGTATATGAAACATCCCCTTAGGGTGTGTATCTTATAATTTCCTGAATTTTATTTAGTGCAATAAATAAGCCAACAATTACTATAAATTGCTTGTTTCAGTACATTAAGAAAAAAATGTTTATTTTCAATAAATAATGTTACGGTAGTACTACATGCACTAATTAGTGTACAAACTAGTGTACCAATTGATAATGTGACATAGTTTAAGAGGTTTTTGATATTTGTAATTTGTATAATAAGTAGGGTTAATAATAATACAATAACTATTATTAATACACTAATTGATCCATATAGTATTATTCATAATGTTATGATGATCATGTTTTAAATACCACCACTATGTTTCAAAGTTTAGACACGAAAGTGTTTACAGTTCTTCACGAAAGCGTCTACAGTTCTACCCGAAAAATAAAACTAGGAAAAAAGAAGATGAAGAAGAAGAAAGCTCTTCCGAATTAGTTGAAATGAATAACAATTTTTTTTTTGAGTAACGAAGGAGAATTTATATATTTGTTTTCGATTTTTTTTTTCTCTTTCTTTTAAACCCCCTTCCAATTAAAAATAAAAACTAGAAAATGAAGAAATAGAAAAGTAGACTGCCCTGCAGGATATTGATAACAAAGCTTCCAGCTTAGTTGATCAGTTCATGCCAAAATGAAAAGGAAACAATGAAAAAGCGAAGGAAACAATTTTTCATGGATAACCTAATCAAATATATGCAGGCTGCCCAATCTTCCAGAGTCCCAACACAATTTATTTGTTTGTCACAGCGAAACTTACATCATTGAAGCACATCATTCACTTCTAAATCAACAGATATGGCATAGTCAGCCACAACATGTTCCACATTGAGGGGATTTTAACTTGTAACATGTCAATGGGAGAGTTCCAAACAATGCAAACTGAGAGAGGAACCATGCTTAAATGGATCGGTCAAGACCCTTGACAGATTCAAATGGGTTATAAAATAGGGAAACAAATGAGAAATCAAAGTGCCAATTGGATGACACTACCAGAACTGGACTACTATTGATTTTGTTCAATGGATTCCATAGTGGACTACCAGAAGAAATTTCATTAATTGCAATATAATCTTCATAAAAAAATTTGCAAAACCAGTTCCGAATACCTACTTTTTAACTTCTCAAACAAAAACATTTGCTTTTGCATTGGTTGGTTCTAGGTTACATACAATTGAACAGCGGATGATTTTAACAGTCCTCAAAAAATCAGTGTAATTGCATAGAACAAATGAATGGTGACCAAGGACAAATACCATGTACCAGCAAAATAATTGCCACCACTTATATCTGCACCAGCAGGGCCAAATCCCACTGCCGTTGATGACCCTGTAAAGCTTCCATTGTTTACTGCAAAGCTGCATTGCCAATCGGTACAAATTATATAAATATTTAAATCAATATGTTCAAAGGAAAGCAAAAAACATTGAAAAATATCTGAATTCTTATATGGATATTGAATAGTCTGCATGATATGAAATGAATTAAACGTAAATTAAACTAACGTATTTTTTTCTAGAAGAACACATCGTGTCGCAATAGTGTGACCACTACACAAATTTTGTGGTCCAGATATCTGCAGACTATCTGGTCTAAACCCAAAACTTCAAATTTTGATAATCCACAAGAAGTGTTTTAATTTTGTGGTCTAAACCCAAAACTTCAAATTTCAAATTTTGATATCTGCGGACTATCTGGTCTAAACCCAAAACAAGAAGTGTTTTGAATTAAAACAAGAAGTGTTATGTAGACCAAATTGACAGAAACCGATCTGCAGACTAAAACTTCAAAAACTTGCATCATTTATGTGGGTTTAAACTTGCATCATCCACATCTCACAAAAACTTCAAATTTTGATAGTCCACATAAAGTTCAAAACAACTAAACAATAAGTGTCATCATCACCCAGAACATCATCACCATCATCATCATTGGATTTATATCTCTCCACATCCTTGTCTTCTGCCTCATTTAAACTTGCATCTTCCCATTCCTCTTCCTCATCTACAAGTTGATGCAAAACTGATAATCTAGAACCAATTGGTGTTGTCCTAGATATGGTTGACTAGTTCTTTGGCTACTTTCCTTGACATGTCTTCTCTATGTGACTATGTTTGTGGTTCCTCCTCTAATGGTCAGCTACAATAGGCAACAAGTTACTCCCACTGTCCCTAGAAGAGCTTGGGAAATTTCTCCCTCATTCTCTACTAAGCTACTTGGAGCCTCATGTCCCACTATCTTATAAAGCTCTAACCCTCCACCTTTGCTTGGAATTCATGCTCGAAGAAATCCACATCTCGTTGCTGTCTCGGTCACACTTCCATCAAGTTTCTCACTTATCAATACATAGCCTTTGACGTGCTCTGGTTATCTAATAAAGATATAAATATATCTTACTTCTAAAGCATAACTTCTCACACTTGTAAGCAAGAAGTGTCATGAAAAAACTCCGTTGAGCCCCAAGGCCCCAAATATCCCAAATCAGCTTTTTCGTCAATCCATAATTCATAAGAATTGGAAGCCATTAATTTTGTCAACACTTGATTAAGAATGTAGGCCACACTCAAAAGTACATCCCCCAACAAGATATTAAAATATTTGCCTGCACCATCATTTTCCTAACCATATCTAACTGTGTTTGATTTCTCCTTTCCTTAACAACATTTTGTTGCGGCGTACCAAGCATCGTTAAATACCTTTTAATTCCTATTTCTTCACAAAGCCTTTTATACATATGAGAGAGATTTTCACACCCATGATTAGTCCTAGGAACCTTGGCTAATTTCCAACCAAATTGTTTAACATCTAATAAAACAATCAAAAGCTTCAAAACTTATCACATTGGGCCTTGCATATGGTAACTAAGAAATGACTCGAAAATCTTACAATTTCAAGAATTTGCATGATGGGATACAAAATAAATTTTAAAAAATGACCAGCCTAAATAAGTAACTACTATGATGTGTATACTCAATTTACATGTGCTTCTCTTAAATTACTCAAAAATCAAATTGAAACAATTGAATGAAATACATATTATATACATATTCATTGTATAGACAAATGCTAGCACAACACGTGACACATTATATAAATGTAATTAGATATACAACCAATCAATTTACCTGGATGGGAATT
Source organism: Camellia sinensis (assembly GCF_055761805.1). Classification (NCBI taxonomy): domain Eukaryota; kingdom Viridiplantae; phylum Streptophyta; class Magnoliopsida; order Ericales; family Theaceae; genus Camellia; species Camellia sinensis. The sequence continues at coordinate 143,702,265 of NC_138968.1, forward strand.
TACAGCTACCATGACCTGAAATCAAAAACTAAAACAAAATTAGATAAAAATAAAAAAAATAAAAAAAATTCACAAAATTCCCAAAATTGATTTAAACAGAGGAGGTTTAGGTTTAGGGTTTTAGAACCCTTGACAAAACCCTAAATTGTGAGCCAAAAACTCTTACTGGGGTTGAGAGAGGTGAGAGCGGCGGTGCCGTCGAAGTTACAGCTGTCTTGGGTCAAGCCATTCTTGAGGAAGTAATCATTGAAAGCATACGACGCCGTTCTCTGTACGTCGGCGGGGTCGTAGCAGGGCCCGCCTTGCTGGATGGGCCCGCAATCTGCGCCGCCTGGGCCGCAGGCCCAGTCCAGGGCTTTCTGGAGGGCGGAGTCTTGGGCGTTGTTCTTGCCGACGCACCAGAGCTCCACCCTCACTGCTACGCCGTTGGCGGCGGCGATGGTGGATTGTTGTCTGACGATAGGCCGTAGCTGGTGGATGGTATGAGGATCAGGAGATGCGGTTGAGAAGTGGGCTGTTGTGGTGGTGATGATGATGAAGATAACAGAGAGGAGGAGAGAGAAAGAGGAGAGCACATCCATCATTGCTAGAGAGAGAGATTGTGATGGTGGAGGAGGGTTTTTATGTGGAAGCTAATGTGAAATTGTGACCGTTTGTGTATCGAGAAGAGAGAGAGCGCGCGCGAGAGAGAGAGTCTGCAGTACTGGGAAATGGTGCAGCACTGTTATTTTTGTGTTTTGTCGTTTGTGATTGTTAGTGTATTTTCATTGGAATTTTGTGTTACGGAACTGAAAAGGTGTAACAATGGCGGAATTGTCTGTTTCTGATTCTAAGGCCTTGTTTGGAATATGTTAATTTAATAATTTTTTTAGATATTTAATTAAAATATGAATTAAAAAAATTTAATATGTATGAAATGATTTTTTAATTTTTTTTAAAAAAAAATATATAAAAAATAAAAAGAAAGAAAAATCTTTAACATTTAAATATAAATTAATAATTTTTTAATTTTTTAATAATGTTTTAATTCTTTAACTAAACGGATCGCATTCCAAACTACGCCTAATCCGTATCACACTCGTTTCTTTTTCTTTTCTAAGATGAAATTGCATATTCATTCTTTCTTTTTCCTTTTTTCATCTTGAGATCTAAATGGAGTGTTACAGACAAGATCACCCAAAAACAAAAAACAAAAAAAAACTAAAAACAAAAACACTTTAAGGGTCCGTTTGGGAAGAATTAAAGTGAATTTTTTTTGGCTATTTTAGTCACAAAAGATAAAATAGACTATTTTAGTCACAAAAAACAAAACATCACATCCAACCCATAATCATTACACTATTCTCTCACAAAAAAAGTCAAAAAGTCAAAAAGTCCTTCCCAAACCAAGCTTTTTAGCCCAGATTAAAATAGCCAAAAAAAACTAAAAAGTCAAAAAGCTAATCCACTTCCCAAACGAAGGCTAACTTTATACTCTTACTAGGTGGGTGCACACAATTTAACATACTATTATTTAAAGTTAAAAGTAAATTTGAAAATTTAATTTTTAAAATTTGAAACTGCGTGAGGAACGTATATATAGGTGTAGGAAAAAAAGATTTTTTTTAATATTATTGTTCAATATACACGTGGTAAAAATTTTAAAAGATCAAATTTAGATTTTACTTTATATAATAGTGTAGATAGTTGTGGGATATATTTTCTGAGTACCAACACGTGGCAAGTTGACGCCGACGTGTCAGCCGAGGTGCCACACGTCTTGGTCGTGACGCCGAGGTGATCTCAGCAAGGCCGAGGTTATCTCCGAAGATATCGGAGTCCGAGATAAGTGGATAAGGGATAAGAATCCTAGAATGAAAAGGGAACTCAACCTGGATGAGGGACGAGAATCCTTTCAGTTTGTATTAAGATAAGACTCTTAGAGAGTTTATTCTAATCTTCCTGAGAGTCCAAGTTTAACAATAATCCTGAGTCCATAGAAGTTAGGCTTTTATTGGAACTAGGTTTATGTTGGCTATAAAAGAGAGGCACCTCCATGGGTCTAAGATATGCTTTTGATACTCAAGCTTGTGAGTTTAGCACTTGATTTATCTTTGAGAGATATACTGACTTGATCGTCGGAGTATCCCCGGGTGGTTGAACCACCGCCGGAGACTTCTCTTTCTGTTGCAGGTTAGCTAGAGGCCATCTATTCTCCCGGTGTTCTCCAGTTGAGTACTAAGTTGGCAGTGTGGTCAGAAAATCACCCACAATTTGGCGCCGTCTGTGGGAAAGAAATAAGAATAGATGGCCAATGACGGACAGAAGGATCAGACTGGAGACAACGCTCCTGCTGGGAATGGGAGATCTATCAACCTCGACGTTGAAGGAGACAATAGCAACACAGAAACTCGTGACCAGAGTCACGGAGTGAAAGACGCCGGCCAAGAAGGTGACGCACCAAAGACAATAAATCGAAGCGGATACTACAACAAAGATGACCTCCAGGTATGGAAAGATAGATACCTGCGGAGGAACAAAGACCCTTCTAGAAGGGATGCAAAGACAGGGGGCATGAGTGCTCCCAATGAGATAACATTCAAGTATAGAAGAACTCATCCTGAGTGAGTAGATCTCGGATTCCAGATCCCGGATCCTTGAAGACATGATCTCGGCCTAGATGAGTAGGTCCGAGAAAAGAAGAGCTCAACCTGAGTGAGCAGATCTAAGATTCCAAAAGATAAGATCTCGGCACCTGAGTCCGAGAAGAGAAGAGCACAATGAGCAAATTTCAGATCCCAGAAGATAAAAAGAAAACATACAAGGTCAGACTGCAGTTAGCTAGGTTGAAGACCTTTTATAAGGTCCACAAAAGAGCATGTGAAAGCCATGCAAGGGGCAGAGAGAAGAAGAATGCGTTTACCACTTGTTGAAATTTGTAGCAATTTACAAGTTGGTTAAACTGATATGATACTTAACGCTTGTTGAAATTTGTAACAATTTACAAGTTGAAGTTAAGCCGAGATAATTGTTTATCTTCACTTGTTGAAATTTGTAGCAATTTACAAGTTGAAGTTAAACCGAAGTAATATTTAATGCTTGTTGAAATTTGTAGCAATTTACAAGTTGAAGTTAAACCGAAGTAATGCTTAAGCTTGTTGAAATTTGTAGCAATTTACAAGTTGAAGTTAAGCCGAGATCATTGTTTATCTTCACTTGTTGAAATTTGTAGCAATTTACAAGTTGAAGTTAAGCCGAGATCATTGTTTATCTTCACTTGTTGAAATTTGTAGCAATTTACAAGTTGAAGTTAAGTCGAGATAATTGTTTATCTTCACTTGTTGAAATTTGTAGCAATTTACAAGTTGAAGTTAAGCCGAGATCATTGTTTACCTTCACTTGTTGAAATTTGTAAAAATTTACAAGTTAAACCGAGATGATGCTTAACCGAAGTTAAGCCGAAGATGATACTTAACCAAAGTTAAGCCCTGATGATGCTTAACCGAAGTTAAGCCGAAGATGATGTTTAACCGAAGTTAAACTGAGATAATGCTTAACCGAAGTTAAGCCGAGATGATGTTGAAACTTGAGAAAAGTTTACAAATTAGGTTAAACCGAGAAGATGCTCAAACACTTGTTGAAATTTGAGAAGAGTTTACAAATTGAAGACTATGGTTAAATACTTGTTGAAATTTTTTGAGCAAAAATTTACAAGTTAAACCAAGGTTATGTTGAAAGAAGTATCTACACACTTGCCGAGGTTACCATATTGCCAAGACTTGGAAGAAGTTTGAAGACAGAAGTCTTGCTAAAAGTACAGTATCAAGTTGTAAATAACACTTGTGGAAATATTATGATAAATATTTTTCAAGTATTAGGTCAAAACCGAGATAAACTGATTAATGGGTACAACCGAGGTGTTACACCCCGAGGAGATTGCACAGTTAAAGGTGTATGTTGAAGGCAAGCATATGACTCAGGTCTGCAGAACACTAAAAGCACACTTAGAAGATCTGATGAGGCAAGGCAATCTGAAAGGACCTCGTCGATGAGACCAAAACAAGGGAAGAACAGGCAAAACTGCCTCGGGCGCCAGCAGGTCCGCCTCCTCCAGCATAACAACCTCAGGCAGGAAGACCTCGGGTAATTAATGTAATTCACTCGAGGGTCAACGAGAATGAAATTAGGGGGGAGACTCAGAAGGTGAAAGCACCTGGAACATGTCTAGCAAATCGGGGACAAGAGACATCAGGCAGATGAGTACTTGGGACCAGTAGTGTCTTTTACCGAAGCCGACCTCGAGATGGTGTAGTATCCCTCCAGGTTGGGGAGTGCCAAGTGAAACGTATCCTGATTGACCAAGGAAGCTCTTGTGACATCATGTATGTCCGATGTTACAAGGAGCTCGGCCTTCATCTAGACGATATGGAGCAACCTAATGGCCCAATGGTTGGGTTCAATAGAACACCGACATGGCCACTGAAAGCAGTAAGCTTGGAGGTGCAGGCTGGCACCAGAAAGATCACAACAGAATTCACCATCATCGACACTACATCTCCTTACAAATCTTGGGAAGATCATAGTTGCATGCAATGGGGGCAGTTCCCTCAACATTGCACCAACTACTGCGGTTCCCAACAGAACATGGGATTGAAGAAGTCAGAGGGATCAACTGCAGGCGGAAAATTGCTCCATGGCAGCAATGAAATCCAATTGTAGCATTCGAGAACCAGAGAAGGCAGAGATTGAAAACGAGGACATAGAGGTCCTAGATGATGGCGGTAAGGATCCAGCCAAGAAGAGTGAAAAGACATTGAGGAAAATCCTCGTCCAAGAGGGGGATGAAGAAACGCTTCTTTCTTCTCGGCTCAGGCTTAGCCGAAGAAGAAGAAAATGAATTGGAAGCTTTTTTAAGAGCAAACATTGAGGTATTTGCTTGGACACTTTACGAAATGCCTGTCATTGACCCCGAGGTCACTTGCCACCTCGACAGGTCGGCCAAACCTGTAATCCAACGAGCAAGAGGACCGACGATTGATGCACGTTGAAGCAGTAGAGGAAGAAGTAGGCAGACTTCTGGAGCCCAGAGCCATTTGAGAAGTCAATTACCCGACATGGTTATCAAATACAGTGGAAGAAGGAATGATAATCAAGGAGCAAGGAATGTTAACATCGACCAACAACAAACATTTTTCAGAAGCAAAAAAGGTTACATATGCAAAGAAAACAAAAGTACAAGGATGATGACCTTAAGAACTAGGGACTAGGGTAAGAACGTCGGACTAATCTACTTCAACGGTTGGCGGTGGTTCAACATTGGCAGTCAGCGGGGAGAGCTTCTCTACCATTATCTCGGCAACAATTTTAAGAAGGGACGTGGTTCTAAGACTATGTAGAAAACAGAAACGAAGGCAAGAATCTGGAAAAACAACAAGAAAAACAAGAAGAGAAAAATCAGAGTCAAGAAGACGACAAAGTTCAAGAATAAAGCCAAGTGCACAGGCACTAAGTAAGTATGTGAAGAACAAGAAAGTAATGACCCAGACACGATGCTAGCAACAGAAAGCGGATATGGCAAGAACAGTGCCAGGCGTTCAAGCAATTCAAAACTTGAAAACAGACGAAAATAGAAGACAACAGGGGGCAAGAAAACGGATTCAAAAGAGTTATGAAAAGATTGAGCTTAATAAAAAAGTGAGAATTTATGAACCTACCAAATGAACGCCGATATGAAGATCGCCGGAGTCAAATAGGTGACTGAAAATCAGGAAACCCACCAAAGAGTGTGAACATATCGATGAAGGATTGGGGATATTTTTTGGAAAGAGAAAAGTTTTAGCACAGAAAGCACATGAAAGAATGCAAAATAAGAAGACAAAGGGAAAGAGAGAAAGCTTTGTTGAAAACTCAAAAGGGCGACAAATGAATTGTACCTTGGGTGACGTACCTGTCAGGCAACGTACGCAGAAACGACGCAAACCTGATAAGCGCGTACAAGCCAGTAAGGGATGAACGCATGAACAAAATGGTTGAGGAGCATATGCATGGTAGCTCATGCACAGTTGCAAAGTTTCTGGAGTTTACGAATTAATGGAACTAGAACCTCAGCTAGGAGGTGCGGTTTCAAGCAGCTTGGAAAGCATGAAACTTGATTCTTGACACTAGAGGACAGTAAAGTCCAGGGAACTTTGAGGTCGGCGAGTTTGATCTCGGACAGAGGGGCATAGATGAACGAACAGTGTAGGTTCCATCACCTAAAAATGCCGAGGTAATAGAACCTAGGGGGCAGTTGTGGGGATATATTTTCTGAGTACCAACACGTGGCAAGTTGACGCTGACGTGTTAGCCGAGGTGCCACGTGTCTTGGTCGTGACGCCGAGGTGATCTCAGCAAGGCCGAGGTTATCTCCGAAGATATCGGAGTCCGAGATAAGTGGATAAAGGACAAGAGTCCTAGAATGAAAAGGGAACTCAACCTGGATGAGGGACAAGAGTCCTAGAATGAGAGAAGACTTCAGTTTGTATTAAGATAAGACTCTTAGAGAGTTTATCCTAATCTTACTGGGAGTCCAAGATTAGCAATAATCCTGAGTCCATAGAAGTTAGGCTTCTATTGGGACTAGGTTTATGTTGGCTATAAAAGAGAGGCACCCCCATGGGTCTAAGGTATGCTTTTGATACTCAAGCTTGTGAGTTTAGCACTTGATTCATCTTTGAGAGATATTCTGACTTGATCGTCAGAGTACCCCCGGGTGGTTGAACCACCGCCGGAGACTTCTTTTTCTGTTGCAGGTTAGCTAGAGGCCATCTATTCTGCCGGTGTTCTCCAGTTGAGTACTAAGTTAGCAGTGTGGTCGGAAATTGACACACACAATAGTTATTTTAGAAGAAAGACACAATTTACTATAGATTTTTATACTTTTTGAAAACTTTCTACTAAAACACAATATATCTATCTATATATATGTTAACAAAAATTAGATTTCTAATGAAAAGCTCTATGAAAACTCTAAATTCCCAATATGAATTTTTAGAATTTTAAATAATTTAAAAACTTTTTATTGGTTAATCCAACTAAAAAAACAAAATTCTAATTATTCTTTAAATTTGAATTTCAAATTCACAATTCAAATATCCCACTAATATAGAAAATCATTAACATATTCCATATATTTGCATCCCTCTCAGGATTTCCAAATCAACATAAAGTAAAATTAAACAATAAAAAATATAGAATTTTGAAAATCCTGAACAATATATAGCAATTCAAGATGAGAAGTATTTTAAAAGAATGCAAAATCCTACACAATTGAGCAATCTAATGCAACATGAATTTTAGAAGGGATTAATTTTATACTTATTCATATATTTGTCTCTTTTTTATTCAGAATTGGTATATTTATATTTAAATGAATATTTGAATATCTCTTATTTTCATATTCTCTCTTTGAGCCTTTTGTCTTGAGTATCCATATGTAATGTTGAACATATGTATATATCTATATTTAATGTATTTATAAATAATAATAAATGTGATGTTAATATATTTGTATATGTGTAATGTATACATTTTGTATGTATGTATATGTTTGATGCTTTTTTGTTTTTTGTGTTTTTTGAACAAGTAAATGCCAAATGGCTTACACGGAATCTAAAGATAATATAGTCCTTAGCTCCAAGTGACGATAGATAATTTAGTCTAGAGGAAGCATGCCCTTCAAATTGCAAGATGTTAACCAATGGACAGCATTGTTTGAACTTCTTGGAGACCAACTAAAAGTGATATTCCATCGAGACTTCGCAGCACAAATGTCATGAAAAATGGCATGGCAATCCCAAGGAGGTACCAATTCGGACACTGTAGACACCTTATTTTTGACGGCCCTTACGACTTGGATGTCCTTGCAAGTACATCTGAAGATGAGTCTGTTTGCTCGTCGAGTGCTCGAAGTCCTCAGCGAGATGCTACAATTTTGAGCCTTTCAAACCCTGCATCATTTTTGCTTCATTTTTGGACGATGCCTTGGTCTTTCCAGCCTGCAACCTCTGGTGGCCTGCCGGCCATCACTAGAGGCTGCCGGCTATCACTTTTGGTGTGCCGGCCATTGATGTGGCTTGCCGGCCACCAATGATGGTCGACCGACCACCAGTGTTTTCTGCAGATATTTTATGCCAGCTGTTTGCACAGATACATGCATCTGTCCACATGTGGAGGGCTGGATCTCCTTGTAGAAATTTCATGTTTTCTATATATAGGGACCCCCTGTAGACACCCCATTTTTGACCGACCTTGAGACTCAGACGTCACCAGTTGAGCACTTGGTGATGTTGCATAATGTGCTCGTTCAGAAGTTTCAGAGTCGCGGCCGTAAGCCCTGCCTCCGGACTTCCGAACCCTTTTCTGTGCCTTGTCTCGGTTTGCGAACCAGACTCGTTTTTCTCTGTTTCTTTTCCTGAAGGGAGGGAGAGGTCTCGTAGACCATTTCTCAATGTCCGTAGGCTACATTTGGTGGCCGTAGGCCATTTTGCCCATTTCGGAGTCCGGTTCCCGGTTTTCGGAGCCGTCATGCCGTGTGCCTCGGTTCGGGACCGCTTAACCATCTCCTATTGCTCTGATTTTTGGCATACATCTTATTTTCTCCCTTTTGAGAGACACTGGGGGCTGAGAAGCCCACTTCGAGGTCGAATACCATTTTCGGTGCTTAACAGCCCATTTCCGGGACCCCGAACTGCGTGTTTTGGCCCCGGAACGTTCGTTTTGCCACGGTTTTCGTTCATTTTTGGCAGGTACCTCTGTTTTATCACAAGGAAGGTCACTGAAGGGTGGGAGACCGGCAATTGTTGCAGCAACCAGTTATCTCTCCTCCGGAGCCTCCCGGCGCCCGTTTTTGCAACTTCCGGGCTAATGTTGAATACCTTAGGGGTAGTGTTGCCAACTTTCAACCACATATCTGTGATCTACACATCTGGGAGGCCACTAAAAGTTGGTGGCCGGCCATTAAGGTCACCTGACCCTTTTGACCCCTTTTCTTCCGGGCTAATGTTGAACCCCTTGGACCTTTTTTCTTGAACTTTGAACCACATATCTGTGATGTACACACCTGAGAGGCCACTAAATGTTCATGGCCGGCCAGTAAGTCAACTTGACCCTTTTGACCCCCTCTTTCCGAGCCATTGTTGAACCCCTTGGGCCCACTTTCTTGGAACTTTAATTACATGGTTGTGTTGTACACACATAGGGCTACCTCCCCAATATCTGGCCGGCCAGAAAAGCTTGTTGACCCTTTTGACCCCTAGCCGGCCGGCTAGGGGGTGTGGCCGGCCGGCCACCTCCAGCCAAAGTGAGAGGCCGGCCGTGTTCTCCTCACTGTAGCCTTTCCAGCTGTGGGGCAATATCCCCCAGATATTTTCTGTATCCGGGGGATATTTTGGGAGAGAGTTTTGCTCTCCAATTCACCCCCCTTTTACACCCCTTTCTTGACCTTATAACCAGCTGAGGGTCTTCTTCTTGGGGGTTAGAAAAATTCCTCTCCAAGCACAAACCCTAAACTCCATTGTCATCCTTCTCAATTCTCCAAAAAACCCTAACTTCTTAACCTTCATTCCTTCTACACCACCAAGCTCTACCACCACCATCTCATTTCCAGCAGCAAGGAGGGATTCTTGAAGGCTAAAGAAGCTCCAAATCAACCCAAGAAGCAACAAAAGCTTGGATCTTCAAGGGTAAGTTACACTTTGATCCTTTTGACCCTTTTCATTGATCTATTTCTAAGCCTCATTTATTTTTGGTTTCAAGCTTCGGCCCTAACAGAAAAGGGCCATATTTTGAGCTCATCTTTACTTCTCATTAAGGGCTCAACCCTGTTTGAGCCCTCCATAATACACTTGCTTCATTGACCATCTTGTATGTCATAGTTTTGCATGCTACTTTTGACCCATGAGCAATTTATTTTCGAGCATGTTGTAAACTGATATGAGGCATATTTTGAGCCCCTATTCAACATTGGAGAAGGGCTCAACATTGTTTGGTGTTTCCATATGTCACTTGTAGTTATATCCCCTATTTGGCCCCATTTTTTGCATAAATTAGTAGCCCTCTTTGCTTCTGTTTTTGGACCTTGATCCGAACTGAAAGTGGTCTTATTATGGCCTATACTTCATGTTTAATTTACACTTTTTTTCTGTTTAGTGATTATTTTATATACTTCATGTTATAGCGCCTTTTGAGCCTTGTTTTGCATCACATTTTTAGCATGTTTGTATACTGATTTGAAGTCTGCCATATACTGTAAATGTTCATATTTTTGGTTCATCTTCAGTGTTATAGAAGGAAATTTTTCAGTTTGAGTTTTGCTTATACCACTTGCTTCATTACCCCTCTTTTGGCCCCTATTCTTGCATGCTATTTTTTCCATACCTATATTTGCTGTTTGGCCATGTTTATAACTGGAAAAGTGCTTATTTTGGGGCTGTCTAGCTTCTGTCTTTGCATTGCATATCCATGTGGTGCATGTTTAGCATGGCTATAGGCCATTTCGGGTGCCTAATGTTGTATTTCGGGACAATTTCATGCATTTGGTATCATTTCGCTACATTTCGGGACTGTTTTTCCCCATATTTTGTTGCTGAAATCCTGTTAGTATGCTTGCATATCATTTTTTCCATGTTGCATTGCATTTCGTCATCGCCTCGGTTTGCGTGCCCGTGTGCACGCATTTCGAGGCACTCCATTTTCATCCGACGGCATCCGATGTGAGTGTGGCTGAGGTTCACTCATGTTGGTATAAGCCCATTTGTCATTTCCATGTCATTTTAGCATTGCCTCGGTTTGCGTGCCCGTGTGCACGCATTTCGAGGCACCTCATTTTCATCAACCGGCATCCTACGTGAGTGTGGCTGAGGCTCTCTCATGTTGGTATAAGCCCATATCATGTTTCCATGTCATTTGCATTGCGTATGCACCGCCTCGGTTTGCGTGCCCGTGTGCACGCATTTCGAGGCACCTCATTTTCTGCCATCGGCATCTTATGTGAGTGTGGCTGAGGCTCACTCATGTTGGTATAAGCCCATATCATGTTTCCATGTCATTTGCATTGCGTATGCACCGCCTCGGTTTGCGTGCCCGTGTGCACGCATTTCGAGGCACCTCATTTTCTGCTATCGGCATCTTATGTGAGTGTGGCTGAGGCTCTCTCACGTTAGTATAAGTCCATTTTGCATTTTCCATGTCATTTGCATTGCGTATGCACCGCCTCGGTTTGCGTGCCCGTGTGCACGCATTTCGAGACACTTCATTTTCTGCCATCGGCATCTCATGTGAGTGCGGCTGAGGCTCACTCATGTTGGTATAATCCCATTTGTCTTTTTTCATATCATCGCCTCGGTTTGCGTGCCCGCGTGCACGTATTTCGAGACACATATCATCGCCTCGGTTTGTGTGCCCGTGTGCACGTATTTCGAGACACCTATCATCGCCTCGATTTGTGTGCCCGCGTGCACGTATTTCAAGACACCTATCATCACCTCGATTTGCGTGCCCGCGTGCACATATTTCGAGGCACCTCATTTTCAGTGCATTCTGTCATTTTCTCGGTTTGCATGCCCGTGTGCACGCATTTCGAGACATCTCATTTTCATAACATTGTGTATGTTAGGATTGTATATTAGTTGCATTTCATACATATCATGCATATTGCATCATGTCCGGAATAGGAGTTAACCCGGGCACGGGAAACGAGGTACATTTCGTACTCCGAGTAACGGAATGTGTCTCAATTCCTCAATCACCGACACTCCGGATTATCCATGATGGAGTTAGGTTTTAGCTGTAGTTTCATGTGCATTCATCCTATATTGAGTGGTGCATTTCGACTCTTCGGCCATCATGCCTCGGTATGCGTGATTGGTGGCACGAGGATCGAGACATGCATATATCTGTGCAAATACATTGCTGTGCCCCTTTCCTGCTCTCTGTTGCAGCAAAATCAGGAATCAGCAATTTTTCGGGATTCGGCACGCATTTCGAGGATAACTGCTAAACAGAGGCTAATTGGGGCATTCCGGTGGATTTCCGCGCAAGACGATCCGGACATGCATCATCCATCAGAAGCAAGACAGTCCCTGGCTTGCACGCCAGTTTTATTTGCTTTCTTAGTCAATTCATTAATTAATTAGAAATCTGTAATATTCTTTTATTCGGGACTGTAATATTTAGACTGTATTATTTATTCGGACCCTCTGAGTGAGGGCACAACTGTAATAAGTGTGGGTGAGTGTGATGTATGTCTTCCAATCCCACGTCTTTCTCCCTTTTATTTATCCGCTTTTGATGGTTAGATTAGGGCATGTTTAAATTAGCATACAGTATGACAGCGTGTTTGCATTCATTCATCTGTATTGCATGCACCGGGCTCGGCGCATCATACTAACTGCATTGTACTTTTAATTCCAAATTGAATACATGATAGTTGTAGCATTCCATATGCCATGTTTAGAATAGCTGAGCCTACTATAGTTGCATTTTGCATGTGTTGCATTAAGCATTTTTGTATACTTAGGATCACGCATGATTTCTAATGTAGTTCCTATTTTGGCTTGGAGTACTCGGTAAGTTCTATGCTTTAGCATCCTCGCATGCGTGTGAGTGACTGCCATGAATAGCATGCTTACCATGAGGCTATGTGCTTATGTGATATACCTGCCTGAATGCCTGTGGGTGAAGGTTGAGTTGTTTAGATTGGAATAAATCATCGACTGTTTGTTTTAAGCCCACTAGATAGTGGCAAAACCATCTTTTCTAAACCCACCTGCGGGTGGTAAAATCTGTATTTTAAGCCTACTTGCGAGTAGCAAATCATCTTTCAAATAAACAAGCATGAAATGTTTTGTTCCAATTCGGGCGATCCAGTCTATACTTATATGCTGTGTACATCACATAGTAACCTAGGCTAATAACCGGAATAAGAACTCACAATATTTTCAAAAATTGATATCATGGTTAGTAGAGGCCGGTCTATGACCGGGCGAGCGGGGGTGCTCACGAAGTGACCTTCCCCAATCGTACCCAAGTTCCCGAGCCGAGGCAACTTTGGTGATGACGGACACGTGGCCTTTTGGCACCGAGTCAGGGTTTCCTAAATTTCCCAAAATAAAATATTTAGGTGGCGACTCTGTATCTGGCAAAGCAGTCCATGTTTGGCACTACTTTTTTTCAAAAATCAGTTTTCTCAGAACGATTTGCCAGATTTGGACTCTTTGGTTCAGATTAGGAACCGTGACAAACATTGAGAGTCCGAACTGTAGCGAGGTCCCCCGCGGGCTTGTTACAGTTTCTGGCGACTCTGCTGGGGATTTAGAGAACTTGACTCGAACTCATGATATCTGTTTTTGACTACACTTGTGTGTTTCTTTGCATTGCATTTGCATTGGTGCGCCTAGGACACCGTGTTTGCCATCTGCTATTCCTGAACGGTTTGCCAGAGGCTTGTCTTGTCAAGGCATGACCATAAGGCTGACCGGTTGTGGGCTCTGCCAGTATGGGAACACAAACCCCGGTTTTACCGGGGCACCCTTTTTGACCATTCGACCTAGTGCATATTCGGATCCATAGTGACCATTCTAAATTAGGACAGGTTGCTTACCCGTTTATAGGTTGTTTGAAACCGCTGTGTGCATAGTGAAACCCTAGCTCCTGACAAAATAGGACAGGGAAACCCTACCCCAACATAGGGGTGTTTTGGCTCTCACTTATCTGTTATGTGCTTTAGAGTGCGTCTCTACAGGAATGCATGTATCAGCATATGAGTTTGAGTATCAAGCCTGCGGGCATCAGTTCAGTATTGACAGTATCAGGCCTGCGGGCATCAGATCAGTATACAAGTTTGAGTATCAAGCTTGCGGGCATCAGTTCAGTATTGACGGTATTAGGCCTGCGGGCATCAGCCAGTATTTGAGGATTAGTTATCTGCGGATATCAGATTCTGTGTTAGGGGACAGTGATACAGGGATAATAACCAGTGTTTGAGGACAGTATGTTATTCAGCTTTTTGACTGTGTGCCCGACTGTGTATCTTGCATTTTATTTTAAGCTGTTGTGCTGTCCGTTTATCTGTTTATTTATTTCCTTTTTGCTTTATTTATCTTTTGCTAGGTCAGTTTTAGCACGATTGCTTCCAACCCAACAGGCATTCCCCAAGCACCTTGGACACGAGGTCGTCGACTCCACTGATCTGAGGATCTAATCGACGGACAGCCAGTGTTCCATTCTCTACCCCCTGTTACAAGAAGGAAACAAAGAAAGCGCAGTGCATCTGAACAGAGAGCACCAGAACAGTGGTATCCCCCATCAGTGGATAGTTGGATTGAGGTCCCCATTGAGACAAATCTGCCACTAGTTCAGACAAATCGAAGCAGTATGACAACACCGACAGGAGTTGAGGAAATGATGCGCCAAATGCAGGAAACTATGCGGGCCATGCAGCAAGATGCTGTCCGCCGGGATGAGCTTGCTAAGCAACAAGCTGAGATTATGACCCAACAGGCTGAGCTTATCACCCGACTGCAACAACAGAGCACAGCATCTGCTTCACACCAAATCCCTCCCCCGGCAGGAGCCCCATTACCTGAGAAGGCTCCTGTTATTCAGGACGTCCCTCCTAACACCCAGAATACCGTACCGGCTGTCCAAATTCTGCAAGAGGACACGAGTCTTCCAACGGGGCCTGTCCCGCCCCCGATCCCACCACAACTGTCCAAGGTCCACACATCCAATCACCCGGACTCTCCATCCGAGGTCGAGGTTGATCAAACAGCTCTGAAATTGAGCAAACTGGAGAAGCTTTTCAAAAAATCCCAAGGGGCTAAGGCTATGCCGGATATCGGAGATGGATATACCGAGGAGGCCGTAACACTCCCCGATAGGTTCAAAATGCCACAAATAGACCGTTTTGACGGGACTGGTGACCCCATGGTCCATATCCGACTGTTTGCGGATGTCTTGCGGCCAATGGGCCTAACACGACAACAGAAGCTCTCACTATTCGGCCGAACCCTGTCAGGTGTGGCCTCCCATTGGTACGCAAGATTATCGGACGAGGTGAAGAAGAATTGGGACGAGATGGCTGAGGCCTTTGTGACACAATATTCGTATAACACTCAGATCGAGATCACAACCCGTGATATTGAAACAACAAGGCAAGAGCCTAAGGAATCTTTCTCGGACTTTGTGATCCGATGGAGGGCAAAGGCGTCGACGATGACTTTAAGGCCCACTGACAGAGATCAAATCCGGATGATTGTGCGCAATCTCCACCCCAAGTTAATGCAAAGAATGATTGTGGTCCCCTTACCTACTTTCGCAGATTTACATGATATGGGGGTGCAAATAGAAGATGCTATGAGGCAAGGCCTGTTTGACCAGGACAGAGAACAACCGAGGAGGACCTTTAACCGTAACAACAATGCAGGCCCGAGCGGCGCTGCTAATACAAGAGCCTCGGAAGTTGGCATGGTCACCACCACTCCCCCTCCCCCTCCAAGGCCCATGACTGCCACACCATTCTCCGGCGCGTCCGGAAGCAACTCACAAAATAACCGATTCCAACCTCGGGGCCAAAGAACCTTCACCCAACTATACATGCCCCTGTCCAAGGTTCTGGGAATATTGATCAGGAAAAATCATTTGAAACCCCTGGAACCAAAGCCATTACCAAATCCACTCCCCCCCTCCTATGACCCGTCAAAGTACTGCGCATACCACCAACAACACGGTCATGATACCGACCGTTGTTACAGATTACGTCATGAGGTCCAAGATCTTATTGACAAACAGGTAATTGCGCCTCCTGATAAACCTAATGTCACAACTAACCCTCTTCCACCACATAACCAACCTCCCCCTCCCAACAGAATTAATTTCATCCAGACTGGGGTCGTGTCTTACGATCCTAGCATCTATATTACGCCCACCCACCTACCCAAGCCGGAGGTGCTCCTCCCCGCTTGCACTGACCTTTTGTGCATGGTGGACGTCTCCAAAACCCAACCGGAGCCGGTGGTGGTGACCGTCGAAGACAAGGCAGGGCAGATTTTAGGAGAGCATGAGTCTGTTGAATCTGGGACTGGACAGAATTTTGCTGAGGGAGCTTATGATCCGAGCAGGTACATCCTATCAACGAGCCGAAGTGGGCTAAGTGTAGAATTTCCCGAGACAGGAGAACTGTGCATGATCCGAGGGGATGGATCTGGGTTATGGGCAGATGAGCCGACAACCGTAGAGGAGGACTTTGCTAACTTGCAATTTCTCGATGATCAGGAGCTGGAGGATGCATCCATTAACTGGAATGATTATGAAGGATCAGAGGAGGCCACTGGATGGCTTGAAGATCAACCGGATGCAGTGGGGGAAGCCCAACCAGAACAGAGCCCGGCAGGGGCAGAAACATCACTTGTGGCCGGAACGGCCGAAAATCAAGTTGTATCGCCGGAAAGCGCCGGTGTTAAGAATTCCGCTCAGGACATGGGCATTACGGATATGGGAACTGTTGAACAAACAACTGTACTGACGCAGTTGGAACAAGGAAAGTTTGAGGAAGCTGAGAGAGCCAGAAAGGCGAAGGGCCCTGAGGGAACCGAAAGTGCTGTGTGCACAAAGACAGACAATGCTACGAGTATTTGGACAGAGGGCACTGAGAGTGCGAGTAGACTGGAGCCGGACAGATGTCTGTTGGCTGCCAGCGGAATGTGGTGGGAAGATGACGATTTGTGTCTTGCCCACACCGATGAAGACTGGGGAAATGGCCAGCCAGATGATACTTGGTATCTTGATGAAGTGGACCACATGACAAGAAGTGGGCGGTACTTCAAGCCCCCACACCTGGACCAACCCGAGGCATCCGGGAAAGACAGAGAAGCGGAGAGACAGAAGGAGAAGCAGATTGAGGATGAAGCTGTGCTGAAACAGTTAAAAAAGATACAAGCAGACATCTCCATCTGGGGACTGCTAATGGCATCACGAGTGCACAAAGAAGCTGTCCTATCTACCATGGACAAGTCGAAACTTTCCATAGACACCACGCCTGAACAGCTGGTTGGGCTGGTTTTTCCAGGAGGAGGTTCCCCGGCATTAACTTTTTCGGACAAGGAGCTACCGCCTGAAGGCACAAATCATAACAAGCCTCTCAACATATCTGTGGAATGTAGAGATAAGTGGATACCGGTGGTACTTGTTGATACCGGGTCTGCGATTAATGTCTGCCCAACCAGAACGGCATATGCAATCGGGTTAAAACCCGCGGACTTCATCCCAACCACCCAAGTGATCAGGGCATATGACAATACCAGCAGAGAAGTGATGGGGACTGTTAAAATTCAAACTAAGGTTGGTCCAGGACAACACAGCATCGAATTTCATATCCTGGACGTTCCCGCAACCTTTAACTTACTATTGGGGCGACCGTGGTTGCACCAGGTCAAAGCAGTCTCTTCCACCCTACATCAAATGCTGAAATACCCTCACGGGAAAGGGGTAGCGATCGTTTTTGGGAATTCATCAATCCATCCGCCGCCGGAAGTGTCTACACCTGTCTTGGAGATCGAGCACGGCACGGAGGATGTGTTTTTGTCGGGGTTCACTTTGGCCGAGGCTCAAGTGGTGCAGAATGTCATGGCTGCGAATGAGGGCATGTATGTCAGCGCACAATCCATCTACCTCATGAACAAGCTAAAACATACCCCTGGGATGGGATTAGGGAGAAGTGGCCGGAAAGGCGTCTCAGTGTTGGCCGAAGTGCCACACAACCCTCACACCTTTGGACTGGGTTATCTGCCCACCAAAGAGGACTGGTTGAGGAAAGGAAAAGAAATGGCCGGAAGAGCCAAGGCAAAGAGGGCTGGGAAGCCATTTGACTTAATACACAGGCCCATCTGGGGTACCCTAAACGGACGTTTCGTCCGGGAGGGGGAAGATTTTCCATTCTGCGGCTTCCCGGAGCCATGGCAAAACGCGGAGGGGAAGCGCGTACCTGGTTTTGAAATCTTCTTCGACATACAATTATCTGGGGATGACGTTGCCGAAGCGCAGACAGACCCACCAACTGAGGTTGAGCAATGTGAAACAGTGGATCCTGAGAGTACAGAGCTGGAAATGGGGGTAGCACTGGCGAGTCTACTATCAGATCCTCCGATCGGCCAAGAGTGCTTGGGGGATAACTCTTCGGTTTCTGTGATTGGAGATGAAATAGCTGCGGGCTTTCCAGCGCCGATCTTGGATGCATCTATTGCACCTTCTCTCATCTGGCAGTATGAAGAAGGCTTTTTATCTAGCAGTTCCGGGTCAGGTAGTGAGCCGGAATCTGATTCTACCGAATCTTTTGCGTCGGAATCAGATTCCAGCTCGACTGAGTCTGAGTCCGGTATTCTTGGGGGTGATAACCCAGATACCACAGTCCTGTCTAGGTCGTCTTTTTCATTTTCTTTTGAGTCTGTTGTAACAGAGGAATCTGACGGCTTGGAAGTATTTAATGAGAATGATACGGATGTGTTTTCTGAGTATTTTTCTGTGCCTTTGATTTATTGCTTAAATCAGGATTTTCAAAATTTTGATGAAAACAGCGAGGAAGAAATTCCCCCAGTTTTGCAACGATTAATCAATCAAGAGCAGGAAAAATTTGTTAAACCTTTAATGGATGAAATCACTACTGTGAATGTTGGTACTGAGAAGGACCCGCGGCTGGTCCAGATCGGGTCCACGTTGTCTTCCGAGGAGCGCGAGCGCTTAGTCGCTTTATTAAAAGATTTCAAAGATGTTTTCGCGTGGTCCTATGAAGACATGCCTGGAATCGATCCTGAGATTGTACAGCACCGGATCCCTCTTGATCCAGAGGCCCGCCCTGTCAAACAGAAGCTCAGAAGGATTCGCCCGGACTGGGCCCTCAAGATTAAGGAAGAGGTCACCAAGCAAATTGACGCAGGATTCCTGCTAGTATCTGAATATCCAACTTGGTTGGCCAACATAGTTCCGGTGCCAAAGAAGGACGGCAGGATTCGGGTCTGTGTAGACTTCAGAGATTTGAACAGGGCCAGTCCGAAAGACGACTTCCCCTTGCCGCACATCGATGAATTGGTGGATTTCACGGCAGGACACGCCTTACTTTCGTTTATGGATGGTTTCTCAGGCTATAATCAGATAGTGATGGCACCCGAAGATCGGGAGAAGACTGCGTTCACTACCCCGTGGGGTACATATTGTTACAGAGTAATGCCATTCGGGCTGAAGAATGCTGGAGCTACGTATCAACGGGCAACAACTACAATATTGCATGATATGATCCATAAGGAGGTCGAGGTGTATGTGGACGACATGATTGTCAAGTCCAAAGATAGAGAGGGCCACTACACCGCCTTACAAAAATTCTTTCAAAGGATCAAAGAGTTTCGGCTGCGACTGAATCCCCAGAAATGCACGTTTGGTGTTACAGCAGGGAAGATGTTAGGGTTTCTGATCACACAAAGGGGCATCGAGGTCGACCCTTCCAAAATCAAGGCCATCTTAGAAATGCCACCACCAAGGACTGAAAAGGAGGTGCGAGGCTTTCTGGGTAAAGTGCAATTCATAAGACGGTTTATTTCTAAATTAACCTTGACTTGTGAACCACTTTTTGGTCTCCTGAAGAAAGGAAAGAAATTCCAATGGGATGGCCGATGTCAAGCAGCTTTTGAGCAGATCAAAGAATATCTACAGAACCCACCTGTGTTGTCACCGCCAGAACCAGGGAGACCGTTGATACTGTACCTTTCGGTAACTGAGACTACCATGGGCTGCATGCTCGCGCAGGAGTCAGAAGACAAAGTGGAAAGGGCCATATACTATCTGAGCAAAAAGATGTTGGATTACGAGACCCGCTATACACCGCTGGAGAAGGCCTGTTTGGCCTTAGTATGGGCAACCAGGAAGCTGCGGCACTACCTGTTAGCCCACTCTGTAATGTTGGTTTCGCGTTTGGATCCCATCAAATATCTCTTCGAGAAACCAGCACTTACGGGTAGGCTAGCTCGTTGGTTGCTGTTGCTCTCCGAATTTGATTTGAAGTATGTAACGCGCAAGTCAGTAAAAGGCAGAGCGGTAGCGGAGTTCCTTGCCGACCACCCGGTTGAGGGGGATGAAGCGGTTGAGTATCTATTCCCAGATGAAGCCATTCTGCACGTCGAAAATGAAACTTGGACAATGTATTTTGACGGAGCGTCAAACCAGTATGGGTATGGGATAGGGGTGTTGCTGATAGCGCCTGATGATTCCCGTATCCCTTTAGCATTCAAGCTCCGGTTCAAGGTTTCCAACAATGAAGCAGAGTATGAGGCATGTATTGCTGGCCTGGAAGCAGCCCTGGAACTAGGGGCAAAACGGTTGGACGTCAGTGGGGACTCGAACCTTGTTGTGTCTCAAGCAAAAGGAGATTGGAAGGTTAAGGAGGAAAGGATGATAACCTACCACCAAACCTTGGATCTGTTAATTCCTCGGTTTGAGAAGCTAAATTTCACCCACCTCGTAAGAGAGAACAACAGGTTTGCAGATTCATTAGCAACTCTATCTTCTATGATAGACATCCCGTCCGGAGTCCGGATGCGTCCAGTCATTATTGATCAAAAGTTTACACCAGCATACGAGTCGATTTCCGCCATAGATGAGGTTCAAGATGGCAACCCCTGGTATTACGACATCTGGAACTTCTTGGAAAAGGAGACATATCCACTAGGGGCAAATGCCAAAGATAAGAGGGCTGTCAGAAGAATGGCTGCTCAGTTCAATATCTGCGGAGGAAAACTGTACAAAAGGGGTCATCTGGGAATGCATAAGCTCTGTGTAGAAGCTGAAGAGTCAAAACGCCTGATGGAAGCCATCCATGGGGGGGAGTGCGGTGCACACATGAATGGAGTAATGCTGGCCAGAAAGATCCTCAGACAGGGCTACTACTAGTCAACCATGGAAGAGGATTGCATTGGTTTTGTTCGGCGATGCCACAAATGTCAAATCCATGCAAATCGCATGAACATCCCGCCGTCAAAGCTGTACAACATGACTTCGCCATGGCCTTTTTCAGTCTGGGGAATTGATGTGATCGGAGCTGTTACCCCGAAGGGATCAAACGGGCATGAGTTTATCCTAGTAGCGATAGATTATTTTACAAAGTGGGTCGAGGCCCAATCATACGCAGTGTTGAAGGCGTCGCATGTCGCAAAGTTCATCAGGAACAACATCATCTGTCGCTACGGGGTGCCAAACGAAATAATTTCAGATAATGGTTCCCACTTCAAGAAAGAAGTGATAGACTTGTTGGAGAAATACAATGTGGCTTTTCATAAGTCATCTACATACAGGCCACAGACCAACGGAGCGGTTGAGGCCGCCAACAAGAATATCAAGCATATACTACAGAAGATGGTGGAAACCTATCGAGATTGGCCAGACAAGCTGCCATTTGCTTTGTGGGGCTACAGGACTTCAATCAGAACTTCTACTGGAGCAACTCCATATTCATTGGTCTATGGAATGGAGGCTGTTCTACCCATTGAGATTGAGGTCCCATCATTGCGAGTATTGGCTGAATGCCAGATAGCCGAAACAGATTGGCAGCAAAGCAGATTCGAAGAACTCATGCTCTTTGACGAAAGAAGACTGAAAGCACTGTACCACATCCAAGGCTATCAACGCAGAATTGCCCGGGCTTTCAACAAGAAGGTTAAGTCTAGGAATCTGAAAGAAGGAGATTT
The DNA here is from genome assembly GCF_055761805.1 of Camellia sinensis. Lineage (NCBI taxonomy): Eukaryota > Viridiplantae > Streptophyta > Magnoliopsida > Ericales > Theaceae > Camellia > Camellia sinensis. Next base: position 143,724,008 of record NC_138968.1, read on the forward strand.
GGTGCTCAAAGACAACCGAGCTCCCATCCACGACCCAAGGGGCAAGTTCAAACCCAATTGGACTGGTCCTTACATCATCAAAGCTATCTGGTCAGGTGGAGCTGTGGTTCTGATGGATCTAGATGGCTTGGAGTTCTCACAACCGATCAATATGGACAAGTTGAAGAAATACTATCCTTGAGAGGCTCGCTAGGCCGAAAACCCGAAAGGGCGACCTAGGCAGAATTCAGAGCACAAAAAAATTAGAAAATATAAAAACTAAGCTCGCAAGGTTGAAAACCCGCAAAGGGCACCTTGGCAAAAGTTAGAGCGCAAAAGGAGAGTGAAAATACTCGAGTGAACCTTAGCCTGAACTACGTAAGGCTTGATTCCCATCTTCGGGATACGTAGGCAACTTCGCCTCGAAGTTCAGCCGTAAAATTTTCCCCGATCAACTCTGTCCATATTAATCATCTCAGTCATCTTTATCCATCAGCATTTATCACGATCTCCGGTACAGTGCTGTTCAAACTAGGGGCAACTTTCCGTTGCCGCGACGGTGCAAAGTTACTCAGACTAGGGGCAACTTTCCGTTGCTTTGAAGTACCGCTTTGTTCTTCAAACTAGGGGCAACTTTCCAGTTGCAGGGATCTGGGGTTGTGCATCTCAGTGACAAATTTTCGGCATGTCCAGTTCTGATCCACATCGAAAATAGTTTTGAAAAGTTTTAATAAAAGTTGACTTTGTTCAAATCAATCTTTTTACGACTTAGACCATTTTTGGACCAAAAGCGGAAAATTTTCAGTACCATAACTTTCAATTTCATTGATTTCAAAATAGAGTTCTCCTGCTCTTGCATTACAATCGAGGTTGCTTATTTTAGTACATTTATAAAGAAAACTTGAAAATGCTAAATAAGCAATAAATTTGGGGCATAATTGAATCAAGTATCTCCGCGTCCCCTCCTGGAGCTGGACGGAGCATCTGTTGCCAAGCTAGGCCCAACCTGTGCCTCCTCATTAAGCCAATCCAAGCACTCATCGGACAAAGTGCAACTGAAAGTCGAAGCAGGGGCCAGAAGCTCTCTAGTCCTCCATGCCGTGGCATATCGGGCAAGCTGTGCACCCCGGATCGGGAAAGCGGCTGGGTACTCAATCCCCTCCGGTGGACAGGTCTGATCATGGCCAAACTGACGCAGGAACCGGAACGGAAAATAGAATACGCAGTGGGTTAGACCAATCAGTTGGATCCCAATCTGCCGAGACATACTATAGCTCATTGCCGGGAGGTTGAGCCAAGGACAACGCCAAGCAATGCCGTCTGCGGACAAATTGCACATCCAATCGAACCACCACCTTTCGTCAAGAGCATTGACAAGGCTCTGCCGAAAGAAGTAGCCTCGAGCTGAATAAGCCGGGCAAGAGTCCACAACCTGCAACTTATCCATTAACCATACCTAGGGGAGGGATGGAAAATGAGAGATTAAAGAATAGAGAGATGTACGATGAGAGAAAAGTAAGACAAGGGTTTTGTGAGAAAAACCGAGCCTGAGAGCCGAGTGACGTGAGCAAATATATATGTAAGGTTAGGTGGGAAACATTACCTGCAGTAATAGTGGACTCCCAGCAAATCTGGTTGTTTCCCGGCGATGGAAAGCATCTAAACCCATTAATGTCTCGGCCAAGGTCATGGCAATACAGCTCTTTCCTTCTCTCAAACCTTGGGCGACTTCAATCAGGCGAATGCTAGCCCCGCCGAAGCCCGAGGAAAGCAGAAAGTGAGACAACAGGCATAAGCAGAGGGCGTGTTGCCGGAAACCCTGCCAATAATGGTTGCTGCGGTCACCAGCGTCGAAAAAACGGTGGATCAAGCCGAGGATGTCCAGTTCCCCACTGCAAATCAGAGATCGAGCGTCGCGCGCTGTAAGCCCACACATCCGCCCTAAAGCCTGGGCGTGACCAAAACGGAGCTGAGGCAAGATCACTTCAGAGCACTCGGACTCCATTAAAACCTGAAAATCTTCGAAAGTGGGACACATCTCTTGACCGCCAAAGCTAAAAACATGCGTCACTGGATTCCAGAACCTTGCCGCAGCATGGAGAAAAGGAAGTTGTAGCGGAGTACGGCTCAACGTGAATAGTGCATTCAAGCCGAAACCCCGGAAATTTAGCTTTTCCGAGCCATCTAAAGAAGAAATCCAAGACGTGACATTTTCTGCGAGAAACGCCTCCATCTTTGGCTAAAACTAAGATGAAATGAATGTTCCCGAAGTTGAGGCTTTTATAGAAGGAAAAACACTATTCACGGGAACACGTGTCAAAAGCCTGGCGGCTGCAGGACTGAATGGCCGGCCAGCTACTTTTTCTGGCTGGCCGGCTATTTACTTTCTGCAGAAATGGCTGGCCAGCCATTCACTTTTTGCAAAAATGGCCGGCCAGCTCCCAGGGATGGCTGGCAATGCTGCAGTGTGTCTCCTCGGCCCTGTTTTACTCTTCGAAGGAGAACTCCAAGCATTTCCATGCAACGGGGGAGTCGAAGGCCTTCATTTCAGACGCGTTCCGATGCCCAGATCGTTAAAAATACACTTTGTTGTTGTTGAGTCTTGTTTATCGAGTTGTTGTTTTTGCTTATCGAGTTGTTCGTCGAGCGGACGTGTTTCGTGTTTTTGGGTCATTGCTCTCTGTTTAAGCAATCTTTGTTACAGTCTTGTTTTATTTACAGTGTTGCATTTTGCTTATCGAGTTGTAAAACTTTCTAAGGTCCTGTTATATCTTAGTAAGTTGAGTTTGTTTAGTTTGTTGCGTCGGTTCACTACCTGACTTGGTGATTACACAATGCGCATTACCATTCAATTTCATTTTTGTGCAAAGTAAATGATGCGATACGATGCTAAAAGTTCAAAATACAAACACCTTTTCAAAAGCTATTTCATTTCATCATGCTTTACAACAAACAAAGGTACAAGTTTTACAAAAAAAATGAAACTGCCTAACAATGTGCAAAGTGCTACAAACTACTAGCAAAAAAGAAAAATAAAGCAGGAAATAGCAGCATCAAAATCCTCGGGAACGGGAACGAGAAGCACGCCTGGTCCTCTTTTGTGGGACAACCTCCACACCACCATCAGAGTCGGAGCTGTCATCCTCAGGATCCTCCTCAGCCTCGCCTCTGTTCCCCGAGCTAAAACCGGAGCCTCCCTCCTCAACAGATGTCTCGAACTGACGGTCGGTAGCCTCCTCCTCCTTCTCATCAGGCTCCACCTCCACAGCATGAGCCCTGCGTCTGCGGACAGGCCCTCCTCGAGCTCCTCGATAAGGCCTAGATGGCCCGGCTCCTCGGGAAGGCCGAGATGACCCCTCCCCCTGATAAGGCCCGGATGGCCCAGCTCCCTGATAAGGCCCAGATGGCCCAGCTCCCCAATGAGGCCCAGGTGGCCTAGTCTGCGGCTGACCGGACCATGAAGGCATCTGAAAACAAAGAGTTCAATTCAAATGCATCAGTCCAAGTATGTATATCAGACGCAGATACAAGCAAAAGCTACATAAAGTGGGTGCATGTAAATACAGTGTACAAGTGGGGTGTGTGTCAGATGTGCTCTACACAAGCAGTCTATCGATGCAGTAGAAATCAGCATGTCATCAGAAGTATGATAAATGCCAGAAAACTGAAGAGTACCTGAATGCCCGCGACAGACAACTGTGCCTCCCTGCGCAAGACCATGCCCTCGAGTGTGGCTACCAGCCCAACCACCTCCTCTATGTACCCTCGCGATGGCTGCAAAAATGAGTTCGTAATCATCAGTGAACAAATGAGTGTCTAAACATCTGAAATGATGAATGACAAAAGTGGAGCATACCGGCGGTGAGTCCGGATCAATGGCGTATCGATCGCTGGGCATCGGGGGCTCTAGTGGAATCGGAATCGGAGAGCTAGTCCCATACTGCCACGCCATCAACTCAGTAGGCATATCTGGCCATCCCAGATGAGGATGAATCGACGGGGTCGGAGGAAACGGTCTACTCCCACCTCTAGATGTGCCAGCCCTGCTAGAAGGAGGGATGTCTGTAGCTCGAGCCTGAGCCTGATCCGAGGATGACATACCGGTAGGTCTCATCATCGGAATACGAGCTTCGGTCAATGGAGGCATCAAATATATGTGACGATAGGTGGCGTAGTCCCCCTCCGCAACATATAGCAAAGCATCGCTGCCCAGCATGGCGCCGACTACCTCTGAGTAAGAGAGCCTGTCAGCAGTCCGCATACTAGCTGGAGGTACCGCGGGAACATCCTGAGAAAGATACCCCCGTACCTGGCGCAGAAAGCGCTCCCCCAGGAACCAGACTCTGCCAACTGGCCCTTCGAGCAGGACCCTATACCGGGAGATGCCTGACGCTCCGGTATACTGAAGTAGGAGATCATCACCCAGGGGTGCCCAAGGCTGCCAAGTAATCTGCGGATGATAAATGCATAAACCAATCAGAAAACGAGGATATACAGAGCAAGTCAAAGATGAAAATGAAAGGAACAGAAAATTCTGAAGTACCTCTGAGTGTCGCACAGTGTCGAAGTACTGTCGCAGGCGAACCAGGGTCTCTCGAGGCCTCGCCCGGTGCGGGCCCTCAAATATCAATGAATATGGGGTCACGGGAATCCCCACCACCTCCAGCTCTGGGGCTAACGATGGGAAGTATACATAAGCCCATAGCTGAGAAAAGCAGTGCAGAATGTAAGCACGAAATGCTGAGAGCAAAATGCAGAATGTAAAAGTGCGCTGTGTGTGCAATGTACAAGTAATGAAGAGCAGAAATGTAAATCGAGGGGACAGAAAGTACCTCCCAAGCTCTCCAATAGCCGCCAAGCAAATCGCCCCGCCCGCGGGAGGTCGCGCTCATATAAAAGTAGAGGGTAGCCAGGCCAGCGCCACCCCAATCATATCTACTGACCTGTGATAGGTCGACTAGAGCGCTCAGCAGATATAGCCCAATGGTGTTCCCTCTGTCGGCGAACAGGGTAGTCCCGAAGAGGAACATCAGGAAGCCACGAGCATACTGCTCTGTCTCCTCAGGAGTCTCGGGCACCATCTCCGCCCGCCGGAAATGGGAGGAGAACCAAGTGTATCTGACTCTCCCTAAAACCCTATCAACAGGTGGGCGAGCCCCCAACAAATACATCCAGGCGGCCTCCCACTCGCCCATATCCTCGTCATAAGGGATGGGCCAACCTCCGACATCAAGGCCGGTCAATACAGCAAAGTCAAAAGGGGTCATGGTCATGTCCCCGGTAGCAGAGAAATGAAAGGAATTGGTGGTGTCCCACCATCTCTCTACCAAAGCTGCCATCAAGGTCCTCCTGGCAGGACAGCGTGACAACCCGACGCAAAAGGACCCGAACCCTACCGCATCTATCAAATCCCGGATGCCCTCCGGCAGCTCAGCATACCAATCCCGTGCCATGGTAGAGCCATACCCTCGCACACTGCGGGAACCACCCTGCATTCAGAATGAATACATGTGTCAATAATGAGATGAAATGGGCTGTGTGCCAATGAAATGAATGGGCTGTGTGCCAATGAAATGAATGGGCTGTGTGCCAATGAAATGAATGGGCTGTGTGCCAAAGAGATGAAATGGGCTGTGTACCGATGAAGTGAAATAAGCTACATGCGAAATCTACCTGGGCTGCGTGTTCAGAGAATTTGAATTTTGGGCTGCGTGTTCAACTTTCAGTTTAATTGTGGGCTGCGTGTTCACTATCTATCTGGGCTGCGTGTTCAGAGAATTTGAATTTTGGGCTGCGTGTTCAACTTTCAGTTTAATTGTGGGCTGCGTGTTCACTATCTATCTGGGCTGCGTGTTCAGAGAATTTGAATTTTGGGCTGCGTGTTCAAATTTCAGTTTAATTGTGGGCTGCGTGTTCACTATCTATCTGGGCTGCGTGTTCAGAGAATTTGAATTTTGGGCTGCGTGTTCAACTTTCAGTATAATTGTGGGCTGCGTGTTCACTATCTACCTGGGCTGCGTGTTCAGAAAATTTGAATTTTGGGCTGCGTGTTCAACTTTCAGTTTAATTGTGGGCTGCGTGTTCACTATCTACCTGGGCTGCGTGTTCAGATGATTTGAAATTTGGGCTGCGTGTTCAACTTTCAGTATAATTGTGGGCTGCGTGTTCACTATCTACCTGGGCTGCGTGTTCAGAAAATTTGAATTTTGGGCTGCGTGTTCAACTTTCAGTTTAATTGTGGGCTGCGTGTTCACTATCTACCTGGGTTGCGTGTTCAGATGATTTGAAATTTGGGCTGCGTGTTCAACTTTCAGTATAATTGTGGGCTGCGTGTTCACTATCTACCTGGGCTGCGTGTTCAGATGATTTGAAATTTGGGCTGCGTGTTCAACTTTCAGTATAATTGTGGGCTGCGTGTTCACTATCTACCTGGGCTGCGTGTTCAGAGAATTTGAAATTTGGGCTGCATGTTCAACTTTCAGTATAATTGTGGGCTGCGTGTTCACTATCTACCTGGGCTGCGTGTTCAGATGATTTGAAATTTGGGCTGCGTGTTCAACTTTCAGTTAAATTGTGGGCTGCGTGTTCACTATCTATCTGGGCTGCGTGTTCAGAAAATTTGAAATTTGGGCTGCGTGTTCAACTTTCAGTATAATTGTGGGCTGCGTGTTCACTATCTACCTGGGCTGCGTGTTCAGAAAATTTGAATTTTGGGCTGCCTGTTCAACTTTCAGTTTAATTGTGGGCTGCGTGTTCACTATCTACCTGGGCTGCGTGTTCAGATGATTTGAAATTTGGGCTGCGTGTTCAACTTTCAGTATAATTGTGGGCTGCGTGTTCACTATCTACCTGGGCTGCGTGTTCAGATGATTTGAATTTTGGGCTGCGTGTTCAACTTTCAGTTTAATTGTGGGCTGCGTGTTCACTATCTACCTGGGCTGCGTGTTCAGATGATTTGAATTTTGGGCTGCGTGTTCAACTTTCAGTTAAATTGTAGGCTGCGTGTTCACTATCTATCTGGGCTGCGTGTTCAGAAAATTTAAAGTGTGGGCTGTGTATTCACTTTCGAATTCGGGCTATGTGTTCAACAAATCAGTGTTTGAACCGTGTATTCTAATGTGAGCTGTGTGTTCGCAATTAATCAATGAGCCGAGTGTTCAGAAATTCAGGTGTGGGAACTACATGTTCAAGATGTAAGGAAAGTACTATGTCACAAGCTAGCATGGCAAGGGTGCGAAATGTAAAATACAGAAGATGAGGTAAATACCTCTCGAGCCTCATGAGAGAGATGCTGCTCCGGCTCTCTGAGAAGCAGATCCGTGGGTGCTCTCTCGTCAAAACTGGTAAAATGACGGAAAACGGCACGAGGGAGGACGTGCGCTGCCGGACGGTACCTCCCGGGAATGAAAGGGCGAGTCCTCGGGGGTAAGGTCATGGGATCGAAGTCATCACCGGCACCTGAAAAACCTCCACCATGAGAAGAAGTACCCGCCATTTTCAGGAATCTGCAAAAGGGGAGCAAAAATGAGCAAAATGAGCAAAATTGGAAAAAGTCAACAAAAGTCAACTCTCGGGAAATAAAAAGTCAACAAAAGTCAACTCCCGAGAAAATATTCTAAATATTAAGATGAACTTACCTCAAGTGGTGAAAATGCAAAAAGAAGCTCCGAAGCCGGAATTTAATCGCTCCAAAGTGTTTAAAACTAAGTGTTTTTACGAAAACAATTTGCGCGAGGCGTTGGAAAACGCGCGTAAAACTCAAAACTGGAGAGAAAAGTGTTGAAAGAGGCGAGAAATGAAGTGAGGTTCGGCTGCCATTTATAGGCCTCAAGCCTTGGTTTGAAAGAGCATCAAAAAGGAGGCAAAAAGACCAAAATGCCCCCGGGAAAAGGGCATGGCCGGCCGGCCCCTATTTCTAGCTGGCCAGCCATCTGCTTTTTGCAGAAATGGCCGGCCAGCCATTAGCTTTTGTGGAAACCGGTTGGACACCCCCCCTTGGGAAAATAAGTGGCCGGCCATGCTCCCCACATGCTCACCTAGCTCTCTGCAAATTTTGAGGAAGATCGGAGTTCCCGGGACCTGAAAAAGTTCAAGAAAAGTACACTTCCGGTCGCGAAATTGCTCCGTCGGGACTTCGGTCTCAAGTTCCGACATATGTCTCATCATCATTCATCAAAATCAAAGTGTATCCTTTTTGAATGAGTTGTAACCTTTCAAAGAAGCAGATCGGAGGCCGTGGTCAAGTTACCTTCGCCGAAACACGCGTTTCCGTACTCGTTGTTTCACGACGAATGAATACCTTGATTCATACTCGTTTTGTACTTTCATACACATATCTTGCATTCTCATGGGCATACTCACATTGTCATGTACATTTCTTGTTATTTGTATACCTCTGTGTTTGAGCATGCGTTGTCGCGCATGTTCCACTCTTGCATTGCGATGCATACACTCACCGACGCCGCGTGTGTCGAAACTTTCGGAATCGCGTTAAATATTTGTTGTTAGCATATTGTACTTGTTGCAATTTCTCTCTTTTGCAGGCACGATATTGTATGTACGGTTCAATTGAGGCTGGCGCGACCAGACGAATCGCGTAGGTATCGTATCTTCTCCGTGTGAAACATGGCGGAGATTGAATAATCCTCCGCATTCTTAACTGCATGAAATGTAGTTGTTGCTTTGCATTCTTGCTTAAAACTGTTGCATCTATTTGCGAATACTTGCTTCATTACAGCTTGCTGCATTTGCATAATCATTGGGCTACCTTCGGCTTCTTGCATATCATTTGCATTTTGCCCCCTGCCTGCGGGCTTGCCTGCGGCCACATCTCTGTTTATCTTGTATGTTTGTCTAAGTCTTCGGCCTTGTCAAAAATGGGTCGTCTCTGGGCTTTGACATTCACTCCCGTCACTTGTGACTTCCGAGTTCTGTCAAAGAGGGGCAACTGTAGACACCCCATTTTTGACTGACCTTGAGACTCAGACGTCACCAGTTGAGCACTTGGTGATGTTGCATAATGTGCTCGTTCAGAAGTTTCAGAGTCGCGGCCGTAAGCCCTGCCTCCGGACTTCCGAACCCTTTTCTGTGCCTTGTCTCGGTTTGCGAACCAGACTCGTTTTTCTCTGTTTCTTTTCCTGAAGGGAGGGAGAGGTCTCATAGACCATTTCTCAATGTCCGTAGGCTACATTTGGTGGCCGTAGGCCATTTTGCCCATTTCGGAGTCCGGTTCCCGGTTTTCGGAGCCGTCATGCCGTGTGCCTCGGTTCGGGACCGCTTAACCATCTCCTATTGCTCTGATTTTTGGCATACATCTTATTTTCTCCCTTTTGAGAGACACTGGGGGCTGAGAAGCCCACTTCGAGGTCGAATACCATTTTCGGTGCTTAACAGCCCATTTTCGGGACCCCGAACTGCGTGTTTTGGCCCCGGAACGTTCGTTTTGCCACGGTTTTCGTTCATTTTTGGCAGGTACCTCTGTTTTATCACAAGGAAGGTCACTGAAGGGTGGGAGACCGGCAATTGTTGCAGCAACCAGTTATCTCTCCTCCGGAGCCTCCCGGCGCCCGTTTTTGCAACTTCCGGGCTAATGTTGAATACCTTAGGGGTAGTGTTGCCAACTTTCAACCACATATCTGTGATCTACACATCTGGGAGGCCACTAAAAGTTGGTGGCCGGCCATTAAGGTCACCTGACCCTTTTGACCCCTTTTCTTCCGGGCTAATGTTGAACCCCTTGGACCTTTTTTCTTGAACTTTGAACCACATATCTGTGATGTACACACCTGAGAGGCCACTAAATGTTCATGGCCGGCCAGTAAGTCAACTTGACCCTTTTGACCCCCTCTTTCCGAGCCATTGTTGAACCCCTTGGGCCCACTTTCTTGGAACTTTAATTACATGGTTGTGTTGTACACACATAGGGCTACCTCCCCAATATCTGGCCGGCCAGAAAAGCTTGTTGACCCTTTTGACCCCTAGCCGGCCGGCTAGGGGGTGTGGCCGGCCGGCCACCTCCAGCCAAAGTGAGAGGCCGGCCGTGTTCTCCTCACTGTAGCCTTTCCAGCTGTGGGGCAATATCCCCCAGATATTTTCTGTATCCGGGGGATATTTTGGGAGAGTTTTGCTCTCCAATTCACCCCCCTTTTACACCCCTTTCTTGACCTTATAACCAGCTGAGGGTCTTCTTCTTGGGGGTTAGAAAAATTCCTCTCCAAGCACAAACCCTAAACTCCATTGTCATCCTTCTCAATTCTCCAAAAAACCCTAACTTCTTAACCTTCATTCCTTCTACACCACCAAGCTCTACCACCACCATCTCATTTCCAGCAGCAAGGAGGGATTCTTGAAGGCTAAAGAAGCTCCAAATCAACCCAAGAAGCAACAAAAGCTTGGATCTTCAAGGGTAAGTTACACTTTGATCCTTTTGACCCTTTTCCTTGATCTATTTCTAAGCCTCATTTATTTTTGGTTTCAAGCTTCGGCCCTAACAGAAAAGGGCCATATTTTGAGCTCATGTTCACTTCTCATTAAGGGCTCAACCCTGTTTGAGCCCTCCATAATACACTTGCTTCATTGACCATCTTGTATGTCATAGTTTTGCATGCTACTTTTGACCCATGAGAAATTTATTTTCGAGCATGTTGTAAACTGATATGAGGCATATTTTGAGCCCCTCTTCAACATTGGAGAAGGGCTCAACATTGTTTGGTGTTTCCATATGTCACTTGTAGTTATATCCCCTATTTGGCCCCATTTTTTGCATAAATTAGTAGCCCTCTTTGCTTCTGTTTTTGGACCTTGATCCGAACTGAAAGTGGTCTTATTATGGCCTATACTTCATGTTTCATTTACACTTTTTTTCTGTTTAGTGATTATTTTATATACTTCATGTTATAGCGCCTTTTGAGCCTTGTTTTGCATCACATTTTTAGCATGTTTGTATACTGATTTGAGGTCTGCCATATACTGTAAATGTTCATATTTTTGGTTCATCTTCAGTGTTATAGAAGGAAATTTTTCAGTTTGAGTTTTGCTTATACCACTTGCTTCATTACCCCTCTTTTGGCCCCTATTCTTGCATGCTATTTTTGCCATACCTATATTTGCTGTTTGGCCACGTTTATAACTAGAAAAGTGCTTATTTTGGGGCTGTCTAGCTTCTGTCTTTGCATTGCATATCCATGTGGTGCATGTTTAGCATGGCTATAGGCCATTTCGGGTGCCTAATGTTGTATTTCGGGACAATTTCATGCATTTGGTATCATTTCGCTACATTTCGGGACTGTTTTTCCCCATATTTTGTTGCTGAAATCCTGTTAGTATGCTTGCATATCATTTTTGCCATGTTGCATTGCATTTCGTCATCGCCTCGGTTTGCGTGCCCGTGTGCACGCATTTCGAGGCACTCCATTTTCATCCGACGGCATCCGATGTGAGTGTGGCTGAGGTTCACTCATGTTGGTATAAGCCCATTTGTCATTTCCATGTCATTTTAGCATTGCCTCGGTTTGCGTGCCCGTGTGCACGCATTTCGAGGCACCTCATTTTCATCAACCGGCATCCTACGTGAGTGTGGCTGAGGCTCTCTCATGTTGGTATAAGCCCATATCATGTTTCCATGTCATTTGCATTGCGTATGCACCGCCTCGGTTTGCGTGCCCGTGTGCACGCATTTCGAGGCACCTCATTTTCTACCATCGGCATCTTATGTGAGTGTGGCTGAGGCTCACTCATGTTGGTATAAGCCCATATCATGTTTCCATGTCATTTGCATTGCGTATGCACCGCCTCGGTTTGCGTGCCCGTGTGCACGCATTTCGAGGCACCTCATTTTCTGCCATCGGCATCTTATGTGAGTGTGGCTGAGGCTCTCTCATGTTAGTATAAGTCCATTTTGCATTTTCCATGTCATTTGCATTGCGTATGCACCGCCTCGGTTTGCGTGCCCGTGTGCACGCATTTCGAGGCACTTCATTTTCTGCCATCGGCATCTCATGTGAGTGCGGCTGAGGCTCACTCATGTTGGTATAATCCCATTTGTCTTTTTTCATATCATCGCCTCGGTTTGCGTGCCCGCGTGCACATATTTCGAGACACATATCATCGCCTCGGTTTGTGTGCCCGTGTGCACGTATTTCGAGACACCTATCATCGCCTCGATTTGCGTGCCCGCGTGCACGTATTTCGAGACACCTATCATCACCTCGATTTGCGTGCCCGCGTGCACATATTTCGAGGCACCTCATTTTCAGTGCATTCTGTCATTTTCTCGGTTTGCGTGCCCGTGTGCACGCATTTCGAGACATCTCATTTTCATAACATTGTGTATGTTAGGATTGTATATTAGTTGCATTTCATACATATCATGCATATTGCATCATGTCCGGAATAGGAGTTAACCCGGGCACGGGAAACGAGGTACATTTCGTACTCCGAGTAACGGAATGTGTCTCAATTCCTCAATCACCGACACTCCGGATTATCCATGATGGAGTTAGGTTTTAGCTGTAGTTTCATGTGCATTCATCCTATATTGAGTGGTGCATTTCGACTCTTCGGCCATCATGCCTCGGTATGCGTGATTGGTGGCACGAGGATCGAGACATGCATATATCTGTGCAAATACATTGCTGTGCCCCTTTCCTGCTCTCTGTTGCAGCAAAATCAGGAATCAGCAATTTTTCGGGATTCGGCACGCATTTCGAGGATAACTGCTAAACAGAGGCTAATTGGGGCATTCCGGTGGATTTCCGCGCAAGACGATCCGGACATGCATCATCCATCAGAAGCAAGACAGTCCCTGGCTTGCACGCCAGTTTTATTTGCTTTCTTAGTCAATTCATTAATTAATTAGAAATCTGTAATATTCTTTTATTCGGGACTGTAATATTTAGACTGTATTATTTATTCGGACCCTCTGAGTGAGGGCACAACTGTAATAAGTGTGGGTGAGTGTGATGTATGTCTTCCAATCCCACGTCTTTCTCCCTTTTATTTATCCGCTTTTGATGGTTAGATTAGGGCATGTTTAAATTAGCATACAGTATGACAGCATGTTTGCATTCATTCATCTGTATTGCATGCACCGGGCTCGGCGCATCATACTAACTGCATTGTACTTTTAATTCCAAATTAAATACATGATAGTTGTAGCATTCCATATGCCATGTTTAGAATAGCTGAGCCTACTATAGTTGCATTTTGCATGTGTTGCATTAAGCATTTTTGTATACTTAGGATCACGCATGATTTCTAATGTAGTTCCTATTTTGGCTTGGAGTACTCGGTAAGTTCTATGCTTTAGCATCCTCGCATGCGTGTGAGTGACTGCCATGAATAGCATGCTTACCATGAGGCTATGTGCTTATGTGATATACCTGCCTGAATGCCTGTGGGTGAAGGTTGAGTTGTTTAGATTGGAATAAATCATCGACTGTTTGTTTTAAGCCCACTAGATAGTGGCAAAACCATCTTTTCTAAACCCACCTGCGGGTGGTAAAATCTGTATTTTAAGCCTACTTGCGAGTAGCAAATCATCTTTCAAATAAACAAGCATGAAATGTTTTGTTCCAATTCGGGCGATCCAGTCTATACTTATATGCTGTGTACATCACATAGTAACCTAGGCTAATAACCGGAATAAGAACTCACAATGTTTTCAAAAATTGATATCATGGTTAGTAGAGGCCGGTCTATGACCGGGCGAGCGGGGGTGCTCACGAAGTGACCTTCCCCAATCGTACCCAAGTTCCCGAGCCGAGGCAACTTTGGTGATGACGGACACGTGGCCTTTTGGCACCGAGTCAGGGTTTCCTAAATTTCCCAAAATAAAATATTTTGGTGGCGACTCTGTATCTGGCAAAGCAGTCCATGTTTGGCACTACTTTTTTTCAAAAATCAGTTTTCTCAGAACGATTTGCCAGATTTGGACTCTTTGGTTCAGATTAGGAACCGTGACAAACATTGAGAGTCCGAACTGTAGCGAGGTCCCCCGCGGGCTTGTTACACCCCCTCTCTCATGTTTAGAGGTTAGAAAATTTTAGACTCAAAAATTTTCCTTTCTCTCTACAAATTCTCTACACTATTGCCTACTTATACTACACTCTTGCCTATACTTCCTTAACCAAATCCTTTCACCTTTGAGCTGAGGTTCCTTGAGGCCTTCTTGGAGCTCTTGAAGTTGGTTTTGGCTTGAATTGTGGCCTAGAGTTACTCTTCTCTTCAAAAGGTATAATACTTGTTTTATTAGCTTGCTTTGCATACTTGTTTTCCTATCTTTTCTCATTGTTTTGGGATGTTTTTGAACTGTAAAAAACTCTGTTTTTGTGGGTTGAAATTGGTGTTTTTGGCCATTTAAGGTTAGGGGGTGGTTCACCCCTCTTCATTTCTTGTTTGAAAGGTCATTTCACATTTGTTTCCCATTTTCAAACCATCTTTTTTTGGGCCTTTACACGCTAATTTTCAGAGTATTTTTAGTGGTAAAAATCAGGTTTTGAAGTCCAAATTTGAAGGGGTTAACCTCCCCTCCTTGTGTCTTGTTTGTTAGCCTAGTTGGTGCCATGCTTTAGCTTATTTTTTTAACTTGTTGTAGCTTTATTCCAGCATGCTTTAAGCTCTATTTTGGACTGTTTTAACTCTATTTTGGGTTGGTTATTGCATTTGAGTCTTATATTGCATAGTTGTAGTGTAATAGTCCTCACAAGCTCGGTGTTTTAGGCCTTTAGACACCACTTATTTGAGTGGATTACATGTTTTGGTTTCACACTTAATTTCAGCACTAATCATCTCTGCAACCTCCTTCCTTTCTTGACTTTTAATTTTACTTTGAAAGTGGTTTCAAGTCACTTGTTTGCCTAAGTATGGAATTGAGGTTTCATACTTAATGGTTTAATCCCTTAGAGAATTCAATACCAACGGTATGATACTTCTTTCATACCCAAAGCAACTTGTGTTTTGAGCCATTTTTACATTAGAGGACTCTAATTCATCTTTTGGACTTAATTTGATTAAAGAATGGTTGGTAAGTAAAATGAGTAATTAAAACTTGGGACTAAAAGATGAGCAAGATAATAACTTGGGGTGTTCAATTGGACGTTAATTGAACACATGAAGCTTGGACCATTTCATACTCTCTAGTGATAAAATGATCCAAGTCTCCAAGGTCAAGTTCTTCCCTTGATCTTTCATGAAAGGGAGGAGGTTCGTGTCTCTTTTTGCATTTATTGAACTTGCACCTCTTGAGTCACAAGCCATCATGCAATGAAATTGCTTGAGTTGGTGGTTTGTGGCTTAAGTTTATTACTCCTTGGATTTGTTCATGAAAAGGAGGGGAGAGTTGTGCAAACAATCCTTGAAAATACCCTATATGCTCTATTTGTCCTCTGTTGCAGCAAGATGAACTAGTGCATCAGTGGCCAGCAGGTGGTCGGTAGACCACCATCTATGGCCGGCAGATGGCTTGTAATCTTCACCAGTGGCCGGTTGGCCACTGATGCAAATCTTAGCATAGTTTTTGTAAGGTGGAGCAAAATGGTTCTGGAAATGTTCAACTCTGCAAACAGAGGCTTTCGAGAGCAAAGTGGAGGTTTTTTTGGGTGGAAACTGAGCATGTGCATGCACATCTTTCATTTCCTAAGGTGGAACAGCTAATCGGCTTAGTTTAGTTACATAATTTAATTATTAGTTGCAATTGTTTTGTAATTATTTAATTAGTTAGTTAGCTAATTAGTTCATTTGTTGTTGTAATAATTAGTTAATTAATTTAATTAGTTATTCATTTTGGTTTGTAATAATTAACTTAATTAGTTTAGCTTAATTAGCTTAGTTAGCTTAGCTTAGTTATTCATTTGGACTCTCCTCCGTGAGAGCAAAATGTAATAATGTGTATGTCTTCCAACCCCACGTCTTTCTCCCTTTTATTTATCTGCTTTTGATGATTAAATTAGGAGTATCATGTTTCAATTAGCATATCACATGTTTGCATCCATTCATTTGTATTGTATGCACTAAGACTCGGCGCATCATTCTAACTGCATTGTTGTTTAAATACTTCATTGAAAACATGCTTAGACCGCATGCTAATTAAATTGCCTCATATGTTATATCAATAGCCTAGCCTATTAGTTGCATTATTGCATGCGCTGCATTAGACATCTTGTATAGTTAGGAATCATGTATTTTTTCTAACTCTTTTGGTTTATCTTGGCTTGGAGTACTAAGTAAGTTTTTAGTACTTTAGCATACTTGTATGAATGTGAGTGATTGCCATGTCTAACATGCTTGCCATGAGGCTAAGTGCTTACTTGCTAAACTACTTGAATGCCTGTGGATGAAGGCTTGTTGTTTGAATTAGAACAATTCAATGAATGAATGTTTAAGCTCACTTTGTTTAGTGGCAAATTCGTAAACTTTAAGCCCACTTGAGATGGCAAAATTAAACATTTTTCATAAAACAAACATGAAATTGAATTGTTCCAATTCTGGCAAACTAGTCTATATTTGTTTGTGCGCATCACATAGTAATGCTAGCCTAATAACCGAAACAAAAGCATATAATGTAAATAAAAATCATATCATGATTAGTAGAGGCCGATCTTTGATTGGGTGAACGAGGGTGCTCAATTCATGCCCTTCCCCTCTTGTACCTAAGTTCCTGAGCTGATGCAACTTTGGTGATGACAGACACGTGGCCTTTGGCACGAGTCATGGGTTTCCTAAATTTTTCCAAAATAAAATATTTAGGTGGCAACTCTGTATCTGGCAAAGCAGTCCAATTTTGGCATTTTTGATTCAAAATCAATTTTCTAAATGATTTGTCAGATTTGGACTCTTTGGTGATTGTCAATTTCACATTGCACTTGTGAGATTAGATTCAGAACCCCGGGAGTTTGAACTGTAGGGCTTCTTTCGAGCTTCCGAAAGGGGGTGCGAAAAAGCCGAGCTACAGTTTCTGGTGACTTTGCTAGGGATTTAGAGAACTTGACTCGAACTCATGATATGACATTTTATCTACATTTATATGTTTTTTTGCATTTGCATTTGCATTGGTGCACCTAAGTTATTGTGTTTGCCATCTGTTATTCCTAGACGGTTTGCCGGAGGCTTGCTTGGAAAAGCTTGTCAAAAGGTTGACCGGTCGCGGGCTCTACCACGATGGGAATACAACCCTTAGATCTAGATTACCGCTGTACCGTTTGATCCTCCTTTCACTTATCGGTGTTAGGTGTGAGAGGTATATTAGGTAGTCTTGCTAAGGTATCTTTTTTGACCATTTGGCCTAGTTGCATATCGAAAGTCATAGAGACTGTTCCAAACTAGGACAAGATGCTCACCCGAATGCAGGATTGTTTGAAACCGCTTTGCTTGGATAGTGAACCCTAGTTCTTGACGAAACTAGGATAGGGTAACCCTACCCCATCATAGGGGTGTTTTGGCTCTCACTTAATTGGTATGTGCTTTTAGAGTGAAACTCTACAGGAACGTGCGTATCAGTTGGAAGTTTGGGTATCAGTTTTGGGGGGCAGAAATTCAGTATTAAGTGCAGTTCTACAGCTTATGATTACATCTGTGTGTTGTTCACATTTGAGCTAAGGTGCTGTGCGATTTCTGATTTTTGCTTTCCTTTTTGCTTTATTTCTTTATTTTTATTTTTTGCAAGATAGTTTATCACAATTGCTTTGGATAGTTCGGTTACCCCCCAAGCACTCCGGACCCGTGTAAGGAGACTTTACAAATCCGGGGATCTTGTCAGGGGACAGCTTGTGTTTGCTTCACTCCCACCAGTTACCAAACAGAGGAGGGTTAGGTATAATTCACTAATTCAACAATCACCTGTATCCAGTCAGGCTTCATCTTCTACATCTAGGCCAATAAGAGTTCACTCGCCTGTTCAGATGACTCAATACCCTGTAGCCAGTATGGACGACTTGATCCGTCATCTCCAACAAACAGTGGAAACCATGCAACAAGATGCTGCCCGCCAAGCTGAAGTTACAGCCCATCAAGCCAAAGTGATAAATAGGCTGCAGCAACAGCAACCACAACCCGCAGCGACTTTTGCTTCTCATACACCTCCTGCGGGTATTCCAGCACCCGGAATCACCGCCAATGTCCAAGAGAATCTGGTCAACCTAGTAGACCCCATCCCACCGCAAGCCTCCAAGGCACTAATGTACCAAATTGAGCCTCCGTTTGAATTCGAGGCTAACCTAACTATACCAAAGGTCAACAAGCTGGAGAAGCTTCTCAAGCGGGCACAAGGTGTGAACTCAATCCCTGACACCGAAGATGGATATACTGACTCTGCAGTTACCCTGGGGATCCCATGGTCCATCTGCGATTATTTTCCGATATTCTACGGCCAATGGGCCTCACCAGACTTCAAAAGCTATCATTTTTTGGCTGGACCTTGTCAGGGATAGCGGCTATCTGGTATGCAAAACTGGAGGACTTTGTGAAACGAAGCTGGGAGGAAATGGCTGAGGCCTTCATCACACAATACTTCTACAATACCCAGATCAAGGTCACAACCCGTGATCTTAAGGCAACCCGTTAAAAGCCAAAGGAAGGCTTCTCGGACTTTGTAACGAGATTGAGGGCCAAGACTTCAATGATAACTACTAGGTCGTTAGAAAAAGGAACAAATCAAGATAATGGTTCGCAATCTGCAAGGGAAGTTATTGCAGAAGATGATCGTCTTGCCATTATTCACATTCACTAAGCTCTATGAAATAGGAGTTCAGATTGAATATGCAATGAAACAGGGGTTGATAATCGATGAGAATGAGTAGCCTAAGAGGCCTTTCACACGCAGTTCCAATGCAACCACGAGTGGAAGCACAACTGCATGGCTATCTGATGTGAATGTTGTCACTACTACAGCCAAGACAGCCAATCCTTTCGCCAGTACAACTCCACAAACCTCAAATAACCAAGCCCAAAACCAAAGGGTCTTTACCCCGCTCTATATGCCTTTATCCAAAGCCATGGGGGTGCTGATAAAAAAAAAAGGGCATCTTAAGCCGTTAGAACAACACCCATTACTCGATCCTCTCCCACCTAAACACAACCCGGCCAAATACTATGCTTTTCACCAATAGCACTAGGGGTGGGCAACGGTTTTTCCGAACCGCTCAAACCGCCCAACCCGCATATAAATGGGCGGTTTCGCAAACATAATGCGGGCGGATGCGGTTTGAAATATGACAAATTTGTGGGTTGTGGGCGGGTTGCGATTTAAACCCGCTACCCGCAAAAACCGCTCGCACTTTAATTATTATTATTATTATTATTATTTTTTATATACCAACTTTGTAACTTTTACAGGAGCACCATTATATTCTCTATGACACTAGGATCCTTATTTTTAAGTATTTATCAACTTTCTTAATGTTGTAGATTTATCAAGTCCTAAACTTGGTTTCTTATATGATTTTCATTGGTGATTCATCCCCTTTTTCCTAATAAAATTTTCCTTCTGGTGGTCAATGGAACTTCTAGTTTGATTATTGATTACTGAACTGGCAATTCTAATTGAGTATAACCTTTAATGCATTGATATACATTTTTTTCATGGCAATAATGCTAGTGTAGGGTCTCTTTGTTTTGGGTGCTTTTATTTAATGCATTGATATTCAATTTTTACTTGTAAACTCATCAGAAAATTGTTATCACAAATATATAAAATGAATCTGATGCCTAAATTCGATGGGAAAAAAAACTCAAAAATTAATTTTTAAAGAAAAAAGTGTAAACCGCAAACCGCCCGCAACCGCCCGCACATTTGCAAACCCTATCCGCACAAACCGCAAACCGCACTGCGGGCGGTTGCGGGTTGACTTTTTCCCAAACCACATAGATGCGGGCGGGTCAAAACCGAACCGTAAACCGCACAGAACCGATCCGCGAACACCCCTAAGTAGCACGATCACGACACCGACCAATGCTACAGGCTGCGTCATGAGATTCAAGATCTCATTAACAACAAGGCGATAGCACCAACCCAAAAGCCAAATGTAACCACCAATCCTCTTCCAGCCCATAACTAAGTTCCTTCACCCCGATACTTAAATCTAATACATACACTGGCCATCCTATATGACCCCAGCGTATACATTACCCCTTTCTACCTACACAAACCGACCGTGTTCATCCCTGAAAACACGAACTTGTGCATGATGGGCACTTCTATTCTTTAACCGGAACCCGTGGTGGTGATAGCAGTAGAAGGAGAGAGGCTGGCCTTAGAGGAACATGTCAGTCCATTGCCTGAGAGCTTTGCAGACTTATTTGAGGGAGCATATGACCTGTGCTGTTACATTGTGTCAATTGATCAAGTCAAGCCTGAAGTGGTATTGCCGATAGCAGTGGAGGTCAGTGTGGTTAGAGAGGATGGTCCAAGTCAAGGTCTGGATGACCTAGCGTGGTTAGAAGAAGACTTAGACAATCTGCAGTTCTATAATCAGCAGGATCAGGGGGGACGTGCAGATTGATTGGTTTAATCTAAATAGGTAGACAGACAACTCCGGGTGGCTTAGTGATGAACCTAACCAGGAGGAGAAAACTGAACCAAAACTTGAAGAAAAGGAAGCAAGAATAGCTGCAATGGCCGAAATGGTCAAGGACAAGGGGAAACTGCCAGAGAGCACTGGTATCAAGAATTTAGCTCAAGAACTAAGCATCGTAAGTACTGCGGATACTGAACAGGAAGTCGCATTGAGGTGGTTTGTGCAAGAAAGTGATCAAGATGAGCAGGAAGCTGGAAAAGCCCAACGCCCTGTGAGGGATACTTCTAATGAGGAAATGATCAAAATGGAGCCGGAGGTGTATGGTGGGAGGATGATGATCTACTTTTGGCTCACACCGATGAAGATTGGGGTGAAGACCTGCCAGACAACACCTGGTACTCCAAAGAGGTTGACCACATGACAAGAAGTGGACGGTACTTCAAGCTGCCGCACTTGGACCAAGTTGAAGCCTCCGGGAAAGATAAAGAGGTAGAGAAGCAGAGGGAAAAATTGTTGGAAGAAGAAGCAGTGCTGAAACAGCTGAAGAAAATCCAGGTTGATATTTCAATCTAGGGTCTGCCCATGGCTTCTCGCGTGCACCGACAGGTTGTGCGATCAGCGATGGATAAAGTCGAATTGTCTATTGACACGACTCCTGAACAGCTTGTGGGGTTGGTCTTCCCCGGAGGCACTATGCCAACTCTAACCTTCTTAGACAAAGAATTATCGCCAGAAGGCTCAGCACACAACAAACCTCTGTACATATCAGTGGAGTGTAGAGAAAAGTGGGTACCAGTGGTATTGGTCGATACTGGGTCAGCAATCAACGTCTGTCAATCTCGCACAGCTCATGCCATCGGCCTGAAACCAGCATGCCTACAGCCCAGGTGATTCGGGCGTATGACAACACCAGTAAGGAGGTGATGGGCACAGTACAGATCAGAGTTCAAGTAGGCCCAACTCAACAGG
The DNA here is from genome assembly GCF_055761805.1 of Camellia sinensis. NCBI lineage: Eukaryota > Viridiplantae > Streptophyta > Magnoliopsida > Ericales > Theaceae > Camellia > Camellia sinensis. The sequence goes on from NC_138968.1 coordinate 143,745,463, forward strand.
ATATTGAGTTCCATGTCCTAAATGTGTCGGCTAATTTTAATCTACTGCTAGGACGGCCGTGGCTACACTAAGTAAAAGTTATCTCCTCTACGCTCCACCAAATGCTGAAATACCCTCATAGAAAGGGGGTGGCTATTGTGTTCAGGAATTCATCCGTACATCCTCCACCAGAGGTAACTACACTTATGTTGGAAATTGTTCATGGCAAGGAAGATGTTTTCTTTTCAGGATTTACCCTAGCTGAGGCCTGAGCAGTGCAAACCATCTTGGCATCAGATGAGGGCTTGTATGTCAGTGCCCAATTAATCTATTTCATGAACAAGCTCCAACATATGCTAGGAATGGGGTTGGGAAGAAGTGGCCGGAAGGGTGTTACAGCATTGACCGAAGTGCCACATAATCCATATGTCTTTGGTCTTGGTTATACGCCCACCAAAGAGGATTGAGTTAGGAAAGGAAAAGAGATGGCAAGTAGAGCCAGAGCTAAGCAGCCCGGGAAATGCTATGAGCTTGTGCATAGACCAATCCCCCTGAATGGTCATTTTGTTCGGGAGGGTGAAGACTTCCCATTTTGCTGTTTCCCCGAACCCTGGTTTAACTCTGAGAAGCAGCGGATTCCTGGCTTTGAAATTTTTTTTGACTTGCAGCTACAAGACAGTGATACAAAGGAAAAGGCTAAACCGACTGTTGAAGCTGAGCGGAGCATAGAAAGTGACCCAGACAGCAACGAACTCGAAGTAGGGGCAGCATTGACATGTCTCCTTTCAGATCCTCCAATCGACTTAGAGAGCTTGGGGGATAACCTGACTATTTCCATGATCGGGGACCAACTGAGAGTGAACCCTTCTAGTAGCATTTTGGATGCATCTGACACACCATCTCTCGTTTGGCAGCTGGAGGAGGGCTACCTGTCTAGTAGTTCTGAGTCGGGTCATGAACTAGAATTTGATTCCACAGAGTCTGTGGAGTCAAAATCAGATTTCGGTTCTTCTGAGTCTCAGTCTGGTATTCCTGGGGGTGATAACCCGGATGCCAAGGTCTTGTCCAGGTCGTCCTTTTCGTTTGCTTTTGAGTCGGTTGTAATCGAGGAGGTGGATGAGCTGGACCTTTTGAATGAGAATGTCACTGCAGATTCTGAGTATTTCTCTGTGCCACTTGTTTATTGCATTGATCAGGACTTTCAAAATTTTAATGAAAACGATAAGGAAGAAATTCCTCTGGTTTTGAAAATTTTGATTAATCAAGAGGATGAGAGGTTTGCAAAACCCCTTGCTAATGAAATCATTGCTTTTAATGTGAGTACTGAGAAGGATCCGGGTCTAGTCCAGATCGAGTCCACATTGTCTTCTGAGGAGCGCGAGCGCTTAGTCGCTTTATTAAAAGATTTCAAAGATGTTTTTGCATGGTTCTACGTAGACATGCCTGGAATCGATCCTGAGATTGTACAGCATCGGATCCCTCTCGACCCCGAGGTCCGACCCATCAAATAGAAGTTGCGGTGAATACGCCCGGATTGGGCTTTAAAGATTAAGGAGGAGGTCACCAAGCAGATAGACGTAGGGTTTTTGCTAGTATCTTAGTATCCAACTTGGTTGGCCAACATTGTCCCAGTGTCGAAGAAAGATGAAAAATTCAGGTGTGTATGGACTCCAGAGATCTGAACAAAGCTAGTCCGAATGATGACTTTCCCTTGCCGCACATCAATGAATTAGTGGACTTCACCGTAGGTCATGCATTGCTCTCCTTCATGAACGAATTTTTTGGGTATAACCAGATTCTGATGGCACCCGAGGATAGAGAGAAAATCGCCTTCACTATGCCATGGGGAACCTACTGCTACAGAGTGATGCCATTTGGGTTGAAGAATGCTGAGGCTACCTATCAAAGGGCTGCAACCACAATTCTACATGATATGATCCATAAAGAGGTCGAGGTATATATGGACGACATGATTGTCAAGTCTAAGGAAAAAGAGGGCCACTACACCGCCTTGAAGAAATTCTTCTAATGGATCAAAGAATACAAACTAAGATTGAATCCACAGAAGTGTACTTTCAGCGTAATAGCAGGGGAAATACTGGGTTTCTTGATCACACAAAGAGGCATCGAGGTAGATCCTTCCAAAATCAAGGCCATCCTAGAAATGCCACCACCAAGAACTGAAAATGAGGTGCGAGGCTTTCTAGGTAAAGTGCAATTCATAAAACTATGATAACCATGTCCCGTGTTGTGCTAATTAATCTTAATTATAGTTGTGATTATATGCTTGATATGGTTTTGTGTGATAATTACATGATTATATGTGTTTTTGTATTTTATTTGTTCACTGTAGGAAAATCTGTTTGATTTTCTACTTTAGAATTTAAATTGAAAGTTGTAGAGGCATCAGGAACTGAAATTGGCTACGTCATTGTGATTGGCATAATTTTTAGAGCCTATGGTGAAATTTAATTGAAAACTGTTTCGGAACGAATTAATTAGTTTAAACTGATTGAATTAAGTACCATTACTTAGCCCTAATCAAGTTTGATTAGGAAAGCTTATATAAGGAGGCCTATTACACTTAACTTCATTCTTTTGAGCTCAAATCTGAAAATCACACTCTAGAGAGAGAGATGGCCGGTTCTAGAGAGAGGAAAAGAAAGAATTGTGTATTTTAGCTCAAAGTTTATGAATTTGGAAGCTACACTCAGGGCTTAACTACATTTGTGAAGATTGGAGCTCCTAGGTGAGTAAATTCATGAGTTTGAGTTTGTGATTTTGTGAATTCAAGATTAAATAGTAATCAAGGGCATGAATTGAATTGATCATGATGAGATTGAAGTCTATATGCACATGTATGCATAGAATTGCCATGAATTGCCAAGATTTTGCATAATCAAGCATGAGGCATGTTGAATATGATGAATTGAGCACCAAATCATACATGCATGCATATTCCTAATGGATTCCATGTTTTTGAACATCATTTGTGCCATTTAAAGTGGAATTAGATTCAATAATTGACATGCATGAATGATCCATGGAGATATGAATTTTATGAAGTTGAATGAATGAGATTTGAAACTTATGAAGGGAACTCAAGATGATTTTGTAAATGGACCATCATTTTGAACAATTGGCCTCATGTTACTTATGTCCTCATGATATGTAATGTGTTCCCATGTTATTGAACCAAAAACATGAGTTTTGGGCCTTTGAATGCTAAGTTTGAACTTCAAGAACAATTCTGGAAATTTCAGAATTTGGCATGTCCGCTCGAGCGGGGGAAGGGCTGCTCGAGCGTGAAATGCTAGTTCCCAGAAGTTTTGCAGACGTGATGTCCGCTCGAGCGGGGAGAGTTATGCTCGAGTGTCCAGTCACACGTTTGACTCTTAGCTCGAGCGTCCAAAGTCACGCTCGAGATTAAAAATGAGGCAACCAATACTTTTGCAGACAAAAGGGGTCTGCTCAAGTGGGGAGCCCTGTTTCTGAAATTTTGAAAGGATGTTTGGTGTTTCATTTTCCATTCTCTTTCATTTCTAAGCACTCTTAGGCATGCATTGAGCATTGTAAATGGATTAAAAAGATAAGAAAGAGGCCTAAGAGGGGTGAATAAATTAAGAACGGATTGAATTGTTTGTGACCCGATGTGTGTTGTGATTTATGTAGGGTCGAGCACAAGGGCGAATCCACCGGCAGAATACTGTGACTAATATCTTCATAAAGATATTGGAAGTATGTTAATTGTCCAATTGCTTACTCCTATTTGAGTTCATAAGTTTGTTAATTTGAATTGTGGACGAACATTTGTCATACCATGAATGATTGGGCCAAAGGCCGTCGGACATGAATGATTAGGCCAAAGGCCGTCGGATATAATTGACTAGGCGAAAGGCCGTCGGACATGAATGAGATGGGCCAGAGGCCGTTTGATATGCTTGGGCTTGAAGCCGTCTAATGCACTAGATAAAACCATAAATGGGCCCAAGGCCGTCTGATATATGTATATCTGTTGCGAACTTCATTCATGTATCTTCTTTATTTGATATTATTCACTGGGCTTTCGTTCACTCTCATTTATGTGTATGTAGGTGAGCCAAGAGATGTTCAAACCCAACCTCGGTGAAGTATGTAATAAACAGTCAAAGTTTTGAGAAGTCAGCCCTAACGTCTCACGCACGAGACTTGTTTTTGCCCTTTTGTTCTTTTGTTATATCTTTGCTATGTGGGCGAAAACGTTGAACCACCTTTGTATATATGTTTTGTTTGGATGACTGTATGACTGAAAGTTCCTGGATATAGATTAACTCTATGGGTATGTGTGAGTTATTACGAAATATTTTTGGAATGATTTTGCTATAGCATGTAAGCATAGCTCTATGGACAAAGTTTTTATTCTTGCTTCCATTTTGGCCCCTTAACTCTGTTGAGATATGTCTGAGAATTGTTTGAGGCCGTAGGTAATCCCTGGATTACTGGCCAGTTATGACCTTAATCCATGGGGTGGGTTCGAGTCATGACAGAGTGGTATCAGAGCATGAGTTAATAACTCACACACTTGTCCAAATGAGCAATAAGTATCTAGAAAAGATCTAGGATGCATTCATGTGATAAGTATGAGTCTGAAAGCATCAAGAATGTGCTTAAATGCTTCAAGATGAATGATTATATGCTATATGTTTGTGATTTACTTACATTGCAAATTATTTGAATATGTATGCTTTTTGGTATATGCATACTTGTGAACCTTTTGTATAAAGAATAATGCAAGTCTAATCAAATGGTGAGAACGAGAGGTGATGAGATAGAGGAGTTCTCTACTACCAAAATGGATAAGATGGAAAGATTGATTCAGGAAATGGCAGAAACACTGAGGCAACAACAACAGTGGCAGCAACCACACCCTCTGTATCTTTCTCCAGTACCACCTGTCCAAGATCTCCAGAATGATGACCAAATAATAGCTCTCACCAAGGAATTTAAGAAAATGAAACCGCCACAGTTTCATGGGAGATTGGATTCGTTAAAGGCAGAAGCATGGGTCCTTGGAATAGAAAAGTTATTTAAAGTGTTTCCTTGCCTAGAAACACATAAAGTAATGCTAGCCACTTTTACTCTTGAAGATGAGGCAAGAAGGTGGTGGATGCTAATGCATGAAAACAATAAGGATATTGATTGGGCCCGATTCCTGGAAATGTTCTATGAAAAATATTTTCCATACTGTGTTCTTGACAGAAATGTGTCGGACTTCATGGAACTTAAACAGAACATCATGACAGTAGCTGAGTATGAGGCCAAGTTCACTAAATTGGCCAGATTTTCACCACATGTGGTCGATGCCGACTATAAGAAAGCAAGACATTTTAAAGGAGGGCTTTGAGATGATGGCCCCGTTTGGTGTAGCTGTTAAAACAGCTTATAGATTATAGCTTAACAGATTATAGATTATGACTTTAATCAGAAGTTGTTAATCTGTTTGGTGTAGTTGTTGGATTATAGATTTAAGTTGCTAAGTAGTGTTTGTTAAATAAGCTGTGAAATAGCTTTTTTAATTAATTTTTATTTTTTGTTTGTCTACATTTCTCATAAAAAAAATAATAATAATCTATAGTCCATTTGAGTCTTTTTCTATTTTTAAAAAAATAAAAAATAAAAAAATTTAAGAGTATAACCATAAATTAACATGTCCACAGCAGAAGCTGATAATCAGAAGCAAGGGGTGAACAGCTTCTCAGAATTAGCTTTTTTGAGTTAAAATAAGCTGTTTGAAATAAGTTTAACCAAACAGTCCAAAATAATTTTTTCAAAGCTAAAAGCCATAAGTTGGCTCTGAAAAGCTAAAACAAACACCCCCGATATCTTAGAAAGGGTGAATGTTCTCAAGCTGGAGACCTATATTGAGGTGCTGGATCGGGCCATAATATTAGAAGCTAACATAGTTAGACATGCCAAATCAACAACTGACTGAAAAGGTGGTAAAAGGCAAGGCTTCTTTTCGAAGAAGAAATTTTCGAAGAAGCAGAATACGGGCTTCTCAACTACTTCTAATTCTTCTTGAGATACATCTCCAATGTGCAATATTTATAGTAAAAGGCATCGCGGGGTTTGTTATCGTGTGTCAGGAGCTTGTTTTAAGTGTGAAAAAACAGGGCATATGACCAGAGATTGTAATCAGAATAGTGAAAAATTAGCTGCTAGCTCGACTACAACGATCCCAAAATCAGGAAATACTACGAGATCTACTACCACTGGAGATACCGTGAGGCAAGGGCGAGTTTTTACGCTTGTTCCAGGTCATACACGGAATGCTGAAGTCGTTGTCTCAGGTACTATCTCTATATGTAATCAGGATGCTTTTGTATTAATTGACTCTGGATCAACACACTCTTTCGTAACTTGTGCATTTGCATCTAGACTGAGTAGACCTCTAGAATCATTGCCATATTTGCTATGTGTATCTGCTCCATCCGGGGAATCTTTGTTGTGTGCATCTGTATATTGATTTTGTGACATGCGTATTGGGAATGCTATTCTGTATATGGATTTGTTGCCCTTGGACTTTAGACATTTTGATGTAATTTTGGGCATGGATTGGTTAACTAAATATTGTGCCACCATTGATTGTATAACGAAACGAGTCGTACTTAAACCACTGGAACAAGAAGAAATTGTGTTTGTGGGTAACGGGGTAGTGCCTCCACCTTACCTGATATCTGCAATGAAAGCATGTAAATTGATTAAGAAAGGGTGCCAGGGTTATTTGTGTTGTGTGCTATTTGAACAAATTGTGAATGTAGAATTGAATAGTATCCCTATTGTTAGTGAGTTTCTAGATGTATTCCCAGATGAATTGCCAGGAGAATTAGTTGACAGGGAAATAGAGTTCACCATTGAGGTTGTGCCAAGCACCTAGCCTATCTCTAAAACTCCCTACAGAATGGCTGCTGCTGAAATGAAAGAACTGAAAGAACAGTTGCAAGACCTTCTTGACAAAGGGTTTATACGACCCAGTACTTCACCATGGGGTACACCGGTGTTATTTGTGAAAAAGAAAGACGGAACCTTACGCTTGTGTATTGACTACCGAGAATTGAATAAGGTGACAACAAAGAATAAATATCCCTTACCTCGTATGGATGACTTGTTTGACTAGTTGTAGGGATCACAAGTGTTTTTCAAAATTGATTTGAGGTCCGGGTATCACCAATTGAAAGTAAAAGTAGAAAATATTGAGAAAACTGCATTTTGAACAAGGTATGGCCATTATGAATCTCTCGTTATGTCATTTGGGGTGACTAATGCTCCTGCAGCATTTATAGACCTAATAAACCAAATTTTTTAAACCTACCTTGGTGAATTTGTTGTAGTTTTTATTGATGATATTTTGATATACTCAAAGAATAGACTTGAACATGAACAACATCTGAGGACTTTTTTGCAAACACTTAGGGAAAAGAAATTATTTGTCAAACTAAAGAAATGTGAATTTTGGTTAGATGAAGTTATCTTCTTAGTGTATGTTATCAACAAGGAGGGAATTTCAGTGGACTCGCAGAAAATAGAGGCAATTTTGAATTGGCCTACATCGACAAATGTAACAGAGGTCCACAGCTTCATGGGCTTAGCTGGGTACTACAGAAGGTTTGTGAAGGACTTTTCAAAAATAGTCGTGCCTCTTACCCAACTGACACGCAAAGGACAACCGTTTGAATGGAACGACAAAAGACAATCTGCCTTTTATGAACTAAAAACGAGACTGACCACTGTACCAATATTGACATTACCCACAGGTACGAAAAACTTTGTAATTTTCAGTGATGCGTCTAATAAGGGTTTGGGTTGTGCATTAATGCAGAATGGAAGGGTGATTGCCTACGCCTCTCGGCAGTTGAGGCCACATGAGAAGAACTACCCAACGCATGATTTAAAATTGGCCGCAGTGGTGTTTGCTTTGAAAATCTGGCGGCACTACTTGTATGGGGCAAAGTGTGAAGTTTACACGGATCACAAAAGCCTAAAGTACTTCTTTACATAGAAAGAGCTAAATATGCGACAAAGAAGATGGCTTGAATTGATAAAGGATTACGATCTTCAAATTCAGAACCACCCCGAGAAAGCCAATACAGTTGCCGATGCCTTGAGCAGGAAATCGACAGGGAATTTAGCTTGCTTGCTTACTGAACAGAAGGAAATTATACTAGATTTTGAGAGAACCGGGATTGAAGTCTTATTACACGAGCAAACTGGGTTGGTCGCTGTTATTTCAGTTGAACCAGCGATGATTACTGAAATTAAGCAAAGGCAAAAGGAGGATGAATTCCTCAAGAAAGTGATTGATGAATTTGAGGCAAGTCTGAAAGCAGAGTTCAGCATTGAAAGTGAAGTATTGAGATTTTGAAACCAAATTTGTGTCCCAAATGTTCCGGAACTAAAGAAGAGAATTCTAGATGAAGCCTATAAATCAATGTTTGCTATGCATCTGGGTAATAACAAAATGTATCGGGATTTGAAGCAAAGCTATTGGTGACCCAAAATGAAGAAAGAAATTGCAGAGTATGTGTCCAAGTGCCTTCAATGTCAGCAAGTTAAAGTTGAACACCAAAAATCGGGGGGTCTACTTCAACCTCTCTCTATTCCTGAATGGAAATGGGGGCATGTGACTATGGACTTTGTTGTTGGTCTACCTCGAACTCCTCGAGGCATGGACTCCATTTGGGTTGTAGTTGATAGACTGACTAAGTCTGCACATTTTCTACCTGTTAAAACTACATTTGATGCTTATCGACTGGCTACTATACACGGAGTCCCAGTATCTATTGTCTCGGATAGAGATCCAAAATTTGTGTCTAGATTGTGGAAAAGTTTGCAAAAAGCTGTAGGGACAGAATTGAGGTTTAGTACCGTATTCCATCCACAGATAGACGAGCAATCAGAATGGACAATATAAACCTTAGAAGATATGTTAAGAATGTGTGCCTTGGATTTTCAAGGGAGTTGGGAAGATTATTTGCCACTAGCAGAATTTGCAAACAATAACATCTTCCACTCCAGCATCGGTATGGCACTATACGAGGCTTTATATGGTAGAAAGTGTAGATCACCAATTTGTTGGACGGAAGTCGGGGATAGGGCTTTACTTGGGCTTGAAATTGTGCAAGACACTTCCGAGAAGATCAAAATTATTCAACAAAGGCTCAAAACTGCTCAGAGTCGACAAAAGAATTATGCAGATGTTCGAAGAAGACCTCTTGAATATGAGGTTGGTGATCATGTGTTTATTCGTGTGACACCGATGAAGGGCCAAGTAAGATTTGGAAAGAAAGGTAAATTGTCGCCCCATTACATTGGGTCATTTCAAATTCTGAAAAGACTTGGTCCCGTTGCTTATCGAGTCGCTTTGCCACCGGGATTCGAACGAATACACAGTGTATTCCACGTATCAATGTTGAAGGGTTATTTTCGAGATCCGTTTCATGTGATTGATTATCACCGGATAGCTCTTGATGAAAATATGGAATACGCAGAATGGCCGGAACGAATCATTGACTGACAAGTGAAACAGTTGAGAAGCAAGTCCATCTTGATGGTGAAAGTAGAATGGAAAGAACACTATGGGACAGACGCTACATGGGAAAAAGAGGATGAAATGTGACTACACTATCCATATTTGTTTCCAGACGAAGGTAAAATAAGTTTGGAGGACCAAACTTCATAAAGGAGGGAAGACTATGATAACCCTGTCCCGTGTTATGCTAATTAATCTTAATTATGGTTGTGATTATATACTTGATATGGTTTTGTGTGATAATTACATGATTATATGTGTTTTTGTATTCTATTTGTTCACCTTAGGAAAATCTGTTTGATTTTCTACTTTAGAATTTAAATTGAAAGTTATAGAGGCAGCAGGAACAGAAATTGACTACGCCATTGTAATTGGCATAATTTTTAGAGCCCATGGTGAAATTTAATTGAAAACTGATTCGGAACGAATTAATTAGTTTAAACTGATTGAATTAAGTACCATTACTTAGCCCTAATCAAGTTTGATTAGGAAAGCTTATATAAGGAGCCCTATTACACTTAACTTCATTCTTTTGAGCTCAAATCTGACAATCACACTCTACAGAGAGAGAGAGGGCCAGTTCTAGAGAGAGGAAAAGCAAGAATTGTGTATTTCAGCTCAAAATTTGTGAAGTTGGAAGCTACACTCAAGACTGAACTACTTTTGTGAAGATTAGAGCTCCTAGGTGAGTAAATTCATGAGTTTGAGTTTGTGATTTTGTGAATACAAGATTAAATAGTAATCAAGGACATGAATTGAATTGATCATGATGAGATTGAAGTCTATATGCACATGCATGCATAAAATTGCCAAGATTTTGCATAATCAAGCATGAGGCATGTTGAATATGATGAATTGAGCACCAAATCATACATGCATGCATATTCCTAGTAGATTCCATGTTTTTGAACATCATTTGTGCCATTTAAAGTGGAATTAGAGTCAATAATTGACATGCATGAATGATCCATGGAGATATGAATTGTATGAAGTTGAATGCATGAGATTTGAAACTTATGAAGGGAACTCAAGATGATTTTGTGAATGGACCATGATTTTGAACAATTGGCCTCATATTACTTATGTCCTCATGATATGTAATGTGTTCCCACGCTATTGAACCAAAAACATGAGTTTTGGGCCTTTGAATGCTAAGTTTGAACTTCAAGAATAATTCGAGAAATTCCAGAATTTGGCATGTCCACTCGAGCGGGGGAAGGGCCGCTCGAGCGTGAAATGTTAGTTCCCAGAAGTTTTGCAGACGTGATGTTTGCTCGAGCAGGGAGAGTTACGCTCGAACGTCCAGTCACACGTTTGACTCTCAGCTCAAGTGTCCGAAGTCACGCTTGAGCGTAAAAATGAGGCAACCAATACTTTTGCAGACAAAAGGGGTCTGCTCGGGGAGCCCTGTTTGGTGTTTCATTTTCTGTTCTCTTTCATTTCTAAGCACTCTTAGGCATGCATTGAGCATTGTAAATGGATTAAGAAGATAAGAAAGAGGCCTAAGAGGGGTGAATAAATTAAGAACGGATTGAATTGTTTGTGACCCGATGTGTGTTATGATTTATGTAGGGTCGAGCACAAGGGCGAATCCACCGGCAGAACACTGTGAGTAATATCTTAGTAAAGATATTGGAAGTATGTTAATTGTCCAATTGCTTACTCCTATTTGAGTTCATAAGTTTGTTAATTTGAATTGTGGACGAACATTCGTCATACCATGAATGATTGGGCCAAAGGCTGTCGGATATGAATGATTGGGCCAAAGGCTGTCGGACATAATTGATTGGACCAAAGGTCATCAGACATAAATGATTGGGCGAAAGGCCATCAGACATAATTGATTGGGCCAAAGGCCGTCGGATATAATTGACTGGGCCAAAGGCCGTCGGACATGAATGAGATGGGCCAGAGGCCGTTTGATATGCTCAGGCTTGAAGCCGTCTAATGTACTAGATAAAACCATAAATGGGCCCAAGGCCATCTGATATATGAGTATCTATTTCGAACTCCATTCATGTATCTTCGTTATTTGATATTATTCATTAGGCTTTCGCTCACTCTTATTCATGTGTATGTAAGTGAGCCAAGAGATGTTCAAACCCAGCCTCGGTGAAGTATGTGAGAAACAGTCAAAGTTTTGAGAAGTCAGCCCTAACGTTTCACGCACGAGACTTGTTTTTGCCCTTTTGTCTTTTGTTATATCTTTGCTATGTGGACAAAAACGTTGAATCACCTTTGTATATATGTTTTGTTTGGATGACTGTATGACTAAAAGTTCCTGGATATAGATTAACTCTATGGGTATGTGTGATTTATTACAAAATATTTTTGGAATGATTTTGCTATATCATGTAAACACAGCTCTATGGACAAAGTTTTTATTCTTACTTCCGTTTTAGCCCCTTAACTCTGTTGAGATATGTCTGAGAATTGTTTGAGGCTGTAGGTAATCCCTTGATTACTAGCCGGTTATGACCTTAATCCATGGGGGCGGTTTGGGTCATGACAAAGACAGTTTATTTCTAAATTAACCTTGACTTGTGAACCACTATTTGGTCTCCTAAAGAAAGGAAAAAAATTCTGATGGGATAATCGATGTCAATTCGCTTTTGAGCAAATCAAGAAGTACCTTCAAAATCTGCCTGTGTTGTCGCTACCAGAGTCGGGGAAGCCCTTGATTTTGTATCTGTTAGTAACGGACACAACAATAGGATGCATGCTTGCTTAGGAATCTGAGGATAGGGTGGAGAAAGCCCTCTACTATTTGAACAAGAAAATGCTGGATTATGAGACCCGCTACGCTCCGCTGGAGAAAGTTTTCTTAGCCTTGGTATGGACTACCAGGAAGTTGAGGCATTACTTGTTAGCGCACTCCGTAATTCTAGTTTTGAGATTAGATCCCATCAAATATCTCTTTGAGAAACCAGCGCTTACAGGTAGGGAAGCCCGTTGGTTGCTTCTCCTTTTTGAATTTGATCTAAAGTATGTCACTCGCAAGTCGGTCAAAAGGAGAGCTGTAGCAGAGCTCCTGGCAGATGATTCGGTAGAAGGGGATGAAATGGTAGAATACCTGTTCCCTGATGAAGCAATTCTGCAAGTCGAGGAAGAGACTTGGATAATGTACTTTGACGGAGCGTCTAATCAATACGATTATGGGATAGGGGTGTTGCTGATAGCACTCGACAATTCCTATATATCCTTAGCCTTCAAACTCCGATTCAAGGTATCCAATAACGAAGCAGAATATGAGGTGTGTATCGCTAGTTTGGAAGCCGCCCTAGAACTAGGGGCAAAAAGGTTGGACGTAACTGGGGACTCGAACCTAGTTGTGTCTCAAGCAAAAGGAGATTAGAAGGTCAAAGAAGAAAAGATGAAGATCTATCACCAGACCTTGGATGTTCTGATTCCTAGGTTTGAGAAGTTGACTTTCATGCATCTACTAAGAGAGAACAATAGGTTCGCTAACGTCTTGTCAACTCTATCTTCTATGATAGACATCTCGTTGGGAGTCCGAATGTGTCCGATCATCATTGGGCAGAGGTATATGCCGGCCTATGAGACTATCGCCGCAATTGATGTAGTGCAAGATCGAAACCCTTGGTTCTATGATATCTGAAACTTCTTGGAAAATGAGGTTTATCCACCAGGGGCAAATGCCAAAGACAAGAGGGCAATACGGCGGATGGCCGTTCAATTTATCATCTGTAGAGGTAAACTGTACAAGAGGGGTCATCTGGGGATGCACAAGTTGTGTATCGAAGCAGAGGAATCAAAGTGCCTAATGGAGGCCATCCATGGGAGAGAGTGCAGAGTGCATATGAATGAAGTAATGTTAGCCTGGAAGATTCTCAGGCAAGGTTACTACTGGTCTACCATGGAGGAGGATTGTATTGGTTTTGTTCGGTGATACCACAAATGCCAAATTCATGTTAATCGCATGAATATCCCATTGTCAAAGCTGTACAACATAACTTCACCATGGCCTTTCTCAGTTTGGGGAATCGACGCCATTGGCGCAACCACACCGAAAAGGTCAAATGAGCATGAATACATTATGGTGGCAATTGATTACTTCACAGAGTGGGTGGAAGCCCAGTCTTACGCAGTGTTGAAAGCAGCACATGTGGCTAAGTTCATCCGAAACAATATCATTTGCCGATATGGAGTCCCAAACGAGATCATTTCAGATAATGGCTCTCATTTCAAGAAAGAAGTGATAGACTTGTTGGACAAATACAACGTGGCTTTCTATAAATCATCTATATACCGGCCGCAAACTAACGGAGCTGTTGAGGCCGCCAACAAGAACATCAAGCATATTTTGCAAAAAAATGGTTGAGACCTACAAGGACTGGCTAGAGAAATTGCCAATCGCACTCTGGGGCTATAGAACTTCAATCCAGATGTCTTCAGGGGCAACTCCTTATTCTCTTGTCAATGGGATGGAAGTTGTTCTGCCAATCGAAATAGAAATCCCGTCGCTGCGAGTCATGGCTAAGTGTCAAATAACAGAGGTGGACTGGAAGCAGAGTAGGTTCGAAGAACTGATGTTGTTTGATGAGAGAAGGCTGAAAGCATTGTGCCATGTTCAGGGTTATCAACGTAGGATTGCTAGAGCTTTTAACAAGAAGGTTAAGTCCCAGAATCTCAAAGAAAGGGATTTGGTGCTGAAAGACAACCGAGCTCCCATCCATGACCCTAAAGGCATGTTCAGACCCAATTGGACTAGTCCTTACATCATCAAAACTATCTGGCCAGGTGGAGCTGTTATTCTCATGGACCTGGATGACCTAGAATTTTCCCAACCGATCAACATGGACAAGTTAAAGAAATACTATCCCTGAAAGGCTCGCTAGGCCAAAAATTCGGAAGGGCGACCTAGGCAAAAGTTAGAGCATAAAAAATTGGAAATAAAGAAAAACTGAGCTCGCAAGGTTGAAAACCCTAAAGGGCGGTCATGGAAAAGGTTAGAGCGCAAAAAGAGAGTGTTAATACTCGAGTGAACCTGAACTGAACTACATAAAGCCTGATTTCCGTCTACGGGATATGTAGACAACTTCATCCTGATGTCCAGCCGTAAACACCTCCAAATCAACTGTCTTGTCCATGTGTCTGATCAGGTCATCTTCATCTGTTCTTTATCTAAAAGTTTGGTTGTGATCCTCACTATGAGAGAAAAGCTGGTTACAGTACTGAGCAGTGTTATTCAGTTAAGGGGCAATCTGTGATCTTTGGATTCGGGGTTGTACATCTCAATGATCGATTCCGTGCGTGTCAAGTGGTGATGCTTTTTGAAAATGGTTTTGAAAAGTTTTGATAAAAGTTGATTTTGCTCAAATTTTAGTTTTTACAACTTAGACCATTTTTGGACCAAAAGGAAAATTTTCAGTGCTCACAACTTTAATTTCATTGATTTCAATACAAAGTTCTCCAACTCTCGATACAAATAAAAGTTGCTTTTATTACATTCAGAAAACTTGAAAAATAAAGATCAAAGCAATAAACTAGGGGCATAGATGAGTCAGGTGCTCTTGCGTCCCCCGTTCGTGCTCGTGGAAGCTTTTGATGCCAAAGTGGGCCCGGTTCATGTCTCATCCTCGAACGAAGTCAGGCACTCACCAGAAAGGGCGCAACTAAAATTAGGGGCAGGAGCCAAAAGCTCTCTCGAACTCCAAGCAGTGAGGTATCTGGCCAAATGTGAACCCTGAATAGGGAACGAAACCGGGTACTCTACCCCCTCTTCTAGGCAAATCTGATCATATCCAAACTAACATTTGAACTAGAACAAAAAGTAGAATACATAGTGTGTTAGGCCGATCAGCTGAATGCCAGGTTGCCGAGTCATGTTGTAGTTCATTTCGGTCAAATTAAGCAAGGGGCAACGCCAAGCAATGTCAGCAACAGACTTGTTACACATCCAATAGCACCACCATCCCTCATTCAGGAAATCCACTAGTTGTTGGCAGAAGAAGTACACTCGAGCTGAGTATGCAGGGCAAGAGTCCACTACATTTAGCTTGTCCATAAGCCACACTTGGGAAGGGATGAAAGAAAAGAAAGATGTATGTTGAGAGAAAAGTAAGAAAAAGGCTTTGAGAGAAAAACAAAGCAAGAGTGCCGAGTGATATGAGAAACACATATTAGAAAGGGTAGGAAACATTACCTGAAGAAGTAGTGGACTGCCTGGGAACTTGGTCGTCTCTTTTCGATGGAAGGCGTCTAAGCCTATCAAAGTCTCGGCCAGCACTAAGCCAATGCAACTCTTGCCCTTTTTCAAACCTTAGGCCTCTTCGACTAGTCGAATGCTAGACCCGCTGAAACTAGGGGCAAGAAGGAAGTGAGCCAGCATGCACAAGCAAAGGGCGTGTTGCCTAAAACCCTGCCAAAGAAGGTCGCCTCGGTCACCGACCTCAGAAAATCGATTAATCAGATTGGGAATATCCAGCTCTCCGTTGTGGACCAAGGATCGAGCCTCGTGTAGAGTAAGCCCACACATCCGTCCCAAAGCTTGGATGTGGCAGAAACGGGGCTGAAGTATGATTTTCTTGTTGCGCAGAGATTCCATTAGTGCCTCAAATTCTTCGATTGTCGGGCATATCTCTTGTCCCCTAAAGCTAAAGACGTGTGTAATCGGGTTCCAACATCTAGTCGCGTCATGAAGGAACGAAAAACAAAGCGGAGAATGACTCAGTGGGAAAAGTGCATTTATGCCGAAACCCCAGAAATTCACCTTTTCTAAGCCATCTAAAGTCGCAATCCAATCTAAGAGTTTTTCGATGAAAAATGGCTCCATTTGTGAAGAATTTGTAGCTGAATTGAAGAAATTATGAAACTCAACCTTTTGTAGAAGATAAGGTAGTGAGTGGAAGCCAGGTGTCAGCAATCTAGAGGTCTTGCACATTGATGGCCAGCAGGTAGCCGGCAAGCCACATTGGTGGCTGGCAAGGGACATTAGTGGCCGACAGGACACCTTTCATGGCCGGTATGTGCCGGCAACCCCTACTTGTGGCTGGCAATCTCTCACTCTAACATGTTGTCCTCCTTTGTGCAGAACAATGCTGAAAGCATGTGTTTTGTTCTGCTCTTTGTGTGTCTTGAGGTCTTGTTTTGAGTCCTTTTGGTTTTTAACAAGTTTGTTGAGTTTGTATCTTTGTTGTGTTGTTTTGTTTATCAAGTTGCTAGTCGGTTCATTACCTGATTAAGACTTTGTTTCAATCAAAAGTGCTCTTGGCCGTTTCCATTCCATGTCCATTCCATGCTTTGTGGTGCTCATGACGTAAAATACAACACTTTTTCATAAAAACTGGTTTTCATTCCGATCATATTTATTTTTACAAAAAGTGGAGTACAAGTTTTTTAAAGCAAATAAAACCTGTTTGAAGCTATACAATATGCTAAAACCATAAACAAAAAGAAACTAAGCAAAAATACAAAAATCAGCGCTAGTCGCCTCAGGCTTGAGAAGCCTTCTTCGTCCTCTTCCTCGGAGGAGAGGACTCTAGGCACTGTCTCCTTTGGCGCCACTATCTGAACCTGGACCAAAACCCGAGCCGGCGTCATCTCCGCTCCCTGCCTCAGAGCTCGCCTCGGCATCGCCTTTACTCTTAGAACTCGAGCCGGCGTCATCATCTCCACTCTTAGATGACTCTGAATGCTGACTCCCTGCCTCCTCAGAGCCGCTCGTCTCAGCATCATCATCATTTAAAATAGGCTCTGAAGGACTGCTCTCGGCTTGGGTGCCCCTAGCTCTGCCTCGGTCGCGTGCCAGAGCCTGTCTTTCTCTCTTTCCTGCTGCTGGAGGAGGTACTGCTAGTGCAGGTGCTGCAGCTGTCGCTGGTGCCATCAGTATGGATGGAATCTGAAAAGATAGTTGTCACATGTCAGCCACAGTATGCGTATCAAATGCAAGCATAGTATGCAGAATGAGTGTATGCAGAAGTCAGATACAGTGTATAAGTGCAGTGTGTCGGATGTGGTGTATCGATGCAGCATATCAATGCAGTTTGGGAAGTTTTCAATTGAGATGTCAATGTCAGTGTGTCAGTGGAAATTTGAGGCCTGGAATGAAAAACTGAAGAAGTTACCTGAATACCGTAGAGGCCGAGCAGCGCCTTTCTCCTCTATACTATCCCTATCAGAGAAGCTATCAGCTCGAGAGCGCCTCCTGTATACACGATGGATACCTGTAAATGCAGTTTGAATGATCAGTATCTGTAAATGAACATATCTGAAATGAAGTGCGGAGTACAAGTGGTAGAGAGTAGTCCATACTTGAGTCGGGCCTTGAGCCCCGACAAACTCATAACCAGTCATTGCAGGCTTAATCGGAATCTAGTAAGACTCTCCGCTGTGTCGCCAACAAGTTAGCGTGGTAGGAAGCTCTGGCCAATCAGTCCTATGCCTCGCCCGAGAAGCCCTTCTGCCACGGGCCCTACTCGCCCGGGTCACTCTAGGCCTCTCTCTCGCGGCAGGCGCTCTCGCCTTCTCACCTCCACGAACGCCGATCAAAGGCGGCATCAGATGTGTCTGGATGAAGGCTGCATAGTCCCCCTCCGCTCGGAAGTAGTCAACGTCCAGGCCTACCATAAACTGGATGACCCCTTCAACAGATAGGCCATCTGCAGATCGCATGGACTCTGGCGGAGCCGTAAGGATGATCAGGTCAGACAGGCCCATAATCTGGTGCACGAAGCGCTCGCCCAGGCCCGGCAGACTGGGCCCTCGAGTAGAATGTAGTAGCGAGAAATGGCCTAAGCTCCGGTGAACTGGTCTCGAACCCTGACTAGCATCGTGGCCCATGGCTGCCACATGATCTACAAATGGAAATTGTACAAGATCATTAGTCGCTTTCAGTTGCTAAATGTATGAATCAGAACAGTTTCAAAGCAAAAATAACTGTGTTTCGGATTACCTCATGGGCAACTACTGTGTCGAAGTAATGCCTGAAGAATGTAAAGGGCTCACGGGTCCTACGGTGGAGCCGGCCATCATATCTTCGCGAATAAGGGACTGCCAATGGAAGCTCCTCTACAGGCTCCGAGGCGAGAGTCGAAAAATATGCATATACCCATAACTGCGGGGAAAATGCAGTGGTAATTGATCAATACAGTATTTAGCAGATGCAAAAAATACAAAGTAGAAAGCACGGTGTATGAATAGTGTTGAGCAGATACAAAAAGTGCAAAGCAGAAAGCACGTGTGTTGAAACAGATATAAAGCAGAAACTGTAAAGAAATTGTAAAGTGCTAAGAGGGAATTGAGATGTGTACCTCTCAGGCTCGCCAATAGCCTCCAATCAAGTCTCCGAGGGAATTGAGATGTGTACCTCTCAAGCTCGCCAGTAGCCTCCAATCAAGTCTCCCCGCAGACGGGAGGTAGAGCTCATGTATCCGTATAAAGTGGTGAGGCCAGCTTCACCCCAGTCATAAAAACGAACCCGAAGGAAGGTCACTAGGCACTCAACAAATCTAGGCCTATGGTGTTCCACTTGTTCAAAAATAAGGTGGTACCGAAGACGAACATTAGGAAGCCCTTGGCGTACTGCTCGATCTCCTCTATTGTCTCGGGCTTGCTCCCTCTGAATCGCTCAGTGAACCAGGTGTATCTGACCATGCCCGTTCGGTATATAGGTGGATGTGCTCCTAGCAGCTCGAACTAGGCTACCTCCCACTCCTCCATATCTATATTGAGAGGGAGCGGATCGCCCTCTACGTCTAAGCTGGTGATCATGGCGAAATCGTAAGGAGTTATCATCATCTCTCCTGTGGTGGAAAAATGGAAGGAGTTAGTGGTATCCCACCACCTCTCCATGAGCGCTCCTAGGAGACGACAACTCGCGACAACCCGAGTCAAGCCAAATCAGAATAGGTCAAAGCCAGCCTCATCAATGATGTCTCGAACTCCAGCTTGGAGCTCGACATACCAGTCTTGAGTGGTCGTAGCATCGTAGCCTCTGGAGACGCGAGACTCGCCTTGTGGCAGAGAACAGATGCAACAGATAAAGAACGGATGAATTATACAAAACAGTGATGATAGTATAGTCAAATGAGAGGTAGTATAGGAAATGCTAGAAAAGAGAGGCAGAAATGCATGAAAACAGTGTTCGTACCTCAACGGTAATGGCTGACAAGTGAGAAGTCGACTCCCTCAGCAGGAGGTCCTCCGGTGCGCTATGAGCAAACTCAGTAAAGCTCCGGATCGAAAGGCCATACCCTCAGCGGTAGCGGCTCTGGCTTGGCCTCAGGCTCGAACTCTGCCTCTAGGTTGGCCTCAAGGTCAGCTACCAGCGCCTCTACCTTGGGAACAGGTGGAACTACTGGGGGAATCTCAGGAGGAGCCCCATCATGAGAAATCTCGCCTGCCATCTGAAAATGGGTGCGAAGTAGGTGAAAAAGGGAAGAAAAATGCCACAAAGAAGGTAAACTTAGAAAAAGTCAACTCTATGAGAGAGAAAATAAAGAAAAAAGTCAAAGCTGGGAAAAGTGCACAAAACTTGAGAGAAACTCGAGAGAAACTCAAGGAGAACAAGCCTAGAATGGTGGAAATGAGGAAAGAAGCACCGAAATCAAATTTCAATCGGTTCAAAGTGAAGGAAACAAAGAGGGCTTAGCGAATCAACTTCGCGTGGGGCGTTGGAAAACGCATAGAAAGTGTAAATCTAGAGAGAATGAGTGCCTAGAGAAAGAGGGAGAAAGATTTCGGACCTAAAGAAGTGAGGAAATAAAGTATGAAGGTGTGTATTTAAAGACCCGAGCCAAAAGGTCAAATTTGCCTCCGCACTGCCATCGATGGCTGGCAGGTGGCCAACAAGGCTTACCAGTGGCCGGCACCTGGCCGGTAGCCTCCCCTTGTGGCCGGCAGGTGTCCTCTGGCCTCCCCTGTGGTCATGATGTTGTTTTGTGTCCTTGGTTTCCACGAAATGCATAGATTTTTCACTGTTTGGTTCAATTTGTCTCTACGAAAGCTTTAAACTGTTTTTTCGGTGGACGATGTTCATCACTTGTCAACATGAACGAGGTGTATCCTTTAAATATATTGTAGCTCTTCCGAGAGGTAAGTCGAAAGTTACCGTGCATGACTATGCATTTTCACGTTGTTACATGAATATGCATTTCACTTCTTTGCGTAGAACATGCATTTCATATATGTTGTTACATAAAACATGTATTTCACGCATATTGTATGCGCGTCTTGCATCCGTTATGAATCATGCATGAAATATGCATTCGCTCTTGAATCATGCATGGAATATGGTTTCGCTCTTGAATCACGCATAGAATATGCTTCTGTTTTTGTTTATTTCGCATAGAACATGCCATTGACATTGTATCTTGATTATTTGTTTCACATAGAACATGCCATTGCCATTGTATCTCAGTTGTTTGTCTTTCATAGAACATGCATTCTTACTGTGTCACACTTGTAAATTCCTTTCTTACACATGCACGATATTGTATGTACGGTTCATTCATGCACGATATTGTATGTACGGTTCATTCAGAGGAGTTCCAGTTAAAATCATTCGTGCTACATTCGGATCGCTCGAATCCCATCATTCGAGGTTAAAAACACTCGGGTGCGCCCGATGTTCACACCACTCTTCCTCTTCTCGTATGAGACGCATTAGGACTATTTTCTTTAGTTAAAAACATTCGGGTGCGCCCAATGTTCACACCACTCTTCCTCCTCTCGCGTGAGAAACGTTAGGATTGTTTTCTTCAGTTAAAAACATTCGGGTGCGCCTAGTGTTTACCACTCTTCCTCATCTCACATGAGACGCGTTAGGATTATTTGCTTTGGTTAAAAACATTCGGGTGGGCCGAGTGTTCACATCACTCTTCCTCTTCTCGCGTGAGACGCATTAGGATTGTTCCCTTCGGTTAAAAACATCGGGTGCACCCGATGTTCACACCACTCTTCCTCATCCGTGTGAGACGCGTTAGGATTGTTTGCTTCGGTTAAAAACATTCGGGTACGCCCGGTGTTCACACCACCCTTTGGTTAAAAACATTCAGGTGCGCCCAGTGTTCACACCACTCTTCCTTCTCTCACATGAGACGCATTAGGATTGTTTGCTTCAGTTAAAAACATTCGGGTGCACCCGGTGTTCACACCACTCTTCCTCCTCTCGTGTGAGACGCATTAGGATTGCTTGCTTCGGTTAAAAACATTTAGGTGGGCCTGGTGTTCACACCACTCTTCCTCCTCTCGCGTAAGATGCATTAGGATTGTTTGCTTCGGTTAAAAACATTCGGGTGCGCTCGGTGTTCACACCACTCTTCCTCCTCTCGCGTGAGACACGTTAGGATTGTTTTCTTCGATTAAAAACATTCAGCTGCGCCCAATGTTCACACCACTCTTCCTCCTCTCATGTAAGACGCGTTAGGATTGTTTGCTTTGGTTAAAAACATTCGAGTGCGCCCGGTGTTCACACCACCCTTCGGTTAAAAATATTCAGGTGCGCCTGGTGTTCACACCACCCTTCCTCCTCTCGCGTGAGACGCATTAGGATTGTTTGCTTCGGTTAAAAACATTTGGGTATGCCCGGTGTTCACACCACCCTTCGGTTAAAAACATTCGGGTACACCCGGTGTTCACACCACCCTTCGGTTAAAAACATTCCGGTGCGCCCGGTATTCACACCATCCTTCGATTAAAAATATTCGGGTGCACCCGGTGTTCACACCATTCTTCCTCCTCTCGCATAAGACGCATTAGGATTGTTTTCTTTGGTTAAAAACATTCGGATGCGCCCGGTGTTCACACTACTCTTCCTCCTCTCGCATAAGACGCATCAGGATTGTTCCCATCAGTTAAAAACATTCGGGTGCGCACGGTGTTCACACCACTCTTCCTCATCTCGCATGAGACGCGTTAGGATTACAAATTGGTTAAAAACATTTGGGTGCGCCCAGTGTTCACACCATTCTTTTTCTCCTTCTGCGCGCAATGCGTTAGGATCTCGGTTGAGACCTCGGGTGTGTCCGACGATTACGTTACCCTTCGCCTTTCCTGCGTGATGCATAGTTAAGCTTTGATTTTCTTACTTCCTTTCTGTATGAAATGTGATTTGGTTTGTGTTTCTCACACATGGGATGTTTATTTAATTACTTCTTTTCGTGATTGGAATTGTTGTTCCTTGTTTCAGTTAAATGTGGCATTTCTTTGCATTGCATTTGCATTCAAATGTTTCATCGTATAGCCTCATTGCATGATCATAAGTTATGTTCTTGCATGCATATCATTTGCATCACCCCAGAACTACGCTGGTTTGATTCCTTGCAAAGGGATACGTAGGCAGCCTGTGGGCACAACCATTTATTTTTGCCTTGATTGTTTGTCCAAGTCTTACGGCCTCGTCATAATGGGTGGTCTCTGGGCTTTGACATTCACTTACGTCATTTCATGACTCCGAGTTCTGTCAAAAGGGGCAACTGTAGACACCCCATTTTTTACGACCCTTACGACTTGGACGTCCTTGCAGGTACACCTAATGATGAGTTTGTTTGCTCGTCGAGTGCTCGAAGTCCTCAATGGAACGCTACAAGTTTGAGCCTTTCAAACCTTGCATCCTTTTTGTCTTATTTTTGGTCTTTCCAGCCTGCAACCTCTGGTGGCCTACCGACCATCCCTAGAGGCTGTCGGCCATCACTTTTGGTGTGCCGGCCACTGATGTGGCTTGCCAGCCACCAGTGATGGCTGATCGGCTACCACTGATGGCCGATCGGCCACCACTGATAGCCGGCCGACCACTAGTGTTTTTTGCAGATATTTTATGCCAGCTGTTTGCACAGATGCATGCATTTGTCCACACGTGGAGGGCTGGATCTCCTTGTAGAAATTTCATATTTTCTATATATAGGGACCCCCTCTCTCATGTTTAGAGGTTAGAA
The DNA here is from genome assembly GCF_055761805.1 of Camellia sinensis. NCBI lineage: Eukaryota > Viridiplantae > Streptophyta > Magnoliopsida > Ericales > Theaceae > Camellia > Camellia sinensis. The sequence continues at coordinate 143,768,905 of NC_138968.1, forward strand.
AATTTTAGACTAAAATTTTTTTCTCTCTCTACCAATTCTCTACACTTTTGCCTACTTACACTACACTCTTGCCTATACTTCCTTAACCAGATCCTCTCACCTTTGAGCTGAGGTTCCTTGAGGCCTTCTTGGAGCTCTTGAAGTTTGTTTTGGCTTGAATTGTGGCCTAGAGTTACTCTTCTCTTCAAAAGGTATACTACTTGTTTTATTAGCTTGCCTTACATACTTGTTTTCCTATCTTTTTCCCACTGTTTTGGTTGTTTTTGAACTGTAAAAAACTCTATTTTTTGTGGTTTGAAATTGGTGTTTTTGGCCATTTAAGGTTAGGGGGGTGGTTCACCCCTCTTCATTCTTTGTTTGAAAGGACATTTCACTTTTGTTTCCCATTTTCAAATCATCTTTTTTGAGGCCTTTAAACATTGATTTTTAGAGTATTTTCAATGGTAAAAATCAGGTTTTGAAGTCCAAATTTAGAAGGGTTAGCCTCCCCTCCTTGTGTCTTGTTTGTTAGCCTAATTGGTGCCATGCTTTAGCTTATTTTTCTAGCTTGTTGTAGCTTTATTCCAGCATGCTTTAGGCTCTATTTTGGACTATTTTAACTCTATTTTAGACTATTTTAACTCTGTTTTGGGTTGGTTATTGCATTTGAGTCTTATATTGCATAGTTATAGTGTAATAGTCCTTACAAGCTTGGTGTTTTAGGCCTTTAGACACCACTTGTTTGAGTTGATTGCATGTTTTGGTGCTTTTCACACTTTATTTCATCATTAATCATCTTTGCAACCTTCCTTCTTTCTTGGCTTTTAATTTTACTTTGAAAATGGTTTCAAGTCACTTGTTTGCTAAGTGTGGAATTGAGGTTTCATACTTAATGGTTTAATCCCTTAGGGGGTTCATTACCAACGGTATGATACTTCTTTCATACCTAAAGCAACTTGTGTTTTGGGCCCTCTTTCCATTAGAGGACTTTAATTCATCTTTTAAACTTAATTTGATTAAAGAATGGTTGGTAAGTAAAATGAGTAATTAAAACATGGGACTAAAAGATGAGAAAGAAAATAACTTGGGGTGTTCAATCGGACGTTAATTGAACACATGGAACTTGGACCATTTCATACTCGCTGGTGATGAAATGATCCAAGTCTCCAAGGTCAACTTCTTCCCTTGATCTTTCATGAAAGGGAGGAGGTTCATGTCTCTTTTTGCATTTATTGAACTTGCACCACTTGAGTCACAAGCCATCATGTAATGAAATTGCTTGAGTTGGTGGTTTGTGCTTTAAGTTCATCCCTCCTTGGATTTGTTCATGAAAATGAGGGGTGAGTTGTGCGAACAATCCTTGAAAATACCTTGTATATACTCTGTTTGTCCTCAATTACAACAAGATGAACCAGTGCATCAGTGGCCGGCAGGCCACTTTCCACAGCCGACAGGTGGCCGGTAGACCACCATCCATGGCCGACAGATGGCCGGCAATCTTCACCAGTGGTCGGCTAGCCACTAATGCAAATCTCAGCAGAGTTTTGGTAAGGTGGAACAAAATGGTTCTGGAAATGTTCAACTGTGCAAACAGAGGCTTTCAAGAGCAAAGCAGAGGTCTTTTCGGATAGAAACCGAGCATACATGTGCACATCTTTCATTTCCCGAGGTAGAGCAGCTAATTGGCTTAGTTTAGTTACTTAGTTTAATTATTAGTTGCAATTGTTTTGTAATTTTTTAATTAGTTAGTTAGCTAATTAGTTCATTTGTTATTGTAATAATTAGTTAATTAGTTTAATTAGCTATTCATTTTGGTTTGTAATAATTAGTTTAATTAGCTTAGCTTAATTAGCTTAGTTATTCATTCAGACTCTCCTTCGTGAGAGCAAAATGTAATAATGTGTATGTCTTCCAACCCTACGTCTTTCTCCCTTTTATTTATCCGCTTTTGATGGTTAAATTAGGAGCATCACGTTTCAATTAGCATATCGCATGTTTGTATCCATTCATTTGTATTGTATGCACCGAGACTTGGCACATCATTCTAACTGCATTGTTGTTTAAATACTTCATTGAAAACGTTCTTAGACCGCATGCTAATTAAATTGCCTCATATGCTATATTAGTAGCCGAGCCTATTAGTTGCATTATTACATTCGTTGTATTAGACATCTTGTATAGTTAGGAATCATGTATTTTTTCTAATTCTTTTGGTTTATCTTGGCTTGGAGTACTAAGTGAGTTTTTAGTACTTTAGACTGCCAATCGAATGATGGCGACTCTATATCTAGCAAAGCAGTCCAATTTTGGCATTTTTGATTCAAAATCAATTTTCCAAATAATTTGCCAAGTTTGGACTCTTTGGTGATTATCAATTTCACATTGCACTTGTGAGATTAGATTCAGAACCGTGGGAGTCTAAACTGTAGGGCTTCTTTCAAGCTTCCAAAAGGGGGCGCGAAAAAACCAAGCTACAGACACACTCAATTCAATGACCGACTTGCTATCACTTTTCACATGAACTTGCCTTAGATTAAGGGTTTGAGAAAAGGCACACCCCATTCGAACCGCTCGGGCTTCACCTTGCAAGGTTGACGAGATTGGAACAGTAGATGGTGTCCCATCCACTAGCTTTCCTTCCCAGTTTTTGAGTATAACAGCCAGTGACTCTTTGGACCAATCTCTTGAGAAACTCACATCACAATTGATTTTAAATTGGCCCATGGCTGGAGAAGCCCATGGCTGGAGAAGTCCTTCCATTGATAGGAATATTTTTCACCCCATCAGTCGATTGGCAGTCTTGAGCTTGATGTAGAATAGAAACTTCCCTCCAATAGGCCTTCACTTGTTGCAAAGTCTATACTAGATTTAAAGGGTTGTGAATAAATTCCCAATCATTCCGAGATTTCCAAATACACCAACCCACCATCACAACTTTCCTAATAATCTCTAATAGATCCTCTTTATTCAAACACAAATCCATGAGGCAGGTAGTCCATTCTGCCACTGAATTGTAACCTTGCATATCCACCCTTAAGCCCAGCTCACAACCGAATCAAACAGATCTAGTCCATGGACATTGAAATATGAGGTGTTTAATAGATTCAATTGGCCACAAGCTGGACATTGACTTGTTGGAGCACATCTTTTTCAAAAAAGATTCTCCTTTGTAGCCAGCCTGTTTTTACACACTTTTCACCAAAAGTGAAGGATTTTAGGAGGGACCTTGAGAGACCAAATCAGTTTCCACATTCTTTTAGGAGGGGAAAAATAGGAAAAGGCCACTATAGAAGAATCATGTTGGAGATGTTCCTTAATTGCCATGTGATATCCGCTACTAACCTCATAATTTCCTTTCGCAGTAAAATGCCAGACAATGTCATCTGCTTTATCTTCACAAGAAATAGGGATGTGCAAAATATTTGCCACATCCACTTCACTGAAAACACCCTTCAGTTTGCTAATATCCCATCATTTTCTATTTGGGGCAATAACATCCTTAACAAGCGAGATAAAGCAATCTAGAGGTCTGAATTTCTGAACTTTGAATCTTGGATTACTAGGAACCCAACTATCCTCCCAGAACTTGATAAATTTCCCATTTCCCACCTACCAACGAATGCCTTTCTTAAGCAAATCTCTGCCTTAAAGTAAGCTAGCCCAAGCCCATGAAACCTTTCTCCCTTTTGCGCCTTCATAAAATCTGTGTAAGAGAAATAAACCCCTTTAAGAATTCTAGAGCTATAGGAGTTGGGAAATTTCAAAATTCTCCAAGCTTGACGGGCCAAAAGAGCTAAGTTAAAGGCCTTGAAATCACAGAAACCCATTCCGCCTTAAGCTTTTGAAACTGATAGACTAACCTATTTAACCCAATTAATTCCCCTACCTTCTAGGTCCCCACCCCACAAAAAATTTCTAATATAGGCATTAAGTTTATCGCATAATTTTTTTGGGAAGGCGAAGTTAGCCATAGCATAAGCTAGGATCGCTTGAACCATAGATTTAATGAGGATTTTGCGACCTACAAGAGATAATAAATGTTGTTTCTAACCTTGCGTCTTTTGAACAGCCCATTCAATCAAATAACCATATGCCTCCATCTTCAATCTACCCCAAAAGGAAAGTAGTCCTAGATATTTGGAATCACACATCGTTGGAGAGATACCCGTAATCGAACATATCTTATGTTGGACTAGCTCAGGTGTGTTGGCTAAAAAGTGAACGCTAGACTTCTCCCAGTTAATCAGCTGTCCCGATGCAAGGCAGTACTCCTTCAAACATTCCTTCAATTGTTGGTATTGATCTGCATTAGCATTGATGAATAATAGAACATCATTTACAAAGAATAAATGGGACAAAATAAGGCAACCTCTTTTCAATCTGATTCTATTTAAACGATTGTCAAAAATACTATTTGAAATCATTCTTGAAAGAACATCTGCGACCAGGGTAAATAAATAAAGAGAGAGTGGATCCCCTTGACGAAGACCCCTTTGAGAATTAAAGGCAGCTCTCTTTTTTCCATTAGCAAAAATGGTGAAATAAATAGTACTCACCACTTCCATAACCCATTGGACCCAAATAGAACTGAAACCCATTTTGATAAGAAGAGCCTTTAGAAAATGCCACTGGATTTGGTCATATGTCTTATTGAAGTCTAATTTGATTGACATCTCATGCACCACTCATCTCTTCTTCAACTTCAAATGGTGAAACGCTTCATAGGTAACTAGAATATTATCCTGGATCAAGCGACCTGGCACAAAGGTTGATTGTATTGGGGAAATTGCTTGTTTTAAGATTAGCTTCAGTCTATTGGCCAAATTTTTGTAATGATCTTGAGAATGAAATTGCATAAGCTTATAGGTTGAAATTGTGTGAGTTTCTCAAGATTAGGCACTTTGGGGATGAGGACCCAATTTGTGTAATTCAAGTCCCTCAAGAGATGCCCATTAGCAAAGAAGCTCTAAACCGTTAAGCAAACTTCATCACCCACTGCTTCCCAATAATTTTGGAAAAAAATTTCCGAGAAGCCGTCAGGTCCTAGTGCTTTCAAAAAACCCAATTGGGAGGCAGCTAGTCCAATTTCAAAATTAGATACAATTTGTATTAGTGAGGAATTCATCTCATTTGAAATGACTCTCTAAACAATTGACAAAATTGAATCAAAGTTTCTAGGAGGGAAGATTGTGAAAAGATAAGAGAAATAATCAAAGAGATGTGAGTTAATCTCATTATCTGTTGTTAACCATTTTCCTTCGTCATTGAGCAATTTGACAAGTTGGTTTCGTTGATGGCGCTAGATTAAAGTAGCATGAAAAAATGTCATATTATGGTCACCCGACTAAAGCCATTTTACCCCAAAAACATTAATAAAGAAACATCTCTTCACAGATAAGCACCATTGAAATTTCATCTTTAATCTCCCTTTAAGCAACAACATTCTCTTCTGACCATTCTAGAGCTTAAAGTTGAGCCAACTTGGTTTTAAGATCAGCCAACTTGATCCTGTTATCTCCAAATTCACTGCGGCTCCAAGATTTCAACCCCATTTTGCAGCCTCTTAATTTTTGACACAACTTGAACATAGGAGAGCCCCAACTTGCTTCAGCCCACTTTTTCCTAATTATCTCAAGACAATTGGAAGAAGTTATCCACATCGATTCGAATTTAAAAAGACGAGGCACATGTTTTGGAGGAATACAAGTATTAAGCACAATGGGGCAATGATCAAAGCCAAGAATTACCTCATGAATAAGTTGAGCATAAGAAAACATTTCTCGCCAATCAACATTCGCCACCACTCGGTCAATTCTTTCCCAACATTATTCCTCCTTATTTGGTTATTAGTCCATGTGAAACCATGCCCCTTGAATTCCAAATCCATCAGAGCACATTCCTGGAGTAATTGCTGGAAGCCCAGAATTTGTCTAGCAACAGGGTTCTACTCCCCCAACTTTCTTCCAATACGTACCTATCTCATTAAAGTCACTCATGTAGAGTCAGGGAAGATGATTTTCATAAGCAATGTTTTTTATTGAATCCCAAAACAGATGACGTATATGCTCATTCGGTGGTGCGTAAATAAATGTGGCTAGCCACTTGAAGCCTTGATGAGAGATAACACAACGTAACATATTATTATTTCGGGAGCGAACACCAATATCTACATCATCTATCCACCAAAGGGCCAACCCCCCAACAAAACCCACTGGATCAACATATGCACTATTTGTAAACCTCAAACTTCTACGAAGGTGCTCCAGGACAGAGCATTTATTTGTTTTGTCTCCATTAAGAAAACCACACTAGGACGATGGGTTTTACATAATCCTCGGAGAATCTGGAGTGTCAGGGGTCGTTCCAACCCCTGATAATTCTAGCTAATTATAAACATGAAGATTGTGTTAGGATCAAAGACACCCAGAAAATTATCTCACACACACAGAGAACACAATATTTACGTGGTTCGGCCCAATGCCTACATCCACGGACAGAAAAGAGAAGTTTTCACTAAAATGGAGCAAAATACAAATACAGAGGAGGAGATGAAACTCACTCAACTCACAGCTCTCACTCTCCAATTTCAGATATCTATATCCTCTCCCTCCCGTCTCTATTTATACACAAAGGAGTAGGTGGGAGAGCCTTCATTCTTGACTTTTGACATGGTTGGTGGCCACCAAGCTTGACTTGGTTGGTTGCCTTCCTTTGTTGACATGAGGATCACCCCTTTCACATGGGGTGACCTCCAACAATCACCCCCTCAGCCCATGTGAGGTGATCCACAACAAAACCTGCTGCCAAGGTATCAAGCACCCCCTGATTGGATGCACTGCACCCCCTGCTCGGGATACCCTTTACCGTGCAACTCCTTCCATGATGAACACGGGAGCAACTAGAAAACTTCAGAGTTTGACACATCAACATCCTCAATTTTCCTTGCTCGGAGCTTATTTCTTGAACAACCAGCCTTTGCTTTTTGTACTTCAGAACAACTTCCCAGCGATCTCATACGCCCGTTGTCTGTGCTGCAATCCCTGATGTTCGGTTCTGTCTCACTTGTACGTCCGTACTGATGTTTGACAGTTAGCCCTTCTGCCAAGACAACTTCCACCGGTCTGTACAAGTTACCACTATGCAACTCCGTGCATAGTGCTTGCACCCCCTTTATTGGAGTGCATTGCAAAGCTCACTTTGCGACTTGAAATTGCATCTCTCCCTTCAATGCATCTTTTGAGAGGTTGCAAAATGTCTTTAACACGGGAGCAAAAGAAACTCTCTTCTTCACTGGCATAGTCTCTACAGACTTGGTTTCTTTGCTCTGAACTTTCTTCAAGATTGGCTTCACTGGCTCAGATCTGTGCACCTTTGAACTGCCTCCTTGCGTTCCCGTGCACCGTTTTCGCCATTCCTGATGAAAGCCTTGCTCAATCATACGCTTTGGTTGCGTATGTTCTCTCTTTGTACCCTTTGACTGGCATTTGACAACACTCATCTTTGTCAAAACTTCTCCTTCCAGTCTGTACAGTTTGTTGCACAATTTGCCTTGCAACATTTCTCTATCACCTCTGTGTACATGAAGAACCCCGCCACTAGATGAGAAACAATTTCCTTTTAGATCTAGCATACTCAGGGAGATTAGATTCCTTCGTACTCCTGGCACATGTCGGACCTCAGATAAAATTACTTTTCTTCCATCCTTAGTAAGGAACCGCACTGTCCCTATGCCGACAACTCTGTTCACTGTGTTGTTGGCCATCCGGATAATGCTACCGCTGACTCTTCGGTAAGTGGAGAAAAGCTTCCTATCCGCACATATGTGGAACGTACACCCTGAATCCAAAATCCAGCCGGGTGTCTCCAACTCTGACGAGACTGTAAGCATCACCTCTTCATCGTCAGAGGAATGCACTGCAACTGCTGTAGTTGAGGGACCTCCGTGTCCCTTAGCCTTCTCTTTGGCTTGTCTGTCTGCCTTTTTCTCTGGGCAATCTCTTATTACGTGATCCTCTTGATCACAGTAAAAACACCTCCTCGTGTTGTCCTGTCTGGACTGTGAACGCCCTCTGCTTTTACTTCTTCCTCTACCTCTGCCCCTTTCTCTATCTCTGCCTCTACTTTCTGTGACAAGGGCATGAGACTGCTCTCCGTCCATCTCTTTCTTCCTTGCCTCCTCGTTGAATAAGGCGTCTGTGACCATCCCCATGGTCAGCTTCCCTTCGGGTGCAGAATTACTGAGAGAAACCACCAACGTCTCCCAGCTGTCTGGTAAGGAACTGAGTAATAATAATGCTTGCATCTCATCCTCCAACTCCATTTTGATAGATGCAAGCTGGTTCACAAGGCTGTGGAATTCACTGGTGTGTTCAGCAACAGACACACCATTCTTCAGCTTCGGGTTTATAAGCCTTCTCATTATCAAGGCTTTGTTCCGTGCGGTCTTGGACTGGTACATGCCCTCCAATTTCATCCATAGGGCATAGGCGTCTGTCTCTTGGGCAACATGGTGGAACACACTGTGGTCAATCCACTGTCTGATTTGACCGACAGTCTTCCGGTTATTTTTTATCCAGTCCACATCCTTGTCTCCATCTGGTTTGACCCCCTTTAGCGCTATAGGATCAAACAAATCTCTACAATACAGGATGTCCTCCATCCGCGGCTTCCATATCGCATAATTAGAAGCGTTCAACCGAATCATCGGCCCTGAAACTGATGTGGATTCCCCCATCATCCAGAAAATAATCTCTGTTTGAAAAACAGGCTTTGTTGTGAAGTCCGGACTACTCAAATTAGCCGGAAAAACACTTCGGATTGCCAAAAATAAAAACTGCAAAATTGGAAAGCTTATTTGCAAAATCTGACCGTACGGATGTGTCCGAAATATTCCAAATAGTTTGAAAACACTATTGGCTCACCCAAATCGGACCTCAAATGGCTTAGATCAAGCCAAAACAATTTTAACGGTTCAGATCGGCAGAATCTGGTGCGCCTGAGAAGCACCAGATTTTTCTCTGTTCGGCTGGCGTCTGGCTGACGTCAGCGGCTCAGTCAGCGGCTCGGGCTCGGTCAACGCGGCTCCGGCTCGAGCGGCTTGATGCGCGCGCGTGCGGCGCGTGTCGCGCGTGAGATCACGCGTTGTCTACCTCTGAAAGCGCGTGAGGCGCGTGCATGCGCGTGAACTCACGCGTCTTCTACCTCTGAAAGCGCGTGAGACGCGTGACGCGACTGGGATTCACGCGCCAACTTCTAGGGGCGCGTGAGAGCGCGTCTGGCCTCTGTTGGGTGTCTGTTTTATGTTTCTGGACTCCTCTCGTCGAGCCCTTGCTCCTGGTATGCTCAAAATGTGATTTCGAGCAATACGATTTCTGGGCAGTTTCGAAACAACGCTCTGTTTTTCTGAAAAACGTACAACTTGGCTCTGATACCACTTGTTGGGATCTGGGATCCCGCCCAAGACCTTATAGAAATCATTGCAAGCAGAAAAATACACCCACACACAAGGAGACACAATATTTTACGTGGTTCGGCCCAATGCCTACGTCCACGGGAGAGTAACCGGTTATCACTATACCAATGAGGAGATTACAGAAAGATTGGTGAATTCAACAGATTGTGGCTAATTAGGACCAGCCACTAGTCCTTTTTGTGATAGCTCTTCATCTGTTCCTACTGGGTACGTGGAAGGAACTTGCGAACATAATTCATCATCACTAGAAGCCATTGAACATGTTGGCTTGCCCAAAGAATTAAAATAAAGCTATAGATATTGTTCACTATCAACAAATTGGACTACCACTTTCACCAATTCAAGACAAAGAAACCGTTGAGCACTCTTTGGAGGGTGTGAACCCTGATTTGCTTTACGGAAGCAGTTTGTAGTTCGAGCATTCAATTTAGGATTATGTTGAGGTGTGGAGTTGGATTTCAGAAGCTTTGGTATGTGCATAAAGGAGTTGGAAATTTCAATAGCCTTTCTTTTGAGAGAAAGGTTGTTGAAAGCATTAGGTAATATCATATCAGATAAGTTAGGATCTAAGGCCAAGTTCAGATGGTAGGATTTTGGGCTAGAGATTGGACTAGAGTCCTCAGTAGGGGATGGGCATTTAGACAAAATGGAGGATGGGCTATTGAATGATTTTGGGCTATCAGACAGTTCTGCAACATAATAGGCTGATCCAGTTGTAGACACTTCATTTTTTATGACCCTTACGACTTGGACGTCATCGCATGCACACCCGATAATCAGTCTATATGCTTTTTAAGTGCTCAAAGTCCTCGGTGGAATGCCACAACTTTGAGCCCTTCAAACCCTACACTCTTGTTGCCTTATTCTTGGACCAAGCCTTGGTTCTTCAATCCTGCAACCCTTGGTGGCCTGCCGGCCACGTTTTTGGGCTGCCAGCCATCACTCTTGGCTGTCGGCCACTGATGTGGCCTACCGGCCACCAATTTCTTTTGCAGATATTTTGTGACAGTTGTGCCAGCTGTTTGCACGGATGCTTGCATCTGTTCCCACATGTAAGGTTAGATGTTCTTGAGGAGAATTCATGTTTTCTATATATATAGAGGGTCTCCCTCTCATGTTTTAAGGTTAGAAAAATTTTGTTAAAATTTTTCCTCTATCTCTTCCAAATTTCTACACTCTAGCCTACATATCCTTAACATTTGCCTATACACCCTTAACCAAACATTCTCATCTTTGAGCTAAGATACTTATGAGCTTGGTTTGAGCTATTAAAGGGTGTGTTGTCTTGATTTGTTGCCTAAAATTGGTTTTCTCTTCAAGAGGTATAAGGCTTTGCTTGTTGCTTTGTTTTATTTGCTATTATTCTTGTTATTTTTCAACTATTTTTTAGCTATAAAAACTTCATATTTTTGGGCTAAAACTTGGGTTTTAAGACCATTAAAGGTTGAGGAGTGGTCCACCATTCTTTGCACCTTGTTTTGGAGGCCTTTACCCTTGTGTTTCCCATCCTTTTACTATCTATTTTTGAGTTTTTAAACACTGATTTTCAGAGTTATTTCAGTGGCCAAAATCATGTTTTGAAGTCCAAATTAGGAGAGGTTAGCCTCCCCTCCTTGTGTCTTGTTTACTAGCCTAGCTTGTGCTATGTTTTAGCTTATTAATCTAGCTATTTTTGTCTTAACTCCAGCATGTGTTAGGACTTATTTTAGCATTGTTTTTGGTTGATAGTTGCATTTGAGCTTTGTTTTGCATGCTTATAGTGTAATAGGCTTCATGAGTTTGGTGTTCTAGGCCTTATACACCATCTTGTTTGAGTTGATTGCATTTATTTATGGCTTTTCATACTTGTGATCACTCTTAATCACCTCTGCAACCTCCCTCCTTTTTTGGCTTTTATTTTGATTTGAAAGTGGTTCAAACAATTTGTTTGTTTAAGCATGAGATTGAGATGTCATGCTTAATGGTTTAATCCCTTAGAGGGTTCATTACCAACAGTATGATGTCTCTTTCATTCCTAAGACAACACTTAGTTTGAGCCTTCTTTCCATTTAGAGGACTTAAATTCACCATTGGACTCAATTTATTAGAGAATGGATGGTAATCTAAAATGGAGTAATAAAATTGAGGCTAAAAATGGTGGAAGATAATAATTGGTTTTGTGTTCAATCGAACGTTAATTGAACACATGAAAGCTTGAGGCATTTCATACTCATTAGTGATGAAATGATTCAAGTCTCCAAGGTCACCACTTCCCTTGATCAATTCATGAAAAGGAAGAGGTTTGTGTCTTGTTTTGTTGCATTTATTGAAATTGCACACTTCGGTTCATGAGCCATCATGCAATGAAATTACTTGAGTTGATAGTTTGTGGACCAAGTTTACTACTTCTTTGATTTGTTCATGAAAAGGAGTGGTGAGTTGTGCAGACATACCCTTGAGAATACCTTGTGTATGCTCTGCTTTCTCTCTGTTGCAGCAAAATGAACTAGGCAGCAGTGGCCTGCAGACCACTTTCTATGGCCGGCAGGCCACCTTTGATAGCCGACCGGCTATCACTGGTGGCCAGTAGGCTATCATCAATGGCCGGCCGACCACCAATGCAAAATTCAGCAGTGTGTTTTTTAAGCAGAGTAGAGCCATTCTGGAGGTGGACAAAGGTGTTAGTGTTCTATTGTGCAACAAAGGCCTTCTAGAAACAAAACAGTGGCTTTTCCGGTGGAAATTGAGTACGTGCATGAGAATTCTGAGCATACCGAGCATGTTTAGTTTATTTATCTTAGATGTTTGTTGTAATTAATTAGTTGTAGCTAGTTAATTTTGCAAAGTGTTGTAATTAATTAGTTAGTTAACTAGTTGTTTTGATCCATTAGTTAGCTAGAATAGTTAATTCATTTGTTGTAATAATTAGTCAAGTATTCTAGCTAATTTCATTTGTTTTGTAATAATTATCTTAGCTTTAATTAGTTAGCTAGTTAGTTTATTCAGACTCTCCTTCGTGAGAGCGCAATGTTATAATAATGTGTATGTCTTACTAGCTTATGATGGTTAGTTTAGGGACATCATGTTTTGTTTAGCATATTTCATGTTTGCATCCATTTGTATTGCATGCATTGAGACTCGGTTCATCATTCTAATTGCATTCTTAGTTTAGCGTATTCTTTGAATACGTGCTTAGATCGCCTGCTATTTAATTGACTCATATGCCATATTAGTAGCCGAGCCTATTAGTTGCATTTTTGCGTTCGTTGCATTAGTCATATTGCATAGTTAGGAATCATGTATTTTTTCTAACTCATTTCTCTTTTGGCTTGGAGTACTAGGTGAGCCTTTACTCGCTTTAGCATATCGCATGCGTGTGAATGTTGACATGTTTAGCATAAACTGTTTTGAATGCTTGTGGATGGAGGCTCATTGCTTGAATTGGAAAATTTTGAGTAATGTTTATATGATATCACTTTTTCAAGTGATACATATTTCGAAACAATTTTTAAAACAAAAATGAATCAAGTGTTCCAATTCTTGCAATTTAGTCTAAACTTGTGTGTGCGCATAAAATAGTAATGCTAGCCTAATAACCGGAACAAGAGCATATAACGTACATAAGATTCACACCATGATTAGCAGAGGCTGATCTTTGATCGAGCAAACGAGGGTGCACAATTCATTCATGATCTTCCCCTCTCGTACCCAAGTTCCCAAGCCAAGACAATCTTGGTAATGACGGACACGTGGCCTTTGGCACAAGTCGTGAGTTTCCTAAATTTCTTCAAATAAAAATATTTAGGTGACGATTTCGTATCTGGCAAAGCAATCTATTTTTGGCAATTTGATTCAAAATCGATTTTTCAAAAGATTTGTCAGATTTGGACTCTTTGGTGATTATCTATTTCACATTACACTTATAGAATCAGATTTAAAACTGCGGGAGTCCGATACTATAGGGCTTATTTCGTCTTTCGAAAGGAGGCATGAAAAAGTCGAGCTACACCAATAGGGTTAGGGAGATTTAAGGGTGGTAGAGATGGGAGTGGGCTATATGAGTTAGAAGGATTATGAGCAAGATAGGCTTGGGTGGGTTTACAGACATTTGGTTTGAAGAAAGCCCAATAAAATTATGGTTTGGAGGAGGCCCATCTAATTGACGTGGTACTAGAGGCCTAATGGATTCCTTCTACTGATGTGTGCCCTTAGACTACTGATGATTAGGTATAGTGATTCCATGAGAAGCTTCCATGAGGCCACGTGGAATCTTAGATAGGTGGATGAGTGGGTCTGGCTCTACAGGGGTAGAGCATGAAGGTTGTCCCTGCACCATTCCCTCTGTTGTACCCGATTGTCTTTTAGGAAATTATTCACGCGCTTCATTTTCATGCACCATCAGCGGTTCTTTTTCCTCCGCCGTCAATGGAGTTTCTGACTAAGTAGAGGTCTAATCATCGCGTCTATTTCATCAATTTGTCTTTGAATGAATTATGCCGATAAATTTAGCTTCGGAGCTGCCCTCGTTCTCTGATGAGGGCCATACCCAGAATGGCTCCCTTCTTCCCTTCCAGTGAACTTGCAAGAATTTTTATCATGCCCAACTCTTCCACAATCATAACAGTAATATGATAATCTCTCATACTTGAAATCAACCCATTTTTCTGTAGTACTCATAGTAGATTGGTCTTTCCTTTTCATCAGAAATCCTCATGGAAGGGGTTTAGAAATGTCTGTTTCCCCAATTAGTTGACCCATACTCTCTGCTATTATCTGGCCATTGCGTCTAGTCATTCTTTCCACCAGGAGGCCATGCACTTGAACCCAGAAATGCTGTGTTTGGTTAGGGGATTTGGAGAGATATTTGGAAAGGAAAAGGAAAAATATATGTGAAATTAAGTGAAATATAGGCATGTTTTATTCACATTTCACTTACATTTTTCATTTCCCTTTCCAAATCCCTTTCCAAATCCTCCAACCAAACACACCATAAAACAAATCCATTTCAGAAACAGAACACCCCGTCTTCAATGGCTGTAAGACAAAATGATTTCACATAATGGACCATGGAGCTTCCCTGAGAACTATTTGTCTATCATCCACGTTTTGAAATCGAAAAAAGAACACTATCAGGCCAAGGTGAAACAACAATTTCCTCCCTAGTCTTCCATGCACTCGGAATGATTTTGGAAACAACATTTTGATTCAAGATCTTTGATGCCAATATCTTTTCTAGCAAGCATAAGTTAGAGTTATTAGTGCTTTCCCTTGAGGCTTCCTTTAGGTCGATTGTCACAGAGTATTCCACCTCACCCTGCACCAACGTTTAGAAATAACCCAGCAAATCTAGACGGGAACTGGAGAACAACCCCAATTGAGCAACCCCGACCATATTAACAGCCCCAATCAAGCAAAACCAGAACGCACTAGCTACAGATGTGGAAAAGTGAGGAAGAGAGAGAAAATCAAGTAAAGCCAGAACGCATTTGCTGCAAATGTGGTAAGAAGAAAGAGAAAGTGGATGATGATTAAAAGAAAGGAAGAAGACTATCTCCTATTCTAGAAAAATGTTTGAGAGTTTTAAATTAGGAGTATTAAAAGAGCTCTAGAGAGTGAGTCTCACTGACTGATGTAATGTTTTGGTCTCAAGTTTTTTTTTTTTTTTTTTTTTTGAATTTTTACCTCATTAATGATCCATTAGTGCTCCCAAATTAGTGAGATGTATCATTGTTGCCTATTCTATAGATATTGAGAGAAACCCAAAGCAAAACCCTAAGGTAAACAATATGCTCATGTAAAGAGAAAAAAAAAAGTGGAAATAATGTTTGATGTTGATTATATATAATGTATCACAACCTATATTCATACATTTGTTTTTAAATTATTGTTCAATTTACTTTGATTAATTGATTGATCCTCCATACATTGCTATTTCACAAAATTTGTTCTTAAAATCTCTCTTTGACTACCTTCGATTTAAGTCAATCGTCTCTCAAAGTGTTTATCAATCAAAATATATATAATATATCACAAAAAATCTCAAATTTCATTAAAAAAAATGTAGTATAGGGCATGAGGATTTTTAAAATGTTGACATAGTTAGAGACACCATGCCTCATATTCATTGAGTTCATTTAATTTTAAAAAAATTTATTGTATCAAATTGAACCTTACTTTATGTAGGATTGACTAATGTTACTATATCTATGCTATATATTAAGCAAAAGGAATTTTTTTTATTAATTTCAAACCATTAATTTAAATTTCTTAATTTTTTAAAAGTCTGTCAACCTTAAGAAAAAGGTCCGGAAATATTAGTCCATCTAATGAAATGGTTGAAATTTAATTCATTCTATATAATTTTTCTATACATTTTAAATAAATTTTATATTATTATTTAATTTTAAAATTATTTTGTTAACTTGTATATAACACGGATAATATACTGATAATTATATTAGTTAAAAGTAAAGGATACGTAAAAATTTTGGTAAATTGAAACTCTATTTCACTTTAAATAAAAAAGTCTATTGGTTATTTATGTTCAAAAAATAAATAAAATTTTGTCTTCAATTTAGAAACTTAACTATTAAAAAAAAATTAAAAACTCATTCAACTTTCTCATGTGAGTTTGGCAATTATGGATTTTTAGTAATTTTTTTAAATTAAAAAAATTCAAAATATTTAATGAGTTGCATTCACCAGTGTAATATGAGCCTCACTAATGTCTAACACTATAGATGTGGAAACTATAATCAAAAAAATTGACAAAAACTCCTCTATTGGGCCCTTTTTGGATGAAAAGGACAGTTCATAAAATTTTTTCTTCAAAATCCATCACTTGGAGGCCCATATTTCATGGAGGATACATAAACAATTTTTTTTTTTTTGGACAGTCTTACCGTTACATATATATGTGACAGATTTGAGTGAGACCTCACGAACTGTGCACAAGGCAACACGCTTCAACATCGCCATCTCTCATAATCAGAATTGGTAAAGCTCGCAACTGACAACGAAATCGATAGAGAATTGAGATCGAGAGAGAGATACAGAAATTTCCTGATCCCACTCTCTGATCTCGAGCCTTCGACGTGAATTGAACAAGTTTGAGAAAAATCCAAAAGAAATTTTAAAGCTTTTTGAGGAATTTAACATGGAGGAGGGGTTGGATAAAGCGAAGCAGATAGAATAATGCTTGGGACCCCCTTTTGGGGGTCACTCTCTCACCCCCTTTACCACGTGGCGGATGGTGTTTGCAGGAGTAGGAAAAAAAAGAAAAAGAAAAAGAAAATGTAACCAATGAGAGAGAGGGGGGGTCAAAGGGGGTTGGAGGAAAAGGGGAGATGAATCATTGTTGAAGCAGATATATGATTTAGAGAGAAAAAATGAAGGTTTTGAAGGGTTAGATTGAGTGGAAGATGTGGAAGGACACGATGTGGGAACTTTATTCTTACTGCTGCTTGGATACTGTAAATTATAAGCAAATCTCAAGTAAATTTTGTTAGAAATGGTTTTGAGAAAAAATAGAATTTTTTCTCAATTTTGGTCTAATTTTTAGGTGGAACCCATGTGTCAAAGTTGACGGGTTTAAGTGGTAACGTATTCTATGTTACGTTGTGATTCATATAGTATATTTGGTTGCTCAAAACTATTATTGGGTGAATGGAAAATTAAAGCCAAAGTGAGCTCCTTAGAAATAGAGTTTTGATGAAAATTCCTCAAGATTTGGTTTAAGGCTTGTCCCACATTGGTTTGGTGGGCAAACTTATGTGGGTTTATAAGGCATGAGTTTTTAACTTGGAGAGGGCACTACAAGAAAACATAGCAAAAAACACGGATTTTTAGCAACGCCGCGCCCCCCGTCGCAAATAATACCCCTTTAGCGACGGTACTGACCCGTCGGTAATGAAACCAAGCGGAGGGGTCGGAAATGCGGAAGTATTAACGACGGTAAATAAAACCGTCGCAAAAAATCTTTTTTTGGAGACGGCATGTATCATTTGCGACGGAAATTTGCCGTCGCAAAAAATGATTAATTCAAACGGCGCCGTTTTGCCTTCTATTTGCGACGGTCTACATCATACCGTCGCAAAAAGTCCAGAAAAAAAACTCCTTCTTTTTCCTCTTGGCTGCCGCTCGATCCTCCTCCCAAATCCCTAACTTCACCCCCAAATTCCCCAAACGGCCTACGAGGAAGACATCGATGGTGCGGCGGCGACGGCTCCGGCGACAAGAGTGGTGCTCCGGCGACGACTCTCTCTCCCTCTGCGTATGCTCTCTCTCTCTCTCTCGGTCTGTGTATATATATATAAATCTGTGTATATATATATATGCAATGTATATAAATCTATATATATATATAAATCTGAAATCTGTCTATATATATATATATAAATCTGTTTATCCGAAATCTATATATATAAATCTGTTTATTAATAACATACTTTAATTAAGAACATACTTTAATTAATAAATCTGTCTATATATATGTATATAAATCTGAAATCTGTCTATATATAACAGATTTGTCTCATGGTTATTAATAAATCTGTCTATATATATATATATATATATATAAATCTGTCTATATATATATATATATATAAATCTGTTTATTAATAACATACTTTAATTAAGAACATACTTTAATTAATAAATCTGTCTATATATATGTATATAAATCTGAAATCTGCCATTTTCCATGAGTTGATAGGTCATGACAGACATGGATATTGTCGCACATACGGGAGAATCGTGCCTCGGAGAGTGGTGTATAAGGATGGTGCTGGGCCATCACAGTCAACACCCCATCCATCGACTATTGATCAGATCACACAGCAGGTTCGTGCTGAGCTAAGGGATGAGTTGAGGGAGGAGCTGCGAGCAGAGTTCTCTACACATTTGCAGCAGATGAGAGCTGAGATGATGGCCCTTGTGTCACAGGGGGCGAGTGTGGATCCCAACAGACAGGTTCCATATAAACATCACAATTGTTTGATAGTTCAATTTTCACTCAAGATTATGTATGAAATTCGAATATGATTAACACATTATGCACTGACTAACATAGGTTCCTGATGCATCGAGTGGCCACCGGGCATTTAGGGAATCTGCAGAAGACGAGAATCCATATACACCACCACCAGAAGATCAGGTATAAAATTTATCTTTGCATTCTAAGCTAAAATACATCTTTGTGTTTAAGAAACTTGAATTCGAGGCGTTAACGCCCCAAAATCAGCAAACGGCGTCGGTTTATGACAAAACTTGGCACACACGACCGCCTCGGCACGAGAGACTTGTGGGAGAAGACGGGGCTCGAATCGGGTTCCCGGTTTGGGAGTTAGAGTCGGATTTCACTTTAGGCAAACAACTTCCTTAAGAAACTTGAATTGGAGGAGTTAACGCCCCAAAATCACCAAACGGCGTCGGTTTAGCACGAAACTTGGCACACACGACCGCCTAGGCACGAGAGACTTGTGGGAGAAGACGGGGCTCGAATCGGGTTCCCGGTTTGGGAGTTAGAGTCGGATTTCACTTTAGGCAAACAACTTCCTTAAGAAACTTGAATTGGAGGAGTTAACGCCCCAAAATCACCAAACGGCGTCGGTTTAGCACGAAACTTGGCACACACGACTGCCTAGGCACGAGAGACTTGTGGGAGAAGACGGGGCTCGAATCGGGTTCCCGGTTTGGGAGTTAGAGTCGGATTTCACTTTAGGCAAACAACTTCCTTAAGAAACTTGAATTGGAGGAGTTAACGCCCCAAATTCACCAAACGGCGTTGGTTTAGCACGAAACTTGGCACACACGACCGCCTAGGCACGAGAGACTTGTGGGAGAAGACGGGGCTCGAATCGGGTTCCCGGTTTGGGAGTTAGAGCCGAATTTCACTTTAGGCAAACAACTTCCTTAAGAAACTTGAATTGGAGGAGTTAACGCCCCAAAATCACCAAACGGCGTCGGTTTAGCACGAAACTTGGCACACACGACCGCCTAGGCACGAGAGACTTGTGGGAGAAGACGGGGCTCGAATCGGGTTCCCGGTTTGGGAGTTAGAGTCGGATTTCACTTTAGGCAAACAACTTCCTTAAGAAACTTGAATTGGAGGAGTTAACGCCCCAAAATCACCAAACGGCGTCGGTTTAGCACGAAACTTGGCACACACGACCGCCTAGGCACGAGAGACTTGTGGGAGAAGACGGGGCTCGAATCGGGTTTCCGGTTTGGGAGTTAGAGTCGGATTTCACTTTAGGCAAACAACTTCCTTAAGAAACTTGAATTTGAGGAGTTAACGCCCCAAAATCACCAAACGGCGTCGGTTTAGCACGAAACTTGGCACACACGACCGCCTAGGCACGAGAGACTTGTGGGAGAAAACGGGGCTCGAATCGGGTTCCCGGTTTGGGAGTTAGAGTCGGATTTCACTTTAGGCAAACTACTTCCTTAAGAAACTTGAATTCGAGGCGTTAACGCCCCAAAATCACCAAACGGCATCGGTTTAGCACGAAACTTGGCACACACGACCGCCTAGGCATAAGAGACTTGTGGGAGAAGACGGGGCTCGAATCGGGTTTCCGGTTTGGGAGTTAGAGTCGGATTTCACTTTAGGCAAACAACTTCCTTAAGAAACTTGAATTTGAGGAGCTAACGCCCCAAAATCACCAAACGGCGTCGGTTTAGCACGAAACTTGGCACACACGACCGCCTAGGCACGAGAGACTTGTGGGAGAAGACGGGGCTCGAATCGGGTTCCCGGTTTGGGAGTTAGAGCCGGATTTCGGTCCAGTCAAAATTATTTACTAAACTATCTTTCTAATTATATAGTAGTCAATTTTTTTTTTATATTTTTCTATAATTAAAATATTAACACATTATATGGTTTTTAATTATTTTTATCTTGTTTTTTTCAGATATTTCCTGAGTAGCAGTTGGCTTTTTCTGGAATGCGGGCGTATCAAGATTATGACTAATTTTTGTTTTTGTAACCCATGAACGAATGAAGACGAAAACTTTTGATTTTGATTTTGATTTTGATTTATGTTATTTAAATTTGGGAGCAACATTATGTATGTATTATGCGACGTTATGTAGTGGCATAATTTTTATTGTTCTGAATTTTTATTTATGTATTGCTATGAATTGAACAATATTATTAATTTTCATTATTTGTCAATTTTAGTTTATGTACGTATTTATATTATTCTGTAATTTTTCAATTTTTTATACTTATTTTTTATCTAATACAGGTTATTTTAATTTTTTTAATAATTTATCGGCAGGGTTTTTTTATTTTTTTTTTATTTTTTGAGACGGGAGAAGAACCCGTCGCAAAAACCATTAATAGGCTTTTGCGACGGTACCAACACAGTCGCAAAAGCTGGCTTACTGAATGTACAGGACACCTTTAGCGACGGTAAACCGTGCCGTCGCCAATACTTATAGATGCCAGAGCCTTTAACGACGGTAAAGTTCCTGTCTCAAAAACTCACTTTTAGCGACGGAAATTACGTGCCGTCGCGAAAAGTGATTTTCCCACCATTATTTGCGACGGGAAAAATGCCGTCGCAAAAAACTTGGCTTACCATCGCAGAAACTAATGGCGACGGTACTTACCGTCGCGAAAGGTCTTTTGCAACCCCGTCTGTCGCGACCCCCCCTTACCGTCGCAAAAAGCCACATTACCGTCGCAAAAGACATTAGCGACGGCTTTCGGGGCATTTGCGACGGCCGTGTACCGTCGCAAAAAATAAATTTTTTTGTAGTGGGGCTCCAAAGAGCATCCCAAATTTGTAGAAAGGAAAGGTTATACGTAAATTGGGATAAACCCATTGGACCCAAAAATAAACACGTACGCCGTCGCCGCTGTCCATCCAGTGGGGCTGGGGCTGGGGCTGTCCATCCAGTGGGGCTGGTCCTGGGCCTGAGTGTGGGTGCGTGTTGTGAGGTTGGGTTGGGCTTGTCCGACTCAATACCTATCTTTTTGGACAAAAAATATTTGAATTTAATTTTATTTTTTGATAAAATAAAATATGTCCAAAATTCAAAATTAATTCTGAAAATCTGTCTAGTTTTCCCTCCACCCTAATAGGTCTATATCTATCCAAAATAAACCAGACAGATTCAAGTTTGTTTAAATTTCAAATCCAAACAGTTTGTATCTGTTGAAACAGTGCCTTACCTGTTCAAACAGGTTTGCACCTGTTTAATTCAAACCAAGAAGCCACCTTTATATCTATAAATAGGCAATCCCTCACTTGGTTTTTTCACATAATTTTCGTCCCAAATTCTGCCTGCTCTCTCTGCATTTTGCTGTATTTAATTTTTTGTGAGAAAAAGTGTAAACACAAAGTGTGTTTGTTATGCGAATAATTTGTAGTGCTGCTGTTATTCGCAGTTGATCATTTTATCCTGGGAGATAGACGTCCACAATCTGAAAGCACTGTGGAATGATGAATCTGTCTTAAGGACACAGTGTTAAACACTGGACTTGATCAAAAAATTTGTTCGACAAATTAATAAGGTAAGTAATTAATTTACTTTTCTGTTTTATTATTTGTTCTATTTCAGATTTTAATTTTATTTTTGTAACAAAATAAAAAAAATGTGTTTTATTTATTTATTTTATATTCTGGTTTGATTTTTGTAATCAAACAATTTCTCTCGTTTCCTTTATTTTTTCTGTATTCCATTTGTTGTTAAGTACACAAACCTAATTTATTTTTTAAATACAGTGAAGATTGTCCAACAATCTTAAGATAGATTATTTTTTTTGTGTCTTCATTGTATTTATTTTTCTGTGCTTTCACAAAGTGATATTCTGGTTGAAAAATACAAATAGTAGTAATATACTGTTTGACAAATAGTAGTAATATACTGTTTATTTTCTTTGACAACTAGTAGTAATATATTGGTGTCATTTACAATTTCAGAATATTAATTTGTGATCCAGAAAATTATTGTAGTATTTTGTTTTTCTAGTTTTAGTAACAAGGAAAGTAAAATTATTTTGTGTTATAATTTATTTTCTGGTTTTAGTAACTAGAAAATTAATTTGCATTTTGGTTTTTTCTAATTTTTGTTATCAGATATTATGGCTACTGCAACTGAAAGTGGTACTCCAATTGTTATATCGACTCCAGTCCCTATCTAGAACCATATTCAAGTTCCAATAAATCATGGAAAAAAATCGAAAAAATTTAACGGTACTGAGTTTTAGAGATGGCAGCAGAAAATGTTATTTTATCTTACAACTCTAAATCTGGCCCGATTTCTCCGTGAAGAGGCTCCAGTACTTAAAAAGGGTGAAAGTGATCGGCAAGTTGTTGTCACTGTAGACGCCTGGAAACATTCTGATTTTCTGTGCAGAAACTACATCCTCAATGGCCTTGACAACATGCGATATAATGTTTACAGCCCTCTAAAAATAGCAAAAGAATTGTAAGATTCTTTGGAGAAAAAATACAAGACAGAGGACGCTGGCACAAAGAAATTTGTTATCGTTAAATTACTGGACTTCGTTATGGTAAACTCCTAAACGATAATTTCTCAAGTTCAAAATTTTCAATTAATTTTGCATGATATTCGTGCTAAGGGTATGTCTCTGAGTAAGTCTTTCCAAGTCTCTGCGTTAGTAGAAAAATTACCATCAGCTTGGAAAGATTTTAAAAATTATTTAAAACATAAGCGCAAGGAGATGACCATGGATGAATTGATTGTAAGACTAAGAATTGAAGAAGATAACTGTAAGGCTAAAAAGAGGAATGGTAAAAATCCCATCAAATCCAAGGCTAATGTGGTTGAACATGTGCCCAAACTACATAACAAAAAGAGGAAGTTTTCTAGAGATGGTCCTAAACAATGCGACAATAATGGCAATAAAAAGTTCAAAGGTAAATACTATAATTGTGGCAAGATCGGACATCGAGCCTCTGATTGCCGCCGCCCTAAGAAAGATTGCAGAAGTACAAGCAAGAAGAGTACTAATCAAGCCAATGTGACAGAACTTGATTACATTTTTGACGAGGTAAATGACATCAATCTCTCTGCTGTGGTGTCTGAGGCTAATTTGATTGCAAATCCCAAAGAATGGTGGGTCGACACTGGGGCAACTCGACACATTTGTGCGGACAAGAAAATGTTCACTACCTATAATGAGGCTGCAAATGGTGAACAACTATTCATGGAAAATTCATCTACTTCTGTTGTGGCTGGACAAGGGAAAATAGTCTTGAAGATGACATCGGGGAAGGAACTGACCCTCAATAACGTGCTGCATGTACCAGACTTTCGAAAGAATTTTGTTTCTGATTCTTTGTTAAATAAAAATGGTTTTTAGTCTTGTATTTGAGTCTGATAAATTTGTATTAACAAAGAGTGGTATGTATGTTGGTAAGGGATACATGAGTGATGGTCTCTTCAAGTTGAATGTAATGACGGTTGTACTAAAACTTACTATTAATAAGAATAATACATCTTTTGCTTATATTCTTGAGTCAAATTTATGGCATAGTAGATTAGGACATGTAAATTTTGATACTTTACGTAGATTAATTGGCTTGGATTATATACCAAAGTTTGAAATTGATTCTAATCACAAATTTGAGATTTGTGTAGAAGCGAAACTAACTAAGGCTCCATTTAAAATAGTTGAAAGAAAAATCGAACCTCTACAATTAATTCATACAGATGTATGTGATCTTAAATTTGTTCAAACTAGAGGAGGCAAAAAGTATTTCATAACATTTATCGATGATTGCACAAGATATTGTTATGTATATTTACTTAGAAGTAAAGATGAAGCCTTGGAAATGTTTAAACTCTACAAAACTGAAGTTAAAAATCAACTTGGTAAAACCATTAAAATGGTTAGAAGTGATAGAGGTGGTGAATATGATGCACCATTAAATAAATTTTGTGTACAATATGGCATTATTCACCAAACTACAGCTCCATATTCTCCACAGCAAAATGGAATTACGAAAAGAAAGAATAGAACCCTTAAAGAAATGATGAATGTCATGTTACTAAGTTCAGGCTTACCACAGAACTTGTGGGGGGAAGCAATATTGTCTACTAATTATGTTCTTAATAGAATACCTCACAAGAAAATCAACAACACTCCTTATGAATTGTGGAAAGGTCGACCACCTTCCTACAAATACTTAAAAGTGTAGGGGTGTTTGGCAAAGGCAGAAGTTCCTGTTCCTAAAAAGACTAAGATAGAACCAAAAACGGTGGATTGTGTGTTTATTGGTTATGCTCAGAATAGTAGTGCATATCGATTTTTAGCTTATAAATCAGAAATATCTGATATAAATGTGAACACTATTATAAAGTCAAGGAATGCTGTGTTTTTTTAACATGATTTTCCTTACAAGAGAGGATTGGAATTAAGTTCACATAAAAGAACTTATGATTGTCCACAAAGTCAAGAAACTAATGACAATCAAACGCAAGAGACTAGTAATGGTCTCGACCAATAAGATTTAATTGATGATGAACCAAGACAAAGTAAGAGAGCAAGAACATCAAAATCCTTTGGTCCAGATTTTCTGACATGCATGTTAGAAAATGAACCTCAAAGCTTTAAGGAAGCAATGACAGGTTCAGAAGCAACTTTGTGGAAAGAGGCTGTTAATAATGAAATTGAATTCATTATGCAAAATCATACTTAGGAATTGGTGGATCTTCCACCTAGTTCTAAACCTCTTGGATATAAATGGATATTCAAGTGAAAAATAAAAGCACATGGTTCAATCGACAAGTATAAAGGAAGACTTGTAATAAAAGGTTACAGAGAAAATAAAGGTCTGGACTATTTTGACACATTCCCCTGTGACAAGAATAACATCTATCTGCATACTTATTTCCATAGTGTAACTCGGCTTTTTCGCGCCCCCTTTCGGAAGTTTGAAAGAAGCCCTGCAGTTTGGACTCCCGCGGTTCTGAATCTAATCTCACAAGTGCAATGTGAAATTGATAAACACTAAAGAGTCTAAATCCAACAAATCTTTTGGAAAATCGATTTTGAATCAAATTGTCAAAAATAGACTGCTTTGCCAGATACAAAGTCACCACCTAAATATTTAGTTTGGGAAAATTTAGGAAACCCATTACTCATGTCAAAGGCCACGTGTCCGTCATCACCAAGATTGTCTCGGCTCGGGAACTTAGGTACGAGAGGGAAAAGTCATAAATTGAGCACCCCCGCTCGCCCGAACAAAGATCGGCCTCTACTAATCATGATATGATTTTTATATACATTATATGCTCTTGTTTCGGTTTATTAGGCTAGCATTTACTATGTGATGCGCGCACACAAGGTATAGACTAGTTTGCCTGAATTGGAACAATTCAATTTCATGTTTGTTTTTTTCGAAAAGGGTTTGATTTTGCCACTTAACAAAGTGGGCTTAGAGTTTGCGAATTTCCATTTAACAAAGTGTGCTTAAAACTTACATTCATTGAATTATTCCAATTCAAGCAACAAGCCTTCATCTACAGACACTCAAACAGTTATAGCAAGTAAGCACTTAGCCTCATGGTCAGCATGCTAGTCATGGCAATCACTCATACTTCATGCAAGTATGCTAAAGCACTAAAAACTCACCTAGTACTCCAAGCTAAGATAAAATAAAAGAGTTAGAAAAATACATGATCTCTAACTACGCCAAATGTCTAATGCAACACATGCAATATGCAACTAAAATAGGCCCGGCTACTTAATATGTTATTTGCAACAATTTCATAGCATGCATTTAAACATGTATTCAACAAGGTATTGAAACGACGATGCAGTTAGAATGATGAACCGATCCTCGGTGTATGTAAGACAAATGAATGGATGCAAACATGTGATATGCTAGTTGAAACATGATGCTCCTAATCTAAACATCAAAAACGGATAAATAAAAGGGAGAAAGACGTGGGGTTGGAAGACATACACGTTATTACATTATGCTCTCACGAAGGAGAGTCCGAATGAATAAACTAGCTAACTAGCTAGCTAATTAGAGTTAAAGCTAATTAAGCTAATTATTACAAACCGAATAAATAGCTAAACTACTTACCTAATTATTATAACACTTGAATTAGTTAGCTAGTTAACTAACTAATTAAAGAATTACAACATAATTGTAATTAATGATTAAGCCAAGCAATTAACTACTCCGCCTCAGGAAATGACCGATATGCATGTGCATGCTCAGATTCCACCGAAAAGACCACCGTTTTGCTCCCGAATGCCTCTGTTTGCATAGTTGAACATTTCCAGAACAACTTTACTCCACCTTACCAACACTCTGCTGAGATTTGCATCAGTGGCTAGCCGGCCACCGGTAAAGATTGCCGGCCACCTACCAACCATGAAAGTGGCCTGCCGGCCATCAAAGGTGGTCTATCGGCCACATGTCAGCCATTGATGCACAGGTTCATCTTGCTACAACAGAGGACAATCAGAGCATATATAGGGTATTTCAAGGGTTTGTTTGAACAACTCACCCCTCCTTTTCATGGGAAAATCAAAGGAGTAGCAAGCTTTGGTTCACAAACCATCAATGGATGCAATTTCATTGCTTGATGGCTTGTGAAACCAACTTCAATAAATGCAAAACAAGACACAAAGCTCCTCCCTTTCATGAAAGATCAAGGGAAGAAGTTGACCTTGGAGACTTGGATCATTTCATCACTAGCAAGTATGAAATGGTCCAAGCTCCATGTATTCAATTAACGTCCGATTGAACACACCAAGACACAATCAAATTCTTATCTTGCTCACTTTTAGTCCCAAGTTTACTCATTTTAATTACTCTTGCATTCTTTAACCAATTAAGTCCATTGGTGAGTTGAGTCCTCTAAAAGAGAAGGAAGTGTCAAACAAGGGGTAGTTTAAGGCAAGAGAGAGGTGTCATGCTGTTGATAATGAACCTCCAAAAGAGGATTAAACCATTAAGCATGGACCTCAATCTCAAGCTTAAACAATCCTAAGGTTGAAACAACCCTCAAAGCAAACAAAAAGTGAAGAAATAAGGGAGGTTACAAAGCTTATGCTTGCTGAAATTAAGTGAGGAAAGCACTAAAATATGCAATCAACTCAAACAAGTGGTGTCTAAAAGCCTAAAACACCAAGCTTGTAAGGACACTTACACTACAAGCATGCAATACAAGACTCAGATGACTTAATCAACCCAAAACAGAGTTAAAACAGCCCAAATCAGAGCCAAAAACATGCTGGAATTAAACTACAAATGGCTAGAAAAATAAGCTAACACATAGAGCTAACTAGGCTAGCAATTAAGACACAATGGGGGGAGGCTAACCCCTCCAAATTTGGAGTTCAAAACATGATTTTCACCACTGAAATTCAGTGTTCAAAAGCTTGAAAAAAGATAGTTTGAAAGTGGGAAACAAAGGTGGAAAGGCCTTACAAACAAGGAATAAAGAAGGGTGAGCCACCCCTTAACCTTAAATGGCCTAAAATCACCAATTTCAGCCCACAAAAACAGAGTTTTTATAGCCCAAAATCAGTAGAAAAATGCAGAAAAACAAGTATGCAAAGCAAGGTAAAAAGACAAGTATTATACCTCTTGAAACAAAGAGCAATTCCAGGCAACAATTCAAGCCAAAACCAACCTCAAGAGCTCCAAGAAGGCTTCAAGGAACCTCAGTCCAAAGGTGATCAAATTTGGTTAAGCGTGTATAGGCAAAAGTGTAGCGTATGTAGGCTAAAGTGTAGAGAATTTGTAGAGAGAGAGAAAAAATTTTGAGTTCAAAATTTTCTAACCTTGCTACAAGAGAGAGGGAGTGCCTATATATAGAAAACATAAAATTCCCTCAAGGAGATCCAACCCTACACATGGGTGAAGATGGGTGCATCTGTGCAAACAGCTAGCACAACTAGCATAAAATATCTGTAAAATACACTGGTGGCCAGCCAGCCATCAGTGGTGGCCGGCCAGCAAACCACATTCATGGCTGGCAGCCCAAAAGTGATGGCCGGTAGCCTCTAGGGATGGCTGGCAGGCCACCAGAGGTTGCAGGCTAGAAAGACCAAGGCATGGTCCAAAAATGAGGCAACAAGGATGTAGGGTTTGAAAGGCTCAAAGTTGTGGTGTTCCGCTGAGGACTTCGAGAACTTGGCGAGCATATAGACTCATCATCGGGTGTGCATGCAAGGACGTCCAAGTCGTAAGGGTCGTCAAAAATAGGGTGTCTACAGTTGCCCCTCTTTGACAGAACTCAGAGTCATGCAATGACGCGAGTAAATGTCAAAGCCCAAAGACGACCCATTTTGACAAGGCCGTAAGACTTGGACAAACAATCAAGACAGAAATAAATGGTTGTGCCCGTGGACTGCCTACGTATCCTTTTGCAAGGAATTAAACCAACATAGTTCTGCGGCGATGAAAAT
This sequence comes from Camellia sinensis, assembly GCF_055761805.1. NCBI lineage: Eukaryota > Viridiplantae > Streptophyta > Magnoliopsida > Ericales > Theaceae > Camellia > Camellia sinensis. Next base: position 143,797,749 of record NC_138968.1, read on the forward strand.
GACATGCAAAATGCAACTTGAAAGCTGGACTCACACGCTACGCGAAGCCAGTGATTTTGAAAACTTATGATCATACGAGACAATGCAATAAGCAATAACAAGTATAATAAACAAAAATATGATAGCGACATATGAATGAACAACTTCAAGCTTAAAAGCGAAAAGATCCAAAACACACTCTAACCACGCCAAGACACGGGACAAGGGAAGAAAACACAGCTCAGGATTGCGTTTCACGCATCTTGAGAAAACGAGAACCATAACCGCTCGGGCTCGTATTTCACACGTCCCAAGAAACAACCAACGACTCGGGCACATACTTCGTACGTTCTCTAAGTAAAACCCGCCCAGGGCCGCATTTCACGCATCCTGAGAAACAATCACTTAGGCGCGTACTTCGTACGTCCCGAGGTAAAACCCGTCCAATGCTGCGTTTCATACGTCCTAAGAAACAACCAAACACTCGGGCACGTACTTTGTACATTCTCGAGGTAAAACCCGTCCAGGGCCGCGTCTCATGCGTCCTGAGAAACAACCACTCGGGCGTGTACTTCGTACGTCCCGAGTAAAAACCCGCCAAGGTTGTATGTTACGCATCCTAAGAAACAACCAACCACTCGGGCCCGTACTTCGTACATTCTCAAGGTAAATCCCGCCCAGGGCCGCGTTTCACGCGTCCTGAGAAACAACCACTTGGGCGTGTACTTTGTACGTCCTGAGGTAAAACCCGCCCTGGGCCGTGTTTCATGCGTCCTGAGAAACAACCACTCAAGCGCATACTTTGTACGTCCCGAGGTAAAAGAGAGTGGTGTGCGATAGATGCACAAAGGTGAACAAGTGCGATGTGTGCGATAGATGCACAAAGTGAACAAGTGCGATAGATGCACAAAATGAACAAGTACGATAGATGCACTCAGTGAACAAGTGCGATAAATGCACAAAGTGAGTGAGTGCGATAGATGCACAAAGTGGACAAGTGCGATAGATGCACAAGGTGAATGAGTGCGATAGATGCACTCATGATGCTAACTATAAAGCTATGCAGGTTCTCCTATCGATACACGAATGACTTATCCGGAACTTCTCTGAATGAACTGTACATACAATATTGTGCACTTCTTCGAATGAACCGTACATACAATATCGTACCCTTCTTCGAATGAACCGTACATACAATATCGTACCCTTCTTCAAATGAACCGTACATACAATATCGTTTGCCTATGTAAGAAAGAAACTTAACAAATGCGATACAGTAAGAATGCATGTTCTATGCAAGACAAACAACCGAGATACAATGTTAATTGAAAGCATGTTCTGCGTGAAACAAGAACGAAAGCATATGTTATGCACGATTCATAACGGATGCTAGACGCTCATGCAGCATATATGTGAAATACATCTCTTATGTAACGACATATGTGAAATGCATATTCTACGCAAGGTACAAAGTGACTGTGGACGCGCCCTTAGGCTTTATGCCACCACAGTTCGGACTCCCTTTTGTGTCACGGTTCTTAGTCTGAACCAAAGAGTCCAAATCCGACAAATCGTTTTGAGAAAATAGATTTTTAGAAAAGAAGTGCCAAACATGGACTGCTTTGCCAGATACAGAGTCGCCACCTAAATATTTTTTAATGGGGGAATTTAGGAAACCCTGACTTGTTTGCCTAAGGCAACGTGTCCGTCATTACCAAAGTTACCTCGGCTCGGGAACTTGGGTACGATTGGGGAAGGTCAGCTATGAGCACCCCCTCTCGCCCGATCCGAAGATCGGCCTCTACTAACCATGATATCCAATTTTGAAAACGTTATGTGTTCTTATTCCGGTTAATTAGCTAGAATTACTATGTGATGCGCACAGCAAAACAAGTATAGACTAGATCGCCTAATTTGGAACAAAGCATCGCATATCCATTTGTTTGGAAAATGTTTTGAAATTTGCTACTCGCGAATAGACTAAAACACGGATTTTGATGAGTTATTCCAACTCAAACAATCCAACCTTCACCCACAGGCATTCAGGTAGTTCATATCACATAAGCATCTAGTCACATGGTAAGCATGCCGTCATATTAACATTCACACTCATGCGAGATGCTAAAGCACAAAATACTTACAGTGTACTCCAAGCCAAAACAAAGAACTCATTAGCAATCAATGTATGATCCAAGTCCATGTTAAGTGCCTAATGCAACGCATACAGAATGCAATTAGGATAGGCTCGGCTAATCCTAGGATGGCATGTGAAATGCAACCATTTGATGCACATATTCAATTTAGATTTGAAATACTTATGCAATTAGCATGATGCGTCGAGCCCGGTGCATGCAATGCTGATGAATGATGCACGCATGCATAGCATAAGGTACGCTAAATTAAATATGCCCTAATACTAACCATCAAAGCAGGTAAGTAAAAGGGAAAAAGAAGTGGGGTTGGAAAACATGCATACACGCACCCACACTTATTACAAATTTGCCCTCGCTCGGAGGGACCGAAAGAATAATACAGATTTAACTAACGTACAAGCTAATTAAATATTATAGACAATTAACTAGTTAAGCAAATTAACTAAGCTAATTAAGCAATAAAGCAGCCTCGTGAAGAGGGCCCAATGTATGCGCGCTTGGTTCCGCTCGGAAACCCACCACCATGCACAAGTTTGCCTCTGTTTCCCCTGCTCTGCTCCTTTGAAAATTGCACAAATCCCAAGGTACGCTCCATGGACACTGTGGATCACCACCGACCAAGTGAAAACCCCACCGACCATGTCCGGATGGTCATCGACCATTTGTTGAGCTCTCGGCCATAAATATTTGGTCAGTCGGCAGTATAGATGGCCGGCCGGCCAAAGCTTCCTGCAGAAACCTGTTTTGACAGCAGCAGAGGGCAAAACATGGCATGGCAATGCATTTCAAGCAATGTTTGCACCAACCACTCTCCTTATCATGTTTATGACTCAAAGGGGTATGGTACTCGATTCTCCGACCACCAATCGCACATTTCAATGCTTGATGGCCCAAAGAACCAAGTATGCATTTTCAATGTAGAAAGAAATACACATAATAAACAATGAGCTCAACCTCTATCATACTCAATTCAAGAGGCAAAGCATGCATGCCAATGCAATGCAACCTAGGCATGCGAACTAAGTATGCAACATGGCAATGCAAACAAGCATATAAGACATGTGACAATCATGCTAATGACAAGTATGCGAGATGCAATGTGGATGGTCAAGCATGCAAGCAAGCATGTGACTTCATTCAATCATGCAACAACACATGGGGTAAATATGTAGCAACATGTTAAACAACCTAAACATGCAACAACACACAAGTATGCAACAACACACATGGTAAGCATGCACCAACACATAAAGGGTGGACTTAAACCAATTTGGGCAGCCCTCAACTAGGCCCAAAACAGTGGCCAATATGCTCAAGAATGTAGGCAAAATGACATGCAAACATGCATGCACACAAGGACCAACACTTAGGCATATAGAAACAACTCTCAAGCACACTTAAGAGGATGCAAACATGGAGAAATGGCATGCATTATAAGCTCTGAAAGTCATGTTAGAGAAGGTGCCAAACCAATCTACAATGCAAGATAGGCATGCCACCAAGCCCAAGGACTTAAACCATGGCCATATGACATATAAAGCAAATGACCAAAATGAACTAAAACGGTCCTAAATCATGCAAAAGTAAGCCCCAAAAACCACTTAGATGGCATCTAAATGATCTAATCCTAGAGGTATACACAATGACACAAACATGGAGCAAGAAACACCAACCTTTTAAAGCATGAAAGGGGCATCAAATGCAAGCATACGAGCATATCATGAGGACTGAAATGACATGAAAAGTGGTTCCAAACCACTGAAATGATGCAAGGATGGCATGCTAGAGGGGTCAATACTTAAGGCATACAAGAGAGGTTACATGGTAGCTATACAAAGCAAAGCATGGACAACCCAAATGACCAAAAACTGACCTTTAGCATGCTAAAACAAGCATAAAAGCTTCACAAAGCTAAGCCAAAAACATGCTAGAAACAAGGCTCAAAGCACAAGGCATGTTAAGGCAATTCATGGCATTACAAGACATGTATGCTAAGCAAGTATGGTGTGTCTAAACCAAGTAAAAACAGAGGTAAAGCATGGCAAAATACTACCAAATACCTACTGAAATATGGCCAACATGAGTTCAAAAATGGTGCTCACATATGAGGCTTAAATGGCACATTTTGAAGATAACAATGAGAGGGGGTGGCCCTCTCCTTCTTAGGACCTTAAACCACCATCCTCACCACTGAAATCTCTCAAGATTTCAGTGGTGAGGAGGCCCAAACAAAGTGGTCTCGGAGCTCACCAAAATAGCACAAAAATGGGTCCAAACAAGCCCTAAGAGGGATCAAACAACCCCAAACAATAAAACACCCTTAAACAACAATTTTAAGCAAGTAAAAACAAGACTTTTATTAGTTATATGCAAAGTCTAAATACAGTTGCAAGATAAGCAAAAAAGCTATGCAAAAATGGGGAATAAAAGGCAAGAACACTCACCCTTGAAGAACACTTCCAAGATCACAAGGTCAGACCTCTTCTTGGATCAAAACCAGCTCAAAAAGTCCAAGATCAACCCTCTAAAGCCTCAGCAATTAAGGGAAGGTGTAATGGTAGGTGTTTATGTGCAAAACTATGAACAAACACACACTTATACACAATCAGAGGAAAGTATAGAGATAAAATAGACACACTTCTAACCCTAAAAAGAATCAGACCTCTGGAGCTTCTTTCCAACCCTAGAAGAGGGAGGAGAGGCCTCCTCTTTATAGAAGCTCACTCTTGCAAAGCTTCTCAAGTAAGCTAGTCAAGAGGGAGATCCCTCCATACACGTGTATAGAGGGGAGCAAAGTGGGTACCAGCTATCACAACTGGCACAAAATATCTGCCAAAAGCAGATGCACAGTGGTCGGCCAGCCAAAAATGTAATTTGACCAAAATAGATGGCTGGTCGACCATCTAGAGTGCCGGTCGGCCAAACATTTGGTCGATGGCAACAAAACACAGCCGGTGGCCTCAATCCATGGCCGGTGGAGTGTGGGGATGGCCAACAAGCCATTCCCTACCCTCCAAAGCAAAAACACAAGTGTTTGGTGCAAAACCAAACACAAAACAGTGGAGTCGAGAGATCTTGAGGCAAGGCGCGTAGCCGAGACCTCCGGGAACTCAAGACGAACACAAACAAGGATGATCACCGAGTGTTCAAACGGTGACGTCCAACTCTTGAGGACGGTCAAAAATGGAGTGTTTATAGTGACATGCATGCTTTATGCAATAAAGTGAAGCGCATATTCTACGCAAGGTACAAAAGCATAATTTGACAAAAACAAATTCAGTAGCAACTTCCGATTTACTTCTCGGAAGAGTTACAATATGTTTAAAGGATACACCTCGTTCATGTTGACAAGTGACGAACATCGTGCACCGAAAACACAATTTTAAGCTTCCGTAGAGACAATCTTAACCCTACAGTGAATCATCCCTATACTTCTTGGAAACCAAGGACACAAAACAGCATCAAGACTCCAAGGGAGGCCACCAGCCATCAACTAGCCACAAGAGGAGGGTGTCGGCCACGTGCTTGCCACTAGTGAGCTTTGCCGGCCACCAATGAGCCTTGTCGACCACCTACTGGCCAACGATGGTAGCTCGGAGAAGGCAAATTTGACTTTTTGGCTTGGGTCTTTAAATATATAACTTAACACTTCATTTTCTCACTTCTGTAGGGCCGAAATTACTCCCCCTCTCTCTAGGTGCTCATTCTCTCTAGATTTGCGCTTTCTACACGTTTTTCAACGCCCCACGCAAAGTTGATTCGCTAAACCTTCTTTGTTTCCTCCATTTTGAACCGATTGAAATTTGATTTCGGTGCTTTTTCTTGGAGTTTCAACACTTGAGACTTATTCTCCTCGAGTTTCTCTTGAGTTTTATGCACTTTTCCTGGCTTGGACTTTTTCTTCTATTTTCTCTCTCCCAGGGTTGACTTTTTCGAAGCTTTAACCTCTTTTCTCTATTTTTCTTCACTTTTTCACCTACTTCACACCCATTTTCCAGATGGCAGATGATTCACCACACGACAGGGCTCTTCCAGACACTTCTCCAGCATTTCCACCTATTCCTGAGGTAGTAAAGCCAGCAGCTGACCTTGAGGTTGAGTTTCGAGCCTGAGGTCGAGCCTGAGCCGCTACCACTGAGAGTACGGCCTTTCGATCCTGAGAGATACCATCCCCAGACACATATCTTGCCTACCAGAGGAATCAGACGCTTCACTGAGTTTGCTCGCGGTGCACCGGAGGACCTCCTGTTGAGGGAGCTAGCTTCTCACCTGTCAACCATTGCCGTTGAGATATGAATTTCTAGCACTGCATTTCTACCTTTCTTTACTTGCATTTCTTGCACTGCCTTTTATTCATCTATACTATCATCACTGCTTTATCTGATCCATCTGTTCTTTAACTGTTGCATCTATTCTCTGCCAAAGGGTAAGTCTCGTGCCTTCCGAGGGTACGGTGCTATAACCACCTGAGACTGGTACGACGAGCTCCCCGCTAGAGTTCGCGACATCATAGACGAGGCTAGCTTCGGCCTATTCTTCTCTGGCTTGACTTGGGTCATCGCGAGCCGTCCTCTCCTGGGAGCACTCGTGGAGAGGTGGTGGGACACCACCAACTCCTTTCACTTTTCTACTGTAGAGGAGATGACGATGACTCCCTATGACTTTGCCATGATCATCGGTTTAGACGTAGGGGGTGATCCGATCCCTCTTGATACAAACATGCAGGAGTGGGAGGCGGCCTGGTTCGAGCTGCTAGGGGCGCATCCACCCATATACCAGACAAACATGGTCAGATACACCTGGTTTGCCAAATGGTTCAGAGGGATCGAGCCCGAGACGATAGAGGAGACTGAACAGTACACCAGGGGCTTTCTGATGTTCGTCTTTGGTACCACCTTGTTTTCGAACAAGTGGAACACCGTAGGCCTATATTTGTTGAGTGCCCTAGTGACCTTTCCTCAGGTTCGTTTTTATGACTGGGGCGGAGCTGGCCACGCCACCTTATATGGCTACATGAGCTCGACCTCCCGTCTAAGAGAAGACTTGATCAGAGGCTACTGGCAAGCCTGGAAGGTACACATCTCAATTCCCTCTTAGCACTTTACATTTTCTGCTTTACAGTTTTGCTTTACATCTATTCAACACCAGTGCTTTCTACTTTGCACTTTCTGCATCTGCTCATACTGTATTGATCACATATCACTGCATTTTCTCCGTAGCTATGGGTTTATGCATATTTTTCGACTCTAGCCCTAGAGCCTGTGGGGGAGCTTCCACTGGCAGTCCCCTATTCATAGAGGTATGACAGCTGGCTCCAACGTAGGACCCGTAAGCCCTTCACATTCTTCCGCCACCACTTCGACACCGTGGCTGCTCATGAGGTGACCCGAAACACAGTCATTTTTGCTTTAACACTACTCTGATTCACATTACAACTAACAGCAATTAAACATTTGTACAACTTCTATTTGCAGATCATGTGGCAGCCATGGCCATGATGCCGGCAGGGGTTCGGGACCAGTATGCTAGGGCTTGGGCCATTTCCCGCTACTGCATTCTACTCAAGGGCCCAATCTTCCGGGCTTGGTTTCTAAGCGAGCGGTTTATGCGCCAGACTGTGCGCCTACCTAACTTAATCATTCCGATGGCTTCGCCAGAGTCCATGCAATCAACAGATGGCCTATTTGTTGAGGAGGTCATTCAGTTTATGGTGGGCCTGGATGTCGACTACTTCCGAGCAGAGGGCGACTATGCGGCTTTCATCCAAACACGTCTGATGCCACCCCTGACCGGTGCTCATAGAGGTGAGGAAACGAGAGGCGCCTAGAGTGACCCGAGCGGCCAAAGCGACCAGGGCCCGTAGTAAAGGGGCTTCCCAGGCGAGGCAGATGACCGATTGGCCAGAGCTTCCGACTATACTGACATGCTTGGGGCATATCGGAGATGCTTACCAGGTTCCGATTGAGCCTGTAGCGGCTAGTCACGAGCTTGTCGGGGTCTGTGGCCCGACTCAAGTATGGACGAAACTTTACGTTTCGCACCCCACATTTCATTGCAGATATTGATCATCCAAATACATTTGCAGGCCTCCATCGAGTACACAGGAGGTGCTCTTAAGCTGATAGCCTCCCTGATGGGCATGGTACAAAGGAGAGAGGCACTGCTCAGTCTCTATGGTATTCAGATAATTTATTCGGTCTACATTTCATGCTATCAATTTTCTACCAATGCACTGACATTTTAACTATGGTCTGTTCCAAACTGCATTGATCTGATACACTACATTCGATACACTGCATTCACACATGCATTCATACTATACTCATACTATATCTAATTTCTGCATATACTCATTTTGCACATCATGATGGCATCTGATACACATGTTGTAACTGATATGCTGACAATTGTCTTTTCAGATCCCACCCATACCGATGGCACTAGCGGCAGCTACAGCACCTGCACTAGCAGTACCTCCTCCAACACGTGGTCGTGGTAGAGCTAGGGGCACCCGAGACAAGAGCGGTCCTTCAGAACCCATTCTGAGTGATGATGATACTAAGACGAGCGACTCTGAGGAGATAGTGAGTCAGCATTCAGAGTCATCCGAGAATGAAGACGGTGACGTCGGCTCAGGTTCCAAGAGTAGAGGCGACGATGCGAGCTCTGAGGCGGAGAGCGAAGATGACACCAGCTCAGGTTCCGGTTCAGGTTCAGACAATGGCACTGACAGAGATAGTGCCCCAGAGTTTTCTCCTCCGAGGAAGAGGACGAAGAGGGCTTCTCGAGCTTGAGGCGACCAGTGCTGATTTTTTTGTATTTTGCTTAGTTTCTTTTTGTTTATAGCATTAGCACATTGTATAGTTTCAAACAGGTTTATTTTTCGTTAAAACTTGTGCTCCTTTTTTGTAAAAACCATGATCGGAGTAAAACCTCGCTGTTTTTTTTTATATTTTTTTTATAAAAAGTGTTGTATTTTGCATCATGAGCACCATAGAGCATAAAATGGACATAGAATCGAAGTTGAAAATGAAAACCGAACACTTGTATTGGCACGATGTACCTGGTCAGGTAATGAACCAACCAACCAACAACCAAAACACAAAATGCAACATACAACTCGATAAGCAAAGACAACTCAATAAACAAAACAACATACAATTTGATAAAGCAAAAACAACGCAACAACAACTTAAATACAAAACAAACAAACTTGCTAAAGCCGAAAAGACTCAAAACAAGACTTTAAAACGCTCGAAGATTAAAACAAAACATATACTTCCAGCATTGCTCAACACACAAGTGGACAGCAAGTCAGAGTGAGAGACTGCCGACCACAAATGGAGGTTGCCGGCCACATGCCGACCATAAGAGGTGGCCTTTTTACCGGCCACCTGCCGGCCATAAATGCAAAGGACCTCCAGATTGTTGACACCTGGCTTCCACTCTTTGCCTTATCTTCTACAAAAGGTTGAGCTTCCTGATTTCTTCATTTTAGCTGCAAATTCTTCACAAATGGAGCCATTTTGTGTCAAAAAACTCTCGGATTGGATTGCTACTTTAGACGGCTCGAAAAAGGTGAATTTGCGGGGTTTCGACATAAATGCACTTTTCTCACTGAGCCATTCTCCGTTTTATTTTCTGTTCCTTCATGTCGCGGCTAGATGTTGGAATCCAATTACATATGTCTTTAGCTTCGGGGGACAAGAGATATGCCTAACAATCGAAGAATTTCATACGCTAATGGAATCCCGGCGTGATGAGGAAATCATACATCAGCCCTGTTTCGGCCACATCCAAGCTTTGGGATGAATATGTGGGCCCACTCTACATGAGGCTCGATCCTTGGTTCACAACGGAGAGCTGGATATTCCCAACCTAATTCACCGATTTTTCGACGTCGGTGACCGAGGTGACCTTCTTTGGCAGAGTTTTCGGCAACGCGCCCTCTGCTTATGTATGCTGGCTCATTTCCTTCTTGCCCCTAGTTTCGACGGGTCTAGCATTTGACTGATTAAAGTGGCCTAAGGTTTGAAAGAAGGCAAGAGTTGCATTGGCTTCGTGCTGGTCGAGACTTTGATGAGCTTAGACGCCTTTTATCAGCGAGAGACTAGCAAATTCGAAGGAAGTCCACTACTTTTACAGGTATTCTTTCCCACCCTTTCTAATATGTATTCCTCACCTCGCTCGGCACTCATGCTCTATTTTTCTCTCAAAGCCTTTTTCTCTCAAAGCCTTTTTCTCACTTTTCTCTTAACATACATCTCTCTATTCTTTAATCTCTCTTTTCTTTCATCCCTCCCCAGGTGGGGCTAATGGACAAGTTGAAGGTTGTGGATTCTTGCCCTGAGTACTTAGCTCAAAGCTATTTCTTCTGTCACCGTCTAGTGGATTTCTCCAACGAGGGGTGGTGGTGCAACTGGATGTGCAACAGGTCTGCTGTCGACATTGTTTGGCGTTGCCCTTGGCTTAACCTGACCGAAATGAGCTACAGCATGACTCGGCAACCTAGCATACAGCTGATCGGCCTTACACACTGTGTATTCTACTTCTCTTTCCGGTTCAAACGTCAGTTTGGGCATGACCAGAACTGCCCAGAGGAAGAAGTAGAGTACCCGATTTCATTCCCTATCTGAGGTTCACACTTAGCTAGGTACCTCGCTGCTTGGAGGATGAGAGAGCTTCTAGCCCCTGTCCCTAGTTTCATCTGCACCTTTTCTGGCAAATGCCTAGCTTGGCTCCAGGATAAGGCACAAATCGGGCCCACTTTGGCATCAGAAGCTTCCACGAGCACGAGCAGGGGACGCAAGAATACCAAACTCATCTACACCCCTATTTTATTGCTTTGATCTTTCTTTTCAAGTTTTTTGAATGTAATAAAAGCAACTTTGATTTATATCGAGAGTTGGAGAACTTTGTATTAAAATCAATGGAATTAAAGTTGTGAGCACTGAAAATTTTCCTTTTGGTCCAAAAATGGTCTAAGTTGTAAAAGGTAAAATTTGAACAAAAATCAACTTTTATAAAACTTTTCAAAACCATTTTTGAAAAGGACCACCACTTGACACGCATAGAATCAATCCTCGAGATGTACAACCCTGAATCCAAAGATTACAAATTTCCCCTTGACTGAATAACACTGCTCAACATTGTAACCAGTTCTTCTCTCAGAGTAAAGATTACAACCGAACTTTCAGGTAGAGAACAGACAAAGATGACCTGATCAAACATACGGATAGGACAATTGAGTTGGAGGTGTTTACGGCCAGACTTCAGGATGAAGTTTCCTACGTATCGTGAAGATGGGAGTCAGGCCTTATGTAGTTCGGTTCGAGTTCACTCGAGTATTAACTCTCTTCTTTTGCACTCTAACTTTTGCCAAGGCTGCCCTTTAGGGTTTTCAACCTTGTGAGCTCAGTTTTTCTTTATTTCAATTTTTTGTGCTCTAAATTTTGCCTAGGTTGCCCTTCTGGGTTTTCGGCCTAGCAAGCCTCTCTGAAATAGTATTTCTTCAACTTGTCCATGTTGATCGGTTGGGAAAATTCTAAGCCATCCAGGTCCATGAAAATAACAGCTCTACCCGACCAAATAGTTTTGATGATGTAAGGACCAGTCCAATTAGGTCTGAACTTGCCCCTAGGGTCATGAATGGAAGCTCGGTTGTCTTTCAGTACCCAATCCCCTTTTTTGAGATTCCGGGACTTAACCTTCTTGTTAAAAGTCCTAGCAATCCTGCATTGATAACCCTGAACATGGTACAATGTTTTCAGCCTTCTCTCATCAAACAGCATCAGTTCTTCAGACCTGCTCTGCTACCAGTATGCCTCTACTATCAGACACTCAACCATGACTCGCAACGACGAGACTTCTATTTTGATTGGAAGAACAGCTTCCATCTCATAGACAAGAGAATAAGGAGTTGCCCCTACAGACATTCGAATTGAAGTTCTGTAGCCCCTGAGTGTGAATGGCAATTTATCTGGCCAGTCCTTGTAGGTCTCAACAATTTCTGCAAAATATACTTGATGTTGCTGTTGGTGGCCTGTTGGTTTGCGGTCGGTACGTAGATCACTTATAGAAAGCCACATTGTATTTCTCCAACAAGTCGATCACTTCTTTCTTGAAATGCGAGCCATTATCTGAAATGATCTCATTTGGGACTCCATATCGACAAATGATGTTGTTTTGGATGAACTTAGCCACGTGCGCTGCTTTCAACACTGCGTAGGACTGAGCTTCCACCCACTTTGTGAAATAATCAATTGCCACCAGAAGGTATTCATGCCCATTCGACCCTTTTGGTGTAACTGCACCGATGATATCGATTCCCCAGACTGAAAAAGGCCATGATGAAGTCATATTGTACAGTTTTGACGGCGGGATATTTATGCGATTCGCATGAATTTGGCATTTGCGGCATCGCAGAACAAAACCAATACAATCATCCTCCATAGTGGACTAGTAGTAACCTTGCCTGAGAATCTTTCGGGCTAACATTACTCTGTTCATGTGCGCTCCGCACTCTCCTCTATGAATGGCCTCCATCAGGCATTTTGATTCCTCTGCTTCGACACACAACTTGTGCATTCCTAGATGACCTCTCTTGTACAGTTTACCTTCGCAAATGATAAATTGAACGGTCATTCGCCGTATTGCCCTCTTGTCTTTGGCATTTGCCCCTGGTAGGTAAACCTCATTTTCCAAGAAGTTCTAGATATCGTAGTACCAAGGGTTTTGATCTTGCGCTTCATTTATTACGGCAATAGTCTCGTAGGCCAGCATGTATCTTTGCTCAATGATAATCGGACGCATCCGAACTCTAAGCGGGATGTCTATCATAGATGATAGAGTTAATAAAGCGTCAGCGGACTTGTTGTTCTCTCTTAGTAGGAGCGTGAAAGTCAGCTTTTCAAACCTAGGAATCAGAACGTCCAAGGTCTGATGATAAATCTTCATCTTTTCTTCTTTGACCTTCCAGTCTCCGTTTGCTTGAGACATAACTAGGTTTGAGTCCCTGATGACGTCTAACCTTTTTGCCCCTAGTTCTAGGGTGACTTCCAAACCAGCGATACATGCCTCATATTCTGCTTCGTTATTGGATACTTTGAACTGGAGTTTGAAGGCTAGAGGCAAGTGGGAATTATCGGGTGCTATTAGCAACACACCTATCTCACAACCATACTGATTAGACGCTCCGTCAAAGCACATTGTCCAAATCTCTTCCTCGACTTGCAAAATGGCTTCATCTGGAAATAGGTATTCTATCGCTTTATCCCCTTCCACTGGGTGATCTACCAAAAACTCCGTTACTGCTCTCCTCTTGGCCGACTTGCGAGTAACATACTTCAGATCAAATTCGGAAAGGAGAAGCAACTAACGAGCTAGCCTACCCGTAAGCACTGCTTTCTCAAAGAGATATTTGATGGGATCTAATCTCGAAATTAGAATTACAAAGTGAGCTAACAAGTAGTGCCTCAACTTCCTGGTATCTCATACCAAGGCTAGGCAAGCGTTCTCCAGCGGGGTGTAATGGGTCTCGTATTCTAGCATTTTCTTGCTCAAATAATAGATGGCTTTCTCTACCCTATCCTCAAATTCCTGAGCAAGCATGCCTCTTATTGTGGTGTCCGTGACTGACAGATATAAAATCAAAGGCTTCCTCGGCTCTAGCAACGATAACATGGGCGGATTCTGAAGGTACTGTTTGATCTACTCAAAAGTAAATTGACATCAATCATCCCATCTGAACTTCTTTCCTTTGTTCAGGAGACCAAAAAGTGGTTCACAAGTTAAGGTTAATTTAGCAATAAACCATTTTATGAATTACACTTTACTGAGAAAGCCTCGCACCTCCTTTTCAGTCCTTGGTGGCGGCATTTCAAGGATGGCCTTGATCTTGGAAAGATCTACCTCGATGCCTCTCTATGTGATCAAGAAGCCCAGCATTGTCCCTGCTGTTACGCCGAAAGTACACTTCTACAGATTCAACCTCAGTCTGTATTCTCTGATCCGTTGAAAGAATTTCTTCAAGACAATGTAGTGGCCCTCTCTTTCTTTGGACTTGACAATCATGTCGTCCACGCACACCTCAACCTCTTTATGGATAATATCATGCAGAATAGTAGTTGCAGCCCTTTGATAGATAGCCCTGGCATTCTCAAGCCCAAACGGCATCACCCTGTAGCAATAGGTACCCCACAGCGTAGTGAAGGTGGTTTTCTCTCTGTCTTCGAGCGCCATCAAAATCTGGTTATACCCGAAAAATCCATCCATGAAGGAGAGCAATGCATGGCCGGCAGTGAAATCCACTAATTCATCAATATGCGGCAGGGGAAAGTCATCCTTCGGACTGGCTCTGTTCAAATCTCTGAAGTCCACACATATCCAAATTCTGCCATATTTCTTTGGCATTGGGACGACGTTGGCCAACCAAGTTGGATACTAAGATACTAGCAAGAACCCTGCCTCAATCTGTTTGGTAACTTCTTCCTTAATCTTCAAAGCCCAATCTGGGTGTATTCTCCGTAACTTCTGTTTGACGGGTCGGGCCTCGGGGTCGAGAGGGATCCGATGCTGTACAATCTCAAGATCGATTTCAGGCATGTCTTCGTAGGACCACGTGAAAATATCTTTAAAATCTTTTAATAAAGCAACTAAGCGCTCGCACTCCTTCGAAGACAACGTGGACCCGATCTGGACCAGACGCGGATCCTTCTCAGTACCCACATTAAAAGCAATGATTTCATCAGCAAGGGGTTTGGCAAACCTCTCCTCCTCTCGGTTAATCAAATTTTTCAAAACCAGAGAAATTCTTTCCTCTTTGTTTTCATTAAAATTTTGAAAATCCTGATCAATGCAATAAATAAGTGGCACAGAGAAATACTCAGAATCTGTAGCAGCATTCTCATTCATAAGGTCAAGCTCATCCAGCTCTTCGGTTACAACCGACTCAAAAGCAAAAGGAAAGGGCAACCTGGACAAGACCTTGGCATCCGGGTTATCACCCCCAGGAATATCGGACTCAGACTCAGAGGAACCGGAATCTGATTCCTACTCCACAGACTCTGTGGAATCAGATTCTGGCTCACTACCCGACCTAGAATTACTAGACGGATAGCCCTCCTCCAACTGCCAAACGAGAGATGGTGCTTCAGATGCATCCAAAATACTGCTAGAAGGGTTCACACCCGGTTGGCCCTTGATCATGGAGATGGTCAGGTTATCCCCCAAGCTCTCTAAGTCGGCTGGAAGATCTAAAAGGAGACGTGCCAGTGATACTCCTACTCCCAGCTCGCTGCTGTCCGAGTCGTTGTCCATGCTCTGCTCAGCTTCAGCAGTTGATTTAGTCTTTTCTTCTGTATCACTGTCTTGTAGCTGCAAGTCAAAGAAAATTTCAAAGCCGAGAACACATTACTTCTCAAAATTCATCCAGCGCTCGGGAAAGTCGCAAAATAGGAAGTGTTCACCCTCCCGAACAAAATGGTCATTCAGTGTTCCTCGAATCAGCCTGTGAACAAGCTCATAGCGCTTCCCGGTCTGCTTAGCTCTGGCTCTGCCTACCATCTCCTCCCTTTCCTGACCCAATCCTCTTTGGTGGGCGTATAGCCAAGACCAAAGGCATGTGGATTATGCGGCACATCGACCAATGTTGTGACGCCGTTCTAGCCACTTCTTCCTAGTCTCATTCCTAGCACATGTTGGAGATTGTTCATGAATAGATTGATTGGGCACTGACATAGAAGCCCTTATCAGCTGCCAAGATGTTCTGCACCGTCCGAGCCTCAGCCAGCGTAAAACCTGAAAGGAATACATCCTCCTCACCATGAACAATTTCTAGCACAAGTGTAGTTTCCTCTAGCGGAGGATATATGGAGGAATTCCCAAACACAATAGTCACTCCCTTCCCATGAGGGTATTTCAGCATTTGATGGAGAATAGAAGAGAATATTTCACAAGGTGCAGCCAAGGCCTCCCGAACAATAGATTGAAAGTGGCCGGCATATCCAAGACATGGAACTCAATATCCTGTTGAGCTGGGCCCACTTGAACTCTGATCTGTGGCGTGCCCATAACCTCTCTGCTCGTATTGTCATACGCCCAAATCACCTAGGCTGTAGGCACAAAATTTGCTGGTTTCAGGCCAATGGCATAAGCTGTGCGCGGCGGATAGACATTGATAGCTGACGGTGTCGACCAATACCACTGGCACCCACTTTTCTCTGCACTCCATTGATATACAGAGGATTGTTGTGTACTGAGCCTTCTGGTGGCAATTCTTTATCTGAGAAGGTTAGAGTTGGCATGGCGCCTCCGGGGAAGACCGGCCTTATAAGCTGTTCAGGATTTGTATCAATGAACAATTTGGCTTTGTCTATTGCTGATAGTACAGCCTGTCGATGCACTCGAGAAGCCATAAGCAGACCCCAAATTGAAATATCGGCATTAATTTTCTTTAGCTGTTTCAGCACCGCCTCTTTTTCCAACTATTTTTCCTTCTGCTTTTCTACCTCTTTATCTTTCCCGAAGGCTTCAGCTTGGTCCAAGTGCGGCGGCTTAAAGTACCGTCCACTTCTTGTCATATGGTCAATCTCCTCAGTGTACCAGGTATTATCTAGCAGGTCTTCACCCCAATCTTCATCGGTGTGAGCCAAAAGTAGATCATCGTCCTCCCACTATGCACCTCCGATAGCCGACAAACAGTTGTCCGGCTCCATTCTAATCATTCTCTCATCACAAATATCCCCCACGGGGAGTTGAGTTATTCCAGCTTTCTGTTTGTCTTGATCCCTTTCTTGCCCAAACCGCTTCAACGCTGCTTCCTGTTCTGTATCCGCAATACTCACGGCACCCAGTTCCTGAGCTAAATTCTTGATGCTAGTGCTCTCCAACAGTTTCCCCTTTTCCTCGACCATTCCAGGCATTGCAGCTATTCTTGCTTCCTTTTCTTCAAGTTTTGGTTCAGCTCCTTCCTCCTTGTCAAGCTCGTCACTAAGCCATCCGGAGTTGTCTGTCGATCCATTCAGATCAAATTAGTTAATCTGCATGTTCCCCTGATCTTGTTCGTCATAGAACTACAGATTGTCTAAGTCCTTCTCTAGCTCCGCTAGATCATCCAGTCCTTGACTTGGGCCATCCACTTTAACCACATTAACCTCCACTGCTGTTGGCAATACCACTTCAAGCTTGGCTTGATCAACTGGCACAATGTATTGGCACGTATCATACACCCCTCAATCAAATCCTCAGAGCACTCAGGCAGCGGACTCATACTCTCCTCTAAGGCCAACCTCTCTCCTTTTACCATTGTCACCACCACGGGTTCAGGTTGAAGTGTCGATGTGTCCATCATGCACAAATCTGTGCTTTCAAGAATGAACACGGTTGGTTTGGGTAGGTGGTAAAGGGTGATATATATGCTGGGGTGATAGGGAATGGCCAGTTTATGTATTAGATTTAGGTTCCGAGGTGGGGGAACTTGGTTGTGGGCCGGGAGAGGGTTGGTGGTTACATTTGGCTTTTGGGGTGGGGCTATCACCTTGTTGTCAATGAGATCTTGAATCTCATGATGCAACCTAAAGCATTGGTCGGTGTCATGACCATGCTGCTAGTGAAAAGCACAGTATTTGGCTGGGTTGTGTTTTGGTGGGAGAGGATCGGGTAGTGGGCGAGGCTCTAATGGCTTAAGATGCCCCTTTTTTATTAGCACTCTCAGGGCTTGTGATAAAGGCATATAGAGTGGGGTAAAGGTCCTTTGGGATTGAGCCTGGTTATTTGAAGTTTGTGGAGTTATGCTGGTGAAAGGGTTGGCGATCTTGGCTGTGGCAGTGACGACATTCACATCAAATGGCCGCGCAGTTATGCTTCCACTAGTGGTTGCATTGGAACTACATATAAAAGGCCTCTTGGTTTGCTCCTTCTCATCGGTTATCAACCCCTGTTTCATTGCATCTTCAATCTAAACCCCTATCTCATGGAGCTCAGTAAATGTGAACAACGGTAAGACGATCATTTTCTGTAATAATTTCCCTTGCAGATTATGGACCACCATCGTGATTTGATCCTTCTCTAACGGCCTGGTAGTCAGCATTGAAGCCTTGGCCATCCATCTTGTTACAAAGTCTGAGAAGCCCTCATTTGGCTCTTGACGGGTTGCCTCAAGATCACGGGTTGTGACCTCGATTTGCGTATTGTATGAGAATCGTGCAATGAAGGCCTCAGCCATTTCCTCCTAGCTCCACTTTACTGAATCCTCTAGCTTTGCATACCAAATAACTGCTATTCCTAACAAGGTCCAGCCAAAAAGTTACAGCTCTTGAAGTCTAGTAAGGCCCATCAGCCGCAAGATATCGGAGAACAACCGCAGATGAACCATGGGATCTCCAAAGCCATCGAACCAATCTATGTGTGGCATTTTAAACCGGTCTGGCAAGGTTACTACAGAGCCAGTATATCCATCTTTGATGTCGGGGATAGAGTTCACGCCCTGTGCCCGCTTGAAAAGCTTCTCCAACTTGTTGACCTTAAGTACAGTAGGATCAACTTCGAATTCAAACGGAGGCTCGATTTGGTACACTGGTGTCTTAAAGGCTTGCGGTGGGATGGGGTCTACTGGATTGCCCAGATTCTCTTAGACATTGACAGTGATTCTGGGTGATGGGATACCCATAGGAAGTGCATGGGAAACAAAAGCCGTTGCCGACTGTGGTTACTATTGTTGCAGCCTGTTTATCACTTCTGTTTGGTGGGCTGTAACTTCAGCTTTGAGGGCAGCATCTTGTTGGATGGTTTCCACTGTTTGTTGGAGATAACAAATCAAGTCCTCCATACTGACTGCAGGGTACTGAGTCATTTGAATAGGCGATCATCTCTTGCTGGCCTAAATGTGGGAGATTGAGCCTAACTAGATGCAGGTGATGTAAAGGGTGTCTACTGGACTTGTGAATTATGCCTAACTCTTCTCTGTCTGGTAACCGGTGGGAGTGAAGCAAACACAGGTTATCCCCTGACAAGATCCCCAAATCTGTAAAGTCTCCTTACACGGGTCCAGACTGCTCAGGGGATATCCAAACTGTCCGAATCAACTGTGATAAACTACCTAGCAAAAAGAAATAAAGCAAAAGGAAAGCAAAAATCAGAAATCGCACAACACCTCAGGTCAGATGTTAACCATACACAGATGTAATCAAAAGCTGCAGAAATGCACTCAACACTGATTTCTACCCCCAAATCTGATACCCAAACTTGCAACTGATACGCACATTCCTGTAGAGTTTCACTCAAAAAGCACATACCAATTAAGTGAGAGCCAAAACACCCCTATGAGGGGGTAGGGTTACCCTGTCCTAGTTTCGTCAAGCATTAGGGTTCACTATTCAAGCAAAGTGGTTTCACTCAATCCTGTATTTGGGCGAGCAACCTGTCCTAGTTTGGAACAGTCTCTATGGCTTTCGATATGCAACTAGGACAAATGGTCAAAAAGGGTACCTCAGCAAGACTACCTAATATACCTCTCACACCTAACACTGAGAAGTGAAAGGAGGATCAAACGGTACAATGGTAGTCTAGATCCAAGGGTTGTGTTCCCATCATGGCAGAGCCAGCGACCAGTCAGCCTTTTAGCAAGCTTTTAGGCAAGCCTCTGGCAAACCGTCCAGGAATAGCAGATGGCAAACACAGTGACTTAAGCGCACCAATGCAAATGTAATGCCAAGAAACATGTAAGTGTAGATTAAATTTCATATCATGAAGTTCAAGTCAAGTTCTCTATGTCCCCAACAGAGTCGCCAGAAATTGTAGCTCAGCTTTTTCGCGCCCCATTTCAAAAGTTTGAAAGAAGCCCTACAGTTCGGACTCCCGCGGTTCTGAATCTAATCTCACAAGTGCAATGTGAAATTGATAAACACCAAAAAGTCCAAATCCAACAAATCTTTTAGAAAATCGATTTTGAATCAAATTGCCAAAAATAGACTGCTTTGCTAGATACAGAGTCACTACCTAAATATTTTATTTTGAAAAAATTTAGAAAACTCATGACTCGTGCCAAAGGCCACGTGTCCGTCATCACCAACATTGTCTCGGCTCGGGAACTTAGATACGAGAAGAGAAAGTCATGAATCGAGCACCCCTACTCGCCCGATCAAAGATCGGCCTCTACTAATCATGATATGATTTTTATGTACATTATATGCTCTTGTTTCGGTTTATTAGGCTAGCATTTACTATGTGATGCGCGCCCACAAGGTATAGACTAGTTTGCCCGAATTGGAACAATTCAATTTCATGTTTTTTTTTTCAAAAAGGGTTTGATTTTGCCACTTAACAAAGTAGGCTTACAGTTTGCAAATTTTCCACTTAACAAAGTGGGCTTAAAATGTATATTCATTGAATTATTCCAATTCAAGCAACAAGCCTTCATCCACAGGCACTCAAACAGTTATAGCAAGTAAGCACTTTGCCTCATGGTAAGCATGCTAGTCATGGCAATCATGCTAGTCATGGAAATCACTCACACTTCATGCAAGTATGCTAAAGCACTAAAAACTCACCTAGTACTCCAAGCTAAGATAAAACAAAAAAGTTAAAAAAATACATGATCTCTAACTATGCCAAATGCCTAATGCAACGCATGCAATATGCAACTAAAATAGGCTCGACTACTTAATATGTTATTTGTAACAATTTTATAGCATGCGTTTAAACACGTATTCAACGAGGGATTGAAACGACGATGCAGTTAGAATGATGAACCGAACCTCGGTGTATGTAAGACAAATGAATGGATGCAAACCTGCGATATGCTAATTGAAACGTGATGCCCCTAATCTAACCATCAAAAATGGATAAATAAAAGGGAGAAAGATGTGGGGTTGGAAGACATACACGTTATTACATTACGCTCTCACGAAGAAGAGTCCAAATGAATAAACTAGCTAACTAGCTAACTAATTAGAGCTAAAGCTAATTAAGCTAATTATAACAACACTTGAATTAATTAGCTAGTTAACTAACTAATTAAAGAATTACAACATGTGGGGAAGGGGTTTGGAAATACTCTTCAGATCCTGGGGGACGCTAGTGATCCTCAGCTAGTCACCTGAAAAGGAATGAACACTCCGGTCGGGGGTGCCGGAATTAGCACTCCGACGGACAAATCAGTATCTACTCTCTGGGTTACTTGTATTTTAAGATTAGCGTAATGGTTCTCACATACCTTTCTCTGACTGATGATCCTGTATTTATATTATTCTCTTTGGGCCTTAAGGCCTGGCCCATCCTCGATCCTTTATGTGTGCTTCTACTCGGCCCTTGTTCTACTAGTTGGAATACAGATTATTTTATTTGGCTCTTCAATTGACTAGGATCAATGCTGAATAAATGTTATGTCCCAGACTGAACTCGTCCATTCATCCCTATTGATCCAATGAAATTCGGCTCCCACAATTGCCCCCCAAACACCACACTAGCATCAGTTAGTCGACGTGTTTGGCTTTGAGCCTAGAAAGTCAAAAATTCGGCGGTTAATCCTCTTCCCAATGCTTGTCAGGACGCACACACGCTTTTTCGTCATTATAACGATTTCCCACCCCGTCGTACACTACCTCCATTTAATGTGATTTAAAATTGTCTTTTCGAATGTATGTTTTGAATATTCAAAAATATTTGGTTCGCCTCCTAGTGCAACTCCTTCACTTCTCGGCTTTTGCAACTCTTTGTTTCTCGTTTTTCCCTTTGTCTCCTGTAAGTTTTCTTCTCCTTCACTTCCGATCCCACTTCCTTTTTTGCTTTTAGTTTTCCATAGTCCTTGGGCTGGCTAGGATGGCAAAACATCTAAAGGACCTCCTTTCAGAGGATTGAATCTCCAGCTTTCGACGTCATTTTTCCTTCCCCGATGACGTCCATCTGTCACTTTTGGCAGACAGCACCACTGATATGGAGCGGGATAATGAGAGCACAATCATCTTTCCTCTCCTATCAATTGCTGAGGGCGGAGTCTGCTTTTCCCTTCACCCATTTTTGAGGGTCGTTCTTCGACATGGGGGTCTAATCCCTTCCCAACCCAACGTGAATTTTTTTCGCATCATAATGGGGATCGTAGAACTAAACCGGCCTCTTAGGATTAATTTAGGTATATCCGCCGTTTGGCATTGTTATGTCCTAGCCAAATCTACTGGCCGGCTAGGACGCTACTTTCTAAGAGCCAACGATACCGACCATCACTTGGTGACTATGCTCGCCAGCTCTGGCAAGCGTGTCGATGATGTGATGGTCGTTATCCGAGGCAATTAGGAATTCGACGAGGGTGAAGATCGCCTAGACCCTGTGCCAAGGCGAAAAGGTGAACCAGGTGGCCGATTAGATCACTTTTGTTTCTTTTATTACCATATCTGTATTCGGCTCTATATACATCTAATCGCTTTGTTTATGCAGGCAGCGACTTGAAGAGAGTGTTGGTTTCAGACGACGAGGTTGTGCTTGCCGAAATTAAAACTACACTACAGTTCGTCGGCCGTCCAAACCTTCATAAACAATGGAGGGCGGCTCACATTCTCCTGTGGCACAAGCCGACTAACATGACATTTTCGGCGGCAAACAACATTCTGATCGCAAGAGGCGATGACCATCTTACAGCCCTTATCTTCCCCAGCTTCAAAAACTTAAGACAGATTGGCTTAGAAACATCCGATTCGGAACATGTAGAAGAACAAGCGGCCGAACCAATCGCTAAGGACCCAAACCAGTTGGCAGCGGAGGTTGACGAAGCTCTTAACTCAGCCTTTGAGGAAGGTTAAACAAGTGCGAATGTCAGATAGACTTTTCTTCAACAGTAGAGGAAAAACAAGGACATTAGCTGAGCTGGGAGGAGATATGAGTCGAAGTGGCGAACTTTCACGTACGGGAAATAGGACTTCGAGGAATCGGGAGAGACATCAATCTCCTCGTCGTCGGAGTAGGTCACCTAGGAGGGACAAGCAGCCAAGGGGCAGATCTCTTCAACCCCGTTCTGGAAGGGAGTTCGATGTGACACTACGCCCATTGAGTTTTGCAGTCTTCGTGGGGAATAGACCAATGACAGAGGCGGACTCAATCGTTCGTGATCCAAATATGGCAATCCAATTCGCTCGACAGGTTTTTCCACCCGAAGTCTAGCAGTCAATGGTAGGTCAAGAGGATTTCGAAGTATTTTGTGAAGGCATTCATGGGACGGTGAAGGGGCTGTACACCGCCTATGAAATCAGCATGCGTCTTCGCGCCGCTCGGCGGGATATAGCACAGAAAGATGAACGCATTCGAAACTTAGAAGCTCGCGCAGAAAAGGCCAGCGTGAACTAAGGAAAATCAAATCCACCGAGTCTCAATCGGCTGGCCATCCCAACCCGGTTGTGGAAGAGAGGGTGACCCAAAAGCTGATAAGTCATGCTATTGCCGATCGGAACACGGCTAGCATGTTTGCGATCGAGACTGGGAGGACCACGGCCTATGAAAAAGGTTTCCATGACGGCCGAAAGGTTGGAATACAGAAAACCATGGAGAAACTCGCTGAAGAAGTTTGTCGATGTGAAAATCGTGGATTTAAGCACGGCTGGATCAAGGCACTTCAGAAGGCTGAGGCTCTCGGGGCGGCAGGTGTGGATTCAGCATTGCCGCTGTATCAGCGGGATGACTTTCCCTTTTCCATTTTCAAAGTTGAGAAGAGTGATGATGAGGGAGCCGCCGAATAAGAACAGACATTGTAATGCTCAAACGCAGACGCAGATTGTGTGCATAATTATGTAATTATTGGCGGATTGAATAAAATGTTTTATTTTAAGTGTTTGTATTTTATTTTTAATTTTTACATGCTTAATTAGGCATCTCGTTTCGAATGTTTGCATGTTTTGATTTGTTTATGCGGTTGCGCCGGCCCAAGTTAACTAAACATTTCATTTTGAATGTTTATACGCTTTAATGTGTAAACAATTTTTGCCGGCTCAACTTAACGGAGCATTCCACTCTGAATAGTATGCTTTAACCTTCCTCATGAAGGGTGCTCCGAATTCGGAGTATTATTCGGCCCAAAGGCGTCATATGCCGATGGGGCTCCGAATCCGGAGGCTTTTTGGCCAATCATGATATACACGAAGGGCGTTCCGAATCCGGAGACTTTGTCGGCCCAAAGGCGTCATGTGCCGATGGGGCTCTGAATTCGGAGACTTTGTTTGGCCAATCGTGATATCCACGAAGGGCGCTCCGAATCCGGAGGCTTTATCGGCCCAAAGGCGTCATGCGCCGATGGGGCTCCGAAACCAGAGACTTTTTGGCCAATCGTGATATCCACGAAGGGCGCTCTGAATCTGAAGACTTTGTTTGGCCAATCGTGATATCCACGAAGGGCGCTCCGAATCCGGAGGCTTTGTCGACCCAAAGGCGTCATGCGCCGATGGGGCTTCGAATTCGAAGACTTTGTTTGGCCAATCATGATATCCACAAAGGGCGCTCCGAATCCGGAGGCTTTATCGGCTCAAAGGCGTCATATGCCGATGGGGCTCCGAATCCGAAGACTTTTTGGCCAATCGTGATATCCACGAAGGGCGCTCCGAATCCGGAGACTTTGTTTGGCCAATCGTGATATCTACGAAGGGCGCTCCGAATCCGGAAGGTTTTGTCGGCCCAAAAGCGTCATGCGCCGATGGGGCTCCAAATCCGGAGACTTTGTTTGGCCAATCGTGATATCCACGAAAGGCGCTCCGAATCCGGAGGCTTTGTCCGCCCAAAGGCCTCATGCGCCGATGGGGCTCTGAATTCAGAGACTTTGTTTGGCCAATCGTGATATCCACGAAGGGCGCTCTGAATCCGGAGGCTTTATCGGCCCAAAGGCGTCATGCACCAATGGGGCTCCAAATCCGGAGGCTTTTATCGAAACACTTTTGAACTAGATTTCGCAGTAAGTAAACAGGAATCTTTGCATTACAAAAGTGGAATGTGTACACGGTGAACCATTCAAAACTGGTGTCATTCCCCACAGGTCGGGTTCAATGATAGAATTTATGCAAGTGCATTGAATTCCAAGGCCATAGTAGACTCCTTCCAAACATGTCTTTGAGTCGATATGCCCCTACTCCTACGATCGAATTGACCTGATAGGGGTCGTCCCAGTTAGGACCCAATTTTTCATCAGACAGTTTTCTAGCAGCTGGAAATACTTTCTTTAGGACCAACTCTCCAGGTGTGTAGCGGCGCAGCTGAACACGTTGGTTGTACGACTTAGCAAGTTGTTGCTGGTATCGTGCCATGGACGCAAAGGCACAGTCTCTTCGTTCTTCGATCAGAATCAAATCCAAAGCCAGCATTATGTCATTTGGGCCCATATCGAAAACTTGCGATTTCAGGGTTGGGTGGCTGATCTCCAGGGGTATGATCGCCTGGGTTCCAAAGCATAAAGCAAACGGCGTTTCTCCAGTGGATCGCCTCGACGTAGTTCGATGAGCCTACAACACACTCGGCAATTCTTCGACCCATTTGCCTTTAGCTTTCTCCAGCCTCTTCTTGATGCCGTCCAAGATGGATTTGTTAGAGGCCTCGGCTTGACCATTGCTTTGGGGGTACGCCGTTGTGGAAAAGTAAGGCCGGATACCATACTTGCTGAACAACTCTCGGTAGACGCCACAATCGAACTTGGTGTCGTTGTCTGAGAGAAGAGCTCTTGGAATGCCGAATCGTGTTATGATATTTCTCCATACAAAGCGCTTAACATTAGCATCTCGAATGTGCGTTAATGCCCCCGCTTCAACCCATTTTTTGAAGTAATCTGTCACAACGATCAAGTATCGCTTGTTCCCTTGGGCCCTCAGCAATGGACCTACGATATCAAGTCCCCACTGGGCGAACGGCCAGGGACTGGTGATAGAGCTTAACTCTTCAGCAAGCAAATGGGTTAACGGGGAGAACTTCTGGCACTGTTCACATTTTTTCACATAGCATTCGGCATCAGTTCTCATTGTCGGCCAATAATATCCCTGTGTTATAGCTCGATGGGCCAAAAAGCGCCCGCCAAAATGGGCACCACAACTGCCTTCATGTATTTTAGTCAAAAGCTCTTCGACTTTGTCTGGGTGTACACATTCTAGGTATGGACTAGAAAGAGATTTTTTATAAAGCTTTCCTTGCGGATCCAAGTTGTTTCGCAGGGCATTGTTTTGCAGCTTGTATGCTTCTTTCTTGTCCACTGGGAGCTGTTCGGAAGACAGGAATTAAGAATGGCAACGGGGCGGGGCGGGGCCGGGGACCACACTCCCCGTCCCCGATCCCCGATGGCTGAAAAATCCCCGTCCCCGCCCCCGATCCCCAGCGGGGGAACCCATCCCGTCCCCGTCCCCTAACGGGGATCAGGTTTCCCCGACCCCGAAAAATCCCCGAGCTTCAACACAAGAACAACGAATCAATATATATATCACTATGTTTTATCATCATCAATAAATACAGATTTAAATTTTAAAAAAAATTAAACAAAAATAGATCAGATCACACACACACACAGATCTAACAGAGACAGATCTAACACTAACAGAGACAGATCCATCGTCTGGCGCACAGATCTGAGCGACGCCGTCGGTGGGTTCGGAGGTGGTGACAGGGATCGAGATCGAGAGTGGCTGGCGATGGCGGTGGGTTCAGTGGTGGTGACAGAGAGACAGCCCTTGTGCGGCGGTGGTGGTGATGTCGCCGTTGGTGACTGCGAGAGAGAGTGTTGACAGAGAGAAGAACGAGAGAGTGAGAGAGAGTTGAGATGAAAGTGAGAGAGAGAGAGAGAGAGAGAGAGAGAGAGAGAGAGATATCTGAGTATGAGAGTGAGTGTGAGAGCAATACAGTAAGTTTGGTTTATTATAAATATAATATAGGGTTTGGTTTATTATTATTATTATTATTATTATTATTATTATTATTATTATTATTATTATAGGGTTTGGTTTATTATTATTATTATTATTATTATTATTATTATAATATATAAGGGGGTATAAAAGTAATTTCACTTCGGGAAAATTCGGGGATGGGGCCGGGGCCGGAGATCGGGCCGGGCCGGGGCTTAAACACTAATCACCGTCTCCGGCCCGAAACAGATCGGGGATTGATTTTCAAATACCGTCTTCTCCCCGTCGGGGGTATTTTTGGGGAAAAAACCGCTCAAATCGGGGTCGGGATCGGGGATCCCCATCGGGTCGGTTTCAAATTGCCATCCCTAACAGGAATTGCGCAATGGGGTCCATCCAACTCGATCTTGACTCTATGACAATGACCTGGATTTCCTCCGAAGGGCCAATGCTTGGCTCCAGGATGAAACCTACTTCGATGGTCCGTTTAATCTCTGAGTTAATGGCGGAGGCTAGACAAGCTAGGGCATCTGCATGTGTGTTCTGATCACGTGTTATCTGATTCAATTCATGATGGTCAAATTTTGTCAACAAGGCACTAGCCGATTTCATGTAAGCCGCCATACGGTCATTTTTGGCCGCGTACTCCCCCTTTAGTTGATTGATCACCAGTTTTGAATCGCAAAATACAAGCAAACGCCAAGCACCCAGAATATGTGCATTCCACAAACCGGCCAGAAGGGCTTCGTATTCGGCCTCGTTATTTGATGCTTCGAAGCCGAGTTTGACAGCATACTCAATTATTGCGCCGTCGGGAGCTATGATTACTTCTCCGGCTCCTCTATCCCGTTGATTGGATTATCCATCACAGTGCAACTGCCAAATGTCCCCAACATAAATTCTCCAGTTCATCTTAGGCCGAATTTCATCAGACGTGAAGTCGGCAAGACCCCCGGTGAATTCGGCCACAAAGTCGGCAAGCACCTGTCCCTTGATAGAGGCACTAGGCAGAAACTGAATATCGTACTGGCCGAGTTCAAGAGCCCACTTTGAAATGCGCCCTGATGCTTCTGCACTACGGAGTACCAACCGGAGGGGGTGGTCCGTTAGCACCCCAATGGTATGCCCCTGAAAGTAATGCATCAGCTTTCTCGCTACCATGACAAGGGCCAGAATGAGTTTTTCTAACGGAAGGTAGCGCGTTTTGGCATCAACCATTGCCTTGCTCACATAATACACTGGCCGCTGCTCTCCCAGCTCTTCCTTTATCAGTACAGCGCTGATGGCCCGGTCGGAAACTGCCAGATACAAAATAAGCGGATTACTAGCCGAAGGCGTTGTCAAGAGTGGAACTGATCAGAGGTAGGTCTTGAGGCCGTTGAAAGTGGCTTCGCACTTGGCGGACCATTCAAAAGCCTTGCCCTGCCGTAGTGTATGAAAGAATTGTCGGCAGCGGTCCGTGGAACGACTGATGATCCTGTTGAGTGTGGCGGCCATCCCCATTAACTTCTGAACCTCCTTGGCCGATTGAAGGGAGCCGAGTTCCAGGATTGCTGAGATTTGCCTTGGGTTGGCTTCGATTCCTCGGTGGTTGACAATGTAACCCAAGAATTTGCCAGAGCCGATCCCAAACGCACATTTGGAAGAATTCAGCTTCATTCCATATTTGTGTAGAATGCCGAATGTCTCTTTCAGATCGGCTATATGATTCTGCTCTTCCTTGGACTTGACCACCATATCGCCAATGTACACTTCCATAGTGTGGCCGAGTTGCTCTTTGAACATTGTGGTGACTAGTCTCTGGTAAGTTACCCCTGCATTCTTCAGCCCAAAAGGCATAACCTTATAGTAATAGGTTCATCTTGGGGTGAGGAATGCAATTTTGTCTTGGTCCTCCGGATGCATGGCAATTTGATGGTAGCCTCTGTAGGCATCAAGGAAGCCCATACGCTGATGATGTACCATAGCATCTACAAGTTGGTCTATCCTAGGGAGAGGAAAACAATCTTTGGGGCAGGCTTTGTTTAGGTTCGTGAAATCAACGCAGACTCGCCAAGTCCCGTTTTTCTTCTTCACAACCACAGTATTAGAAAGCCATGTAGGGTGGGTCACTTCCCTGATTGCCCCGACGTCGAGCAACGACAATAGTGTGCTCTGCGGCTGACCACCAACTTTTCTGAATGATCGGCTTGTATTTAGGGTCAACATTTAAATGGTGCTGCGAAACAGACGGATCTACACCCGGCATTTCATATGGAGTCCACGCAAATACATCAAGGTTGCCGAGCAGGAAGGAAATTAGCTGCTGTCTGTCGGCTTGATTCAGGGAGGCACCAACCATGAAGAACATGTCTGGGTTTCCGTTGATTTAACTTGATCGAGGGCTTTCATGGCCTTTTCATTTAGGAGCCGCCCAACATCGTCGAGGCTCTCCCGATCCGTCACCTCAATAGAGTTCACTTGCAACTCCTTTGGCGTCTTTTCAGAAAGGAGATAACATTCTTATGCCGATTTCTGGGAGCCACAGATTTTCTCAATGTCGTGTTCTGTCGAGAAGCGTAGTAGCTGATGATAGGTGCTAGGCACAGCCTGCATAGTATGCAGCCAAGATCGCCCCATGATGAGATTATACGGCGATGGCAGCTTAACGACCAAGAACTCCACATCCACTGTTCGAGAGCCCGCTCGAACGGGTAGTGTGATTTTCCCCAACGGGTATTCCAGATTGGCGTTGAAGCCGAATAGTGGATAAGGAGCCGGAGAAAGATCCAATTCAGAGAAGCCGAGTTTAGTAAATGTCTTGTAATACATAACTTCCGATGTGCTCCCAAGGTCAATGAGTACGTGCTCAATGGTGAATCAGTTTACGCGTAACTCAATTACCAAGGGATCAATGTGGGGAAGTGTCACTTCAGCCAAATCTAAATCATCAAAAGCAATGCTCACAATTTCATGGGGCCGTTTAGCTGGAGTGAGTTGATTTTGAGGTTCGGGATTCGACTGAATCGTATGCACCACGGATGACATTGGCAGGCTGTATATCATGTGGATCATGCCGAGTGGAGGTGAATCTTGTCTCAAGGCTATTGCTTTGGTTAAGTTGCCTTTTTGGACGCACTGTTGTAGCCGACCATCTTATACCAATTCCTCCAGGTGATCCTTCAATGCATAACAACTCTCAGTATCATGGCCATGATCTTTGTGATACTCGCACCGCCTGTCCCGTCTTCGCGTGTCGAGAGGTCCCACCACTTTCAACGGCCATTTGAAGAACGAAAGGTGTTGGATTTTGGACATAACCGCGCTGATCAGCTCTGTCAACTCCGTATATTTCTTGTTAGCATGCCTTGTGCGCCTGCTATCGACTTGCAGTTGTTCATTTGCTCGATGAGGGCATTGGTCGCTTGATCGGCAAGAATCCCGTCTCTTGTCTCATTTAGCCCGATGCCGTGGTTCAGGGCTCTGAGGTGGTACAAAATTTATCGGCTAAGCAATTTGAGAAGGAGCCGTTTTGTTGGCCACATTTTCGGCTTTTACCCGCAAGGCGTTATCTTCTACTTTACAGTATTCCTCAACTTTCTTTATCAACAACCAGACTGTTTTGGGGGGCCGTCTGGTCAAAGAGCTGCAGAGGGCACTGTCGGGATGTAACCCCATCTTGAAGGCGGTAATGGCCATGGAGTCATTGCAAGCATCATCTACCAGATTAAAACACTCCTCATACCGCGCCGAATATGCACGAAGGGTTTTCCCCGGTTGAATTTGCATTACCCAGAGGGAATCGGCTTGCTTTGGCTGGACCTCATTAGTGATAAACCTTGCCCTGAAGGATTTTTGGAGTTGATGGAAACTCTTGATCGAAGTTGGCTCCAGTTTATAATACCACTTGACAACCAGTGGTCCCAAACTGCTCGGAAATATTCTACACATGAGAGCCTCGTCGTCTGCATGCAGCGTCATGGCTTGCTTGTAATGACGAATGTAATCAGTGGGGTTTGATTTACTGTCGTGCAGACTAAATGACAGTGCTTCGAATTTCTTAGGTAGCACTGCCCTTGCAATCTATCGTACGAAGGGATCGTACTGGTTTTCTTCGTCTGAACTGTTTCTTCTTTGCTTATGCCTTATACGTGGACTCTCTTTAGAGCAACTGGTAGTTTCAGGTCGTCCCTTTTTCTTGGGCTCTGGGGATAATGAGTCGGAGTCGCTTTCAGTGTCTTGTTGTCAGGCTCGAGGTCATCGACCACCTGCCCTCAGAGGTCGTTTCGGATCTTGGCGTACAGCTTTTAGACTTCGCCACTTCCAAGGCCAAATCCTGACGGAGACGTTCGTTCTCAGCGATCATGTTCTCCAACCTCTGTTCATTTTGCTTTGCTTGTTCCATGATCGCTTGCATTGTCTCATGCGCTGAAGTCGAGAGTGAGGCAAAGTTCAAGGCACGTCTTGCGGCGATAGTCTCTGGTCCAAGCATGTTTGTTGAAGTGAGGTCGTCTCTCTGTGTGGTTTCGTCAGTGACTATCGGAGGGTCTTCCATTACGCCCACCATGGATGTATTTGAGTATTCCCACAGACGGCGCCAATTGTGGGGAAGGGGTTTGGAAGTACTCTTCAGATCTTGGGGGACGCTAGTAATCCTCAGCTAGTCACCTGAAAATGAATGAACACTCCGGTCGGGGGTGCCGGAATTAGCACTCCGACGGAGAAATCAGTATCTACTCTCTGGGTTACTTGTATTTTAAGTTTAGCGTAATGGTTCTCACATACCTTTCTCTGACTGATGATCTTGTATTTATATTATTCTCTTTGGGCCTTAGGGCCTGGCCCATCCTCGATCCTTTATGTGTGCTTCTACTCGGCCCTTGTTCTACTGGTTGGAATACCAATTATTTTATTCGGCTCTTCAATTGACTAGGATCAATGCCGAATAAATGTTATGTCCCGGACTGGACTCGTCCATTCGTCCATATTGATCCAATGAAATTCGGTTCCCACACAACATAATTGCAATTAATAATTAAGCTAAGCAATTAACTATTCTGCCTTGGGAAATGAGAGATGTGCATGTGCATGCTCGAATTCCACCCGAAAAGACCACTGTTTTGCTCCCGAATGCCTCTGTTTTCACAGTTGAACATTTCCAGAACAACTTTGCTCCACCTTACCAACACTCTACTGAGATTTGCATTAGTGGCTAGCCAGCCACTGGTAAAGATTGTCGGCCACTTGTCGGCCATCAAAGGTGGTCTGTCGGCCACCTGGTGGCCACTGATGCACAGGTTCATCTTGCTGCAATAGAGGATAAACAGAGCATATATAGGGTATTTTAAGGGTTTGTTTGCACAACTCACCCCTTCTTTTTATGGTAAAATCAAATGAGTAGCAAGCTTTGGTTCACAAACCATCAATGGATGCAATTTCATTGCATGATGGCTTGTGAAACCAACTTCAATAAATGCAAAACAAGACACAAAGCTCCTCCCTTTCATGAAAGATCAAGGGAAGAAGTTGACCTTGGAGACTTGGATCATTTCATCACTAGCACGTATGAAATGGTTCAAGCTCCATGTGTTCAATTAACATCCGATTGAACCTTGCTCACTTTTAGTCCTAAGTTTACTCATTTTAATTACCATTCCATTCTTTAACCAATTAAGTCTATTGGTGAGTTGAGTCCTCTAAAAGAGAAGGAAGTGTCAAACAAGGGGTAGTTTAAGGCAAGAGAGAGGTGTCATGCCGTTGATAATGAACACCCAAAAGAGGATTAAACCATTTAGCATCGACCTTAATCTCAAGCTTAAATAATCCTAAGGTTGAAACAACCCTCAAAGAAAACAAAAAGTGAAAAAATGAGGGAGGTTGCAAAGCTTATGCTTGCTGAAATTAAGTGAGGAAAGTACTAAAATATGTAATCAACTAAAACAAGTGGTGTCTAAAAGTCTAAAACACCAAGCTTGTGAGGACATTTACACTACAAGCATGAAATACAAGACTCAAATCACTTAATCAACCCAAAATAGAGCTAAAACAGCCCAAATCAGAGCCTAAAACATGCTGGAATTAAGCTACAAATGGCTAGAAAAATAAGCTAGCACATAAAACTAACTAGGCTAGCAAATAAGACATGGGATGGGAGGCTAACCCCTCCAAATTTGGACTTTAAAACATGATTTTCACCACTGAAATTACTCTGAAATTCAGTGCTCAAAAGCTTGAAAAAAAGATAGTTTGAAAGTGGGAAACAAAGGTGGAAAGGCCTTACAAATAAGGAATAAAGAAGGGTGAGCCACCCTCTAACCTTAAATGCCCTAAAACCACCAATTTTAGCCCTCAAAAACAGAGTTTTTTATAGCTCAAAAATAGCCCAAAATCAGTAGAAAAATGTAGAAAAACAAGTATGCAAAGCAAGGTAAAAAGATAAGTATTATACCTCTTGAAGCAAAGAGCAATTCCAGGCAAAAATTCAAGCCAAAACCAACTTCAAGAGCTCCAAGAAGGCTTCAAGGAACCTCAGTCCAAAGGTGATCAAATTTGATTAAGGGTGTATAGGCAAAAATATAGTGTATGTAGGCTAAAGTGTAGAGAATTTGTTGAGAGAGAGAGAGAATTGTAGAGAGAGAGGAAAATTTTTGAGTTCAAAATTTTCTAACCTTGCTACAAGAGAGGGGGTCCCTATATTTAGAAAACATGAAATTCCCTCAAGGAGATCCAGCCCTAGACGTGGGTGAAGATGGGTGCATCTGTGCAAACAGCTGACACAACTGGCATAAAATATCTACAAAATACACTGGTGGCCGGCCGACCATCAATGGTGGCCGGCCAGCCATCACTTGTGGTTGACAAGCCACATCAGTGGCCGGAAGCCCCAAAGTGATGGCCGACAGCCTCTAGGTATGGCCGGCAGGCCACCAAAGGTTGCAGGCTGGAAAGACCAAGGCATGGTCCAAAAATGAGGCAACAAGGATGTAAGGTTTGAAAGGCTCAAGGTTGAAGCATTCCGCTGAGGACTTCGAGCACTTGGTGAGCATATAGACTCATCATCGGGTGTGCATACAAGGACGTCCAAGTCGTAAGGGCCGTCAAAAATGGGATGTCTACATATAGCAGCGTTGTATAATTTGGAGATACATCAAATGGATGTTAAGACAGCTTTCTTAAATAGTGATCTAAATGAAAAAATCTATATGGAGCAACCCGAAGGGGTTGTAGTGCCAGGGCAAGAAAAGAAAGTATGTCAGCTTGTAAAATCTCTTTATGGATTAAAACAAGCTCCTAAGCAATGGCATGAAAAATTTGATCATGCTATGCTTACTGACGGGTTTAAGATAAACAAATGTGACAAGTGCGTCTATGTTAAAAACACTGACCAAGGATATGTCATAGTTTGTCTTTATGTGGATGACATGCTTATCATTGGAAACAGTCAAAACATGATCAAATCAACTAAACAAATGCTAAATAGAAGATTTGATATGAAAGATATGGGGGTCACAGATGTAATATTAGGAATGAAGATTACTAAAACATCTGACGAATATGCATTATCTCAATCACATTATATTGAGAAAATTTTTGATAAATTTATCAAAGATGATATGAATGTAACTAGAACACCTGTAGACATCAGTCTTTATTTATCGAAAAATAATGGTGATGCGGTGTCTCAGTTAAAATACTCCCAAATCATTGGAAGCCTAATGTACCTAATGAATTGCACTCGTCCTGATATAGCTTATGCTATCAATAAATTGAGTAGGTACACTAGTAATCTCGGAGAAGACCATCGGAAAGTGATTATTCAGGTTTTTAGATATCTAAGATTTACCCGTGATCATGGTTTGAACTTTACGCGATATTCTGCAGTATTAAAAGGTTATTGTGATGCCAATTGGATATCGAATACTAAAGATTCAAAATCCACTAGTGGATTTGTCTTTACTCTGGGAGGTGCTATTGTTTCTTGGAAGTCCACAAAACAAACACGCATCACACGATCCGCAATGGAATCTGAGTTCATTGCTTTAGACAAAGCAAGAGAAGAAGCAAAATGGCTTCACCACTTCTTAGAAGACATTCCAATGTGGCCAAAACCTGTGCCAGCTATTTGCATTCATTGTGATAGTCAATCTGCAATAGACAAGGCACAGAATCATATGTATAATAGTAAGTCGCAACATATTCGTCGTCGACATAATACCGTAAGACAATTGCTCTCAAATGGAATAATCTCAATAGATTATATAAAATCTAAAGAAAATATTGCAGATCCGTTAACAAAAGGTTTGACAAAAGAACAAATGTATAGTTCATTAAAGGGGATGGGATTAAAGCCTATTACATAAGAGTCATCATAATAGTAACCCTACTTATATGACTGGAGATCCCAAGAACTAAGTTCAAAGGGACAACTAAGTTATATGTGGGTCACCAGAAATCACCAAGGGATTAAAATTCCCTACCCATTCCTATGGTGAGAGTGATATTAACAACATGTGTTGTATTCAGAGGTTTAAGGATAAGCTTCGCTTTTAATGATTACTTATATCTTGATTTGGGCATAAAAATCAAGACGAGTATAAGAGATACTCACAATAAGAATCACCTTTATGAGTGTCGAACTGAGGCCGGTTCTATAAGAATAAAGAGGCTAAATTCTCTAGAAGTATTCATGAATAACTAGGAGCGTTCAAGGCCAAAACGAACACAACCATGAGAACCACGATTTGTCAGAAGATATTTTGTGTGAAATCTATTGTCTTGGCTTACACAAACGGCTGAACAATTCAAGGCATCGCGCCCATTGGTTAGCTAGTAAGTCCAATAGGTTATCACTAGGAAAGGTTCAAGGCCGAAAGCTACCTATCCTGATGCAAGATATTTTTGATTTATACTCTTTCGAGAAATTTTGTATATTGTTGCATTTTCATTGTCATCAAATTCCATTTATGTGGGGGATTGTTAGAAATGGTTTCGGGAAAAAAACAAAATTTTTCCTCAACTTTGGTCTAATTTTTAGGTGGGAGCCATGCGTCAAAGTTGGCGGGTCTAAGTGGTAACGCGTTCTATGACGCGTTATGATTCACATAATATATTTGGTTGCTCAAAACCATTATCGGGTGAATGAGAAATTGAAGGCAAAGTGAACTCCATGGAAATGGAGTTTTTGGTGGAAATTCCTTAAGGTTTGGTTTAAGACTTGTTCCACATTGGTTTGGTGGGCAAACTTATGTGGATTTATAAGGCATGGATTTGTAACTTGGGGAGGGCCCCAAGGGGCACCCTAAGTTTGTAGAAGGAAGAGATTATAGGCAAATTGGGCTAGACCCATTGGACCCAAAAATAAACAGGCGCGCCGCCGCCGCCGCCGCCACTGCCATTACCGTCCGTTCGGTTGGCCGGGCAGGCTGGGCTGGGCCCGGGTGTGTGGTGTGAGGTTGGGTTGGGCTTTTCCGGCCCAATTTCTATCTTTTTAGGCCAAAAACATTTAAATTTAATATTATTTTTTGGTAAAATAAAATCTGTCCAGAATTCAAAATTAATTCCGAAAATCCGTCCAGTTTTCCCTCCACCCAAATAGGTCTATATCTGTCCAAAATAAACCAGACAGATTCAAATCTGTTTAAATTTCAAACCCAAACAGTTCGTATCTGTTGAAACAATGCCTTACCTATTTAAACAGGTTTGCACCTGTTTAATTCAAACCAAGCTGCCACCTTTACATCTATAAATAGGCAGTCCCTCACTTGGTTTTTTCACTTAATTTTCGTCCCAAATTCTACCTGCTCTCTCTGCATTTTGCTACATTTAATTTTCTATGAGAAAGAGTGTAAACAAAAAGTGTGTTCATTATGCAAATAATTCGTAGTGCTGCTATTATTTACAGTTAATCATTTTATCCTGGGAGATAGATGTCCACAATCTAAAAGCACCGTGGAGAGGACGAATCTATCTTAAGGACACAGTGTTAAACACTGGACTTGATCAAAAAATTTGTTCGACAAATTAATAAGGTAAGTAATTAATTTACTTTTCTGTTTTATTATTTTTTCAGTTTCAGATTTTGATTTTGTTTTTATAACAAAATAAAAAATCTGTTTTATTTATTTATTTTATATTATGATTTGATTTTTGTAATCAAACAATCTCTCTTCTTTCCTTTATTTCTTCTGTATTTCGTTTGTTGTTAAGTACACAAACAGAATTTATTTTTTAAATACAGTGAAGATTGTCCAACAAATTTCGCTACAAACTTTTACTTTATAATTTTTTAATCTTTTTTACATTATTGAGTTGCTTCTTGGTTTAATTAATTTATAGCATTGCGAGTTGTTTTGTATTATTTGTTGCTTTTTTTGATTTCTACTTTGCTTATTTATTTATTTATTTTTGCCTTTCCTAGTTTTCCTTTTTTTCGTATTGATGTCCTATTCAAGGGGACAGTAAAGTGTTACTTTGGTAATCAGTAACATGTTACTGTCAAACAGAGTATCATGTTATTATTTACATCAATTTCGATGATATTTTTAATTTTTCTTAAGAATTTCATAGTCAGCATTGATCTTGTTTGATAGGTCTTAATGAGAGAATTTTAAAAATACTAATTTTATTAAAAACTGACGTCTAAATCAAAAGTTATATTATTTTAAAATTTAAAATATTAAATTACTCGATAAAGATATTTTTGGAGTTATGCTAGGGACCCCAAATAAATTACCAGACCTTTTACATGGGTGTGGGACCCAAATAAATTACCAAATTTTCTACCAAACCTCTCATATGGGTGTGGGATCCACCCAAATCACATGTGTGGGTCCCACACCCATGTGAGAGGTTTGGTAAAAAATTTGGTAATTTATTTGGGTCTATAGCATTTTTCACATTTTTGTAATAGTGATATGTGTTGGACTTTTTTTTTTAAAAAAAAAATTATACTTATTCTTAATGCATTAAAATTTTATTATGAGAGGTCTTTGACCAAATCTCTCATTATAATTCCAAAAAAAAAATATTATAACTATATAAAATTCAAATTGTGGGGACATATTTTATGAATGATAGCATGTGGCTAAGGTGGCGCCGATGTGTCACGTGGCTTGGTCATGCGCCGAGATGATCTTGGCTAAGCCGAGGTTATCTACAGAGATACTAGAATTCGAGATGAGTGGATAAGGGACAAGAGTCCTAGAAAAGGGGATGATCTCAGTCTTGATAAAGATAAAGCTCTTAGGGAGTTTATCTCTATCTAGCTGAAAGACCAAGATAAGCATTGAGCCTGAGTCCACTGAAGTGAGGCTTCTGTAGGGATTAGATCAGTGCTGGCTATAAAAGCAAGGCACCTCCATGGGTCTGAGGTATGTGTGATATACTATGAGCAGTAAATTCTTTTTAGTGAGTTTAAGCACTAGTTGCTATCTGTGAGAGATATAGATCACTGACTTG
Organism: Camellia sinensis; assembly: GCF_055761805.1. Lineage (NCBI taxonomy): Eukaryota > Viridiplantae > Streptophyta > Magnoliopsida > Ericales > Theaceae > Camellia > Camellia sinensis. The sequence continues at coordinate 143,836,165 of NC_138968.1, forward strand.
ATCGTCAAAGTGCCCCTGGGTGGATGAACCATCGCCGGATTCTTATCTTCTTATGTAGGTTGTTGGGCTTAATCTATTCTGCCGGTGCTCTCCAGCTGAGTTCCCTGTTTGGTTGTGTGGTCAAAAATTAACACCCACAATTTGGCGCCATCTGTGGGAACTTAAGGAGAATAGATGGCCAACAATGGGCAGGAAGAAAAGATTGGAGACGACATCAATAGTGAGAGTTGTGAGCATACAAATCCTAACGTCGGGAAAGACAATCGTAATGACGAGGCAAAAGATATGAATCCTAGAGAAACGGACGTCGGCAAGAAGGGTAACGCCCCGAAGAAAGCAGGCCTAGATGAGTATTACAACAAGAGCGACCTCCAAGTATAAAAGGATAGATGCCTGAGGAGGGACGGCGAGATGAAGGGAATGGCCAACAAGTTGGCAGATCTATAATTGGCTGTCAACTTCATGATGTAAAACAACGTCATGCAACCACTATTTCCATTGCAACACATACCGATGCCAGGGGCCACGATTGATGCCCAGAAAAGGGGCAAAAAACAATCCTAGTAGTCCCACAGCATGGCAAGGAAATGAGCCATCACATCGGCCTTCACAGGATGTCGGGCAAGAAGAGTCAGTCAGAGGTGACTCGTAGAGGACACCTCCTACCAGGGGAACATATGTCAAAGAATCTTGGAATATCCAGGGAAAGGGCCTGTGTCTTGACACCATGAATGAAGAGAAGTCCAAAAGGACACATAATGACACCGAGAGTAGCGCACCAAAAAGACTGAAATCTGTTGACAGCTGAGCTCATGGTCTGACTAAAGAGGATTTGAGGGACTACCTCCAGAGGAAGCGGCAGAACACCGAGGTCACATCCCCCGTCAAGCTGAGAATGCCGTTCTTAGTGGAGTTTGATAGATTTGAGGCCTTAAAAAGGTTCCATATACCGAGGTTCCAAATTTATGACGATAAGTCCGATCTAAACTTTCATGTCGGCTTATATCTGAATTTAATGGCTTTGTATACCAGGAACAAACCGTTGTTGTGCAAGGTGTTCCCCTCATCCTTTGGGGAAATCGCATTGGATTAGTTTCACAAGTTGCCGAAAGGAACTGTGAAAAGTTAGGAAGGCCTGGCCGAGATATTTGTGGCCAGGTTTGTAAAAAACAAGTTGCAGCCACTAAGGGTAAACTCCTTGATGGCTCTGAAAATCAGCGAGGGTGAAAGCCTCAGGGTAAACTCCCTGATAACAAAAGGTATTATGAGGTATTCAATTGAATACCGAGATGCAACTAGGAGTTGGCGGTCTTGTCTTTTAAGAACGGCCTGGAGGATAAATGCCTGCTTTGAAAGTCACTGGAAAAAACTCTACCAAAGAGTATGGAGGAGCTCATGGCATGGATCGAGAAATAAGCCAGAGCAGAAGAGGATACGCTGGGAACGAAGGCACCGAAGCATGAGAAGAAAAATGGCTCGCCAAAACGAGACTGAGGTGATCTAGTTTTAATAGACAGGAGACAAAACTGAGGGCTACACAGGCAGCCAACACTATGTTCCAGATCCTGGTTTATAAAGTTCTAGAAAGGATCAGAAACCAGCCGTACTATAGAGCATCAGAGAAGATTCCTAATGAGTTCATGAGAAGGAGCCTTGGAAAGCACTGCCCTTACCACAATGAGGATGGGCACCTAACTGAGGGGTACAGAGCCCTGAAGACACACTTGGAAGACCTGGTTAGACAGGGTCACTTGAGGGACCTAGTAGATGAGGTCAGAATGAGAGAAGAGCATGCAAGGCTTTCCCCTGCACCAGCGACACCACCACCGCCACAACCACAGCAAGCAAAACCTCAGGTGATCAATGTGATTCACTTGAAGGTTAATAAGAATGATATGTGAGGAGAGACCCAAAAGGTGAGGCACTTACAGCATGTGTATCAAGTCTAACAAAAGAGGCCCAGGACAAATGAGTGCCAGAGACCAATGGTGTCCTTTACTGAGGCGGACCTACACATTGTGGACCATCCATACAACGATGCTCTAGTAGTGACCCTCAAGATTGGAGAATGCTAGGTAAGGTGCATTCTGATCGACCAAGGCTGCTCTTGTCACATCATGTATGTCAGATATTGGAGCTTGGCCTTTACTGAGATGATTTAGAGTAGTCCGACAGCCCAATGGTCGGGTTTAATGGAACGCCGACATGGCCTCTGGGAGCAATAAATTTGGAGGTGCGGGCAAGCACTAGGAATGTTAGCACAGAATTTACTGTAATTAATAGCCCATCCTCTCACAATGCTATATTTGAAAGACCATGGCTACACGCAATGAGGGCTGTTCTCTCAACGCTGCACCAGTTGTTATGATTTCCAACTGAACAGGGAATTAAGGAAGTCAGAAAGGATCAAGTGCAAGCAAAGAATTGCTCTATGACAGCAATGAAATCCGACTGCAATGTGCGAGAGGTAGAAAAAGTGGAAATTGAGGATGAGGACATGGAAGTTCTAGATGATGTCGACAAAGAACCGGTTGAGAAAAGCAAGAAAGCCTTAAAGAAAATTCTGGTCCAAGAAGGGGATAAAGAGCGCTTCTTCTTTCTTGGCTCAGGATTGGCTGAGGAGGAGGAAAGGGAGTCAGAGGCTTTCTTACGGGCCAACATAGAAGTATTTTCCTGGACACCATATGAGATGCCAAGCATTGACCCCGAGGTCACATGCCATATGCTTAATGTAGACAGGTCAGCTAAGCCTATCATTCCGCGGGCAAAGAGGCTAACATTGATTCATGTAAAGGCAGTAGAAGAGAAAGTGGACAAGCTGTTGGAAGCCAAGGCTATTTGGGGAGGTGAACTACCTAACCTAGTTGTCCAATACAATAGTTGTGAAAAAGAAGAATGGGAAGTGAAGGGTCTGCGTAGACTTCACCAGCCTAAATAAGGCTTATCCTAAAGACAGCTTCCCTCTGTCTAAAATTGATCAGCTGGTGGATCCTACTTCAAGGCATGGGAGGATGAGCTTCCTGGATGTTTACAGGGGATATCATCAGATAGCGATGTATCCCCTTGACAAAGAGAAGACTACTTTCATCAACCCAAAAGGGTTGTACTGCTATAGAGTGATACCTTTTGGGTTGAAGAATGCAGGAGCAACCTATCATAGGCTAGTAACCAAGATGTTCAAACATCTAATTGGGAAGACAGTTAAGGTGTACATTGACGACATGGTCGTAAAGACCAATGAGCCTGGGAATTACCTGGCCGACTTACAAGCAGTTTTTGATATCTTGAAAACATATCGGCTTCGGCTCAATGTCTCTAAATGTGCATTTAGAGTCAGATCCGAAAATTTTTTAGGGTACTAGTCACCATAAGGGGCATTGAGGCAAGCTTAGATCAAATCAAGTCTATTCTTGACTTAAAGAGCCCAACATCAGCAAAGCAGGTCCAAATTTTGACCGACAAGGCGGCAGCCCTGAACAGGTTTATTAGCTGAAGTTCTGATAAGTGTAAACCATTTTTTAGTTTGTTAAAGAAGGCCATAGATTTTTTATGGACAGAAGAATGCGAAGTCACCTTGGCTGACTTGAAAATGTACCTGACAACAGCTCCCGTTTTGTCAAATCCAATACCTGGAGAAGAATTATTCCTATACTTAGCAATTTCAGAACATGCAGTAAGCGCAGTAGTAATCCGAGAAGAGGAGAGAGAACAAAAGGTAAGACCTTAGCAGGTGTATAAACAAGGTACCTGTCTCTAGAAAAATTGACACTGGACTTAGTGATGGCTTCCAAAAAGTTGAATCATTATTTCCAAGCCCACAAGATTGTGTTGTTGATTAAGCATCCCTTGAAGTCCCCATTGCAGCATGAAGATCTGACAGGGAGAATAGCTAGATGGCCCGTAGTGCTGGGCCAATACAACTTGGAGTTCAAGCCTAGAATAGCAATTAAAGGCCAGGTTCTGGCCAACTTTGTGGCTAACTTCACCCCTAGTGTTATCCCACGTCGAACTCCGGTGAGTCACGGCTTGGGATGCCTAGGGGAGTAGGAAGAAACCCAACTGGGGCCTAAGAACCCTTCCGTAGCAAAACAGAAAAAAGAAGAAAAACCAAAGCCCTGCGACATTTACATCGACGATTCCTTCTGTCTGTTTGTTGATGGAAGCTTAAACCGTAAAGGAGCAGGGCGGATGATAGAGCAATCTATTCGCTTAAGATTCAAGGCCTCAAACAATGAAGCAAAGTATGAGGCACTGATTACAAGGTTGAAGTTGGCAGTAGCGATGGAGGTCGATGAGGTGGTAGTCTTCTATGACTCCCAACTTATTGTGAATTATGAATTAGACAACAGGCGAGTATGCTGCCTGAGATGAACGAATGATAGCCTATGTTAAAGAGCTTGTCAGATTGCTTTCCTTGTTCCAAGATTGTCGGTTACAGCAAGTTAGCCGAGATGACAACAGTCACGCCGACGTCTTGGCAAACTTGGCCAGTGCAATGAAATCAAGTGAGGCAAGGACCATAATGGTTGATTATTTGTCAGGCCCAAGTGTAGAGCCCCAGATCACAGGGTACGAAGCGATGTGTGTGGAAATAGGTCCAAGTTAGATGGATGCAATAGTGATGTTCCTCAGGGATGGCAAGCTACCAGATGACCGAAAAGACGTGCACAAGACCAGATTAAAGTCGGCCAGGTTCAGCCTAACAGCAGATGGCCATCTCTATAGGAGATCCTTCACTAGACCCCTTTTGAGATGTGTACATCCCTCCCAAGTTGAGGGCTTTCTGTATGAGATTCATAAAGGAGTCTGTGGAAGCCATGTTGGGGGCAGATCACTTGCTCATAGGGCTATCCCTCAAGGGTACTGGTGGCCCTACATGCAGAAGGATGTTGAAGCCTACGTCAAAAAATACGAGAAGTGTCAAAGGTTTGCACCTTTGATACATCAACCAGCAGCAGATTTGAACCTAGTATCCAGCCCTGGGCCATTTGCCCAGTGGGGTATGGATCTTGTTGGGCAGTTACCCCAAGCAACGGGACAAAGGAAGTTTCTACTAGTAGTAACTAACTACTTCACAAAGTAGGTAGAGGCTGAACCCCTTGCAAAAATTTGAGATATTGATGTGAAGAATTTTATCTGGAAGAACATAATCACCAGGTTTGGGATTCCAAGAGCCATTATAGCAGACAATGACACCCAATTTGATAGTAAATTGATCAAGAGCTTTTATGCCAAGTACAAAATTAAGAACTATTACTCTACTCCTAGTTTCCCCCAGAGTCATGGTCAGGAAGAAGCATCCAACAAAACCATCTTAGATGGGATCAAGAAGAGGTTAGAAGCAGCCAAAGGAAAGTAGGTGGAAGAGTTGCCCAATGTGCTCTAGGCATATCGGACTACACCGAGAAAATTAACTGGGGAGTCTCCCTTTGCCATGGCTTATGGCACTGAAGTAGTGTAGACACCCCATTTTTTACTGTCCTTAAGACTTGGACGTCATCGTTTGTGCACTCAATAATTGTTCTTGTTTGTGTTCGTTTTGAGCGCCCGAAGTCCTCGGCGGAACGCCCTGACTTTGAGCCTTGAACCTTGACTTTTTTTTGTGCTTGTTTTTGGACCAAAACCTTGTTTCCTCTTGGCTGGAAGGGGGAGGGAACTTGTCAGCCAGTCATAGGCCTTGTCGGCCACTAGTTGTGTTTGTTGGCCACTTGTGATGGCCGACGGCCACTGTGCCAGCTGTTGTCTCCTTTTTTAGATATTTGTTTGCCAGCTGTGCCAGCTATTGTTCACTGAAGTGCATCTCCATACACGTGTATGGTAGAATGATTTCAATCTTCAACCTTGATTTTCTATATATAGGGGATGCTTTCTCCCATTTGGAGGGGTTAGAAATTTGGATAAAATTTCTCTCTCTCTCTCTCTCTCTCTCTCTCTCTCTCTCTCTCTCTCTCTCTTCTCTTATTTTATGCCTTAAAGCCTAGTTTCTCTACACCTTTGCACATCAAACCTTAACCAAACACTCTCACCTTTGAGCTGAGGTTCTTTGGAGTTTAGTTTGAGCTCTTGAAGGAGGTTTGAGCTGGGATTTGGGATTGTTTTGTGCTTGAGCTTCATGAGGTAGTTCACTTGCTTTAACTACTTATTTTGCCATCCTTTTGTATTGTTTTTGAGCTGGTTTTCAACTACAAAAAACTCTATTTTTTTTAGGTTTAACATGATGGTTTGAGACTATTTTGTGTGAAGGGGTGTTCCACCCTTCTTGTTGCTTAATTGTGTAGACTTTTGCACCATCTTTTAGCATATTGAAACCAAACTTTTTGGGCCTTTAAACCACTAAAATTCAGAGTTATTTCAATGGCAAAAACCTTTTTTTGAAGTCCAAAATTGGAGGGGGTAGCCTCCCCTTCTTGTGGCTTGTTTGCATGCCTAGATAGCTTAACATGTGAGCATATTTTTCTAGCATTTTGTACCTTAATCTCAGCATGTTTTTGTTATTGTTTTGACTGGTTTCAGCTCTGTTTTGATCTGGTTTGGTCCTTTGAGGCTTGTATTGTGTGGTTGTAGTGTAAAGAGGCTTCACTACCTTAATGTTTTAGGCTTTTTAACATGAATTGCATGAGTTGCTTGCATGTTTTAGTGTCATGTTGCACTCCATTTCAGCACTAAAATCTCTGCAATCTCCCTCTATTCTTTACTCTTTCATTTATTTTGAAAGTGGCTTTGAACCCTTGTTGGCTTGAGTGTGAAATGGGGACATTCATGCTTAATGGTTTAATTCCTTCGGGAGTTCATTATCAACGGCATGAGGTCTCTTTCATGCTCAAGACACTTGTGGTTTAAGCCTACTTTCAATTAGAGGACGCTCGCCTTTTGGACCAATCAATTAAAGAATTAATCGGTAATGTAAAATGAGTAAATAAAAATGAACAAGTAAAAGAGGCAAGATAAGGCATCTTTTGTGTAGCATTACATGCGTTCGAATCGAACGTTAATTTGAACACAAGAAAAATGGGACGTTTCATACTCAAAGTGATGAAACGTGCCACTTTTCTTGGTCACCATCACCCTTGATCATACGTGATAAGGTTATGGTTTTGTGGAGTCTTGTTTTGCACTCATTAAGCTTGTACAAGCTTGGTTCCTTAGCCATCATGCATGGAAAATGCTTGGTTGATGGTTCGAGGGCCAAGAGTTACTCTCCTTTGAGCTTGTGTGATGATAAAGAGAGCAACAGTACACACACTCCATGAGAATACACTGCATTGCCTCTATTTGCTCTCTGTTGCAGCAAAAGAAAAAGTTCAGGGAAGGGGTGACCGACCGGCCAATAGCAGTGGCCGACGGCCACCATTGGTAGCTGACCGGCCAGAAATGAAATTTTGCACAAGTGTGTTCCTGAATTTGAGCAGAGGCATTCTGGAAGTTGGCAGCACTGTTGGTGTTCTAGCATGTGCAAACAAAGGCTGCAATGGCAAGGCGGTGGCATTTTCGGGAGGAAAATCCGAGCATGAATGCATCCCTCGTCCCTTGAGGCCGTTTAATTGCTTTATTAGTTAGTTGTAGCTAATTCATTCATGCAAGTGGTGTACTTATTTAGCTAATTAATTCGTTTTGTAATATCTAATTAGCTTAGAATAGTTAGTTAAATATCATGTTGTAATAATTAGTTAACTAGAATAGTTAATTAGTCTTGTGTTATAATAGCTTAGCTTAATTAGTGTAGCTAGTTAGCTTAGCTAATTCATTCAGACCCTCCTTCGCGAAGGCATAATGTTGTAATAAAGTGTGCCTGTGTGTGTATGTCTTTCAACCCCAAGTCTTTCTCCCTTTTAGTTAATCACTTTCGATGGTTAGATTAGGGACATATTTCGGCTTAGCATATCGCATGCTTGCATCCATTCATTTGTCTTGCATGCACCAAGGCTCGGCGCATCATTCAAACTGCATTGCAATTTCAATATCTTCTTTGAATACGTGTTTAAATCGCATGTTATCAAATCAATCATATGCCATATTAGTAGTCGAGCCTATTAATTGCATTATTGCATGTGTTGCATTAGGCATCTTGTATAGTTAGGATCATGCATTTTCTAACTAGTTTCTATTTTGGCTTGGAGTACTCGGTAAGTTTTTATGCATTAGCATACTTGCATGAGTGTGATTGCCATATTGCCATGTTTCGCATGCTTGCCATGAAGCTATGTGCTTACTTGATAAACTGCATGAATGCCTGTGGATAAAGGCTTGATTGTTTGAATTGGAATGATTCAATGAATGTATGTTTTAAGCCCACTTTGTTGTGGCAAAATCCTGTTTTAAGCCCACTATGTTTGGTGGCAAATCCGCATCTTTAAAACCACTTGAGGGTGGCAAATTCAAACCATTTTGGCAAACAAACGTGAGTTAAATTGTTCCAAATTAAGCGAACTAGTCTATACTTGATTGTGTGCGTCACATAGTAAAGTTAGATTAATAACCGAAATAAGAACGCATAATGTTTATAAAATGACATATCATGATTAGTAGAGACCGATCTTTGATCGAGCGAGCGAGGGTGCTCATTTCAGGACCTTTCCCTCTCGTACCCAAGTTCCCGAGCCGAGGCAACTTTGGTGATGACGGACACGTGGCCTTTGGCACGAGTCAGGGTTTCCTAATTTCCCCAAAATAAAATATTTAGGTGGCGACTCTGTATCTGGCAAAGTAGTCCAATTTTGGCATTATTTGATTTAAAATCGATTTTCCAAAAAAGTTTGCCAGATTTGGACTCTTTGGTGTTTATCAATTTCACATTGCACATTGCACTTGTGAGACTAGATTCATAACTGTGAGAGTCCGAACTGTGAGGCCTTCTTTTCAAACCCTTTCCGAAAGGCCGGGGCGTGGAAAAAGGCGAGTCCACAGTTTCTAGCAACTCTGCTAGGGACTTAGAGAACTTGACTTGAACTCATGATATGTTGTTTTATCAATACTTATGTGTTTCTTTGCATTACATTTACATCGGTGCGCCTAAGTCACAGTGTTTGCCATCTGTTATTCCTGAGCTATTTGCCGGAGGCTTGCTTGGAAAAGTGCGCCATAAGGCTAACCGGTTGCGGGCTCTGCTACGATGGGAACACAAGCCTTGGATCTAGACTACCACTGTATTGTTTGATCCTCCTTTCACTTCTCGGTGTTACGTGTGAGAGGTATATTAGGTAGTCTTGCTGAGGTACCCTTTTTTGACCAATCGACCTAGTCGCATATCGGAAGCCATAGAGGTTGTTCCAAACTAGGACAAGTTGCTTATCCGAATGCAGGATTGATTGAAACTGCTTGTTTGCGTAGTGAATCCCTAGCTCCTGACGAAATTAGGGCAAGGTAACCCTACCCCACCATAGGGGTGTTTTGGCTCTCACTTGCTTGATATGTGCTTTTAGAGTGAAACTCTGCAGGAATGTATGTATCAGTTGCGAGTCTGGGTATCAATTTGAGGGTATCAGTTTTGGGGCAGAGATCAGTGTTTGAGTACAGTTCTCCAGCTTGTGATTACGACTGTGTGTTGTTCTTGTCTAAGCCAAGGTGCTGTGGGGTTTCTGATTTTTTTTTCTTTTGCTTTTTTTTTTCTTTTTTCTTTTTGCAAGGTAGTCTTTCACGATTGCTTTAGACGAGGCAGTTACCCCCAAGCACTCTGGACTCAAGGCGACTTTACCGATCTGGGGATCCTGTAAGAGGACAACCAGTGTTTGCTTCGCTACCCCCGGTTACAAGACGGAGGAGAGTCAGGCATAACTCACTGGTTCGACAGTTACCTTCATTCAGTGAAGTCCAGTTTTCTGCTTCCACCTTGGAAAGAGAGTACACACCAGTTCTGATATATCAACACCCTTTAGACAGTATGGAAGAAATGCTCTGCCAATTTCAACAGACTATTGAGAATATGCAGCTCAACGCTGCCTGCCAAGCGGAAGTCACCGCTCGCCAAGCAAAAATTGCAACCCAGCAGGCTGAGTTGATCAATAGGCTCCAGCGAGCTTCTACTTCACATCCACCCCCAGTCAGGGTTCCAATACCCGGGATTACGACTAATGTCCAGGAAAATGCAGACATTCAGTGAAGTCCAGTTTTCTGCTTCCACCTTGGAAAGAGAGTACACACCAGTTCTGATATATCAACACCCTTTAGACAGTATGGAAGAAATGCTCTGCCAATTTCAATAGACTATTGAGAATATGCAGCTCAACGCTACCTGCCAAGCGGAAGTCACCGCTCGCCAAGCAAAAATTGCAACCCAGCAGGCTGAGTTGATCAATAGGCTCCAGCGAGCTTCTGCTTCACATCCACCCCCAGTCAGGGTTCCAATACCCGGGATTACGACTAATGTCCAGGAAAATGCAGACATTCCAGCAGAGCCAATTCCACCCCAGGCTTCTAAAGCACCGGTTTACCCAACAAAGGCACCGTTAGAGTTTGAAGTCGACCCTACTGAGCTGAAAGTGAGTAAGCTTCAGAAGCTCTTCAAACGAGCTCAGGGTGTTAATTTGATCCCAGATATAGAGGACGGTTATACTGATGCAGCAATGACACTGCCAAATAGGTTTAAAATGTCGCATATAGGCCGCTTTGATGGCTCGGGTGATCCCCGTGGTCCACTTGTAGCTATTTTCAGACATTCTGCAACCGATGGGCCTGTCTAGACTGTAAAAGTTATCCCTCTTCGGCCGGACCCTGTCGGGTATTGCGACCGTTTAGTATGCTAAGCTTGAAGATTCTGTGAAGAGGAGCTGGGAAAAGATGACTGAGGCTTTTATTGCTCAATATTCCTATAACACTCAAATCGAGGTCACAACTCGTGATCTCGAAGCAACTCGTCAAGAGCCAAAGGAGGGCTTCTCTGATTTTGTCACTTGGTGGAGGGCCAAGGCCTCCATAATGACCACCCGGCCAGCTGAAAAGGACCAGATCAGAATGGTCATCCGTAATCTGCAACCAAGGCTGCTACAAAAGATGATAGTCATACCTCTACCTACTTTTGCTGACCTCCATGAAATAGGGGTGCAGATAGAGGATGCAATGAAGTAGGGTCTAATAGACCACAATAAAGAGCAACCCAAGAGGGCTTTCACACACAGTTCTAATGCGGCTACAAGTAGTAGTGCAGCTGCAAGGCCTTCTGATGTTAGTATGGTCACCACCACACCAAAAACTGCCAATCCCTTTGCCGGTATATCCAAAACCACCTCACAAACTGCGAAACACCAACCCCGAGGCCAAAGGGTCTTTACCCCTCTATGGATTCCTTATCTGCAGCCCTGAGAGTCCTGATCAAAAAAGGGCATCTGAAGCCACTAGAGCCTCGTCCCTTACCCGACCCTCTTCCCCCGAAACGCAACCCGGCCAAATACTGCACCTTCCACCAACAGCATGGTCATGACATTGGCCTATGCTTCAGATTGCGTCATGAGATTCAGGATCTCATTGACAACAAAGTGATAGCGCCTTCTCAAAAGCCTAACGTCACTACAAACCCCCTCCAACCACATAACCAGGTCCCCTCACCTCGGCAAGTAAACCTTATCCAAACACTGGCCGTCCCTTACGACCCCAGTATATACATCACCCCCTCCTACCTACCCAAGCTGGCGTTGTTCATCCCAGAAAGCATAGATTTGTGCATGATGAGCGCACCCATATCCCAACCCAAACTTGTGGTGGTAACTGTGGAAGAGGAAGGCAGGGTAACCTTGGTAGAGAATGAGAATGTCAGTTTAGTGCCTGAGGGATCTGTGGACTTAGCAGAAGAGGAGAACAACCCATGCCTTTACATTGTGACAACCAATCAGGCCAGACCAGAGGTGGAAGTGCCAACAGGGCTGGAAGTTAATGTGGTCTAGGAGGATGGCCCAAGCCAAGGATTAGATGACTTAGCCGACCTCGAGGAGGACATCAACAATCTGTAGTTCTTCGATGAACAAGATCTGGGGAGTGTACAGATTGACTGGTTTGATATGAATGGATCAGCGGATACTTTGGGGTGGCTCAGTGATGAACCCGATGTGGATGAGAGATCTCAACCAAAGCTGGAACAACCGGAAACAAGAACCGCTACAGGGACCGGAATGGCCGATGACAAGGGAATATTGCCGAAGAGCACCGGTACTAAGAATTTTGCTCAAAAATTGAGTAGTGTTAGTACAGCTGATACAGAGAAGGAGGCTGCATTGAAACAGTTTGAACAGGAAAGAGCTGAGGATAGTCAAAAAACTCGGAAAGCCAAAGGCCTTGTGGGGAATAACTGTGATGTTGATGTGGGAATACTTACAACAGAACCGGACAGTTGCTTGTCAGTTGCTGGAGGAATATGGTGGGAAGATGATGACCTGCATCTTGCCCATACTGATGAAGATTGGGGACAAAATTTGCTAGACGATACTTGGTATTCTAAGGAAGTGGATTACATGACTAGGAGCGGGCGGTACTTTAAGCCCCCACACCTGGACCAACCAGAAGCATCTGGAAAGGACAAAGAGGCTGAAAAACAGAAGGACAAACTGTTGGAAGAAGAAGCTGTACTGAAGCAACTGAAGAAGATTTAGGCGAACATATCTATTTAGGGGTTACTCATGGCTTCGCCCGTACATCCGCAAGCAATATTGTCTGCAATGGATAAAGCCAAGCTGTCTATCGACACAACTCCAGAACAATTAGTGAGACTAGTCTTCCCGGGAGGTGCTTCACCGACTTTGACCTGCACGAATAAGGAATTACCGCCTAAGGGCTCTGAGCATAACAAACTAGTACTGGAGATTGTACACGGCAACAAGGATGTATTCTTGTCTGGTTTTATCTTGGCTGAGGCCCGGGTGGTGCAAAACATCTTAGCTATTGATGAGGGGTTGTACGTTAGTGCTCAATCAGTCTACCTTATGAATAAGCTACAGCATGTATAGGAAAAAACGGCCGGAAGGGCGGTACCGCACTGGCCGAAGTGCCACATAACCCTCATGCCTTTGGCCTAGGTTACATGCCTACCAAAGAGGACTAGGTGAGAAAAGGGAAAGAAATGGCAGGAAGAGCCAAAGCTAAGCAAAGTGAGAAGTCTTATGAGCTTATACATAGACCAATTCAGGGAACTCTGAACGGCCGCTTTGTCCGGAAAGGGGAGAACTTCCCATCTTGTGGCTTTCTTGAGCCATGGTTGAACTCTGAGAAGCGGCGTTTGCCCAGCTTTGAAATTTTCTTCGACCTACAGCTACAAGAGGATGAAGTCACAGAGGAACAAGCTGACCTACTTGCTGAGGCTGAACAAAGTACAGAGGATGAGTCCAATGGCAGTAAACTTGAGGTAGGAGTAACGCTGGCTAGTCTCCTTTCGGATCCTTAAATCAAACTGAAGAGCTTGGGGAATGACTTCAACGTTTCTATGATCGGGGCAGACTCAAGTGTGGACCCTTCTGGTGGTATTCTGGATGCATCCATTGCACCTTCTCTCGTTTGGCAACTAGAGGAGGGCTTTTTGTCCAGTAGCTCTGAATCAGGTAGTGAGCCAAAATCTGATTCCACAGAATCTATGGTGTTGGAATTAGATTACAGTTCTTCTGAGTCGGAGTCTGGTATTCCTGGGGTTGATAACGCAGATGCTGTTATTTTGTCCAGGTCGTCTTTTTCCTTTTCTTTTGAGTCGGTTATAACCGAGGAATTGGACAAGCTGGAAGCTTTGAATGAGAATGATACCACTACTGTTTCTGAGTACCTCTCAGTGCCACTTGTGTATTGCATTGATCATGACTTTCAAAATTTTGATAAAAACGACGAGGAAGGAATTCCTCTGGTTCTGAAACATTGGATTGATCGAGAGGATGAGAGGTTTGTAAAACCCCTTGTTGATGAAATCGTTGCAATTAATGTGTGTACTGAGAAGGATCCGCATCTGGTCCAGATCGGGTCCACGTTGTCTTCGTAGGAACGTGAGCGCTTAGTCACTTTATTAAAAGATTTCAAAGATGTTTTCGCATGGTCCTACGAAGACATGCCTGGAATTGATCCTGAGATTGTACAGCATAGGATCCCTCTCAACCCCGAGGCTCAACCCATCAAGCAGAAGCTTCGGAGAATACGTCCAGATTGGGCTTTGAAGATTAAGAAGGAGGTCACCAAGCAGATAGATACATGGTTCTTGCTAGTATCTGAGTATCCTACTTGGTTGGCCAACATTATTCCAGTGCCGAAGAAAGATGGCAGAATTCGAGGGTGTGTGGATTTCAGAGATTTGAACAAAACTAGTCCAAAGGACGACTTTTCTCTATCGCACATCGACGAATTGGTGGACTTCACCTCAGGCCATGCGTTGCTCTCCTTTATGGATGGGTTTTCCGGGTATAACCAGATCTTAATGGCACCCGAGGATAGGGAGAAGGCTGCCTTCACCACACCATGGGGAACCTACTGCTACAGGGTGATGCCGTTCGGTTTGAAAAATGCAGGGGCTACTTATCAATGGGCTGCAACTACTATCTTGCATGACATGATCCACAAAGAAGCAATACCTGACTGAATAAGTTTAAGAAACAGCACTTGTAAAAATATTTCGAAATATTTTTAAGTGTTGGCCGAGGTATTCCAATTGTTAGCCGAGACAAACAGTCAAGGTTTATATCCGAGGTACTCTAACTCGAAGTGATTACATAGTTAAGGTATACTAGGAAGAAAGTGGTGGAAGTGCAAAAATATTCTAAGTATGGAAGCATACATTCAACACTTAGAGAAAAAGAAGCATGCATTCATAGAAGCAACATGTTCAAAATTACAGACAAAAAGGGCACTTCGACCTAGCATAGAAGACTACTTGTTCAGTTACAGAGGTGGCATTTCGGCCCAATTAAAACGAAAACTATTACAACTTGTTCAAATAACAAAACAAAAGTACAATGGAAAGAAAGATTCCTAAGTACTAGGATCTTGTGCATTGAGCTCAGACTGTTCTGCTTTCGGCTGTTGACGGTGTTTCAGCCTCAGCAGCCAGCTGCAAAAGCTTCTCGGCAGTCTTCTCAACCTCAATCTCAGCATCAATCTCAAGAAAAGTCTGGTCACAAGGCTCTTCTCAGCGGTCTGGACCTCGACTTCGAAAGTGGAGTTCTTCTGGGGAGAGGCACTCTTGGAGACCTCGTTCTCCTCATCAGAGTAGAGGACTTGGTCCCAACAGCAGTCTCCTCTTCATCGACACCATCAACCTCGGTGTCATCATCCTCGACTTCGTCTTCTGAACCCTTAGGAGTTAAAGGAAAAGGTACTTAGAGTTGGATGATGTCTCGCAAGAGGGAGTCCATTGGGATAGAGAGTTTATTTAGAGCTGTCAGCCGAGGTAACAGCCTCAGTTGCAGGCTTAGTTGACCTGGGCTTGGTATGCATCACGAACGGCAGCCTGCCCTTCTAAGAATGCCTTCTCGTCGGCAGCTTTGATTACAGCCTCCTTGGTGGCCAAGGCTTCTGCGATTTTGGTTTCGGCCTCCTTGGCCTCGGCTTTGAGAACCTCGACAACAATCTTCGCTGCTTCGGCCCTCTCCTTGGCCTGATCTTGCGCACTTTTTGCAGCCTTGGCTTGATCCAGTAGAACTTTCATTTTAGCCTCGGCATTGTTCAAGGAGGCAAAAAAGCCAGCAACATCTTGGGTTTTCTTTGTTAACTCATTCTTCATCTCCTCAGCCTTCTTCGCAAATGAGTGGGCATGTTGGATGGCCTAGAAAGAAACAAACAAACAAACAAACAAGTTAGTAAAATTTCTAAGTATGAAGAACTTAAAGTAAAAGCCAAAAAGTACCAAGTGTTGGGAACTTACTAAGATGGAATACTGTATCATCAAAGCAAAATTTTCATATTCATTGATCTCGACCATGCGATTGAGATCAGTTAGAAGGAGCACAGTTGTGGAGAGAGCGGCATCGACCTCAAGACTGCCGATGGCACTGTCACCAGCTGTCATTGGTCTATTGCCAACCAAAATGACTAGAGCCAGGGTTGGCTTTGAAGATGCCTGGGCCCGCTGCAACCTCAGACCTCAGCTTCTTCGATCACGAGGTATTGGATGGCTCAGGCTCGGCAGGCCTTTTCTCAACAACAGTGGAGCTCTTCTCTATCTCGGTCAATTTGGAGATCGGCACTATGTCCTCTGACTCCACTTGGGTCACAATAGTTTTTGCGTTGGCACACTTCACCCTTTTGGCCTTAGGCTTGGGCTAGGACTCTGAGAGAGAAGAGGTGACAGTAACCACTCCTGGCAAGTCGGTCAGAAGGTCTTCTAAAACAGTTTTTTAGCCCATATCGTCGGCGGTTACAGCGAGGGTAACTTTGGTGCCGAAATGAATTATTGAAGTGCAATGGGTGGATTTGCTGGGTCGTACACCAATGTGTCAGAATCTCGGTGTTTACAACTACGAGTTTGGCCGACAGGAGCGTTTGCTGGGGCATAACGTCGACGTCAGCACTAGGATGTCAGGATAAATTGGGGGGCAAAGGTTGATGGCAGCTCAACTGGATCTAAGGAAGAGGCCTGGTCTGGCCTTGGCGATAAAATAACTGGTGGAGTGGAAGTAGACGGAGGAGTCTTGCTGCGACTAGGAACGTCGGGCAAGGCATACTTGTATGTTGGGATATAATTAAGTAGCAGAGGGGCTTTGCGTTGGTCGACTGGCAGGCCCAGCAGCCTTTTCAGGTCTTTGTTGGGAAAGAAGGACTGGTAGAAGTCTTTTGATGGTTGAGGGAGAGCTGCAAAGAGCAAAAAGCAAACATTAGAACAGATAAGAGAAATAAAGTGACAAAGTCTTAACAAAAAAGTTACACTTAGTTTTTACCCTCATCCTCTCTAAAGACTCCTCGGTACAGGGGGAAGAGATAAAGATCATCATCAGGTGCAAATCCCCAGTTGCCCGAGATGATCAAGTAGTCATCTCCAGCGCCCTTGCTGGAGTCTGGGAGGTCGGCTATGATTTTGTAGCCAGTGGATCTGGGCTTGAGGTAATAAATGTAGCCTTTTTCAGACTTTAGGCCACACATGGTATAACAAAATTGGATGTCGGCTAACGTTATATTAGCTTTTTTCTCAGCGGGCTAGGGCGATTATACCATTGATAACCCTATAGGAATTGATGGCTAGCTGCATAGGGTTGAGTTTGTAGTAGAGGAGGACTTCCCTAAAGAAAATGTCCAAAAGAAACCGAAGTCCACACTCAAAGAATGCAACAATAGGGAAGGGAATGGAGTCTCTGTCAGGCATGATAGAGTCCTCCTCCCCAACTAACTTAATCTGAACGTCGGCTGGGATAGAGAACTCTCTCCTAAAGTACTCAAGTTTTTCTAGGGTGTCTACCCTCCACCTAAACATACCCAAGTTGCCAGCTTAAATGAAGACTAGTGCAAGCTTTTAGAAAAGAATGATTGGTATAGGTTTGAAGACCTCAGCTAAATCCTAAACAAGCATTGGTGCAAGGGTTTTTGAAGATCTAAGGGGAATTTGTTTCGATTTTCCTAAAGAACAAGGTTCTAAAGCAAATCCTAAACCTAGAAACTACAGAAACAAGAATTGAAGGCAAAAATTTGCAAATATAACAAGAAAAGCAAAAAAAAGAGCATGATTCATAATCAAGAAAGTAATCGAGATTCAAGAATAAGGAAAATTATAAATCTGCAGAACAATGAGTGAGTGTGTGCAAGGTAGTGTGCAAGAACCAGAAGCAATACGCACACTCTCAAATTCAGGAACAAATTATGATACATCAGACAGATTCAAGAAACAAGAAATGATGACCAAAGCATGAAGATAGAAACAGAGTGTAACTACAAATACAGATACAGATTCCAGAAAAATAGGTATGGAGTGAAACATAAAGCAAAATTCAAAAATAAGTTGTATTGAGGAGCATGGCCAAGAATAGTAAAAAACAAAAGTTAAACAAAAAAAATTTGAAGACTCACTAAGCGAATCCAACAAAATGAACGTCGGAACAAGACTTGTCGGAAACAGACGACGGAACAAACGACAGGAAGCTCGCCGGAGGAGACGATTGCAGCGATTGTAGAGACCTTGAAAGCACGAAAATAGAGGATTTGGGAAGTTTAGAGAGAGAAAGTCTGAGCAGAGGGAGAGAAATTGTAATTGCAAATGTGAAAGGATTGAGAGATAAGGGAAGGAGTTTTGTCAAAAACACAAAAAGGCGGCAAAACATAATGAATCTGCCTTGGACGACGTGCTTGTTAGGCGGTGTGGGCACAAACGACGCGACCTGATAGCTCGTGTCAGGTACAAACTGATGAGGAAGGGATGTGTGGACGAAACTGTTGGAAAGACTGTGCGTGATAACTCGTGTGCAGTTAGAACTCTTGAAATTCTTGAAGTAATGAGGCGAGGACCTTGGCTACCGAAGCAATACTGACTGAAATGCTTAACGAACAGGGTTCTTCATTTTTTATCCTTGATAGAAATGGACAGTTGAGTCCTGGGTACTTGAAGCTGACGAGTAATGATCTCGATTGGAGAGAATGAATGAAATTTTAGCCGACGTTCTATAGGAAGAAACAATGTAGGTTCCACCACCTAAGGTTGCCAAGGTAATAGAACCTAGGGGGCAGTTGTGGAGACATATTTTATGAATGATAGCACATGGCTAAGGTGGCGTCGAAGTGTCAACCGAGGTGCCACCTACCTTGGTCATGCGCCATGATAATCTTGGCTAGGCGGAGGTTATTTGGGAAGAGACCAGAATCCGAGATGAGCGGATAAGGGACAAAAGTCCTAGAAAATAGGGATAATCTCAGTCTGGATAAAGATAAATCTTTTAAGGAGTTTATCCCTATCTAACTGAAAGACTATGATGAGCATTGAGCCTGAGTCCACTAAAGTGAGGCTTCTACAGGGATCAGGTCAGTGCTGGCTATAAAAGCAGGACACCCCCATGGGTCTGAGATATGTGTAATATACTGTGAGTAATAAATTACTTTTAGTGAGTTTAAGCACTATTTGCTATCTGTGAGAGATATAAATCACTGACTTGATCGTCGGAATGCCCCCGGGTGGACGAACCACCGCCGAATTTTAATCTTCTTGTGCAGGTTGTTGAGCTTAATTTATTCTGCCGATACTCTCCAGCTGAGTTCCCTGTTTAGTTGTGTAGTCAAAAATCAACACCCATACAAATCTTTAAAAAAAAAAACTATATAAAATTTCGCTCACATTGTCCATCTGAAAGTTCAATATGGTTCGAAATGGGTGCAAAGGTGTGGACGAAGTGTGAATGTGTGGATGTAGACACCCCATTTTTGACGGCCCTTACGACTTGGACGTCCTCGCATGCACACCCGATGATGAATGTATTTGCTCACCAAGTGCTCGAAGTCCTCAGCGGAATGCCACAACTTTGAGTCTTTCAAACCATGTACCTTTGTTGTCCCAGCTTTGGACCAAGCCTAGCTTTTCTAGCCTGCAGCCTCTAGTGGCCTGCCGGCCATCACTTTTGGGCTGTCGGCCACCAGTGTATTCTGCAGATATTTTATGCCAACTGTGCCAGTTGTTTGCACAGATGCATGCATGTATCCGTACGTGTAAAGCTGGATCTCCTTGAGGGAATTTCATGTTTTCTATATATAAGAGGCCCCTCTCTCATGTTTTAAGATTAGAAAATTTTGAGATTCAAAAATTTTCCTCTCTCTCTACAATTCTCTTTCTCTCTACCAAATCTCTACACTTTAGCCTACAATTCTTCAACCTTTGCCTATACACCCTTAACCAAATCTCTTCACCTTTGAGCTGAGGTGGTTTTGAGCTTGGTTTGAGCTCTAGAGGGTGTTGTTTGCTTGTTTTGTTGCTTGAAATTGCTTCTTCTCTTCAAGAGGCATAAGGCTCTACCTATTTGCTTACTTTCTCTACTTTCTTTCTTACTATTTTTTCATTGTTTTGGGCTGTCAAAACTCTTTTTTTTTTTTTTTTTTGGCTGAATCTTAGGTTTAAGACCATTAAGGTTGAGGGGCTGATAGCCCTTCTTTATACCTTGTTTTAAGGCCTTTGCCCTTGTGTTTCCCACCCTTCTGCTATCTTTTTCCAAGCCTTTAAACACTGATTTTTAGAACTTTTTCAGTGACCAAAATCATGTTTTGAAGTCAAATTTGAAGGGGTTAGCCTCCCCTCCTTGTGTTTGCTTACTAGCCTAGTTTGTGCCATATTTAAGCATGTTAATCTAGCTATTTTTAGCTTCATTCCAGCATATTTTAGGACTTATTTTAACCTGTTTTAGCACTATTTTGTGCTGTTGTTTACATTTGAGCTTTGTTTTGCATGCTTCTAGTGTAATAGTCCTCATAAGCTTGATGTTTTAGGTCTTAGACATCACTTATTTGAGTTGATAGCACTTATTTTGGACTTTTTATACTTCATTTCAGCACTAATAATCTCTATAACCTCCCTCTATTCTTGGCTTTTTATTTTGTTTTGAAAGTGGTTTCAAGTCACTTGCTTGCCCAAGTATGAAATTGAGGTTTCATACTTAATGGTTTAATCCCTTAGGGGGTTCATTACCAATGGTATGATGCTTCTTTCATACCCAAAGCAGCTTATGTTTTGAGCCCTCTTTCCATTAGAAGACTTTAATTCACCATTGGACTTAATTGGATTAAGGAATGGTTGGTAAATTAAAATGAGTAACTAAAACTTGGAACTAAAAGTGAGAAAGATAATAATTTAGTTCTGTTCAATCAGACGTTAATTGAACACATGGAAGCTTGAACCATTTCATACTTGTTAGTAATGAAATGATTGAAGTCTCTAAGGTCATCACTTCCCTTGATCTTCCATGATAGGGAGATGGTTTTTGAGAGTCTCATTTTGTTGTATTTATTAAGCTTGCACACTTGGTTTCACAAGCCATCATGCAATAAAATTGCATCCATTGTTGATTTGTGAATCGAACTTGCTACTCCTTTGATTTGCTCATGAAAATGAGGGGTGAGTTGTGCAAACAAAACCTTGAAATACCCTGTATGTGCTCTGTTTGTCCTCCATTACAGCAAGATGAACCTATGCAGCAGTGGCCAGCAAGCCACTTTTCATGGCTGGCTGGTGGCCAACAATCCTCACCACTGGTCGGCCGGCCACTGGTGCAAAGTTCAGCAGTGAGTTTGTCAGGCAGAGCAGAGTGAACAGTAGTGTTGGTGTTCAACTGCGCAAACAGAGGCATTCAAAAGCAAAACGATGGTATTTTCGGGTGGAAACCAAGCATGCGCATGCACATCTCTCGTTTCCCAAGGCGCAGTAGTTGGTTGTTTAGTTTAATTAATTGCACTTGCGTTGTAATTATTTAATTAGTTAGTTAACTAGTTAGTTAATTAATTTGTTGTAATAATTAGTTAAGTAGCTTAGCTAGTTTATTCATTTTGGTTTGTGATAATTAGCTTAATTAGCTTTAGCTTTAATTAGTTAGCTAGTTAGCTAATTTATTCATTCGGACTCTCCTTCGTGAGAGCGCAATGTAATAATGTGCATGTTTTCCAACCCCACATCTTTCTCCCTTTTATTTAACTACTTATGATGGTTAGTTTAGGGACGTCATGTTTTGTTTAGCATTCTCCATGTTTGCATCCATTTGTATTGCATGTACCAAGGTTCAGTTCATCATTCTAATTGCATTGTTATTGCTTATATATTCTTTGAATACGTGCTTAGACCGCATGCTATTTCATTGCTTCATATGCCATATTAGTAGCCGAGCCTAGTAATTGCATATCGCATGTGTTGCATTAGTCATATTGCATAAGTTAGAATCATGTATTTTTCTAACTCTTTTGTTTATTTTGGCTTGGAGTACTAGGTAAGCTTTTATTTGCTTTAGCATATCGCATGCGTGTGATTGTTGCCATGTTTAGCATGCTTGCCATGAGGCTAATTGCTTAAGTACTATAACTGTTTGAATACCTGTGACTGAAGGCTTGTTGCTTGAATTAGAATAATTTGGGTCATGTTTATATGATATCACTTTTTCAAGTGGTACATATTTCGAAACAATTTTGCAAACAAACATGAACTCGAAATGTTCCAATTCTTGCAAGTTAGTCTATACTTGTGTGTGCGCGCATCACATAGTAAATGTTAACCTAAATAAACCAGAACAAGAGCATATAATGTACATAAGATTCATATCATGATTAGTAAAGGTTGATCTTTGATCGAGCGAGCGGGGTACTCAAATGCATTCATGACCTTCCCCTCTCGTACCTAAGTTCTCAAGCCGAACAATCTTGGTGATGACGAACACGTGGCCTTTGGCACGAGTCATGGGTTTCATAAATTTTTAAAAAATATTTAGGTGGCAACTCTGCATCTGACAAAGTAGTCTAATTTTAACATTTTTTATCCAAAATCGATTTTTCAAAAAATTTGTCGAATTTGGACTCTTTGTTGTTTATCAATTTCACATTACACTTTTGAGATTAAATTCAAAAATGTGAGAATCCAAACTGTATAACTTATATTCGAACTTCCAAAAAGAAGACGAGAAAAAGTCGAACTACAGTGGACTTTCTTAATCCAAAAGTATGCCTGTGTTATTTTCATGACATAAAGATTATGTTCTGTTTCAATCTTATAATTGTGTCTATGTTTTAGGTCTCTTCTTATTTCTTTCTTTTTGCCATTTTGTCATTTTTTCCTCAACAAAAATATAATTAAAAAAAAAAAAAAAAGGAATTCCATAACTATGACACACCTTGTGTTATAGTTATGGAACAAAAAAGATGTGGCCAGCAATCAAGTGGTCTTGAAATAGTGCACTTAGGTGCGTAGGATGGCGAGTTTAAATTTATAAAGAGCTATTCACCTGCATTATAATTTAACTATTAAGTTGCTAACATCCTATTTATGTTTTTTTATAAAAATAAAAAATAAAAATAAAATAATCTTCATCACCTTTTTCAATTAGGCAGCATGTAACCGAAGAGTGTATATATATCTTCTATACTAGTACAAGGGAAAAGCTTGAATTGGTGTTGATATATCATTGTAGATCTTTTCAAAATATTCTTACAGAGTTGCATACGCATTTATGTCCTAAACTCAATTTTTTTCCCTTGAAATATTTCACTTTCTGATTTTTTTTCAAATTCATTTTGAATTCAATTGTACTGTTTATAATATGATTTTATTTTTAAACAAATGATCATATGTGCATGCATGTACCATCACTTTTAATATAAACATATTGTATTATCAATAATAAATTTTTAATTACTGAAGAATTAAAAATATACTTATGGGGCTATTTTGGGAAGATAATTAAAAGTCGTCTTTCAACTTTTAACTCATTTTGAGTCGCATTATCTCTCACATTTTTTCAACAAAAAAAAAAACTAAAAAATCAATTTTTAATCATATTCTCAAAACAACTCATAGTAAATGCATTTTTTGATTCTGCACGATTGGATTTCAATCATTCCATAAAACTTGTACTAAATGAAAAAAATATAAAATTTTGATTAAATTAACAATGAATTAAATCTTTCATTAAATTTTCAATAGTTATATTTTTGTTCATTTCTTTCATTAAAATTTCACTATGTCTGACGAAATTCCACGTCAGATTGATGTCGATCGTGTTGAAGCTCTAGCGGCCATGCGTGCTGTACAATTTGCTGAGGAACTGTGTCTATCACATGTCCATCTCGAAGGCGACTCAATTAATGTGATCAAAGCGATTCGTGAACTGGAGGCTGCTCTATTTTGATTTGGTCATCTTGCTACTTACAATTTGTTGGTCAGGTTTGTGTCTTTTTCAGTTTAGTCATTTATTTCAAGAGGAAAATTTTGTAGCTCATTGATTGAACAGATTAGCGTTTGATTAGGTGGGTCAGCAAGTTTGAATGGAGGATTTTTACCCTTCCTTGGCGTGGAAAGCTATTATTTTAATAAGTTAAAATTTTTATATTTAGGAAGACGAAAGGATTTTTTTGTCATTAAATGTAATATTTATGAGAGAAAAAATGAAATAATTATAAGTTTAATGTGACATTTTTTCTTGTTGACTATTTTAACCTATTTTGTCTTTTAGTATTTGTACGGGGAAGAAATAATTCTCCTCGTATAATCCTGTTGACCAAGTTCACGCTCCTCCGTACGACGTCGCTTTGTCACCTGAAAACATAAACGTGAGCTAGCCGGCGGGTGTGTGCCGGAAACCTCTCCGATGCCTAAGTCAGAAAACTTGACAAATAGACAAAGCTCTACGTTCTCAAAAAAATTGTGTTCTGTTACCTCCTCCAAGGTGATGTTTGTGAGCTTTTATAAGTTTCCAGTGGCACAATCCTAGTAGGACTTTTATTCCTCCATGCAGAGTCCTCCTAGGATTCATACTCCTAAGGATAATGCTTATCCTTTTACACCCTCCCCCACTGCTTAAACCAAGTGGGATGGTTTTTACTTTGGCCGAACTACTATATGACCGAAATAAGCTTGGCTATGCAGAGCCACTGAGTAAACCGAACTCATCCTTAGTTCGATTCTTGTTTTTTCCCTTTCTTATCTCAGCTTTCCACGTAGAACCCATGGTACGGTCTTATACCGAACCAACGACTTTCGGCCGGTCTAGCCCCAATACCGGTATAACTTCAAGTTGCCTTCGGACCGAAGTATCTTTTACAGTCATTGTGCCGAAATAACTTTGTCTCTCTTAGGCCGGAGTAGCCTTGCCTCTCCTGGGCCGGAGTAACATTGCGGCCTTTCTTGGGCCGGAGTAACATTGCGGCCTTTCCACCAAGTCTTTGGCACTTTGGGCCACAAAGCCCATCTCATAACTCGGCCCAATTTTTACCAAAAATTACCCTCTCAATTGCCCCTTAATTCCATCTGCACAGCATGATTGGGATTAGGATTACCAGTCCAACCGAGCTGAAGTTATTAAGCCTTTCCAGCCGAGCTAAAAAACCCTTTAGCCTCTCCAGCCGAGCTAATTTTACTTCGGGCTTCACTTTGTCCGGTCAAAACGTCTCTTCAATCACGACTGTAACGCTTCCCTTTCCGTATACACGTGGCACGCTCCTATTCGTAGAAGGCAGCTGTCAACGCCGTCTTCGTGTTTCGCAATTTTTGAACAGTTCCCGCTTCTTTTCCCTCTCTCCTTTTTCACAAAATAACTCCTCCTGTTTTGGATCATTCACTCATTCTATTCATCTTCTCTCTTCGTGCCTCTGCTTTTCCAACTACCAAGCTTGTTTTTATTTGCCGTTGCTGTTTTCGTCTCCAGTCCTCTTTTCCTTCAATCTTGGTAAGCAAACTCATTCTGTTTCCCTTCATGTTTTTTGCCTTCATATTTGTTTTATGCATTTGGTTTACTGTACTTTTGCAGAACATGCTCTTCCATTTCTGCTTTGCTTCTGTATTTTTATGAAAAAACCAGTAGAACTTCATGTGTGTATGAACTATTATGTAGAAAATTAGTCTTAGATCCAAAATCACATAGCAACCGAACTAGGAAACTGTTTGTCCAATATTGGTAGATCACTTTAGACAATGACCGAACTAGAACTTGTAGAAGTCTTAACAAATCACCCACTCCTGATTCACTGTAGCCCAAATAAAATTACCGAACAAAGATTGAACAAACCAGGCTAGGAACCACGATTTTCAACCGAGCTAAGCCTTGGGGCTAAGCCAGCTTTCTTAGTTTCTAAACCAAACACAGAAAGTTGTCCCTAGTGGCTTAACCGAAGCAAAAAACCCACTGTTCAAACCGAGATAACAAATCCTTAAAGGAAAACCGATCTTGCGCACAATAGGTTCAAACCGAACTATCGAGTATTATGCAGAACCGAAACAGAACCAGCCCACACAGCCGAAATAGGGCTCATTTACCTTGCTTTTAATTTGTAGCACAGTCCAATGATCTGTGCTTAACCCCTCTGTTTTCTACTTTGCAGACTTAGGTTACCCAGGCACTCCAGCGTGCGCTCAACCGAGCTACTGGGCACAATTTTTGCACCGATATAACTTATTTGTAAATTATACAAATGGGTAAGTATAGGTACTTGGTAGAGACCCCTGGTGGTATGGCCGAATTCCAAAGGGATTATGGCATTCCAGACGATGTACACCTTATCCTAGCCAAGAAGGAAACCATTCCGTGGAATAACCAAGGCTTTGTCCCCTTTACTGTTTTATCCATTATAGAAACCGGACTAAGGTTCCCGGTCCAGCCTTTAATTTGTGAATTTCTTAGGCAAACCAGACTATGCCCAACCCAGCTATCCACCAATACATACCGGATAATAATGGGTATTGCCGAGCTAAACCGCCAAACAGGCCTGAACCTCGGTTTAGCCAAAATCTTCCACCAGTACTCCATAGGTTCCAAAGATGATGGCTAGGTTTATTACCTTAGGATACGCCGACGTAGAGAAAAGATAATAAAAGATACACCGGATAAGGATGTTAATGACGATGACTTCTTCTGGGTATCGGGCAATTTTGAGGATCACCAAGCCCAAATTCCAGGCCGAAGTATTAACTGGAAGAAAGGAGAACCTGGTAAAGTTACCTCGGTTTTATGCATGTTTTTCTTTTACTTCGGTTTCAGGCGTCATGACCGATCTAACAGTTGTATATATTTTTTTTGCAGACTCAGCTCATCTTGCATCCCATTATAGCTACCCAAATCTGAACATACTTCGAGCCGCACTACGGATTAAGGAAAGAAGTTGGACTAAACTTCTAAACTTTGAGCCGACCTACAGATATAGCGGTCGTCGAAAAGCCCGAGTGACCGATTTCCTTCTTGAAGAAGCACCTGAACCGGACCCAACCTTGCCCGAAATACGACTTGTTCCATTAACCACTGAAGAAGAGATGACAAAGAAAAGCAGAGTTAGGGCCCTTCTAACCGCCACAACCAGGGCCGAAGTACCACCAACTATTGAAACGCAGCCCGCCGTTGTGGCCCTCCCTTCTCAACAGCCTTCTTCATCTCGCCCTTCCAAACGCGCCCGATCTACATCGACCGAACAGCAACTTGTCGATGAGGTTGAATCCATCCCCCAAAGTCCTCAACCTATCCTCCAACCGGAGCAAACCGACCGAGCTGAATCTTCCAATTGGGCTCCGAAACTAACCTTCAACGACCGAGATATCAAAGATTCTGATTCGGTTGTGGCTGAAAAAGATCATCAATTGGCCTTTAACCTGGCCAAAAGTGTGTGCCTCCCCAAGGACATGGAGCACCACCTAAAGCAATTAAACACCGAAATGAAGTCAATCCGGTCTACATCGAAGTCCATGATTTTGGTAAGTAGCTCTGTCCGTTTCTTCTGTCTAAATTTTCAAACTTTTACTTCGGCTTAAGGAAAGTCTTCGTTCTGTCAAGCCTTACAAAAAAATAACATTACGTACAAGAAGGTCCAAGAGCTTAGAAAAACTACAAGGCAGGCAATGGCGGAAGCCGAGGCAAAGGTGGCCGAGCTAGAAGAAGCTGAAAAGAAACTGGCCGAAATGCAAGCAGAGAACGGCCGACTTGCCGATCTGGTTAATTCAGCTGAAGCGGAGAAGCAGAAAGCCGCCATCGCTATGAAAGACAAGTATCTGCGGGAGTTGGTGAAGCTTGAGAAGAGAAAAGGCACCGAAATAACTCAACTAAAAAAGAGCGCGGAGGAAGCCGAAAAGGAGGGGTACAAGCAAGGTTACAAGAAGGCAGAAGATGCCTATGTCAAACAGTGCGACGCTGCCAAGGAGCTGTTCTTCAAGTGCGGCTGGAGGGCGGCTGTTGAGAAGCTCGGTCATGATCAACAGACCGAGGTCTTCGACCCTCCAGCTTACTTTATACCGAAGTCCCTTGCGGAGTATGCGGATGCCTTGCAACAAGAGTTTCTGGAAGACTCAGATTCTGATGACTCCTCTGCTCCTGAAGACATTCCGATTATTAGTGCAGACCCATCACTTCGGTTGGAGCCCATGGTAGAGGACCCACCTATTGATCAGCCAAGTGATACCGTGGCTCCAGCCGAAACCATCCTGGCCACCGAGAGCGAACTTCCGCTTGAAACCGGTCTCCAAGTTGATGGTGATGCGGCTTTTGTCGCCGAAATTGAAGAGCTTTTTTCCTAATTTTTTCTCCTTTTTTTGTTACCTTTTCTTTGTAACCGGGCTATGTTCCTCTTGTACTTGCTTTTCAATGAATGAAAATTTTGTTGAACTCTTGTTCCGATTCTGATATGTATGCTTGTACTATGCTTACAAGCCAACCACTCCTTAGCCGATATATTTGCTTCGGTTGAGGAGTACAAAGTGTTTAATCCAGTCAATCCAATTTCAGCCATACCCTTACTTTGGCTGAAGAGTAACTAGAGTTGGTTTATTCCAGCCAACCACTCTTCAGCCTTGCACTTACTTCGGCTGAAGAGTAACAAGAGTTGGTTTATTCCAGCCAACCACTCTTTAGCCTTGCACTAACTTCGGCTGAAGAGTAACAGGTTGGTTTATTCCAGCCAACCACTCTTCAGCCTTGCACTTACTTCGGCTGAAGAGTAACAAGAGTTGGTTTATTCCAGCCAACTACTCTTCAGCCTTGCACTTACTTCGGCTGAAGAGTAATAAGTGTTGGTTTATTCCAGCCAACCACTCTTCAGCCTTTCCCTTACTTCGGCCGAAAAGTAACCAGTGTTGGTTTATTCCAGCCAACCACTCTTCAGCCTTGCACTTACTTCAGCTGAAGAGTAATAAGTGTTGGTTTATTCCAGCCAACCACTCTTCAGCCTTTCCCTTACTTCGGCCGAAGAGTAACCAGTGTTGGTTTATTCCAGCCAACCACTCTTCAGCCTTGCACTTACTTCGGCTGAAGAGTAACAAGAGTTGGTTTAATCCAGCCAACCACTCTTCAGCCATACCCTTACTTCGGCTAAAGAGTAACAAGTGTTGGTTTATTCCAGCCAACCTCTAAGTTAGTTTTTCCAGCTAACTTAGAATAATGTTTGGTTATTCCGACCAAACGTCCTGCAGCCTAGATCCTTATCTTGGGCTTAGGAAGGTGTTGGTTTAATCCAGCCAACCTCTAAGTTAGTTTTTCCGGCTAATCTTAGAATAAAATGCTTGCAATGTGCCTAACCTTAAGGCTAACTTTTACAAAGAACAACTTGTGCTGAAAAGAATTTCTCGTTTTATTGAAGGAAGAAAAAATTACACATGTTTGAAAAAAGAAAAGATAAAAGTAAAATAACTTGAGATTGGCCGTGTTCCATGGCCTAGGGATTGCTTTGCCATCCTTGTCTTCTAGGTGGTATGCCCCTTTGCCTGCTAACCCAACCACCTTATAAGGACCTTCCCAGTTTGGGCCTAACTTGCCATCTCCTGGGTTTGAGGTGTTTCCCATTACTTTGCGCAGTACCCAATCGCCTATCTTGAATTGTCTTGGATGCACCTTTTTGTTGTATTTTCTGATTAACTCTCGTTGGTATGCGGCAATGTGAACCAGTGCGCTTTCCCTTCTTTCCTCTGCAAGGTCAAGTTCCAATGTTATGGCTTCTCCATTCAAGTCAGGATCAAAATTCTCGCTTCGAATTGTGGGGAGGCCAACTTCTAGTGGGATTACTGCTTCCATTCCGTAGGCTAAGGAGAATGGTGTTTCTCCTGTTGATCGCCGAGGTGTCGTGCGGTAAGCCCATAAAACATGAGGAAGTTCATCCGCCCACTTGCCTTTTGCCTTTTCTAGCTTTTTCTTTAGTCCATCCAAGACGACTTTATTTGATGCTTCTGCTTGCCCATTTGCTTGAGGATATGCCGGTGTAGAATTGTAGAACTCTATCTTGTACTCTTCACAAAAGCTTCTGAAGATTCTGCCGTCGAACTGAGTACCATTGTCTGAGATCAGTGCTTTTGGTATGCCAAACCGAGTGATGATATTCTGCCAAACAAACTTCTTCACGTCTTTTTCTTTGATTGATACCAATGCTTCTGCTTCCACCCACTTTGCGAAGTAGTCTGTTGCTGCGAGAAAGAACTTCCTGCCGCCGGGTGCTGTTGGAAGTGGTCCTACTATGTCCAAGCCCCACATTGCGAAGGGCCATGGGCTGGTCAATGGTAGGAGTTCTCTAGCTGGTTGATGTATTTGGTGCGCGAATTTTTGGCATTTCTCACACTTCTTCACATATTTTTCTGAGTCTGCTTGCATATATGGCCACCAATATCCTTGCGAAATGGCCTTGTAAGCTAATGACCTTCCCCCTTGATGACTTCCGCACACCCCTTCGTGTATTTCGAACAAGAATGCTTCCACTTTGCTGGGATGAACACATTTTAGGTAAGGCCCTGAGAATGACTTTTTGTAAAGTGCCAAAGATGGAGATAGCCAAAATCGCTGCGACTTTGCTCTTATTCTGTTGGCTTCTTTTTTCTCTTCTGGTAGGATGCCGTCTTTTAGGAACAGGATGATGGGATCCATCCAAGAGGGGCCTAATTCTGTGCAATATACCTCTTCTGCTTCGGGGTCTTCTATGCTTGGTCTTGGTAAGTAGTCGAGGAGTAATGGATGAGGGATGGATGTATCTGCCATTGAAGCAAAGCCTGCTAGTTCGTCCGCTCTGCTGTTTTCCTCCCTGCCAATTTGTTCTATCCTTGCTACATCAAACTTCTTGATCTCTGTTCTGACCAACTCTTGGTACTTGGCCATTCTGTCATCCTTTGCTTCGTATTCGCCAGAAATTTGGTTTACCACCAACAGAGAGTCACTGTATACCATTAGTTCGGTGGCCTTCATGTAGTATGCTGACTTGAGTCCTGCGAGAAGCGCCTCATACTCTGCTTTATTGTTGGATGCTGGGAAGCCAAGGTTGATTGCTTGCTCTACAACCAGGCCGTCTGGAGAGATGAGGACTATGCCAAGCCCTGCACCATGCCGGTTGGATGCTCCATCCACAAAGAGCTTCCACATCTCTCCAACGAATAACTTCCAGCAAGTGGAAGGATCAGATGATGTCGTGGGGTCAAGAGTAGTGTTTTCTTCAATGTCCATGCTTGCAGTCTGCCCCTCGCCATCTGTTTGGACTTTTGGTGAGTCTTGGTTTGCCTCTTCCTTGCTGTTTTTGGTTTGGTTTGTTTTGGAGTCTGACTGAGTGTCTTCTGCTAGGGGTTGCGCTATTCCGGCGTCAACTTCCATCCCTAGTTCGGTTGTGTCAGTTAGGTCGACTGGGCAGATATGATGACTACCAGGAGTAAACTCTGCGATGAAGTCTGCCAAAGATTGGGCTTTAATTGCGGTCTTGGGTTGGAATTTGATGTCGAATTGTCCCAACTCTACTGCCCACTTCAAAATTCGCCCACTAAAGTTTGCCCTTTCAAACAGAGCTTTTAGTGGAAAGGCTGTGAGGACGACTATGGTGTGGGCATGAAAGTAGTGCGCCAATTTCCTGGAGGCCATCATTAATGCTAATGCTAGTTTCTCCAAGGGCAAGTACCTTGTTTTGGCTCCCAATAATGTCTTGCTGACATAAAAGATAGGCAAGTGTTGTATTCCTTCTGCACGAACCAACACTGCGCTAACTGCGTGCTGAGAGACTGCCAGGTACAAAAAGAGTTCTTCACCAGGTACTGGAGTAACAAGTAGTGGTGGGGAAGACATGTACTCCTTCAAGCTTTCCAGAGCTTGGTCGCATTCTTCATCCCACTCAAACTTGGCTTTTAAAGCTTGGAAGAATGGTCGTAGTCTGTCTGATGACCTGCTTATGAACCGGTTGAGCGCAGCCGCCATACCAATGAGATGCTGCACTTCTTTGACTGAGTTTGGTGTCTCCAACTCCTGGATTGCTTTAATCTGAGAGGGGTCTGCTTCTATACCCCGGTTGGTCACAAGGAAGCCCAAGAATTTGCCAGATCCAACTCCGAATGCGCATTTGGACGCATTGAGGCATAACTTGTGTTTCTTCAAGATTTGGAACATCTCGCTTAGGTCTTTAAGATGGTCTTTCTCATCCTTGCTTTTGACCACCATGTCGTCGATGTAAGCCTCCATTGTTCTGCCTAACAATGGTTCAAACATCTTGGTGACCATCCGTTGGAATGTCGCCCCTGTGTTCTTTAGGCCAAAGGGCATGACCTTGTAGCAATATAATCCCCTTGGTGTTGTGAAGGATGTGACCTCCTGGTCTGGTTCATGCATGGCGATCTGGTGGTAGCCTCTGTATGCATCCAGAAAGCTAAGTCGGTTATGCCCTGCCGTTAGGTCCACCAGTTGATCTATTCTTGGTAAAGGAAAGCTATCTTTTGGGCACGCCTTGTTGACTGTTTTGTAGTCGACGCAGACACGCCATTTACCATTCTTTTTTGGCACTACAACTGTGTTGGAGATCCATCTTGGGTAGTGTACTTCTCTTATTGCTCCTGCCTCCAGCAGGTTGCCTACCTCTTCTGCCACTATTTCGGCGTGGTGGAGTGCCGATCTGCGTGGGCGTTGAATGACTGGTCTGGCGGATGGGTGGACATTGAGTTGGTGACTGATGAAGTTTGGATCAATACCTGGCATGTCGTAGGGCGTCCAGGCAAACACTTCGATGTTAGAGGTCAAGAATTCCAAGACCTCTAATCTCTCAGTGCTGGACAACGATGAGCCAAGCAAGAAGAACTTATCCGGGTTCTTCTCATCTATTTTTACCTCCACTAAGTCCTCCACCGCTTTCTGATCAGCCTCTTTACCGACGTCCGCGAATAGTTCATTACTTTCTGGTTCTTCCACCGAATGAACATATCCTTTGGCAGCGCGGCTGCCATTCACCGTGGCGAAACATTGCTTCGACATGATCTGATCTCCATAGACTTCTTCAATTATACCGGTGTCGTTGGGGAACCGCATTACCTGGTGGTATGATGACGCTACCGAACGCATGGCATGCAGCCATGTTCTGCTCAGGATGATGTTGTAAGTGGAGGGGACTTTTAATACCCAGAACTCCACTTGTTTTGTCACGCTTCCTGCTCTGACTGGAAGTATTATTTTGCCGACGGGCCACTCTAGCATGGAGTTAAATCCAATTAGGGGAGAAACTGCAGGCGCCAAGTCTTTGTCTTGTAGCTTCAACTGTTTGAATGTTTCGTAGTACATGATCTCACATGAACTACCCTGGTCAATCAGAATCCGCTTGACGTCAAAATCTTTGACTCGGAGAGTGACAACCAGAGCATCATTGTGAGGACAGTATATTCGATCCAGGTCTTTATCTGAAAAAGACATGACGTTTGTTGCCTCTGTCTTCCCTTTCTTGGTGGTAGGTTGGGCACTTAACACTTCCCTAAATTGCTCAGCCTTCTTGATTGATCCCCTGAGCTCGCATACACGCTCAGGTTCAAAGACTCCATGTATTACATTGATGATGCCTTGTGGTGGGGCGTCGATCGGCATCCCATTGGGGTTATTATGATCCTGGGGGGCTGGCTGTGTCCCTCCTTCAATATATTTGTCCAAGTGGCCTGCTGCCACCAATTCTTCCAAGTGTTGTCTTAGTGGCGTGCAATTCTCAGTTCGGTGCCCCTTTTCTTTGTGGAAGGTGCACCGTGATCTGTCGTCATAGTCTTTCTGAGCTTCTCCCAGCTTGGCTGGCCACTTGAAAAAGGCTCATCTCTTATTTCGCTCAGGATCTGATATATTGGTTTTTTGAACACCGTAGTTATGGCGGTGCGGATTCTTAACCATCTTTTGTCTGGGTCCTCTCCACTATCTCGTTTGCCACGTCCGTTCCTGTTACTTCGGTCTACCGTGTTGACCTTCGCTGAGGTTTTCTTTTCTGGTACTGCGGTCGCACTTGATTTTGCTTTGGCACGTGCGCCATCCTCTTCTACCCTGATGTGCTGATGCACTCTCTCTATCAGGGCTTCCATGGTAAGGGGTGGCGTCATGGTGATAGAGTCCCTTAGTCTGTTTCCGACTGGAAGGCCTCTTTTATACTGCGCAATGGCTAGATTGGTGGGGCAGTCTCCAATCTGGTTGAATGTCTCCCAGTAGCGACTGTTGTAAGATCTGAGGGTCTCTTTTTTACCCATGTCGATGGAGAGCAACTGGTCTATTTCCACCAGCGTTTTAGTGTTTGTTCGGAACCTTGTTACGAACGCTTCTGCCAATTGGGCCCAGGAGGCTATGCTGCCCTCTGGGAGTTTTTCGAACCAAGTCAAGCCTAGGTCGCCAAGGCTTGACGGGAAGAGTATACACATTAAGGCCCCGTTTCGCCTGTACACAGCCATGACTTGGCAAAAGTGGCTCAAGTGTGAATACGGGTCCGTCTTTCCTTCATATGTAGTGAATTTCGGCTGAAGGAAGCCTGATGGTAGGGGCGCGTTTTCAATTGCGGGAACAAACGGCAAAGTCTGTAGTCTTGCTAAGGCTTTGTCCGTTGGTTCATACGCTAGGCGCGGTATTGGCATTCCAACCTCGACGCTTCCATGCGTCCGAGGAGCCAACCGTTGTAAGGCAGAGACTCTGTGTGGATCGCGCGCCCTGGCATCCTCCTTGCATCGTGCTTTTTCTTCGAGCACGGTTCGTAAGTCGGATGACCTGGGCAGCTCTGTCTGTCTAGATCTGGTTTGGTATGAGTGCGAAGGCCAATACGTGCTTCCTTCAGTGTATGATCTTTCGGATCTCGCCCTCTCAGACCTGGAGTGACGAGTTCTGGAAGATAAGGAATGAGTGTCGCCTGTCCTGAGGCTTCTGCTCTCTCCTTGGGAGGGTGTAGTATTCCTACTACGATTCTCTGAGTGGCGAGGGGGCGTCTTGTGCTTGCGCCCCTCTCCTGTCGTCATATCTTTAGTCTTCATCTGGCGTTTCAAAGCCTCCATGTCCGCCGCCATCTTCCGAATTAGTTCATCTTGCTCCTTTACGCGATCTTCCAGGGCTTGAGGATCAATCCTCCTCCTTTGCCTGTCAGGACTTTGAGAGTGACGAGGGCTGTTATTCCGCCTTCCCCTGCCACTCCTCTTGGAGTTATGTTGTTGGGGCTCCAGATCTGCCATAGGAGGGACAGAGGGTAATCCTTCTCGCCTTGCGCCCCCGTCTGGAGTTAGCCCGTCGACGGCGGACGGCGGACTGCGGTAGTTCTTCAATGTGTGTCATTGATTGAGAAAAGGAGAAGCTTAGTCAAGAGGTTTTTGTTCTTGTCCGTTTGTTCCCACAGACGACGCCAATTGTACAGGGAAGAAATAATTCTCCTCGTATAATCCTGTTGACCAAGTCCACGCTCCTCCGTACGACGTCGCTTTGTCACCTGAAAACACAAACGTGAGCTAGCCGGTGGGTGTGTGCCGGAAACCTCTCCGATGCCTAAGTCAGAAAACTTGACAAATAGACAAAGCTCTATGTTCTCAGAAAAATTGTGTTCTGTTACCTCCTCCAAGGTGATGTTTGTGAGCTTTTATAAGTTTCCAGTGGCACAATCCTAGTAGGACTTTTATTCCTCCATGCAGAGTCCTCCTAGGATTCATACTCCTAAGGATAATGCTTATCCTTTTACACCCTCCCCCACTGCTTAAACCAAGTGGGATGGTTTTTACTTTGGCCGAACTACTATATGACCGAAATAAGCTTGGCTATGCAGAGCCACTGAGTAAACCGAACTCATCCTTAGTTCGGTTCTTGTTTTTTTCCTTTCTTATCTCAGCTTTCCATGTAGAACCCATGGTACGGTCTTAGACCGAACCAACGACTTTCGGCCGGTCTAGCCCCAATACCGGTATAACTCCAAGTTGCCTTCGGACCGAAGTATCTTTTACAGTCATTGTGCCGAAGTAACTTTGTCTCTCTTAGGCCGGAGTAGCCTTGCCTCTCCTGGGCCGGAGTAACATTGCGGCCTTTCTTGGGCCGGAGTAACATTGCGGCCTTTCCACCAAGTCTTTGGCACTTTGGGCCACAAAGCCCATCTCATAGCTCGGCCCAATTTTTACCAAAAATTACCCTCTCAGTATTATTTTAACCAAAAAAGTTAAAATGACTTATTCCCAAACAGTCCATAAGTGGAACATTTGGGAAGATGGTTATAATCAGTTTTTTGATAAAAAACTGCTTATAAGCAGCTTATAAACAGCTTTTTTGTGAGAGATAATCCACTTCTCAAAATAGGTCATATGTTGATTCTTATTAATATTATTATTCCACACCGTTCTAAAATAAAAAAATAAAAATTCAATAGTAAGGATTAGAATAAAAATGATAAAAAGAAGTTTTTAGATAAATTCAAAAATATATATATAAAGATTTGGTAAAAAAAAATAAATAAATAAAGATTAAAATGTTCCATGCAAGATTAAGTTATTAATTAATTTTTTATTCAAATTTAATGAAAAAAATGGATAAATTACGCTAACAACCCATGAGATTTGGTCAAATTATATCCTATCTCCTGACATTTTAAAAATTATATTCCCACTCATATGATTAATAATCTTATTTTACAAAATTCCTACTTATATAAAAAGTAACAACTCATAATAAAAAAATAAAAAAAATTACATTAAAAAAATAAAGTAAAGGAAATGAGAAGAAAAAAAAGAACAGGTAAAACAAAGTAAAAAAAAAAAAGAGTGTATAAGTTAAATATCTTTATGTCATCTAAATAATTACAATAATAAGATAGTGTAATTTTTCGAATATCAAAACTTAATATATGTTAAATCCAAATTTGAGCAGTATAAGTGTAATTTTCGCACCAAAAAAAAAAAAAATTAGAGATGGGTTAATTTGTCATCGTGCCATTTTAGAAAGTTGGCTTTTAGCAACTTTTTTTTGATTTGTAGTAAAAGTTAAAAGTTGATTTTTTTGTATTTTTTTCATTTGAGAAGTTGGTTTTTATCTACTAGTAAAATTATAATTCTACTTCTCATGAGTCAAAATGTACTATATAAATGAAATTATAAATATTTTAAATTAATAAAAGTAATTTAATCATTTTATTATGATTTGACATTATAAATAAATATTAATCAAAAAAAATTAAAAGTAACGTTTTACCAACTTTCCGTATCATTTATCTAAAAAAAGCCAAGAACTTGATTAAAACAAGAAGAAAAGAAAAAAAAAGAAGCGTCCGGATCCTCTAGGGTGATTGCCTGAAGTGATCCTCTATAGTGATAATTTATGATGCAACACGTGTCCAATTAATGAAACCAATGGTTGAGATGTTCCCTCTCCAAAACGACGTCGTTTTGGTTTTGAATTTTTTTTTTTTTTTGTTTTTTGGCAGATCGGGAAGGAGGAAGGAATGGGTTAGAGAGAGAATCTCCTCCTTCTCTCTAGACCCGTGGAAGTAATCTTCTCCATATTTTCTCTGCAATTTTTTTGCAGTGTTTGCTTCAAGGACATATAGAGTGGAATCAATCTTCTCCATCTTTTCTCTGCAATTTTTTTGCAGTGTTTGCTTCAAGGACATATAGAGATTGGACAAAGATGATCAAACCCATTAAACTAACATAGCGAAAAAAACGAAGATCGATTTCAAAGCTCCTCCATCTTTTCTCTGCAATTTTTTTTTGCAGAGTTTGTTTCAAGGACATATAGAGATTTTACAAAGATGATCAAACCCATTAAACTAACATAGCAAAAAAAACGAAGATCGATTTCGAACCTCCTCCATCTTTTCTCTGCAATTTTTTTGCAGAGTTTGCTTCAAAAATTGAAATAAAAATTCAAACTCATTATTCACCCAAAAAATAAAAAATAAAAAACAAATTGAAAAATGAAATAGGATGGATTTGCAGAGAAACCACATGAACCCAACATAGCAAAAAAATGAAGATCAATTTCGAAGCTTAAAATTGAAATAAAAATTCGAACTCATGAAGACCCAAATGAATTCCAAAGCTATCACACTTCACTGTCTGATGAAGACCCAAATGACCAACAACAGGGTTTGAAGCCCAAAGTGAGATCTGGGTTTGGTTCTTCAGTTTCGAAATTGTGTAATTCATCTGCTGGAAATTGTGAGATCTGGGTCTGGTTCTAGAGAGAATGAGGAGATTCTCTCTCTAACCCATTCATTCCTCCTTCCCGATCTGCCAAAAAAAAAAAAAAAATCAAAACCAAAATGACGTCGTTTTGGAGAGGGAACATCTCAACCATTGATTTCATTAATTGGACACGTGTTGCATCATAAATTATCACTCTAGAGGATCACTTCAGGGAAGCACCCTAGAGGATCCGGACGCAAAAAAGAAACCTACCTTTTACCATCTTCACAAAATAGGCCATCATCGTCATCTTGGTGTGTAAAGTTCCCGCCAACAACATTCTCAATCTGAATCTCAATCTTCTGAAACACAAACTCTAGAAGATACCCACAAAACCCAGAACAATCAGAGCTCCATCACCTCCAAATTCAGCAAAAACAAGACCTACAAGTCCTTGCCAGAGAAGGATACCAACAATCGCCCAGAACAATCAGGTATGTCTACTCTTACCCCCCACCGACACGACCCCAACCCATCATCTCGCCGACCCAACAAGCGAAAGAAGATGAAGCAACAAGCCATCGACAAGAGATACAAAACCCTAACCCAAAACCTCAAACCCGTCCCTTGCGCGCCCTCGAAAACCCTATATTTTGACAAGCACGAACGCCTCCTGTTCCTGAGGCGATTTGGATTGTGGGACTTTTCGTTCACATCGAGTTCGATACCAACATTCGCGTCGACCTCATTGCCCAATTGATCTCGACTTTCGATTTGTGGGTAAGGGGTAGCTACGTGAATGGGTTTAGGATTGCAGTGAATCAGGCTGCTCTGGCTTTGGCTCTGGCTCGGGCTTTCAAGCTTCCAGTGAAGAAGGATATGAGTAATGCATCAGCATTCTCATCGGAGGTTGTGAATTTGAATTCAGAGGCGTTGTCTGAAGAGTCGATAGCATTTATAGAGAATTTTGTGTCTAATTCGTTCCTTTTGCATGGGGGTATGTGGCAGATGACAGTGGAGGTGTTGAATTGGAGGCAGGCGGCCGATAAAAGAAGGGCAGTGCGAGAAGGTGGATTGGGCTGGGTTTATTTGGATTATGGTTGAGAAGGAGTTGTTGCAAGGGAAACGATTGGAGGATTGCTATTTTGCTTCGCATTTGCAGTATTTGATAAAGTCGCAGCGGGAGGAGGTGTCTTTGGAGGAACTCAAGGTAGGGGGTGAAGGAGGAAGACTATGTTGAAAACCCCAAGGTGGTGGCAGAGGTGACGCTGGAAAAGGGTGGTGGAGAACCCAAGTTGGTGGCAGAGGTGGAGCTGAAGGAGGAAGAGGGTGGTGAAGAACCCAAGGTGGAGGCAGAGTTGGAGCTGAAGGAGAAAGATGGTGGTGAAGAACCCAAGGTGGTGATGGAGGTAGTAGAGGGTGGTGAAGAGCCCAAGGTGGTGGCAGAGGTGGAGTTTAAGGAGGAAGAGGGTGGTGAAGAACGCAAGGTGGAGGTGGAAGAGGATGGTGAAGAACACAAGGTGGAGGCAGTGTTTGAGGTGAAGGAGGAAGAGAATGGTCCTGAAGTGAACACGGCTGGGTCTGATGATTTTCAGGGACAAGAGTCACATGATGATGTCATGATGGAAGCACCTAATGTCGATTTGACTTTAGGGCTAGAAAATATTGAGATGGAGGTGGAGGAACAGGGTGTTGAAGAACCCAAGGTGGTGGCAGAGGTGGAGGTGAAGGTGGAAGAGGGTGATAAAGAATCCAAGGTGGTGGAGGTGGGGCTGAAGGAGGAAGAGAATGGTGAAGAACCCAAGTTGGAGGCAGAGTTCGAGGTGGAGGAAGAGGATGGTGAAGAACCGAAGGTGGAAGCAGTGTTTGAGGTGAAGAATGAGAGGATGGTGGTGAAGTGAAAATGGCTGAGTCTGATGATTTTCGGGGACAAGAGTCAGATGGTGATGTTGTGGTGGAGGCACCATATGTCGTGTTGACTTTGGCACAAGAAATTGTTGAGACGGAAGAGGTCAAGGATGGGAATATGATGGATATAGAGAAAAGCAAGGAGGTAAAAGGACATTGGCTTTTGGATGGAAAGAACACCACGGGTGACCATTTCTTGCAGCCTTGTAATATGGAAGATGATAAGGGTATGGATAGTGATAACAAGGAGAGGAAACCAGAAGAAGAGAAGGAGAAGGAGGATGAGGATGAAGAAGAGGAAGATGATGGATTTAATCTTACCCCAGGAGGTCACAACCTTGAAGGAATAGAGACATGTCAAATCCCTTTTAGTTTGCCAAAGCGACTTTAGTTCATGTTATATTTTCATACAATCTATTAATTAGAACTTTTTATGGAGCATGTCTGAATGTCATAGAGTTGGTTTGGTCCCATGGTGAGTTGATTTACTCACAAGCCTGGGATGAATATATCAAATAATTTGATGATTTTTCATCTTCTTGTTCTTTGTAGTCCTCAGACTGAGTTTGGACCAGAAAATGTAGAAAGCTCTGTTTATCTATATATATAAATACAGAAATACCTAATAAAACCGTCAAAACACAGATCCTCATCTAGGCCTTTCTCTTTGCACTTACTCTCTAAAGAATTGAAAAGAAGAAGAAGAGGAAGAAACGAATTAGAAGAAGCTGCAGAATGTTGTTGTGTTCTGACTGAGATCTTGCATTTTGGTTTCTTTTCGATTTTATGTGTTACGAACTCTAGATATTTAACTTAGGCTTTCAGAGCAGAGGAAATGCACATTATGGATTGCCCTTGTATTATCTGACTCTTGAGTATTCATTGCTTGGGTTGATTATTTTTGTTTTATAACAATTCCAAGTTGCTGATGTGTTTTTGAAATCTCATAGTTAACAGAGACATGGTTCCAGGAAGAGGAAGTGCCTCCCAGCATCAAAGTATGTACTTGCGTTCATTTTGCTTCATTTGACAGTGTTTATGCTGCAAATTGTATGCATTGTCCCAAAAGTTCCCATAATTTACAAGTAGGCAACTTTTACAAAACATAAATGCTCTAACTAATTGATTGCTCAAGCATTCCAAAACAATGCTAGTCTGCTAGTTGGTGTAGTTAAAATTTTCAGTACATGCCCTTCTAAGCATCTTTAAATCGGTTGCTCATTTAGCCAGAAGTATTCCTTTGAAGAATGATATAGATTAGTGAAATTTGATCAAGCATTGTGAGGCTGTGTCTTATTTCAATTTTTCCTGATGCCCATCTGAGGAATTGTCTACCATTTTGATCAAATGCTTATAACCTCGGCTTCAAAAGTGTGATTTGCCTGGGATTGGGTTTTTGTTGATGTATTGTAGGTTGCATGTTACTCCACTAATTGTAATGTGCTCTGTTAAGTCTGTTGCAGGAAGTTAGTGATGCTATCAAGAGGCAGTAAATGGGAGAAAACAATTTTCTTATATGATTATGGACTGGGTACAGCCTTTTATTCATCTGATTTGTTCATCACCCCATACATGGATAATCTGTGCTTCAATTGTAGAAAACATAAAATGGAGCCCAAATCCTGTGGTCTTCACGAACGATGTCATGTCTTCATTTGGAATGATGTTGAAAAGGTATAAATATATGTATATCTATATATAGATATTTTTTTATTTTGCTTTGAGTGAATCTACCAAGCAATTATGTGTCCAAAACTAGTTTAAATTATGTTAATTTTGCACTTCATCTTATGATTTAGAACCCCATATAGTTGAAGATGCCATCTCTCTCTCTCTCTCTCTCTCTCTCTCTAGTGTGGAGGGATTTTTCCTTACCTTCAGATTGTGCATTCTCACTTTGATAAGCATTGATTATCCCCTTTCTCTAGTAAGCCATTAACAATTGGTTTTATCAGTTCAGAGTAAGCTTTTCAATGGAGGGTATATAAAAGTTAGTGTGAATGGTAACAAACCCTATTTTTTATCTGTTTGTTGGAGGTCAGAGTTGGATGACTTGGGTTACAGTTTTGTTATGTGCCCTTTTTGAGTTAGTATTTAGACATTTATCTAATTTATATGCAGGTTTCAAATCCTACACTAAACACTCCCCACTTTGGACTCAGAAGAATTGTGCTTCAGTAGCAGCAATCACTGAAAATAACTAATTCATTAAAATGGTGTACCCAGTGCACGAAACACTAATAAAGTTGTGAGTTAAGAATTTTGTTAAGGAGTGTCCTATGGACACTTGTTAACAAGCTTGAAACACCAATAAAATTGTGAGTTAAGCATTTTGTTAAGGAGTGTCCTGTGACACTTGTTAGCAAGCTTGAAATGATTATACATTTTTTGGGGGGGTAGAAGTGTGTAATGAAAATGTATAATTATTTTAATCTTTATTAACTAATGCATTTATATGACATTTGTTAACAAAACTTATGTTTAAAGTGATAGTTTTGGTTATGACTAAATTGATTTTTGTTGACAGTGTTATGAACCAAAGTCATTATCTATGAAGCATGGACACGGCAAAATAGAAGCCGTGGCGGTGTCGGATACGGGGACACGCCGGGTACACGTACGGGACACGGCATCTGGCGTGTCCCCTTAATTTAATTTATTTTTTTGCAGGGGACACGCGTGTCCAAATCTGGATACGCCATGGACACGGCGAGAAGAGTAAATGAAAGGGAAAACGAGTACAAACCTGGTCGGCGACAATCCAAAGCCCTTCGACTTCGATCGACGATCCAGAGCCCCATTCAACTTCGACGATCCAGCCCCTTTGACTTCGACGAGCTCTCTCTCGCCTTTGCCTTCGCAGAGCTCTCTCTCTCTCTCTCTCTCGCCTTCTCTCTCTCCCTCGTGATCGCGATCGCGATCATCTCCCTCTCTCTCGCTTTTGATCGCGATTGTCTCCCTTGCTTCTGTCTCCCTCTCTCTCGGTTCTCTACCGTTTGTCTTCTTGTCTTGATATTATAACTATTATGATAACTATTATTATTATTATATATTCATATATAATATATATAACTAATAACTATTATTATTTTATTATATAACATAAATATACTTATTAGATAATGGATAATACATATTATAAGATAATATATACTTATACATATTAATAAATAAAAAAATAAACACATGTATGTAAAATAAAATAAAATAATTAATTACAACACATTATTTAAAAATATAATAAATAAATAAAATAATTAATATGTATTAAAATAAAATTATTTATAAAAAAATTAAAAAATTTGCCGTGTCCCCTGCCGTGTCCCCATTTTTTAAAAATTGCCGTGTCCGGTGTCCGTGTCCGTATCCGTGCTTCATAGGTCATTATGATCAAAAGCGTAAGTATGTTATACGTCCTTTTGAGCAGTGTGTATGATTTAAAGTGATATTTTATCGCTTGATGTTAGGATTTGAGTCTCAATAGTCGTTTGGTGAGGTTAAATATACTTTTCAACACTCAGAACACGTGATGAGACCTTAATTTTAGTCCCGATGTAGGTGTAGTGAGATTGCTTCCAGATTGTTATGTGGTGTGCTAAGGAACTCTATTTCCTTACAAATATGTGAATTGGTAATGAGATTAGCATATGTCAAATTAGGTTTGGTCTGAGTGGTGTTTAGTTACATGACAAAGTAATGTCAATTATAAGATAAAAT
Source organism: Camellia sinensis (assembly GCF_055761805.1). NCBI lineage: Eukaryota > Viridiplantae > Streptophyta > Magnoliopsida > Ericales > Theaceae > Camellia > Camellia sinensis. Next base: position 143,879,693 of record NC_138968.1, read on the forward strand.
GAGGTTATATTATTTCTCTGATAACTAATACTATTTTAAGTCAAGACATACTTGTACCACTAATAAAGTGGGAAGCCTCCTTTGCCAACTGCACTGTCATTGCACATGTGATGTGAAGGATTGAATTTTGTTTTTCTTTTGATCAGATGTGAAGGATTGATTTAGCAAAGGAGTTTTGCTTTGATTTCTTTATGGGAAAGTAATGACAAACCAACCCTAGTTGCCTTCAGACTTTTCAGGTTAGTATGGCCCATGACTCATGTTTCTCTTCCCTCTTTTTTTTTTTTTTTTCTTTTTTTGCTTTTTTTTTTTTTTGTTGACATCTTTACCACTGAATGATTGGTCAGTAAAAAAACACTCAGAGATTCAAGACCCCGGAATCACAAAAATTCACTAGATTAAAAAAAAAAAATCATATTTACACCTTTTTTTTCTCTTTTTTCTTCCCCTTTCTTAAAGAACATCAAACAATAACACACCCTTTTTTTTCAAGGACTAAAAATTGCACAACCTGACATCAACAACTCCACCTGACAAGCCCTTCTTTCATGCATCCCAACACAAACCCACTATCCCTAGCTTTCCAAAACAGTGACTTTGAAAAGAATTTAAAAAACACAAAAACAAAACAAAACATACTAATGAATGGAGAAGAAATAAATTGCATCACAACCACCCTCCTCCCCTAATCCTTTCTCTTAGGCCCCTATCATAGGGGCCAATTGCCTTTCTTTAGGTTACCTTTGGCTGGGTCCCACCATGTGATCTTCTGTGGGCCCCACCAAAATGGGATACCATTCATGTGAATGGATAAGCATGAGTACCTACCTACCTCACCCTTGGGCTCTTCCTCTTCCTCTAATGAATTTCTTCTTCTCCCATTGATGAAATGACTAGAAATATGAATATGAAATTGGTTAACTTTTTATTTAGTAAAACTTTTAGAATTTAGTGGATCATCTCTTCAACATCTAATCCAATTCCTTTCTTATTCTAGAAACATTATTAAAAATGAAGATGAATTAATGCTTAAAAATTCATTAAAAACAAACTAATTTTTAGTAGAGCCCTTAAATCACTTGAGTGAAGTGGGGGAGAACACACTGAGGAAGAGTGAAATGCATGGCCTTGGCTTTTTTCAGTTGAGAATTAGCTGATCATTTTCCATAGGACCATTGTTGGCATCAGAGGAAGGTGGCTTAGCATTGTCCATCTTCTTGAGATTTTGGTCTTGATACACTTTCCTTAGTCTCTCTATTTCCCTTCTCAGTGCTTCTTGATGAGCTGCATTCCCATATACAAATTAAACATGATGTTAATTGAACCTTTAAATTAACCAATATAGCATTTTTGTTTAGAGCTAATTATACGGATCTCCTTGTGGTTTCTAACAACTATAGGACCTCCCCTAAAGTTTTCAAAATTACACTACCTCCATTCCGTTATGTTACCGTTCAGCAATTAGTCAATTAGTCCTATTTTTTATATAACAAACAAATCATGGATGCCAATATTACGTGAATTTTGATTTGGTGAACAATAGTAGTAGTACCAAGTTGCCAATATTATGTGAATTTCATTTTGTACAGGGATAAAGTATCTAGTTGATTTGTTTTATTGGATACATGATTTTTCATTTTAATTGTAAGAGAGTAATTCATTTTTATTTTCTAAACAAAATGATCATGCCTCTCTATTATTATTACTATTATTTTTTAGAACAATGGCTCTCCATTATTAAATTCATATTGGTCACATGATAGGGTAGACCTACTCGATAACACTATTGCATTAAAAGCATGAAAGTGCAAGGTACATCCATAAATAGGTTGTTTTTATCCATACAATAGTGAAACAAGTGACTTAAAAGCTCCAACAAAGATCCTAGCCATCCAAATGTGGTCCTAGACTGCTAGCTAGTTAACATTCTTCATCTATTATGTAAGGGATCATTATTCTAAATTTTTATTAAATTTGAATAAAAATTTGATGAAATGTTTCATTTGATACCACACATTCCAACGCTAATTTTTAAGTTTCATCAAGCAATCAGTTGATTGGGAGGACAACCGGCAAGACAGTAGCAATGGGCAACTTTGCAAGCAACGGACAACCGGCCGGTTGTCCGGTGTACGGTGAAGCCTCAATGGCAATCTACAAAAATTTGATGAACGTTGAAACCTCTTTCAATTTGATGAAAATTTTTGAGTTTTCCCTAATTTGATATGAATTTGATGTCATGGTTGGAGTAGAAAAAGTATACTTATTTCATCAAATTTAAATTTTATGAAAAAAGAAAATAAGCGTTGGAGACACTCTAAAGGCCCACTAACTTTTGGGTCCCAAGTTATATAATTAGGGTTGTATAGTGAAACTAGTTTTCTCTTGTGGACCAGATGTGTGATATGATCAATGCATAATAGCATACATAATTGTATTTTATTTTTTAATTAATTGGCATCGGAGTGTCCAAATCAAAATTCGACTAATCACCAGGAGTCTACAGACCCTCAGCAAATTAACTACCCAACCATTCAAATTAAATTCTTTGCTGACCCAAATGGAGATGAAAACTTTTGCATATTGCGTTTTCAGAGCATACTTGAAGTCAAAATTCTATCATTAAAGGTTTTTATAGCTTTCGCTATTGTGTTTTTTTTTCTCTGCATTACTTATTATTTTGGTAGGCAAATCACTAAATCTATTACATGCTATGATGTTTTTCTTTTCATTTCTCACCAAAACTCCTCAATCCAAATACGGCCTAAGTTTTTCAATCATTGAGATGTTTGTTTTTAGAAGAGAGAAATTAAAGTAATTAATCACTTACCATCTTTGAAAATCTTATCTTGGGCGAGGGCTGCAATCCTTTGCTTGAGAGTGCTATTATCGACGTTCAGAATTAAGCGTTGGTGATCCAAAAATGCCACCCTTGGTGACAACACTGATACTTCAGCCTTCATTAAACAACAAAAAACAACATATTTAACTTTAGAAAACCATGCAATGCAACAACAATTTAGTTAAATTAGGCAACTTCAAAGGCTAAATTACGTACTTGGAGTGAGTTAACGCTGCGTTCAAGCTCCGATATGTATTGCAACTTTCTCACTCGTGACCTTTGCGCAGATTGTCTATTGGCCAAGATTCTAATGCAAACAGAAGTCATATGTAGTTAGTTAATTAACAATAATTCAACTCAAACCCTAGACATAGTGCATATGTTTATTTCTTGCATGCATTGTTGTAATCATAGTTGTTGTGTGATATATCATGTGAAATATTTTAACAGAACCATTTACATTTTATATAGGTTTTCATATGTAATGATAGATCACATTGTTTCTACATATTTACACATGAAGCTTGGTATTTATAAATATAAATAAAAAGTAAAATAAAACGATTAAATGTATTTTTTGATAAATATATCATTTCTGTAATAATAATGTTGTGTCTTGTTGGAAAAAGAAAAATGTATTTCTTCATTTGTTACTTTAATACAAGACCGTTAAAAAAAATAAAGTAATTTATTGACTTTAATTTCTCTTTAACACTAAAAACATGTAGCTGATGAAATGTGGGCCCTTAAAAACCAAAGCTTTTGTGTATTTTTTTAAAACAAAATTGAAGTAATGATTTCATGTTTAAAAGTTTTAAAAAAAATGGAAATTAAGCATATTTTGTTTCATGCAACATGTGAAAATGACTTACCTCTTGACCCTTTTAGGATCAATATTGATCTTTTCGGTAGAATTCTCTGTAATTGCATTAGTGGTGGTGACTTGTGCTTCTGATTTGCATGAACTTTGCACCTCCTCAGCCTCATTCTTCATCTGATCAAGTGGTGCTGGTTTGTCTTCATCATTGATGCTATTATGATCGGACGGTGTCGACGTGTTTGACAAGGACATGGTGGGAGCCACCGCGACTTCATCAGCGAACATGGACATGAGCTGCTCATCATCGAACCGTTCAAATTCGATGTTAGCCCTAGACCCTGGTGCGGATGATCTTCTGCATTCTTCCACCATTATTGAGGGCTCAATGAAGGCAATTGAGTCACTAATGGATCGCCGGTGGGACCCACGCTTCGCTGACGAGAAGTCGAGGAATTCGTCAATCCATTGGGTGGTGGCGGTGGCGGTGGCGGTGGCAATGGCAGTGTTTGATGGTAAATTCTCCATGGAGGCCATTCTCTGGTGAGGGAAGTCATGCCAATTTGGTGTCATGTTAGGCACTTTTGGAGGCAATTGTGCCATTCTTTTTCTTCAATATTTGTGGTGTTATAAGAGAGAGAAAATGAACAAATGAGCAAAGCAAAAAGGAAAGCAAACCAAACCAAACTACATTCTATGCAACAAAAGCTCTTATATATAGTCTCCAATGACATGCAATGTTAGCAAGCAAGATAGCCACAAGAACATCATCACAACCATCTTAACACACACTCTCCTTCTCTTTTAAGAAAAAATATTAAATATTCTTAAGATGTCATTTATCTGATATTCTCAATTAATGAAAAATTTTGACATAATAAGCAAATTATTCTTTATCTCCTAAATATCCAACAAAGATGGATCAGTATATTTGATTGGTAAATTTTTTTACTACAAAATTAATTAAAATATAATATGATAATGTCACATAAGGGGTGTTTGGCAAGTTGGATTTTAACATTTTTTTTGCTAAAATTATAAAAAAAAACAAAACAAAACAAAACAAAATAGGTCAAAATAGCTAATAAGACAAAATGTCACATTAAATCTATAATCATTTCATTTTTTCTCTCATAAATATTATATCTAACTATAAAAAAATTTAATTATCTTTTTAAATACAAAAATTTTAACTTACTAAAATAATCAAAAACTAAAATAACTTATTAAAATAATAACTTCTCAAACACTTAAACAATTTTTTGAGAATACAATTATTACTACATCTTTAAAATCTATATAATAAAAAAAAAAGTAAATAAATAAATAAAATCTTTCCGAGACTAATGCAAGGTGGGGTCACATGGGGGGAGATTGGGACAGCTATAGACAGCTGTTGGGGAGGTTGGTGTCTCAACGGTATCAGTGGGAGAAGTCACAGACTAGACCAGTAGTTTTATTAAACACACACAGAGAGAGAGAGAGAGAGGGCATCATCAGAGAGACCACGTGCTTTTGTGACCTTTCCTTTGCCACTCAAGCTTATAATAATAGTCTCATAATTTACATGCAAGAAATATTACCCTATGTTCCTCCCCTATGTACATATACAATGCATAGCTTATTCATGACCGTCAGATCACTAAAATCATCTCAAGATTCTCAACCGACCACAAAAATCAAAATGGATCGTATCTCCATCTTATAACATCTATCCATATTAAGGGTTGGTTTGACATATTTAAAAAAAATTAAAAAGTTAAAAAAGTTATACCATCTTATTTAAGTTAGATCATCTCTTTAACACATTACTTCAAATCCAAACCAAACGCAACCCATATTTCATAAAAAGTCAAAAAGTACACTTATTTAGATCATCCCAAACAACTCTTAAATATGATCAATTCTAGAACTGGATATATGGTTATTTGAATTGCACAACTGGTTCAATTCAAACCGATTCGTATATAAATAGGCAGTTTCGCAGATACAATGCAAGCAGATGCGGTTTGAAATATGACAGTTGCAGGTTTTATCCGCACCCGCAAGAACCCGCCCACATTTAAACTTTTTTTTTTTAAAATTTAGATCATTGATTTCATTCATCGTGTCTTAGATTTTGAATTATTTTACTTTAATTATATTGTTGGGTAATGAATGATTTTGATGATTTAGTTTAAGATTGTGAAAGATGTGCTTGTATTAGTTTATGATTTTATTTAAAAATTCAAGATTTTGAATGATTTGCTTGTGTTAAAAATTGATTTTGTTGTATTTTTAATTTTATAATTTTTAATTTATTAATTATTAATGTTAAGCATTTTAGAAATGGTGGAGAAATGGCTCAAAATAAATATTTACAAAACGGGAGAAAAAAAGGTCCAAAAATAAATTTTTAAAGAAAAATATTCAATCCGCAAACCGCCCGCACATCTGTGAACCATATCCGCACAAACCGCAACCCACACTGCAGGTTGTTGCAGGTTCAATTTATCCCAAATCGCACATATACGGACGGGTCCAAACGCAAACTGTATTGTCTAAAACCGAACCGCAAACACCCCCGATTCTATTGTACATAGCCTTTGAAAGTGTGTGTAATGCCGTGTTAATTATGTCTTAAACTAGTGTTGGTGGAGTTTGATTAATATCATCAAATTATTGTGGGTTAGTCTTGATTATGATTCAAAATACTATTTAATTACGACTTAAAATGGTGTTAATTGTGACTGAAAGTAATGTTAGTTAGTTTAAAATTATATTTGATTACTATTGAGAATGGTGTTAATTACAATTTAAAATGCTGATTTAATTACAACTCAAAGTGATTGATCATATCCAAAATGATTTTAATCATACCCAAATAGCCTAAACAAATTGCATGCATTTAGGAATGTGTACCTGTCAAATGAAATCATGACCATGTGTGCCTATGGATTGGCCATGGTCCTTTTGGTTCAGTTTATAAGGTTATTTATAATTAATTTATTTTAAAAATATGTGTATTAAAGTGTTTAGTGTAATTTTTGTTTATGTAAAAATAGCTTATATTTAAAATCAAAAAATAATTATAAGGAAGCAAAAAAAATAGTAATTTTAATTTTAATTTTTTGATTATTATTAACTTTCAGCTTATAAAAATCTTTATATATATACATGAATATATATCTATAATAATATTAAAAAATCAGACTAAATTATTTTAAAATAATTAAAATAAGGTACATTTATTCATATATCTATAGCCCTTATAGTGGAGGGGGGTTTGGAGATGAGCTGGGAAAAGAGAGGCACTTTGAAAGGGATAATGTGAAGCCATGTGAATTGTTTGCATGCTCTAAGGTTTCTTTACTTTGTCCCCAAACCATACCCACATGTAGGGCATGTGTCCTTCTCTCTCTGCACCTTCTTCCATCATACCCCTCTCAGATTGGAATATTTTGTTAGTTAGTATTTGTTTAATTCAAGTGTTTGGGAAGCACTAATCATGATTACAGATAAGTTTTTCTTTTTCAATTTATTTGCCGCCACTTTCATCTTAAGGGAGTGCCAACCAATAAAGCATGTCTACGGAATTTATTTTTATTTTTTTAAAATTTTTATGTGAATGAAAAGCAAGTTTTAAATATGAATAATTAAAGCGAAATGGATTGACAAGTAATCATCATACTTTCAAAGCTATTGCAATAAAGTATTTTAACTTCTTTAGGCGCTCATCTCAAAACTACAAAGAGAAAAAGAAACAAATTAATCTATACAACTCGGGTTGTGGCCATTATAGAGTTTAGAAAAAAATCAAATATATACAACCTTCAGTGTTGTTGTTAGGATTACGTATAATACAAATCACTTCATCGTAGGAAAATTGTCTAATGGTTATCTAGTACTTTTTTTTATTTTTTTGGAGATGTTTTGGGCCCTCCAGCATTTTCTCTTGAAACCTTTCCTGCCCTCATTATAACTCCCTGTTTATAAATTAATCATTTTTTTCCTGAAAAGATGCTAGACACCTATTTTGTTGAGTTATGATGAATTCTCAAGTGTCAAGGTGAAACTTCCTTTATCAGAGATCGCACTTGCAAAATTGAACACAAGTCAATATCATAATTTAGGTTTTGAAATCGAATTTTAGGCTACTTTGGAGTTGAAATTGAGAGATTTGATGTTAAATTTAATAAAATTATAGAAATTTTATATAAGTAATTGATAATTTTAAAGTAAAGGATGTCATAGTAATAAGAGAGATGCATTTCATTAATATTTTTGTACCAGGAGAATCATTCGTCTCATTTTTAAAGAATTTAAATATTTTTGAAACCTACATCTAAAATATAACATTGAATAAAATGTTATAATCATCGAATGAGTAATACGAAATCCATTCATCTTAAATTTATAAATGCAAATGCAAATCAGCATATAGAGAGAGACATCAATGTAAATCAGCGTATTACAATGACACAGAAAAGTCTTGATCTTATTATTTACTTCGGTAATGGCTAAAAATTCCAAAAAAGTGTGTATTACTTTCAGTCATACAGCACAACGTTTTTAGCAGGCCCCAAAATCTTCATTATCGCGTTCTCCAATTTTACATTACATTTCCACTAATACTATTTAAAACGTTTCCTGGATAAAATAATTCTACATATACGAAATAAAATGGCCGTCATGATAAATTATATCTCAGCCCTGGGTCACAAAATGTGAACCAAACACCTGTATCTAGGAATAAAATAATCCTTCCTATCCCCCGCCCTCTTGTATGCAACTCCAACGCCCATTTAGCAAAAGTTACCAAACAAACAAAAAAATGTTAAGCACATTGACAAACTGCCAAGAAAAATACAAACACTAGATAGCTCTGTCATCAGAACAAATGACAGAGAGTTCAAGATCCGAACACAGCATAAGCCCACTTTTTATCCGAGCATGGTTTACATCTTTCAAATAATTTTCCAACACAAGGTCCCGTGTTCAAATGCCCATTCTTTTCTCAGCAGTTTTTTTTTCCCCGAGTTCATGGCATTTGCATGAGCATTGCCTGCTGAGATCGGAAGTTTTGGTACAATTGCTAACATAAATAAACAAAAATACAATAAATAAATAAATAAAACCAAATAAATGGATTTGTATATACCCAACAAGCAGCAGTGATGCATAAAATACTTGCAAAATAAATTAAATTGCTGATGAAAAAAAAGATGTGAACAAAACATGACAAGCGGCAGCTGCACGAAAGACGCATAAAATACTTGCCTTAATGAAATTCTTTTTCAAGTGCAGAAGGCATGAAAAGAGGCATGATGAACCTCAAATGAAATGCCTAGAAAAATACTACATAACCAAAAATAAAAACCATACTGCTCTAATTACCAGGTGATTCTGCATAAACATCCTAACACAAGTTTCCATTTGTGATCACCTTTTGTCTGTAGCCATGGGTGCACCTTTTGTCTTGAGGAGTTCTTGTTTGACTCTTGTAATTTTATGGATTCTATGCATACCTTCAAGAATATTTTCTGAGGAACAGGAAAATCCAGATTATGATCTCGAACCCATGAAGGAGAGGTACGAAAAGTGGCTGGAAAATCATGGCCGAGCATACAAGGATAGGGATGAATGGGAACGCCGTTTTGGAATTTACCAATCAAATGTGGAGTACATTGAACATTTCAATTCCAAAAACTTGTCATTCAAACTCGTAGACAACAAATTTGCAGACATGACAAATGAGGAGTTCACATCCATCTACTTGGGTCTAGGGACTACTGGTCATTCAGTTACAGGGATGAGATTTGGATACGAGGAAAGTACGGGTTTGCCGACCATTGTGGACTGGAGAAAGCAAGGTGCTGTGACTCCAGTCAAGGATCAAGGCCAATGTGGTAAAGTATTTTCATGCTTCTCCCTAAACAACAGGAATATAACTGTGCTAAAAAATCTTTAGAGGGAAACCAACCAGTAATTATTGTATCTTTAATCCTCTAGATAAAATGTCTAGAGTTCTAAAGAAGTTAAATTTAGATTACATCAAGGAATTACAATGTTATTCAAAGAGATTTAACGACTGCTCCATAGGACAAGAGGTCTTTTTGGAGTTACATAATTCACATCCAAGTTTTTTCACAGTTACAGTCTGAAATAGGCTCCTATGAAAATTTTCATGATCTTTGGAAGATCTTCACCTCAGGATATAATGTATAGATTTACAGAGAAATAACTTGGTAAACATCAAGCAGTGGTATTAGAAGTTCCTACAGTACGATTTTCAGCACTCTTTAGGGAACAAGAGAGCATTCCAGAGATGGAATTATTGCAATTTGCAATTGGCGTCTGAAATAGGCCACTAGAAAAATTCTTAGTCATTATAAGATATTTTTCAGTCAAGTTGTATCCAACACAAATAGATCATGCCCCAAAACCAAATAGAATATAAATTTTACTCAGATATTATCACACTTGGATTAAAGCAGAATGCTCAATTGCATAAGAAAACAAGATTGTAGAGTTCACTGTTCAGTCGTAATATAAAAGGTTGCATATGTACAAGAGAGTGACAGACGTTAATATTTACCTACCTTTCATCGCAGGAAGTTGTTGGGCTTTCTCTGCAACTGCAGCTGTGGAAGGCCTTACCAAGATTAAAACGGGCAAATTGGTGTCCCTATCAGAACAAGAGCTCATGGACTGTGATGTCGAGACTGGCAATAAAGGTTGCAATGGTGGATATATGGCAAATGCATTTGAATTCATTAAAAACAATGGTGGCATCACAGCCGAAAGTGCATACCCTTATCAAGGAATAAATGGCAATTGTGATAAAACCAAAGCTGCAAATCATATAGCAACAATAAGTGGCTATGTAAACGTAACTTCAAACAATGAAAACAGCTTACAAGCTGCAGTGGCCAAACAACCTGTATCAGTAGGAATTGATGCTGGTGGCTATGCATTTCAGCTCTATGCTGGAGGGATCTTCTCGGCCCACTGCGGGGAGGATCTAAATCATGGAGTAATAATAGTTGGCTATGGGGAAAATAATGGGCAAAATAAGTACTGGCTGGTGAAGAACTCATGGGGCAGTAATTGGGGTGAATCAGGTTATGTGAGGATGGAACGCGGTTCTACTGATAAAAGGGGTACTTGTGGCATTGCCATGGAAGCCAGCTACCCTGTCAAGGCTTGAACCACCTTATTGATGAAATTTAGCTTTCATGCACTTGAATGATGAAATTTGGCTTAAATTCCTTAGGATAATTATTTTTATGTCTTAAGTATGAATAAGTTGGGTCCACCAACAACAAACTAGATGTCTCTCTTGGCATCAACTACGAATGAACTAGATGTTGCTGACTCAAGTTATATGGGTTTGCAGTTACTGATTACTCAATATTGGCAAGTAGTACTGGTATTCATGTACAATTGTTGCCAAACATTTCCATGAACACAAATGAAAATAGGTCTGCTAGTCAAGAGATATTCAGAATTCATACTAAAAAGACCATTTTTTATGCAAAGGGATATTTTCCAGAATTATAGAAGTGGTTTAAACAACAGATATCAGCCACTGGCGTCAACTGAAGATTGTCATAAAATAGCTTAAGAAGACTATAATCCAAGATGGCCAAACTTCTTCACTTTCTCTGAAAAATTATGCACCCACTCCATGAAGTTTTACCTAAGATTACAGTGCATTTAGTATGGCAATGAATGTGTGACTTCAATGGCTTTAGAAATGCGGAGGAGAGATGGAGTGAATCAACTCACACGATATGCAGAATTCAAATGTATTTAATAGCACCAACCTACAATACACTAAATTCATTTTGGAAAATTGACAGACAAAATATTTTCGAGAAGAGGAGGAAAAAAAATAAATTTTTGGGAAACAATTTTAAGTTATTTTTTGAATTTTCAAAAATTGTTTTTCATAAATACGAAAACTATGGATGTTTTCAAACTTTTTATTGTGTTGTTTCTGAAAACACGAAAAGTGAAAACAAAAAACAAAAATATCGAAAATGAGAACGGTACAAAACAGACCCTATGTTCCCAATCACCTACTGGTCGTAAATTTGTAATCAGATTGAACCAGATCAAAACTAAATTACAAGTACCAAGATGACAAAGTTTTACCTGTAGAAGAAAGGTGCATGCTGGAGTCCAATCTCTAACAACTACAGGCTAAACAGCTCCTTGTAGTCTCAGTCACCACTTCATAAGAAAATTGACCAATGCAACGTCATTCTACCACAGAAGGCTATTGAAAATTGGTGGAAGTGGATGCACAAAAAAGATGGGTGAGATGTCATTAATCAATGTTGTCAAACGCAAACATAACCCATAGCTGCGAACATTCTGAAAGCATATAGAGGTCATGCAGTAATAGCTTTACTAGAAGAGAATAAACAATTTAGGGAAAATCAAAAAAGAGCCATCATTAAAGTCCACCAAAGCTTCAGCTTATATGTCCATACACTAATGAAATCTGACATGATAATGTCCCAGAAAATGGATTTACATTACAGAAACTGTTAGAAGATTTCAAAAAGTACAGAACTGTAAATCTCTTACTCAATTAAATAATGGAATATTGATCCCATCTCCTCTTTGGTTGTGATGTTGAAAAATGATGAACATTGAACACTCACCAAATGACATACATTGCACAGCTTGGGAAGGACGGTAACATTAAATGCTTCTCACAATAATCACACCACCCAAATGATTTTCAAGAAGCTAAGATTTCAATTCTACAAACTTCTGCCTCACAGCAGAGGAAAGCTCCTGTTCACCAACACTAGCCAGCCCCTCAACTACCTTCTGACGTGCCTTAATATATGGTATAAACCCTCTTCTTGTCATCGCCATTACAACCTTCCCTGCCAAAACAAACTCGCCACACTCTAAGCACCCTTCAACCACTAACTCGTAGCTTTCAAACCCCACAGGGAACCCTGCCTTCTCCAAAAAGTCAATCATCTCAACTGCTCTCCAAATATCTTTGTTTGCCCGCATTGTAGAGACTACTTTCACAATCGTTTCCTGCCGTGGCGTCAATCCAATTTTTGCCACCATTTCTTTCATCTTTTCTGCCGCATCAGTGGTCTTTCTGACTGCACACATTGCACCAATCACAGCATCATAACTTTCCAAGTCAGGAACACATCCTGCACCACTCATGCCCTTCAAGACTTTAACTGCCTCATTCAACTGATCAACAGCGCAGAGTGATGAAATAAGGTAATTGCAAATGCCACTATCAGGGCGATAACCAATTGACTGCATCTCCAATAGTATGTTTGAGACAGATTGGGAATGGCGCCGGTCAAGCCATGCAGCAGAAAGAAGAAGAAGAGTTTGGGGAACAGGGATGCAGCCGGCTCGTAGAGTGCGCTGAAGAATGGCAAGAGCAAGAGGAAGAGGGTTAGGGCTTTGTAAGGTGTAGGAGAGGAGGCAGGAATAGGCAACTTTACCATGTGACCGGGGTCTGAGAAGGATAAAAGATTGTAAAATTTCATCAATGATTTGGGTTCTGAGGTACTGGGTAAAGGTGGAGAGGAATGAGAATGGATTTGGGTGTTGAAAAGAACCTTTTGAGGCAATGAGAAGCTCAGGAATTTCCTGGTATGTTTTGGCTTCAACTGCTGCTCTGACAGATTCTTCAAGTGTGTGCAATGAAGTGATCAAACGAATGGAAGAAAATTGGAAGAAAGAGTTGCGAAAATGATAAAGAGAAGCACCAATTTTTGACACTGGAGTCGACATCTTGTAAATTGCAGGGTTAATACAAGGATGGGGAACCATGTGTGTTATGATGAAATCAAAACCAGCAAGCATTAGCAGTCATGTTTAGTTCATCCAGTGATCATAGCTGAAAGAGTTACGAAACAGAAAAGTTAACATATATTTGTAGATGTTAAACATTAGAAGGTTTTAAAAAAAAATAGAAACCATAAAAAATGCAATATTTTTAAGGATTGGGATTCTTTCAGCAGAGTATGATAATTTGTAAACAGGAATAGCAAGATCTCAGGAAATATTAAAGGTGAAAATAAATTACTGTAATAAATTCAAGAAAAAATGACTGGTCTAGACTACTTAAATCTTGCAGCCAGAACAAAAATTAATCCTTAACCAAAAGGATAAAAAAATAAATAAATAAAGTCCAGACAAATAAAATTTGGAGAGGAGACATGGATACAGCACGATGTAGATTCGCCAAAATTTAGGCCATGACATGACAAAGACAGCGCTATAATCATATGTATGAAAATAAATCCCAAAATATTATTCCCTTTTTCCATTTTTCATTCCATTTTTCATTGCCTCAAATGATTAGTCCATTTTAAAAAATCAAAGACTACAATACTATGAATTACTTATTTTGCTCTTCTTTTCAATTCTTTTTCTTAAATTCATTTTAAAAAATTCATTAACTAACACAAAAAGTACAACTTTTTACGCAACAGATAAATTTCTATTTGCACTTAGTTGGATTTTCCCCAATTTTCAGAGAAGATGAAAGGGAGAAATCAAACTTCTTTGTCCGGAAATGAAAACGATAACATTGAAAAATGCTACACAAAAACCCTGCTAAAAACTTCAGTCAATTCAAACCCATAAACCAAATATAGATTACAGAATGAGCAAGCATTCCCCATTAGAACTTATTCAATTGCTAAAATCATTAGCTGATTATTGTTGGACATTAAACACAATAAGCATGCATTTGAATTGAAACAGTACATGGGTTAATAAATACCAGGCTCATCGGCGCCCTCAGGGCAGTCACATGAATTATCGTTGATACGCTCTCTGTTGAAGGATTTTTCAATCCGTCTTCACAATTGATCACCTTCAAAGCATATTATTATAATTTAATACATACACATACATATATATTTCTCTCTCCAAAATCAGTTCGAACATCATTCAGCACCGTCTCTCTCTCCATCTGTGGTTCCTCCTCTTTTTGGCGATGGTGTGGTGTCTTTGACGGGTGCATAGAGACCTCGTTTGTTTGGTTACAAAGGTGAATTTCACTCTTATAATTTGTTTGGTTTTAGGTTTTTAAAAATTCAATTTTATAGTTACTATTTTTTTTATTTTCAGTAAATATTTTTAAAATTTTAAGTTTTTCTTTTTCTTTAAGATACACTTTACTTATATGTATCTAAATAGTAAAATATTTGTGAAAAATATTTTAAAAAATTAAAAAGTATATAAAAATACGAAAAATATATTAAATTTTCCTATTTTTTGTATTTTTTATATTTAGTGAATTTTAAAAAAATCACAAATATTATTTTTAAGTATATTTATGTTAAGGTGTGTCTAAAAATTAAAAAAATTGTTTAAAATATTAAAAAAATTAATGAAAACAAAAAAAATACAAAAAATAAAAAATTTTGAAAAATAAATTATGAAAATTGAAATCAAACAAAATGATTAATATCCTAATATGAATAAGCTATATCCCACGTGAAATAACTCAAACGCAATGAGGGGGTGGGACATAAATAGAAGAATTGAGGGGCTTCAAATTAACTGGATAAATGGTTTGTGATGCTTCCTTCAGATGTGCATGCTTTGGTCAAAAAACAAAAAAAAAAAAGGAAAAGTATTTTTTAATTAACATTTGAGTGGTTTTATAATCATTATTTGACATTAAATTTGAAAAAATTGTTTTATTAATTATTAAAATTTGGAATAAAATAAGCAGTGTTGTTGTAGACTCTGTATTCCCCTACTACCACTATATTTGGCTTTAATTTTTTGGATTTAATTTTTTAAAAATTGAGTTTTTATTTTTCGTGTTTTTTTATTTTTAGTGAATATTTTTAAATTTTTAAGTAATTTTTTATTTTTTTAAATGCACCTTATTTAGATGTATTTAAAAAGTAAAATATTCGTAAAAAAATTATTTTAAAAAATCAATAAATACACAAAAATATGAAAAATGAACTGAATTTTCATTTTTTTTTTTTGTTTTTTTATATATTTAGTGAATTTTAAAAAAAATCACAAATATTATACTTTTTAAGTATATTTATGTTGGGTTATTTAAAAATTAAAAAAATTGCTTAAAATGTTTTAAAAATTCAGTGAAAATAAAAAAAATACGGAAAATAAAAAAAGTTTCAATTTTCTGAATAGTGAATTCAAAAAACTCAAACAAAACAAGCTTCCCTTTTAACTTTTTAGACTTTTTGGACTCATTGTTTGGGAACATGCTATTTTAATAATTTTTTATGAAAAGATATGTAAAAAAATATATAGAGAATGATATGATAATTTAAAAGAAAATAATTGGTTCGGTTGATATTTAAGTAAAAAATTAGTAGACGACCTGTGCGATTTACGGAAATTTATTTTTTAAATGAAAAATTATTTTTGTATCTTAATACTTTATGTGTAAAAAATTTTAACAATTGAAAGCCTACAAACAAATTTGCTAATAGTTGATATGTAAAATAGGCTCATAAAAATAATTTATTTCAAACTTTTTTTAAAAAAAAAAAATGTGTATTCTCAACCTAAAATCAAAACCTCATTTGTGTTAATCAAATTTATCAAAAATCATGAATTCCATTTGTATCAAAATATATATATTTTAAAAAAGAATAATAAAAACAACGAAAAATTCTATCATATACAAATTATAACTTAGTTATAACTCATGATATATTATTCTGGTTATTAATTGAAAAGGTCTTTGCTAATTTCTTGTGTCTCTCGTTATGTCTAAATTGCTACATCGAACCTTTAATTATGCTTCAAATGGTGTTTGATTATGATTTATTATAATACTTTTATATAACAATATTTAAATATTTTATTACATGAAAAAAGTGGTTAAAGTGGGTTGACTCAAATGTAAGATTTATGCATATATCAATAAGATCGTAAAAGTTATTCACATTGATATATATAAAATTATAAATTCAAATAATAAACAGTGTTCTCAAAGGGAATCAAGTACAAAATCTCTATAACTTTAATAATTTCAGTTCTCAAAGGGATTCTGATTAACTGTGTGACACATCATAATAATCGCAAAATTTTTATTCCAACCAAATTATTTTTACATATCTTTTCTAGCAGAACTCATGAAGGTACATTATCAATAATACTATAAATTCAAAAATTTTATTTAAAAATTATTTAAGAAACATTAATAGGTGCCTTAAATATATACAATCATTTTTTATGAATCATTATTCTTTAAAATAATACTCCACACTATTTATCATTTGGCATTTGTCTATTTATCTTCTTAAAATTTATCAAAAAAATCTGAGTTCCATTATTTTAATCAATTAATATTAAATTTGACGCTACACATGTATGTAAATCACTTCTAAAAATATGATGTCTGACATAAATTTACAACGGAGTTAACTTGAATTAATGTAATGTTATTTTGTATTATAATATGTGTTAAAAAAGAATAATTTAAATTTAAATTTAAATTTAAATTATTTATTTTAATAATCTTAGCCTATTGTTTTATAAAGATGTTAGTTGAATACTTATATCTAATATAATAAATTTAGTTAAATTATTTGTTTATTTTGATAATATTAGCTCTATTGTGCTTTAAAAGTGTAATTATCATATAATGATTTATATGATATATATTAAATTATAAGATAGTAAATAAACACTTATTTTGATATTAAAAATAATATTTAAATTATAAGAGAATTAGAAATATAAAATTAAAATTGATTCTAATTAAGAAGAAAATACATAAATTAAATATGTAAAGTATTGATTTTTTTTCTTTAATATTCTTTTTGAATTTTTCATATATATTTTATATAGGTATATAAAATTTAAATTAAATATAAATATTTTTTAATAAATAATTTCATGTTAAATAAAAAATTAAATATAAATTAATATTAAGACATCAATAAGATAGACAAAAAACAAAAAATATAAAATAAAATTAATTTGATTGATGTGATGCATATAATTAAGCACATTCTGCCTTATTTAATTATATTGGCATATCGAGATTAAAAAAAATCAAATATCATAATAATTAAATTAAAATATCGACTATATAGAAAAATATACCAATGACAAAACTAAATACACGATGAAAAATATATGAAAAATAAGTATTTATCAAATAGAGTCCATATAAAATTAATTATTATAATTGAAATTGAGTTTGTGTATAACTTTATAAGTAAATGAAAAAAGCATACTGATGTGAAATGCAAAATTGGTATTGAGTTTATGGATTATTTCAATTTACCATGAAAAATATATGGAAAAGAAATATCTATCAAATAGAGTCCATATAGAATAGGTACAATTGGTATAATTTAAATTATGTTTGAGTTTGTGTAGAACTCTATATGTAATTAAGAAAATACATATTGACGTGATTGTCTTAGAAAAAAATAAACTCTTATAATGTGCCACATAAGTAAAGAAAAACACTACTTTTAATAATAATAATATATATATATATATATATATATATGATGATTTCACCGAACCGATAATATCGGTTTTATTATTTTAAATACCGATGCAGATCGTTTCTCTTATCAAATTGCACCGAACTGAACCAATTGAAACAGTTCGATTCGGTGCAATTTAATCGGTCTAGGACCTTTCAAATTTGAGTCACTTTTAAATATAATCACCAATCTATAAAAAAATACTAAATTAGTTATTTGTCCACCATTTCAAACATTTCCATTCTTTTTATTTAATAAATAATTTTCAATTCCTAGATTAGCAAAAAAAAATTAAAAAATAAAAATGCAAATACTAAGGTTTTAAGAATAATAAGTTAAAATTAAGATTATATATAATAAGGGTTTACAAACTTATGTTATGAAGATGATAAGGCTAATTAATTAAGGTTGATAATTTATTATACTTATTAATATCATTATATTATTAGATTATATATATTATAATACAATATATATTAAAGCGGTTAGTTTCGAGTTAGTTTGGTGCATAAAGTGCTTGAACCGATATTGAACTGAAAATCGAAAAAAATCTAATTTAAAAATTACACAAACCAATTCTTACTTTAAAAATGGAAAAAATATAACCGATTTGGACTAGTTCAATCGATTTGGTTGGTTTTTTCAATTTTTCTTACATCCCTAATCGCAATATATGGAAAAAAAAAAATTAAACTACTAAACTCAATTGTATTCCAATTATAAAAATATATATATATATACTATAACATAATTATATGACTCAAAAATTCAAAATCCTTACAAATCATAATGGCTTATGCTTGATATCTTGAGTTATCTAACCATAACAATTTATGGTGCATTGGATAAAGGTCATTACAATTTATTTTTCAAATACAAGACACAAATCTAAAAAATTAGTTGTCGCTTTCTTCTCTATTGATCCTCTAAAATTGTTAAACATGTTAGTGCTTGCAAAGTTAATTTGAGTTTTATAATCTTCATGCTTGGACAACCATTGCTGGATAAAATTTATATAATTCGGACAACTATTGTTCGACAAAGTATCAATGTTCATACAATCAACATTGGCTTCTGTACGGGGAGGAAATAATTCTCCTCGTATAATTCTGTTGACCAAGTCCACGCTCCTCCGTACGACGTCGCTTTATCACCTGAAAACACAAACGTGAGCTAGCCGACGGGTGTGTGCTGGAAACCTCTCCGATGCCTAAGTCAGTAAGCTTGACAAATAGACAAAGTTTTATGCTCTCAGAAAGAATTGTGTTCAATTACCTCCTCCAAGGTGGTGCTTGTGAGCTTTTATAGGTTTCGAGTGGCATAATCCTAGTAGGACTTTTATTTCTCCATACAGAGTCCTCCTAGGATTCATATTCCTAAGGATAATGCTTATCCTTTTACACCCTCCCCCACTGCTTAAACCAAGTGGGATGGTTTTTACCACTGCCGAACTTCTATGTGACCGAAATAACACTGGCTATGCTGAGCCACAGAGTAGGCCGAACTATCCTTAGTTCGGTTTTCTCTCGTTCAACCATGGTATGCTGAGACCAAGCTTCTGAGTAGCAAGCTCCGACCGATCTAACAATAATACACCGCAACCGGACTAACTGTGAGACCGGACTAACATCAAGTTACCTTCAGACCGGAGTAGCTTTACACCATCTTGAACCGGAGTAACCACACCCCTCCTGGGCCGGAATAACTTCACTTCTCCTAGGCCAGAGTACCTATACCTCTACTGGGCCGAAATAACATTACGGCTTCTTACCGATTCCTTCACACTTTGGGCCGCAGGGCCCAACTCACAGCTCGGCCCAATTCTTTCCCAAAAATTACCCTCTCAATTGCCCCTTAATTTCATCTGCATAGCATGATTGAGATTACAAATCCTTCAACCGAGCTGAAGTTCTACAAGCCTTTCCAGCCGAGATAAAAACCTTTCAGTGTATCCAGCCGAGCTAGTTTTACTCCGAACTCTGCTTTATCCGGTCAAAACGTCTCTTCAATCGCGACTGTAACGCTTCCTTTTCCCTTGCCACGTGGCGGGCTCTGATAGGCCGTGAGCTGTCATCATGCCACCTTCGTACTTCGAACTTTTTGAACAGTCCCGCCCCTTTTTGCCGCGTTTTTCTCTCTCCTCTTTCACAAAACAACCCTTCTGTTTCTTGGATCATTCACCTCCCATTCTTCATCTCCTCTTTCCGTGTTCTTGCCGTTCGTGTTCTTCCTTTACTTTTGAGAACTGATTTTGCTGCCACTTTCCCATCATCAGATCCCACTTCTTCCACCTGGTAAGTAGACTCACTTTGCTTCCTTTATTTTGCTTTCGCATCTGTATATCTTGTTTTGTATGTCTTTTGCAAACATTTTCTTTCATTTTTGACGCTTCGCTTTTGTACTTTCACGAATAAACAATAGCAGAGCTTATATATGCATGACCTTCTGTAAAAAACTTGCCTTAGATCCAAAACTAGGTAGCAACCGAACCAGGATCCTGTTTGCCCCAAATAGGTAGATCACTATAGTCAATAACCGAACTTGAACTTGAAAGTTTCAAAGGGTTACCAGAGCCTGACTCACTTTAGCCGAAATAAAACCACCGAGTTTTGAATATATCAAACTAGGAACTTAGGTTTTCAACCGAACTAAGCTTTCGGGGCCAAGCCGGCTTTCTTAGTTCTTAAACTGAACTCAGAAAGCCGCCCCTAGAGGTTTAACCGAAGTAACTTGATTCACACCGCAACCTATTCAGGCCTTGGGGCTAAACCAGCTTTCTTAGTTTTTTAGACCGAACTCAGAAAGCTGCCCCTAGACGTTAAACCGGTCTACCGAGCAAACTGCTCAAACCGAGCTACCAAACCTTTTGATGAACCGAGATAGAACCAGTTTCTTGAGGCCGAAGTAGGGCTCTTATACCTTGCTTTTAAATTGTAGCACGGTCCATTGATCAGTGCTTTAACCCCCTCTGTTTTTTACTTTGCAGACTTAGGTTACCCAGGCACTCCTGCGTGCGCTCAACCGAGCTACTGAGCACGATTTTTGCACCGATATAAATTATAAGTAAATTATTCATCAGATGGGTAAGTATAGGTATCTAGTTGAGACCCCTGGTGGCATGGCCGAATTTAGGAAAGATTACCAAATTCCTGATGACGTCCATCTGACGCTGGCCAAAAAAGATGTTATTCCTTGGGAAAATGAAGGCTTCGTCCCTTTTACCCTTCAATCCGTAATAGAAACCGGACTACGGTTTCCTGTCCAACAGTTGATCTGCGAATTTCTTAGGCAGACTAGGTTATGCCCTACCCAACTGTCCACCAATACATATCGCATCATAATGGGAATAGCCGCACTAAACCACCAAACCGGATTGAACCTCGGCCTGGCCGAAATTTTCCATCAATACTCCATCGGCTCCAAAGATGCTGGGTTGGTCTATTACCTTAGGATTCCCCGCCGCCGAGAGAAGATAGTTAAACACACACCAGACAAAGATCTTAACGACGATGATTTTTTCTGGGTCTCTGGGAACTTTGAGGATTTTCAAGCCCAAATTCCTGGCCGACCTATAAATTGGAAAAAGGGAGAGCCCGGTAATTTAACTTCGGTCTTCTTCCTTGTATGTTATTTCGGTTTTTTTAGTCTATTAGTCGAACTAACACTTCTCTTTTTGCAGATTTCGCCCACCTCCGTTCCCTATACAGCTATCCCAACCTTGCGATTTTGCGAGCCGCACTACGGTGTAAAGAAAGGAGTTGGGCCAAACTTCTAAACTTTGAACCGACCTACCGATATAGCGGTCGTCGGAAGGCTCGAGTGACCGATTTCCTTCTCGAGGAAGCACCAGAACCGGACCCAACCTTACCCGAAATACGACTTGTCCCATTAACTGCTGAAGAAGAGATGGCAAAGAAAAGCAGGGTTAGGGCCCTTCTGACCGCAACAACCAGAGCCGAAGTACCACCAACTATTGAGGCGCAGCCTGCCGTTGTGGCCCTCCCTTCTCAACGGCCTTCTTCATCTCGCCCTTCCAAACGCGCCCGATCTACATTGACCGAACAGCAACTTGTCGATGAGGTTGAATCCATCCCCCAAAGTCCTCAACCTTCCCCCCAACCGGAGCAAACTGACCGAGCTGAATCTCCGAAGTGGGCTCCGCCGCTAACCTTCAACGACCGAGACATCAAAGCTACCGACTCGGTCGTGGCTGAAAAAGATCACCAATTGGCTTTTAATCTGGCCAAAAGTGTGTGCCTCCCCAAGGGCATGGAGCACCACTTAAAGCAATTGAACACCGAAATGAAGTCAATTCAGTCTGCATCCAAGTCCATGATTTTGGTAAGTAACTGTCCATTTTTTCTTGTTTGAATTTTCCAACCTTTACTTCGGCTTAAGAGAAGTCTTTGTTTTGTCAGGCCTTACAGAAGAACAACATCACTCACAAGAAAGTCCAAGAACTCCGAAAAACCACAAGGCAAGCAATGGCGGAAGCCGAGGCAAAGGCGGCCGAACTAGAGGAGGCCAAAAGGAAAATGACCGAGCTTCAAGCAGAGAACGGTCGACTTGCCGATCTGGTTAGCTCGGCTGAAGCGGAGAGGCAGAAAGCGGCCATCGCTATGAAAGACAAATATCTGCGGGAGTTGGTGAAGCTTGAGAAGAGAAAAGACACCGAAATAAGCGAACTAAAAAAGAGCGTGGAGGCGGCCGAAAAGGAGGGGTACAAGCGAGGTTACAAGGAGGCAAAAGACGCCTATGTCAAACAATGCGACGCCACGAAGGAGCTGTTCTTTAAGTGCGGCTAGAGGGCGGCTGTGGAGAAGCTCGGTCATGATCAACAGACCGAGGTCTTCGACCCTCCAGCTTACTTTATACCGAAGTCCCTTGCGGAGTATGCAGACGCCTTGCAACAAGAGTTTCTGGAGGACTCAGACTCTGATGACTCCTCTGCTCCCGAAGACATTCCGGTTGTAAGTGCAGACCCGTCACTTCGGTTGGAGCCCATGGTGGATGACTTACCTATCGAACAGCCAAATGAAACCGTGGTTCCAACCGAAACCAACCCGGCGACCGAGCGTGATCTTCCCCTTGAAACCGGTTTTCAAGTTGATGGTGATGCGGCCTTTGACGCCGAAATACAAGAGCTCTTTTCTTGACTTTGTACTTTTTTCTTTTTCTTATTTCGTCTTTGTAACCGGGCTTTGGTCCTTACTTTTTACTTATTTTGACCTTTAATGAAATGGAAATTTGCTTGAACTCTAACTTCGGTTTTGATATGTATGTCTGTACTTTGTAATGCCTTCAGTTACTCCAACTGTTATTTCGGTTTTGGCTGGTTAAACTACGATTACTAGCCAACCACTCCTTAGCCGATATAATCACTTCGGCTGAGGAGTACAAAGTGCTTAATCCAGTCAATCCAACTTCAGCCATACCCTTACTATGGCTGAAGGGTAACAAGTGTTGGTTTATTTCAGCCAACCACTCTTCAGCCTTGCACTTACTTCGGCTAAAGAGTAACAAGTGTTGGCTTATTCCAGCCAACCACTCTTCAGCCATGCACTTACTTCGGCTGAAGGGTAACAAGTGTTGGTTTATTCCAGCCAACCACTCTTCAGCCATGAACTTACTTCGGCTGAAGAGTAACAAGTGTTGGTTTATTCCAGCCAACCACTCTTCAGCCTTGCACTTACTTCGGCTGAAGAGTAACAAGAGTTGGTTTATTCCAGCCAACCACTCTTCGGCCTTGCACTTACTTCGGCTGAAGAGTAACAAGAGTTGGTTTATTCCAGCCAACCACCGAAGTTAGTTTTTCCAGCTAACTTATAGTATTTGGTTATTCCGACCAAATGTCCTGCAGCCTGGATCCTTATCCTGGGCTTAGGAAGGGTGTTGGTTTAATCCAGCCAACCTCTAAGTTAGTTTCTCCCGCTAACTTAGAATAGAATGCTTACAATATACTTAATCTTTACTAAAGCTAACTTCTACAAGGAACAACTTCTGCTAAAAAGAATTTCTCATTTTATTGAAGGAAGAGAAAATTACATGTGTTTGAAAAAGAAAAGCTAAAAGTAAAATAACTTGAGATTGGCCGTATTCCATGGCCTAGTGATTGCCTTGCCATCCTTGTCTTCTAGGTGGTATGACCCTTTGCCTGCTAACCCAACCACCTTATAAGGACCTTCCCAATTTGGGCCTAACTTGCCGTCTCCTGGGATCAAGGTGTTTCCCATTACTTTGTGTAGTACCCAATCCCCAATCTTGAATTGTCTTGGATGAACCTTTTTGCTGTATTTTCGGATTAACTCTCGTTGGTATGAGGCGATGTGGACTAGTGCTCTTTCTCTTCTTTCTTCTGCAAGGTCGAGTTCTAAGGCTATGGCTTCTCCATTTAAGTTTGGATCAAAATTTTCGCTTCGAATTGTGGGGAGGCCAACTTCCAGTGGGATCACCGCTTCCATTCCATAAGCAAAGGAGAATGGTGTTTCTCCAGTTGATCGCCGGGGCGTGGTGCGGTAAGCCCATAAGACGTGAGGAAGTTCATCTGCCCACTTGCCTTTTGCTTTCTCTAGCCTTTTCTTTAGTCCATCCAAGACGACTTTATTTGATGCTTCAGCTTGCCCATTTGCTTGAGGATATGCCGGTGTGGAATTGTAGAACTCTATCTTGTACTCTTCACAAAAGCTTCTGAAGATTCTGTCGTCGAACTGAGTACCATTGTCTGAGATTAGTGCTTTTGGTATGCCAAACCGAGTGATGATATTCTGCCAAACAAACTTCTTCACATCTTTCTCTTTGATTGATGCCAACGCTTCTGCTTCCACCCACTTTGTGAAGTAGTCTGTTGCCGCGAGAAAGAATTTTCTGCCCCCGGGCGCTGTTGGAAGTGGTCCTACTATATCCAAGCCCCACATTGCGAAAGGCCATGGGCTAGTTAATGGTAGGAGTTCTCTTGCTGGTTGATGTATTTGGTGCGCGAATTTTTGGCATTTCTCACACTTGTTCACATATTTCTCTGAGTCTGCTTGCATATATGGCCACCAATATCCTTTGTGAAATAGACCTGTAAGCAAGCGACCTTCCCCCTTGATGACTTCCACACACCCCTTCGTGTATTTCGAACAAGAATGTTTCTACTTTGCTGGGATGAACGCACTTGAGGTAAGGCCCAGAGAATGACTTCTTGTATAATGCTGAGGATGGAGATAGCCAAAATCGCTGCGACTTTGCCCTTATTTTGTTGGCTTCTTTTTTCTCTTCTGGTAGGATGCCGTCTTTCAGGAACAGGATGATGGGATCCATCCAAGAAGGGCCTAATTCTGTGCAACATACTTCTTCTGCTTCGGGGTCTTCTATGCTTGGTCTTGGTAAGAAGTCGATGAGTAATAGATAGGGATTGATGTATCTGCCATTGAGGCCAGGCCTGCCAGTTCGTCCACTCGGCAATTTTCCTCCCTGCCAATTTGTTCTATCCTTACCACATCAAACTTCTTGATCTCTGTTCTGACTAACTCTTGGTACTTAGCCATTCTGTCGTCCTTTGCTTCGTATTCGCCAGAAATTTGGTTTACCACCAGCAGAGAGTCACTGTATACCATTAGTTCGGTTGCTTCCATGAAGTGTGCTGACTTGAGTCCTGCGAGAAGCGCCTCATACTCCGCTTCATTGTTGGATGCTGGGAAGCCAAGGTTGATTGCTTGCTCTATAACCAGGTCGTCTGGAGAGATGAGGACTATGCCAAGCCCTGCACCATGTCGGTTGGATGCTCCATCCACAAAGAGCTTCCACATCTCTCCAACGAATAGTTTCCAGCAAGTGGAAGGATCAGATGATGTCGTGAGGTCAAGAATGGTGTTTTCTTCAAGGTCCATGTTGGCTGTCTGTCCTTTGTCCTCTGTTTGAACTACTGGTGAGCCTTTGTTTGTCTCTCCCTTGTTGTCCTTAGTATGGTCTGCCTTGGTGCTTGATTGACTACCTTCCACTAGGGGTTGCGCTATTCCGGCGTCAACTTCCGTCCCTAGTTCGGTTGTGTCAGTTAGGTCGACTGGGCAGATATGATGACTTCCAGGAGTAAACTCTGCGACGAAGTCTGCCAAAGATTGGGCTTTTATTGCGGTCTTGGGTTGGAACTTGATGTCGAATTGTCCCAACTCTACTGCCCACTTCAAAATTCGCCCACTAAAGTTCGCCCTTTCAAACAGAGCTTTTAATGGAAAGGCTGTGAGGACGACTATGGTGTGGGCGTGAAAGTAGTGCGCCAACTTTCTGGATGCCATCATTAATGCTAATGCTAGTTTCTCCAGGGGCAAGTACCTTGTTTCGGCTCCCAATAATGTCTTATTGACATAAAAGATGGGCAAGTGTTGTATTCCTTCTGCACGAACCAACACTGCGCTGACTGCGTGCTGAGAGACTGCCAGGTACAAAAAGTGTTCTTCACCAGGTACTGGAGTAACAAGTAGTGGTGGGGAAGACATGTACTCCTTCAAGCTTTCCAGAGCTCGGTCGCATTCTTCATCCCACTCAAATTTGGCTTTTAAAGCTTGGAAGAATGGTCGTAGTCTGTCTGATGACCTGCTTATGAACCGGTTGAGTGCAGCCGCCATACCAGTGAGATGCTGCACTTCTTTGACTGAGTTTGGTCTCTCCAACTCCTGGATTGCTTTGATCTGAGAGGGGTCTGCTTCTATACCTCGGTTGGTCACCAGGAAGCCCAAGAATTTGCCAGATCCTACTCCGAATGCACACTTGGACGCATTGAGGCGCAACTTATGTTTCTTCAGGATCTGGAACATCTCGTCTAGGTCTTTAAGATGGTCATTCTCATCCTTGCTTTTGACCACCATGTCGTCAATGTAAGCCTCCATTGTTCTGCCTAACAATGGTTCGAACATCTTGGTGACCATCCTTTGGAATGTCGCCCCTGCGTTCTTTAGGCCAAAGGGCATGACCTTGTAGCAATATAACCCCCTTGGTGTTGTGAAGGATGTGACCTCCTGGTCTGGTTCATGCATGGCGATCTGGTGGTAGCCTCTGTATGCATCCAGAAAGCTAAGTCGGTTATGCCCTGCCGTTAGGTCCACCAGTTGATCTATCCTTAGTAGAGGAAAGCTATCTTTTGGGCACGCCTTGTTGACTGTTTTGTAGTCGACGCAGACACGCCATTTACCATTCTTTTTTGGCACTACGACTGTGTTGGAGATCCATCTTGGGTAGTGCACTTCCCTTATTGCTCCTGCCTCCAGCAGGTTGCCTACCTCTTCTGCCACTATTTCGGCGTGGTGGAGTGCCGACCTGCGTGTGCATTGAATGACAGGTCTGGCGGATGGGTGGACATTGAGGTGGTGACTGATGAAGTTTGGATCAATGCCTGGCATGTCGTAAGGTGTCCAGGCAAACACTTCGATATTGGAGGTCAAGAATTCCAAGACCTCTAATCTCTTAACGCTGGACAACGATGAGCCAAGCAAGAAGAACTTATCCGGGTTCTTCTCATCTATTTTTACCTCCACCAAGTCCTCCACCGCTTTCTGATCAGCCTCTTTGCCGACGTCCGCGAATAGTTCATTACTCTCTGGTTCTTCCACCGAATGAACGTATCCTTTGGCAGCTCGGCTTCCATTCGCTGTGGCAAAGCATTGTTTTGACATGATCTGATCGCCATAGACTTCTTCAATTATGCCGGTGTCATTGGGGAACCGCATTACCTGATGGCATGATGACGCTACCGAACGCATGGCATGCAGCCATGTTCTGCCCAAGATGATGTTGTATGTGGAGGGGACCTTCAATACCCAGAACTCCACTTGTTTTGTTACACTCCCTGCTCTGACTGGAAGAATTATTTTGCCGACAGGCCACTCTGGCATGGAGTTGAATCCAATCAGGGGAGAAACTGCAGGTGCCAAGTCTTTGTCTTGCAGCTTTAGTTGTTTAAATGTGTCGTAGTACATGATCTCACATGAACTACCCTGGTCAATTAGAATCCGCTTGACGTCAAAATCTTTGACTCGGAGAGTGACAACCAGAGCATCATTGTGAGGACAGTATATTCGATCCAGGTCCTTATCTGAAAAATACATGATGTTTGTTGCCTCTGTTTTCCCCTTCTTGATGGCAGGTTGGGCACTTAATACTTCCCTAAAGTGCTCAGCCTTCTTGATTGAACCTCTGAGCTCGCATACGCGCTCAGGTTCAAAAACTCCATGAATTACATTGATAATGCCTTGAGGTGGTGCATCGATTGGCATTCTGTTGGGATGGTCATTATGATCTTGGGGGGCCGGTTGCGCTCCTCTTTCAATGTATTTGTCCAAGTGGCCTGCTGCTACCAATTCTTCCAAGTGCTGTCTCAATGGCTTGCAATTCTCAGTTCGGTGCCCCTTTTCTTTGTGGAAGATGCACCGTGATCTGTCGTCGTAATTTTTCTGAGCTTCCCCTAGTTTGGCTGGCCACTTGACAAAAGGCTCATCTTTTATTTCGCTCAGAATCCGATATATTGGCTTTTTGAACACCGTTGTTATGGCAGTGCGGATTCTAAACCATCTTTTGTCTGGGTCTTCTCCGTTATCTCGTCTGCCACGCCCGTTTCTATTCTGCCGATCTACTGTATTGACCTTTGCTGAGGTCTTCTTTTCTGGTACTGTGGTTGTACTAGATTTTGCTTTTGCACGTGCGCCATCCTCTTCTACCCTGATGTGTTGATGCACTCTTTCCATCAGGGCCTCCATGGTGAGGGGTGGCGTCATGGTAATCGAATCCCTCAGTCTGTTCCCTACTGGTAGGCCCCTTTTATATTGCGCAATGGCTAGATTGGTGGGGCAGTCTCCAATCTGGTTGAATGTCTCCCAGTAGCGACTGTTGTAAGATCTGAGGGTCTCTTTCTCACCCATGTCGATGGAGAGTAACTGGTCTATCTCCACCGGTGTCTTAGTATTTGTCCGAAACCTCGTTACGAACGTTTCTGCCAATTGGGCCCAGGAGGCTATGCTGCCCTCTGGGAGCTTTTCGAACCAAGTCAAGCCTAGGTCGCCAAGACTTGACGGGAAGAGTATGCACATTAAGGCCTCGTTTTGCCTGTACACAGCCATGACTTGGCGAAAGTGGCTCAGGTGTGAATACGGGTCCGTCTTCCCTTCATATGTATTGAATTTCGGCTGAAGGAAGCCTGATGGTAGGGGCGCATTTTCGATCGCCGGGACAAACGGCGAAGTCTGTAGTCTTGCCAACGCCTTGTCCGTTGGTTCGTAGGCCGGTCGCGGTATTGGCATTCCAACCTCGACGCTTCCATGCGTCCGAGGAGCCAACCGTTGTAAGGCCGAAACTCGGTGTGGATCCCTTGCCCTGGCATCCTCCTTGCATCGTGCTTTTTCTTCGAGCACGGTTCGTAAGTCGGATGACCTGGGCAGCTCTGTTTGTCTAGATCTGGTTTGGTGTGAATGTGAAGGCCAATACGTGCTTCCTTCAGTGTATGATCTTTCGGATCTCGTCCTCTCAGACCTGGAGTGACGAGTTCTGGAAGATAAGGAATGAGTGTCGCCTGTCCTGAGGCTTCTGCTCCTTCCTTGGGAGGGTGTAGTATTCCTACTATGATTCTCTGAGTGGCGAGGGGGCGTCTTGTGCTTGCGCCCCTCTCCTGTCGCCACATCTTTAGTCTTCATCTGGCGTTTCAAAGCCTCCATGTCCGCTGCCATCTTTCGAATTAGTTCATCTTGTTCCTTCACGCGATCTTCCAGGGCTTGAGGATCAATCCTCCTCCTTTGCCTGTCAGGACTTTGAGAGTGACGAGGGCTGCTATTCCGCCTTCCCCTGCCACTCCTCCTGGAGTTATGTTGTTGGGGCTCCAGATCTGCCATAGGAGGGACAGAGGGTAATCCTTCTCGCCTTGCGCCCCCGTCTGGAGTTAGCCCGTCGATGGCGGACTGCGGTAGTTCTTCAATGTGTGCCATTGATCGAGAAAAGGAGAAGCTTAGTCAAGAGGTTTTTTGTTCTTGTCCGTTTGTTCCCACAGACGGTGCCAATTGTACGGGGAGGAAATAATTCTCCTCGTATAATCCTGTTGACCAAGTCCACGCTCCTCCGTACGACGTCGCTTTATCACCTGAAAACACAAACGTGAGCTAGCCGGCGGGTGTGTGCCGGAAACCTCTCCGATGCCTAAGTCAGTAAACTTGACAAATAGACAAAGTTTTATGCTCTCAGAAAGAATTGTGTTCAACTACCTCCTCCAAGGTGGTGCTTGTGAGCTTTTATAGGTTTCGAGTGGCATAATCCTAGTAGGACTCTTATTTCTCCATGCAGAGTCCTCCTAGGATTCATATTCCTAAGGATAATGCTTATCCTTTTACACCCTCCCCCACTGCTTAAACCAAGTGGGATGGTTTTTACCACGGCCGAACTTCTATGTGACCGAAATAACACTGGCTATGCTGAGCCACAGAGTAGGCCGAACTATCCTTAGTTCGGTTTTCTCCCGTTCAACCATGGTATGCTGAGACCAAGCTTCTGAGTAGCAAGCTCCGACCGATCTAACAATAATACACCGCAACCGGACTAACTGTGAGACCGGACTAACATCAAGTTACCTTCAGACCGGAGTAGCTTTACACCATCTTGAACCGGAGTAACCACACCCCTCCTGGGCCGGAATAACTTCACTTCTCCTGGGCCGGAGTACCTATACCTCTACTGGGCCGAAATAACATTACGGCTTCTTACCGATTCCTTCACACTTTGGGCCGCAGGGCCCAACTCACAGCTCGGCCCAATTCTTTCCCAAAAATTACCCTCTCAGCTTCATAATCTCTATTTAGATTTTTCACATTGAATAAGTTGTTATAATTCATATGTTGACAACCAAATGAGGTGTTTTGCGACAGGGTGGTATGATCTCTATTTCTTTTGATTTGGTAGTGAGACGGCAATGAATGGAATTAAGGGAGGTAGTAGCACTGAATGAGAGGGACAGGGATGTCGAAATGTGGATGAAAGAGAATTAGAGATCTCAAGGTAGTAGATTAATAAATGATGAAGGTATAGGGATTGGGGGCAAAGAGTTGTGATTGCAGTGATGGTTATATGGGCTTGAGGATCACCCAAAATAGTGGAGTAGGGGTGTAAAAATGGTCCGAGACTCATGGGCAGCCCAAGGTGGGTATGGCCCGGTTTAGCTCGATTAGGCCCAAGCCCAAGCCTAGGCTCGGCCCACCCGCTCCCTCCCTATCTCGCAAATTAACTGCTTGCCATTGCCAATGGTCAAATTTTTATTTTTATTTTTTTTAAAAAGACTGCAACAAAAAATAAAAATAAAAATAAAAATATATAGGTCTTTTTCTTTGCGTAGAGATTGATGCCTGCCCCGCCCGGCCCGGCCCGTGCCATTACAATGGCAATGATTTAATGAATGGAAAAAATAATAATAATAATTAAATGTTTGTAGAGGAGCAAACTTAAAAGTAATAATAATAATAATAATAATAATAACAATAATCATAATTTAATGGTCACATGATCGTTTAATACAACAGCTATAAATATCTGCATCTTCCAAAATAAATCTCACAAACAATTCTCTCTCTCAAACTCTCAATCTGCCTCAGCTCCCAATTAATTTTGAAGTCTCATCCCTAAGTGGCAGTGCCAATTGCAATTATGCAAGAAGAAACTTTTATCGAAAGAAGTTAAATTTTGTATCGCATTTTTCAATCAGTAACATTAATTACTTTAATTAAATTTATTAGCTACTCGTTGTTTTATATTAATTATTTATGAACATATATTATATATTGATTGTTGGTTCTTATATATTATTTTACTTACATTACTATGAATTTTAATATTTTTAATGTTTATATCGATATTGATGCATATGCTATACAATATAAATCGATTGATTCTCCTTTTAATATCTCTCTTCCAGCAATTGGATTATCATCTAGGGGCACAACTAGTGATGTTTGGGAACATTTTGAAAAAATATTTATAAATAATTATGACAGTACAATTACATTTAAAGAAAAATATAAATATTGTGCATATTTACTTAGTGCTCCATCTGCAGAGGGTCGTATTCATCTAAAAAGATATACTAACAAACATTTACAAAGTCAACAACCTAATATTAGAAGTCAAATGCAATTAGGGGTTTCATCAACTGGTCATTTGCAAATGGAAAATATTATATGCCCCAATTTTTTTTACCAAATAAATAACCAAATGTCTCAAATGGGCGTAGAGTTAACCAAATTGTAGACCCCACACTTATGTGAGACATTTGATCATTTATTTAGTAAAAATTTGGTATCTCTAGCATTACCCTTTGCAAATATTTTCATATGATCCTATACGTGCACAAAGTTTTATAATTAATTACATTATTAAAAAATAGCAATATTTTACTACTAGTGAATGCCCCGATTTTACCCAAATGATTCATGAAAGTTTTGCACCGCAATATCAAAATTTTTCAAGAAATACTACTAAAAATAAGATTTTAAAGAAATTTCATAATATTAAAAGTGAATTATTTGACATTAAAAAATTGAATGGAAGAGCTTGTTTAATATCTGATCTGTGGTCAAATAATAGTTTAGAATATCAATGTATCATTGCACATTTTATTGATAATGATTATAAATTAAATAAAAGAATTATTTTATTTCATTTTGATTAGTTGAACTTCCATAAACTGATCATTCGCTTGGTGTAGAAATAAGAAATATATTATATGAGTGACCTTTGCAAAATAAAATATTTACCATTAGTTTAGATAATGCAACATATTACAATCAAATTGTAACTTATTTAAAATCAACTTTAAAATTACTTGTTGATGGTGATTTATTTCATGTTCGTTGTTTTACTCATGTTTTAAACTTGATTGTTAAAGAAGTTATACATATATACGAGACTTCTGTACTTGTAATAAAAAAATATAGTTGTTACTATTTTGCCTTTTGCTAATCGAATTTTGAAATATAGAAAAATTTATCAATGAGAAGGTATGACATTTAAAAAATTAATTTTAGATATAGGTAATAGGTGGAATTCAACGTATAATATGTCAAAAAGAGCTTGCAAACAAATAAAAACAATATATTTATTTTTTGTAACAACATCAATAGGAAGAGTACTGACTCTCGTAGAACTTAATTAGCGCGAAATAGCCATGTATAGAGATTTTTTAAAAGTTTTTTATACTTCAACAAAATTATTTTCTTATATATATATATATATATATATGTATTCTTACTTCACCATTTGTTTTACATATGTTAGCAAAAATAATTAAAGTTTTCGTAAAATATATGAGTATTGAATATTACGTAACCTTTATTACTTTAATGAAAGCAAAAATTGATAAATATTTTGATTCATTGCCTCATCTTTTAAGTTTAGTCATAATAATTAATCTTAGGTGTAAAGAAATTGGCTTATAAGAATTTTTAGAATGTATTTTCGCTGATTAAAAACACTTTGCCCCTATTATGCAAACATACAAAGTATTATTTGAAGAATATAGATATAGGGCAGCTGCATCTACAAATATACCTACACACACTACATTAATAGTACACTAACGGTCTCATCTCGAGGCGGGAGATTAAGTATTTTTTAGCAATAAAAAGTAGAACAATATTTCAACGTACAAGCGTAAGTACTTTTGAACTACAACGTTTTTTGGAAAGCACATCAGTGGATGATTTCAATGATTTTGACATTTTGAATTGGTGAAAACAAAATGAAACTATGTAGACTGTGGTTTCACAGATGATCTGTGATATACTAACCGTTCATATTTCTATAGTTGCTTCGAAAACAGCTTTTAGTGTAGGCGGATGGGTGCTGAGCGATTACCGTAGCAGGATTTCACCCCAAATGGTTAAGACACTGATGATATCCAGAGATCATATGCATACGCTTACGAGAAGATAAAATTATAGTGAAAATGAGAGAATTCAAAATTAATTTTGATGACATTCTTGAGCAAGGAGATTGAATTGTCTGTCTCCTCCGATGATTGACTAACAAGTGGTTTTTCACTATTTCATTTTGCTATTTTTTTTATTAAATTGTTGAGGCGAAATATAATGCAAATGATTGGTAGGCTAGCAGGTGCCAACCTAATTGGGATGTACTTGACATATAGTAATGCAATTGATCTATCATCATCAATAATCTACATCTATTTATTTAATGATATAAATTTTTGTAATATTTTATTTCATTTTGAAATAAAAATTATTCATTCAATAAATATTATATAATTAATTTAATGATTATAATATTGAAAGTTTCATTTTCATATATATATATATAATTATTCATTTCAAAAAAAGAAAATTACATAATTTTATACTTTTTTAGGTATAAGTTCATAACCAAAAAAATATAAGTCATACATAATTAAATTTAAATATCACCACACATTAAACATAACCAAACATCTCATTAATCTTAACTAAAATACTCTAGTACAATTTTTTTTTAAATTTTTTTTATCTCTAACAAATAATCTACATAGACAATATATTTATAGTTCATTTTTTGAAGGGAAAAAAAAAAAAAAGGCCTCGTGTAGGCCTAGCCCGCGGCTCGAGCCCAGGCACACCAAAGCTATTCTGAGTGGGCCTGCGTTTGAGTCTGAGCTCCATTATTCGGCCCACAAGCCGAATTAACTCGACAAAAACACTGGAGCCCCCAAGGCCCGCACGGGCCCAAGTGGACCAGCCCAAACCATTATTAAATTATCAAAAAAAGTTAGATTCTTCAAAATGGACTATTATTTTGGGATGGAAGTTCAGCCTTCCATATATTATGTAAATATTTAAAATGCTAAAGACCCAATAAATTATTAAAAAATTATATATAATTTTCATATGGATGTGGGTTGAATGTGAGATGTGATCTCACATATTGGAATCCACGTTTATGTGAGTATTATGGATAATTTTTGATCAATTTGTCATTCTTCAATGCGCATATTTAGTTTTTGTATTTTTTATTTATTTGCTGGCTCATTTGCATTATTATTTGTTTTCTTGGGGCTATTTTGGCTATAAGCTAGAAGATACTTTTTATAGTTTAAGGTCTCTAATATTAAAATTTTATAAGATAAATGATATGTAAGTAATTGGGTGTAGACACCCCATTTTTTACCGACCTTAAGACTCAGAAATCACCGATTGAGCACACGGTGATATTGCATATTGTGCTCGTTCTGAGGTTGCGGAGTCCCGGCTGCGAGCCTTGCCTCCGGACTTCCGGACTCTTTTGTGCTTTGCCTCGGTTTGCGAACCAGGCCCTGTTTTCTCTGTTTTTTTCTTCCCTAAGGGAGGGAGAGGTCTCGTAGACCATTTCTCAGTGGCCGTAGGCTACGTTTTGTGGTCATAGGCCATTTTTCCCGTTTGGAGCCCAGTTCCCGGTTTTTCGGAGCTGTCGGCCGTGTGCCTCGGTTCGGAACCGCTTAACCACCTCTGTTTGCTCCGATTTTTGGCACACACCTTATTTCCTCCCTTTTGAGGGACACTGTGGTCCGAGAGACGAACTTCGTGGTCGGACACCACTTCCGGTGCCTAACAGCCCACTTTCGGGGCCCCAAACTGCGTGTTTTGGCTCCCGAACCTTCATTCTGCATTTTTAGGCTCCGACCCAAACTTGAGATAGTCATATTTTGAGGTCATTTTCATATTTGATTAAGGACTTTTTGCTGTTTGAGATCTCCTACTACCACTTGCTTCTTTATCCCTCTTTTAGGCCTTTTCTTGCATGATAGTTTAGGCCTACTTGTATTTATTTTCGTAGCTTGTTATAAACTACAAAGTGTCTTATTTTGAGCCCCTCTTCAACTTTGTTGAATGGCTCTCTTCGGTTTGAGATCTCCTACTATCACTTGCCCCTTTATCTCCCTTTTAGGCCAATTTTGGGGGGAAATTTGAATTTCATTTCCCCCCCATTTTTCCCCCTCTTTTCCACCCTCTTGTGTCTATATAACAGACCCCCCAGCTGTGTTTTAGGGGTTAGAAAATTTTGGTTTGGAGCTCTCACATTAAATCTCTCTCTCTCTACTCTAAGCCTTAAAAAACCCTTTGATTCTTACACCATTTCCTCACCATCACCTAGCACCACACCACCACTCCATTCCAGCAGCTTGGAGGGTCTTCTCAGAGCTTAGGAGGCAGCAGTTCTTGGTCCAAAAGGCTGTCAAAGATTAGTCTTCAAGGGTAAGTCCTCTTCTCCCTTTTTTGACCCTTTTCTTGGTTCACATCTTAGCTCTTTGTGCTTGCTTGTTGGGGCTCCGATCCTAACTGAAAATATATTTTTTTTGAGCTCTATTTCATGTTTGTTTAAGGGCCTCTCACTGTTTGAGGCTCCCTTTTTGCACTTGCTTCATTACCTCATTTGTATGCCATTTTCTTGCATATTATTTTAGGCATATATGTAAACTTTTCTGAGCTCTAGTCCGGACTGTAAAGAATCTTATTTTGAGCCCTTCTTCAACATTGTTGAAGGGCTCATCACTGTTTGTGGCTTCCATTTGCCACTTGCCTTTATATCCCTCTTTTGGCCTCATTTTTGCATGATTTGTTAGCTCCTTGTGTTTGTGTTTCTGGACTTTAGTCCAAACTGTAAATGGCCTTATTTTGACCCCTTCTTAATGTTTCATTAAGGGTATTTTGCTGTTTGATGTTTCCTTTTTCCTCCTTGTGTTTAGACCTCTTTTTAGGCCTTATTTTGTATAGTATTTTGAGCATGCTTGTGTACTGTTTTTGGCTCGGCCACCAACTATAGAATACCATATTTTTGGCCCCTCTTCAATATTGTAGAAGGGCCCTTCTCTGTTTAGGGACAGAAGCTGCCACTTGCTTCATTATCTCTCTTTCGGTGCCATTTTTGCATGCTAGCTTAGCCCCATTTGTGTTCACTATTTGGCCTTGTTTAAAACTGTAAATATGCTTGTTTTGGGACTGCCTTGAATCTGTCTTCATGCTTCATAATCAAATAATGCATGCTTTGTATAGCTATAGGTCATTGCGTATGCCTAGTTTTGCATTTCGAGTCTTATTTCATGCATCGGGTGCCAGGTTTCTATGATTCGGAGCTGTTTTGCAATGTATTCCAGTGCTGAAATTTGCATACTTGTATGCCGTATTCCATGCCTTGCCATGTCTTGTTAAAGTGGCATTTGGTGCCTTAGGGTTGGTCCTCGGTTTGCGTGCACATGTGCACGCATCTCGAGTGTCTCATTTTCATCTAATGGCCTCTTATGTGAGTGTGGATGAGGTCCACTCATGTTGGTGTAAGTCCATTGTGCATTGTGTATGCCATTTCATTTCATAGCATTACGTATGCTAGGTTGTATGTTAGCGCATTGTGTATGCCGTGTTACCTCGTGCATCGTGTATGTCATTTCATAGCATCGTGCATGTTAGGTTGTATCTTAGTTGCATTCACGCATGTCATGCATATTGCATTGTGTTCGAGATAGGAGTTAGCTCTAGCACGGGAAACGAGGTACATTTCGTACTCCGAGTAACGGAACGTGTCTCAATTTCCCAGTCGCCGACACTCCGGATTACCCATGAGGGAGTCTAGGCCTTGTTGTGTCCACATGTGCATTCATTTCATATTGAGTTGTGCAATTCGACCCCTCGGCCATCATGCATCGAGATGCGTGATTGGTGGCACGAGGATCGAGACATGCATACATATGTGAAAATACATTGCTATGCCCCTTTCCTGCTCTCTGTTACAGCAAATCAAGAATTAGCAACCTTCCAGAGCTTGGTGCGTTTTCCAAGAATAATTGCAAAATAGAGGCTAATTGGGGCATCCCAGTGGATTTCCGCGCAAGGCAGCCCAAACATACATCATTCATCAGAGTCGAGGCAGTCCCTGGCTTGCATGCCAGTTTATAGCTTTCTTAGATTAATTTGTAAATTAATTAGGATTTTTGTATTTATTCGGGACTGTATTATTTATTCATTTGGGACTGTATATTATTTATTCGGACCCTCCGAGCGAGGGCAATGTTGTAATAAGTGTGTGTGTGTGTGATGTATGTCTTCCAACCCTACGTCTTTCTCCCTTTTATTTACCCGCTTATGATGGTTAGATTAGGGCATGTTTCAATTAGCATACAGTATGACAACATGTTTGCATTCATTCATCTGTATTGCATGCACCGGGCTCGGCGCATCATACTAACTGCATTGTATTTTCAATTCCAAGTTGAATACATGTTAGCTGTAGCATTTCATATGCCATGTTTAGAATAGCCGAGCCTGCTATAGTTGCATTTTTGCATGTGTTGCATTAGGCATTTCTGTATAATTAGGACCATGCATGGATTTCTAATTAGCTTTTGTTTTGGCTTGGAGTACTCGGTGAGTTTTATGCTTTAGCATCCTTGCATGTGTGTGAGTGACTGCCATGATAGCATGCTTACCATGAGGCTATTTGCTTACGTGATATAACTGTCTGAATGCCTGTGGGAGAAGGTTGGGTTATTTGAATTGGAACAATTTATCAAATGTGTGTTTTAAGCCCACTAGATAGTGGCAAAATTATGTTTTCTAAGCCCACCTGAGGGTGGCAAATCCACGTCTTAGCCTACTTGCGGGTAGCACCATCAAACCACTTTCAAAGATAAACATGAAATATTTTGTTCCAATTCAGACGATCCAGTCTATACTTGTATGCTGTGCGCATCACATAGTAAATCTAGGCTAATAACCGGAATAAGAACGCATAATATTTTCAAAACTAGATATCATGGTTAGTAGAGGCCGATCTTTGATCGGCCGAGCGGGGGTGCTCACGAAGTGACCTTCCCCAATCGTACCCAAGTTCCCGAGCCGAGGCAACTTTGGTGATGACGGACACGTGGCCTTAGGCAGCGAGTCAGGGTTTCCTAAATTCTCCAAAAATAAAATATTTAGGTGACGACTCTGTATCTGGCAAAGCAGTCCATGTTTGGCACTTCTTTCAAAATCTGTTTTCTCAAAACGATTTGCCCGATTTGGACTCTTTGGTTCAGATTAAGAACCGTGACGATTTGAGAGTCCGAGCTGTAGTGACCCCAAATGAATAGAACGGGACTCACCCTCCCGGGGCGTTCGGGGACGTCTACATTGGGATTCGTCAATATTTTCACAAATAAATTTTGACACAGAGAAATTTGTCTTCACAGAGAAATTTTAGATATTTAAATAGAAATTTCACAAAGGAATCTCAATTCGTCATAAAGAAATTTGACAAGCTAAAATTTCTCTAAAAATATCATTGATAAACCTTAACTAATAAGAAAAAATACATTGGACCTCTTATACGACCAAAAGTTAAAGAGAGATGTTTCACTAATTTTTCCATACTAAAATAATTAAAATAAATTAAAAAGTGACTAAAAAAAGTCAATTAGTCAAACAAATTTTCTATAACTATTTTTGTGAAAAGTAAAAACTAAAAACTAATTTAAATAGTCAAAAAAAAAAAGAAGATAAATCACCAATAAATCTTAAAATGTGATCTTATGAACTATTTAGTTTTTTCTTTTTTTTTTTATAAATCTAAAGATCCCATTAAAGTGAAATTACATAAAAAGGTAGTCACTTACATGTTTAGATTTAATTTTTTAGAGATCAAAGTGGAGTGATTCTATTTACACACCATCAAATCTTTTTGTACACATCATTTTCTCAATACACACTACACGCATTTTTAATTTTTTGATTTCTTCTCACTTCACACCATCACTTTTCAAAAAATCCTAAATTACCCCCATGTTTTTCAACTCTACATCCCAAACCCTAACCTAACACTAACATTATCTATCACCGGCGGCCACCACTTCTTCTCCAGCCTCTTACCCTTCTCGCACCACCGAACGCTAGTTGCCACCCCTTATTGGCCCATCATTTCCGACAACCCCCTTAAGCCTCATGTTCTTTCGACAAATCTTCATCACCATTGTTGCTCTCCGCCGTTGCCCTCTTTCCTGACCCTACTGTTCACCGTCATCATCCTCCTCACCACTGTCAACCTTCGTCTCCTGATCCCCCAACTACAATCGACATCCCCAACCACCACGATAATGGCAACTCTACCATTATGAACAACCCGTTTCTATATCACCATCGCGATTTGTCTCTTCACCCCCTCCATCGCAACCCAACTCTTGTCCACTACATGGAGAGAAAGAGAAAGAGAGAGAAAAGCCAAGGGTTTTCAAATCACGGACAAAGGTGTGAGTTGCAGAGCCAACAGCAGCGAAGGGAGGCGCGAGTTGCAGAGACAACAAAGATGAAGGTTGGAAGAAGAAGAAGAAGAAGAGAGAGAGAGGAGATTAAGAGTTACCAAAAAGGAGGAGTTGGCGCGACGGGGCTGGGAATATAACGCCCCAACTTCTGGGACCGTTAATAAATCAATTCAATCTCAAATTTAAAATTCTAACTAATTAATAACCTCAAAAATACAAATTAGTTCCAAAATAATTACACAAATGTCTATAATTTATAATTTTTACGAATCTCCAAAAACAATATATAGTGGTGGACCCAAAAATCTCCAACTCAATAATTCTTTAAATGCTTCAACTCCGATCGCCACTAGATTTGCTCTACAGCTGAAAAATAAATTAATTCGGGAAGTATATAGTACAACAGGAATAACAAGGCTCGGACAGAGAATAAATCAACAGGGATCCAACAATTACACAACCGATTAGATTCGATAATCAAGCAATTTACCAAATTGCACAAACAAGTCAACTCAACATATGATAATTTATCCAGGACCAAATACCCAGTCCTACTCGATACATGACTAGTGACCGACCTCACTCACCTCACCCAAGTACAACCGCTTATCTGGGCTATTGGTCTAAGCTATTGGCATGGTCTACTCGATCCATGTACAGAGCAATTCCACGTCATTTAGCCAGACAAATCAACACTGACTACACAAAACAACTTCAAAAAACTTATCAAATGACCAGAGTACTCAAATGTGTCAACAGATAATGATTTCACAAGATTTATCAAATGATCACAACAATCAAAAGGATTACAAATTGGAAGTAATTAAAATAAACACTCTTTGCAAGAGATTTAAAGGAATCATATTGAATACCACCCGAATTATCTCAAATCAATCTCCTCCGTCGCCAACACTCGAATCTCGATATTTTTCCATAGATCGCCAAATTCTAAGCCATAAGGTATGTAAGATTTCACAAAATCTATATAACTCTCCTCCAATATGAAAATGCTTACTCTCACTCTAAATACTCTCAGTCTAAACTCTAAATCGACATAACAAATTGAGAGAAATATGGGAAGAACCATAGAAAGAATTTGAGAGGTGAGCTCAATTTGTAGACAATGATACTTGGGACAAAAGAAATGCAAAAATAATAAAGTAAAGTTTACTTGGTGGGCAAGAAAATGGTGTACTTGGGGAAAAAGAAAAGAAACTTCATTGGAGACAAGGTAACTTGGAGAGAAAGAAAACTAAAATAAACAAATAAATAAATAAAAGACATGAATAATGATAATAAAGAGATGGAGGTAAAAAAAGATATATCAAATAGAGAAAATAAGTTAGATTCTCATCTAAAAATTGTACCACCAAACAATCACCAATATCTCTCATTAAAATATTAATACCTCAAAAATACGAGGTTTCACAGGGAAAGGTGTCGACGGTGGCTGGTTGATGGTGTGGTCGGAGGGGAGTCTGCTGGTGGATTTGATTTTAGAATTTTTGTCCAAAAATGGTAATTTCATTCAAGGACACAATGGTAATTAAAAAAAATATTAGACAAACTTAATATCAAAGCGTACCGGGTTTGAATACTTTGGGTACATAGGAAGTGGTTAGTACCATATTGGGTTTGTCTCGCTTGATAAAGATGTTAGTGTGTACAGTGTGCTTATATGATAACATGCTTATGTGATTATATGGGTATGAAATTTAATTTCTACGATATTGATTGGGTCTGTGAATTTCTAAGAGTCCTGTTAGAAGAGCACTTGATCACAGTTGTTTTTAACCGGAACTTTGGCAACGCCACGGGACAGTCATTATCGGGGAATGAAATTCGTATGTGTTTATGTGACTACATGCTTATGTGGGGTGAATTATTGTTGTCCACTGCATTAGGACACGAGTGAGCTAGCTTCGACACATTTATAAATGTGCTAATCTTTTTTGTTACCTTCATTAGGATGTCAAGTTGTGGACATAGTGGTGGTAGGCATGGTATGCTTAGAAGGCACGAAGTGCCTTTATCGGATGATATTCCAGCGTAGGAAGAAGGGGTTGGTCAGGCCAACGTGGCCGAACTAGTTGGTCAGCAGGCCATGGGTGCCTTAGCCCGTGAAATGGCCGGAGCATTGCGAGAGTCTATGGACATTCTTAGAGGTGAGAATCAAGTCTAGACCCAAGTATTTGAGGCAGGGCCGTCATTTTTAAAGTGAGAGTTATTCCAGTTAAATCCATATGAGTTTATGGGTGATCCCAAAGAACCACTGAAGGCAGATCAATGGCTAAAACAGATAGTGAAAATGTTTGAGATGCTTAGCATTGAGGATGACCAACTGAGAGTGACTTTGGCATCCTTTTAGCTGAAGGGAGATGCGAGTCAATGGTGGAAGTATGCACATGGATGCATTGGGGTGACTTGAATGGCTTTTGTTAGCGCATTCTAGGATAAGTTTTTGCTTCCCATTGTTGGGAAAAAGTTGAGAGATCAGTTCTCCAAGCTTATACAGTTGAACACTCCGGTGGCCGAGTTTGAAGTCACATTTACTAGCCTCTCTAGGTTTGCACCTGTAACAACCCTGACCCATAATTAGCTACTAACCAAAGATTAAAGATGCTAATTGAGTGAATCAAATGAATTATGGGATTAATATGTAAATTGCATGATATTTGGCATTCTATCTGTTACTTATAGAAAAATCTGTTTGGACTTTCCACTTTAATATGTAAATTGAAAGCCTTATCGGCATCCGAAACCGGAATTGATTACATCGATGTGTTATTTAGAATTTTTTAGAACCTTATGGCAAGTTTTATTAAAAATTGATTCAGTCTGATTAATTAAGTCATATTTGGTTAGCCTAATATTTTAATTATTGTATTTTAGCACCATAAGCTTATGTTTGACCCTTAAGCTAATTTGAGCTCATTTTCTTTCATCTCCCTTGAGTGGAAAAATCTAAGAATTCATTTTAGAGAGAGAGGGAGCCCAATTTTAGAGAGAGAAAGGGAGAGATTAAAAAGAAATTGAAGGTTATAGTTAGAATTGATCAAAGATTGTGCTAAAACAAGAGTGATTCAAGACTCTAGATAAGATTACAACCTCTAGATTGTGTAACTAAGTTATTTAACATGAATTTCTTCAAGATTATGAGTTTGATGTGTATATTGAGCTTAGAATAAAGATTTAGAGTTACTTCATGCATGCATGTACATTTTCTCTTGCATGTTTGAAATTCATCTTCATTTAGGGAAATCATCAAGTTTCAAGTTGTTTTGTGGAGTTTGATCATGTTTTGAGAAGTTTGATACAAGAAAAATTCATGCATGTTGTGTTCATGAACATTCATCATGTTT
This sequence comes from Camellia sinensis, assembly GCF_055761805.1. Taxonomy (NCBI): domain Eukaryota; kingdom Viridiplantae; phylum Streptophyta; class Magnoliopsida; order Ericales; family Theaceae; genus Camellia; species Camellia sinensis. The sequence goes on from NC_138968.1 coordinate 143,923,455, forward strand.
TAAGTTGAAATTGTGAGTATTTAACAAACTCTTAGGCCATGATTTTATGAAATGATCCTAAATTCTTCATGTTTTATAAGTTTACTATGTTATCTCTAGTTTTGGGGCCCAAGAGATGTGTTTTGGATGGTTGAATTCGAGTTTTGAGCTTGAAGGTGCAATCTGGAAATTCCAAATTTTGCATCTACGCTCGAGCGTGGGAGTTCATGCTCGAGCGACCATTCTGAGTGCGTGCACTCCGCTCGAGCGACCAAAAGTCCGTTCCAGCATGAATTGCAAGCTTCCAGAAGTTTCATGTCTTTTATAGATCGCTTGAGCGAAGGAATGTGTGCTCGAGCGACCATTCATATTTTGCATGTCCGCTCGAGCGAGGAAAGCTACGCTCGAACGTGGACCTTATTTTCAGAAATTTTGACTAAGTGTTCCAAGTCATGTTTTGGCATCCTCATTGCATCTTAGGCATTCCTAAGCCTTAATTAAGCCATAGTAATGAGGTTTTGGATTAGAAACACACTAAGAAAAGGAATGTACTAAGTTATGAGATTCAAGGGTATGTTTTGAGCAATGTGTTAAGGAAGAACAAGAATCAATGTAATGTAAGCTAAACTGTGTTGGCCGTGTACATGTGTAATGATAAGATATGCTTGTGTTATGTATTTTGTGATTGTAGGTCAAGACTCGATGATTGATTGACCACATACTGGAACCACTGTGAGTAACGTTATCGTAAAGATACGTTTATATGAATTATATTCCAAATGAAATGTGATAAGCTATGTTTTTTGAAATGATATTTGTTTTGTGAATGAATATTCCGTATTTGAAATATATTATGGCATCCATAGATAGTCCTAAGTCATAGGGGACGGCATGAAAATACGGGTCCATGACATTCATGTGTTTACGAGATCTCGTTAGCCACTTCATTGTGGTGACATGTGTTTAATCGGTATCCAGAACCGATTACTCTAGTCAGAAGACGTTCTGTGATGTGTTCTATGGGATGTACCAGTATTATGTTTTGAAATGAGAATGATTATGCTATGATCTGTTTTACGCTTATGATATATTCGGATTTTGTTCACTAACCCTTTTACCTTAATGTTATTCATTGGGCTTTAGCTCACTGTGTGTATATATGTATAGGTGAGTATTCTGGAGCCCGAGCCTGAAGGCTTTTGTTTGGATCTGTGTTCTGTTGTCAGCCAACCATTGTGCCTCACGTGGAGGTTCCCAAAGTGTTCAGTGTTTACGTTCTGTTGTTTTTGTATATATATAAGACTCGGTTGTTCTGTTGGCTGTACTTAAGATACTTTAATGTGTGTGAGTATAATGTATGAATGACTTTTGATTATGTATATAAAGTTTTTAAATATTCCGTTTCATATAAGTCAGCACAACTCATTAGACAACTATATTTATGTATTTGTTTCCGCTAGCCCCTTAATCTTGTTAATCTGTTCAGACACCTTCGGTAGTCCAAGGATTACTGGTCGGTTATGATGCTAAACCTATAGAGACGGGTTTGGGTCGTGACAGCACCAGAGTTAATGACAATAGATGAGTATCGTTGTTTGGAGTTTGAGAAAAGGTTGAGGACCGGGCTCATGTTCAAGGTGGTCGGGTTAATGATTAGAGCTTATGGATAACTTGTGGAAGCAACGACTCATCTTGAGACTGTGATACAGATGGAGGAGGAGAGAATGAGGGGCTCCAAGAGGAGTCAGGATGTTCTGGGGGACAGTAAGAGGCAGAGGGATCTTACCCCACAGCAGTCCTAGAGAGCTCAATTGAGGCCCACTTTTTCAGTGCCGAGTTCAGGTTATGGGAAAGGTGGTCAGGGAGATTTTACTTGTTACAAGTGTGGTCAGTTAGGTCACAAGTCTCAAGCTTGCCTGCAAAAAGGAGGAGGGCAGCGGTCTGCATCGTCTTCTGCTCGTTCTTAGAGCCAGAATGAATGAAGAGGCCAGCCACTCACTTGTTATTAGTGTGGGCAGGCGGGCCACATGAAGAGGTTTTGCCCACAGTTGGGTGGCACACCTGGTGCTTCTGGTTCGAGGCAAACACAGAGCCACCAGTCGACACAGTTAGCACAAGCCTCGAGGGCCAATCAGGGAGCCTCTTCGGCTTAGTCGGTGCATCAAGCTTATGCTCCGAGGGGTTAGTAGGTTGAACAGAGACCTATAGGACGTGTGTATGCTGTTATCGCGCCAGATCATGTACCAACGCCTTCAGTAGTGAGAGATACCTTCTTGTTTTGTAATTCAGTTGCTAATGTATTGATTGATATGGGTGCATCCCATTCATTTATTTCGTCTGCATTTGTATCAGTTTTGGGGTTAAAGTTGGCTCAGTTAGCATCTCCTATCTGTGTAGAATCACCTATTGGTGGTGAGGTTATTTTGAAGCAGGGGTGTCAGGATTGTAACATAGAGGTAGCCGGTCACCGACTTTCTTTTGCATTTATGTTGATTGATATGTCTAGTTTTGACATTATATTGGGTATGGACTGGTTGTCATTCTATCAGGTTGTTATAGATTGTTACTGTCAGAGGGTTGCTGTATGTACCTTGAGCGGTGATTGCTTTTATTTATGGGGGACTGGGTTGATAGAGTCTTATTACCGGTATATGATCCACGTGGACGAAATGAGTTTAGTTGCCTTCTTGCTAACTTCTTGAGTACTAAGTATGATGAAGTTCGAGTTGAGTTGCCGAAGGTAGTTTGTGAATACCCGGATGTTTTTCTAGAGGATCTTACTAGTTTACCACCTCATCGAGAGATCGAGTTCTCTATTGATTTAGTGCATGGCACATCACTGATTTCTATGGCACCATATAGATTTGCACCTGCCAAGTCGAGTGAGTTGAAAATTCAACTCCAAGAATTATTAGATAAGGATTTTATCCACCTTATTACTTCACCTTGTGGAGCACCGACTCTTTTTTCCAAAAAGAATGATGGTACGTTGCGACTTTGTATAGATTATTGGAAGTTAAACTAGGTAACTGTTAAGAACAAGTACCCAATTCCTCATATAGAAGATTTGTTTAATCAGTTGAAGGGGTCTTGTTACTTCTCTAAGATAGACCTGAGATCGGGTTATCACCAGTTGAGAGTAAGGGAGAAGGATATTCCGAAGACGGCATTCCGTACACGGTATAGCCATTACGAGTTCCTAGTGATGCCCTTTAAGCTAACTAATGCACCAGTTGTGTTTATGGATTTGATGAACCAGATTTTCCATGAGTTCCTAGACCGTTTTGTGGTCATCTTTGTGGACGACATCTTAATTTACTCACCCTCTAAGGAGGAGCACGAGGAACACTTGCGAGTAGTACTTGAGTTACTTAGAGCTCACAAACTGTATGCTAAGTTTGGGAAGTGTGAATTCTGGCTGAGAGAAGTTAAGTTCTTAGGCCATGTAGTATCCGCGGAAGGGGTGACTATAGATTCATCCGAGATAGATGCAGTGCAAGATTGCGAATCACCTAAGAATGCTTTCGAGATCCGTAGTTTCTTGGGGTTGGTTGGGTATTACCGTAGATTTGTGAAGGATTTCCTTATGTTAGCCTCACCATTAACTAGACTGATGAGGGAAGGGATCAAGTTTGTGTGGGATGAGACTTGTGAGAATTCTTTTCAAGAGCTTAAGGTTAGACTTACCACTGCTCCGATTTTAATTATTCCGGAGAGGGGTTTAGGTTACTCAGTATATTGTGATGCCTCACGGAAAGGTTTGGGTTGTGTTTTGATGCAAGAGGGAAAGCAAGTAGCCTATGGTTCGCGGTAATTAAAAACCCATGAGAAGAACTACCCTACTCATGACCTAGAGTTAACAACGGTGATTTTTCCCTTAAAGATTTGGAGGCATTATCTGTATGGAGAGAAGTTTGAGGTGTTTTCTGATTACAAGAGTTTGAAATATCTGTTTACACAGAAAGACTTAAATTTGAGGCAAAGAAGGTGGATGGAGTTTATAGAAGATTATGACTTTGAGTTACATTATCATCTGGGGAAAGCCAATGTTGTGGCCGATGCTTTGAGTAAGAAATCTATTAGTAGTGTAGCTTATATTGCCATCCAGAAATGGGAGATGTTGGGTACTATTGGGAAGTTTGCCTTGCATCTTGGCAAACCTGTTGAATCTGCAGCATTATTTTCGGTAGTTGCACGACCTACACTTGTGAATCGAGTGATAGAAATGTGACCTTAAGGTAAAATCCCTCTGGGAGAAGATATTCAATGGGAAGGTAGAAAGATGCTTGAACGTGTACTTCGACTAGAGTGGCAGATTCCTTGACCTTCTCTTCGTGTCGGAGTCTTGCCAAGAGGAGGTACTCCGAGGGTTTCACCATTCACGCCTTGCGGTGTATCTGGGAGGCACAAAGATGTATCACTACCTTAGTCGCCAGTTTTAGTGGAGGGAAATGAAGAAGGATGTGGCCGTGTTTGTTTTAAGGTGCCTTACTTGTCAACAAGTGAAGAACAAGCATTAGAGGCCGGTGGGTTTGTTGCAACCCTTGCTTATAGCCGAGTGGAAGTGGGAACACGTCACGATGGATTTTGTTATGGGCCTTCCGAGGACTCAACGGAGTAGTGATGCCATTTGGGTGTTAGTTAACCGGTTGACTAAGTTAGCGCACTTTATACCTATGCGCATGACTCGGTAGATCATCTTGTCGATCTTTACATTAGGGACATAGTGTCATGACGCAAACCCGCCCCTAAGTGTTAGTATCGTAACCGACCAATAATCCGTAATTACCAAAGGCCTCTTCAACAGTAAAAATAGTTAAACAATAAAAAGGGGCCGGTGGAAGCCTGTACAAATTAAGTCATGATATCCAAAGAGCTGTGAGGACATAAATGAACAAACAACCTCCAAATATATATGCCAATGCATATAAAAGTTCGAGTCTATGTCCATCGTATACATAAAAGTTTAAGTCCGAAACATCCAGGACATGATAGGAAGTAAACCCCAAAGTCAAAAATAAAGCATAAACAATTGCTTAGACATTAAACATCTCTTCAAAAATGGTGGAAAAAGATCACCCAAAAAGCCTTAACATTAACGGGTCGAAGTCTTGTAATGAGACGCAACGGGTTGGCTTGACAAAACAAATTCGGTCAGCGCCGCTAGCTCCGCTTAGGTGCCTAGTCACCTACATACATATATAAACAGTGAGCTAAAGCCCAGTGAATAACATATGCGTAAAGGGGTTAAGAATGAATATCCTTTCAGTGTTTAAAATAGTCAATTGTATCAGTAAATCATTTAATTGATCAATATCTCATATTTCGTATCATATCTATCACACAAGAATCATAGCAGTTATATGTGGTACATCCAATAGCTAAACAGTACAGTAGGTCTTAAAAGACCGAACAATCAATTGATGGCCATCAAACAGTAAATAGTAGTTCAAAAAATTGGAACTGACAAAGATCTCTCTAACAGTAGCAGTAACAATAACAATAACAGTAACAGCAGCAGTAACAGTAACAATCAGTCGTTATGGATGCCACGAGTACAGTTCATAAAATAGAACAAACATTTATTTGGTAAACAATGTCATTTTAGAAAACAGTATAGTCAATCGTTCAGAAAATAATTATAATTGAACATAGCTTTACAACATTGTTACTCACAGTGGGCTCCTCGATACGCGAACGATAAGGCACTAAGCTATGGCGTCCGACCTAACAAACAAATTCAAGCACAACAGTTCAATTATATCCATGTCGGATTTAATCACTTCTATTTCTATTTCTATTCGCTTCGTTATTATTCCGTCAATTTCTATCCATTGCTCACTCAGTCGGTTCTAACTCCATTCATGCATTCTAATGCACTCGTGAGATGCAAATGATTATAAAAACATTTAAGAACTATGCAAATGGAGGCTTAGAAAAGGAAAGAGTGAAGCGAAGAACAAACTGGAACTACCCTGTTGGCCGCACGAGAGGCGGAAAACAGTGTGCACCCTTGGCCCAATAAAGGTGGGCCGCTCATGCGGGGGCCCAATCCGCTCGAGTGGTCTAGGCTGAAGTGGTGTTCGAAATCTGCTCTATTGGGCAGTGCAATTCTTGTACAGAGACAACATTATTTTCATGCAATACACAACCAAAACCTCTGGTAATCATGTTAAAATTGAACTTTAAACATTGATTACATACCATGGCATGAAAGAAACTCAATCATTCACCCATTGAAATAATTCAAGGTTTTGAAAAAAAAATATGAAATCTTGAACTTCAAAGTTAGAAAATCAAAATCTTGAGTTTCAAGACTCAATTCCCATGGAATTTATCTTCAAGTTAAAACTTTCATGCAAGACAACAATGCATGCTCAAGGATTTCATATTAACAACACCATGCAAGTAGAATTTAAGAATTAATTCACTCATCATTTACATATAGAGCCATGCATGTAGTTAACTCTAAACACACGAACTAGCTTTCAATTAAACTTATATTTTTCTTGATTAATCTTGAAGTCCATAAGTTTTGAACATAAATCTACAAGAACATGAGGTTAAAGAGGGGAATTCTTACCTAATATGAGTGAATTGTGAAAAGTAGAGGGAAATTTCAATGGCTTCTTTAATTTCTTCTTCACTATCTCTTTTTTCTTTTCTTCCTACAGCAGTTTGTTGATGTCTCAAGTCTCACTTCCTCTTCTCTTTGTACATGTAAGTCTATCCAAGTGCAAGGAGGCCACCACTACACTTCTCTTCTATGCTCAATTGGTAAGTGTAATGCATTAAACTTAAATTAATCAGATTAAATATCTTTAAATCAATTTGACTAAAATTAACTTAATCTCATCATCTTATAATATTTAATTGTACTAAATTAAATTATGCCAAGGTGAATAAGGCCCTAATTCCTACCCATTTTTCTTAATTCTACTTTATTAAAATTAGCGAATCAGACAAGTTAAATTCATTCCTTTACATATCTGTTCACAATAACACTATCATATTAATCAATGCAAGTATATATCATATGGCACATAACATAATCACATAATTAACAATAAGCAAATAATTAACTTAATTAATTGCTTAATTAAAGAGGTAATTGTCACACATAGTGAGATTATACGGGGTCTCTGTGACGATTATTTCGGATAGAGATCTGCATTTCACGGCTCGGTTGTGACAAAGCCTACAGAGTGCGTTGGGCACGAGATTGACCTTTAGCATTGTGTATCATCCTTAGACTGACGGGCAGCCAGAGCGTACCATTCAGCTTTTAAAGGATATGCTTCGGGGTTGTGTCCTTGACTTTAAGGGTTCGTAGGAGAGACACTTGCCCTTAGTAGAGTTTGCCTATAATAACAATTTCCAATTGAGTACTGGCATGACACCATTTGAGGCCTTATATGGTTGACCAAGTAGATCCCTTGTGTATTGGGTCGAGGTGGGTGATGCACCTATGTTGGGTCCAGAATTAGTCCGAGAGACGACAGAGAAAGTTGCACTTATCTGTAAGAGGTTGGTTACGGTTCAGTGTCGTCAGAAAAGTTATGCCGACCGTAGGAGGAGACCTTTGTCTTTTGAGGTGGGAGACCATGTATTCTTGAAAATATCACCTAGGAGAGGTTTGATGGGATTTTGAAAGAGCGGGTAGTTATCCCCTCGATTCATTGGGCCTTTTGAGATCCTTGAGCGGATTGGAGAGATAGCTTATCATTTGGCCTTGCTGTCACGGCTTTTCGGTGTTCATGATGTGTTTTATATTAGCATGTTTCGGAAGTGTGAGTCGGATCTATTGCACGTGTTGGATTGGACCGACTTAAAGGTAGATGATTATGCCTTGTATGAGGAGAGACCGGTGAGAGTTTTGGATACCCGGAACCAAGTCTTGTAAGGTAAGACAATTCCCTTGGTTAAAGTATTGTGGAAACATCACGGGTTTGAGGAAGCAACTTGGGAACGTGAGTTGGAAGTTCGTGAGAAATATCGGGACTTATTTGTTGATGTTCGAGCATGTATTGGAATTTTGATTATGTTAATGAAATATGAAAGCATTGTATATGTTTTGAGAATATAGAAACATTGTATATGTTGGATATGTTTTGTAAACATGGGTTTAATATAAAACATTGTATATGTTTTTGGAAAATGTGAACTATACTTTCAATATTAAAACTTGTGTATCGAGTTGATGGGATTGAATGACTGGTGGATAGGTTATGGTATTGAAATTGATTTACAATCATTATGGTAATTGGTTAAAACTAGGCTTTTGAAACTTAATTTGTAATTTTGGGGACGAAATTCCTTAAAGGGGGACGTTATAGCAATTCTGGTTTAGACCTAACCCATTTTGTATCATGGACTCGGGTTTCATAGTTTCGTATTGTTGCTTATGTCTTGCTCTCCTTATACATCCTTAGATTTGGTTATTGGATTGCAGTGGTTGTGTTTGGAATAGGTTGGTTGCTTGGTTTTCAAACCTTTTGTTACCCAGAATTTTGCTCATCCGCTTGAGCGGCACTTCTTGCGCTCGAGCGGGTTTTGTGAACTCTCAGTACTTTTATAGGTCCACAAAACTACTGGGAGAGTGTATTATATGCTTGAGTGGCATTTTTTATGCTTGAGTGGGTGGACGCTCAAGCGGTCTTTCTTGAGCTCGAGCGTTGGTTTGTCATCTGTAAAACTACTAGATGTGTGTATTTTGTGCTCGAGCATCACTTCTTGCACTCGAGCGGAACAACTTATTGTGTTTGACGCTCGAACGTCACTTATTGCGCTCAAGCGGATTGTGCGTATATCAATTCGTAGTAACACCTTTTTACATTATTTTTTCGTATCTTTTTGTCCCAAAACCCTAGATCGATACCTTCTCTCTACATTTTACCTAGATCCATTGGTGTCTCTACCCTGGTGTCTCTACCCTAGTGTCTTTAGGAAAAAGGTAGAGCATCTCAAGAGTTTCATTTTAATCCTAACAAAAGTGGATTTCGACGTCTTTGAAATTTTCTCCTTGTTTTACTTGTCCTCTAACTTTGAGGTATGAACTTTCTACGCTTCCTATGATTTTTAGCTTAATTATTTGTTGATTGTGTAAATAATGTTGGGATTTGGAAGATTTTAGACAAACCTAGGGTTTTTGTTTAAAATCAAAAGAGGAATTTTCAAATGAAGGTATTAAAAATGATTGTGGGTGTAGATATGAAGATTTGTTGTGTCAAATTTGTTGATTTTGACACATGGATTGGATTTGAAAGAAAATTGAGTTTTGCCCTAAAATGTTTCAAATAATTATTTTGTATAAATAACGAAATTGGTATGGGGAATGTGAAATTGGATAGATATTTATACAAGTGGTGGAATTAGATACTTGTTATCTCTCACCTATGGAAATTTGGATAGTTTATCTATTTTAGAGATTGTATATCTGTTTTGGGCTATCGGTGAAGGGTAGTTATGATTGTTGTAGAAATTGTAAGAGGATTAGGTGAATTGAAACTAATCTCTTATTGATTGTCATTGAATATAACTGTGTTTTAATATATTGTATATGTATGATGCTTGAGAAGAGAAAGAGGATGTATTCCATGTTTGAGAGAAGAAAGGGGATGGACTCCATTGAATTAAGTTGGCCAGCTTATCTAGGATGAAAGTCACAAAAACCGCGTGTATACATTGGTGCCGATTCCCTCAGACGAAATTTTCGTAAAATGACAAATTGAAATGTTTGTGTAATGATTGTACTGGTTAGAGAACCACTGAGTTGTAGCTTCAGTTGGGTTGTCTGGATAACAATGGACTTGACTCATGGATTTAAGTGAAATGAATTGTCATGAAATGAATTAAGATAAAATGACTTCAGATATGAAACTTGGCATATTATGATCTTGTAACAATACGAATGATTTTATCATGGGCACTATATATGCATACCATACTTATATCTTTGTTAAGATTCATATATTGTGTTAGATTATTTCTACTAAGCCGCTCACCCTGCTTGGGAAAAATCATTTTCAGGTGCTGGTGATATGCCTCCGCTAAGGACTTAGCTTGGGAGGATTGTGGCGCTAAAGGCTCAATTTTCTGTTTATTTTGTTTATTGTTTTTAAGACTAGTGCTTTATTTGTATTGAGCTTGTGAATCATTTTGTTGTAACCAATCACGGTTTTGGAAAGATGTAAGCCATTAGGGCATATGAATATCTGTTTAGCTTCCATTTCTTATTATTTCTTGTAACACATGCTGTAGATTCAGGATGAACGATTTATGAATGTGTATCGCATGTGTTACCTTTTGTAGATTACCCTAATTAATGAAAGCTTTTATTTTATTTATATCACATTGTACTAGTGGTTGGAGTTGGTTTATTCTAATTATTTTGCGGGCGTTACAATGATGTGTACTGAGAATAATGATGGTGTGTACATAGAATTATCCATAAAAGTAGGTTTCTTTAATTGTAAAATTACACATTTGGACAATCCGCACTATAAAGGCTTTGAATTTTTCTTTATTCTGGAACAAATCCCACATTACGAACAAAAATGTGACACTCCAATAACATAACACTCCAATGTAACACACTAAAACAATTCTTAATGTATTTAACACTAAAAAAAAACTCCTTAATATACTTTTCTCAAACTTAACATTTTAATGTAATACATCAAAAAACTCCTTAGTGTATTTTTTCCCACACGTAACATTTCAATCAATGTAATCCCATACGTAATACTCCAATGTAACATATTTTAATGTAACACAATAAAAAACTTCTAGTGTATTTTTTTCAAACGTAATATTCACAGTTTGAAATTATACATTTATCCAAAGTTATTAAGAAGTTTTGGTACTTCTTTTAGAATGGTTTGAAGAATCCCACATCATTTGTGAATGGTTTGAAGAATATTACATTTTTTTTTGGGGAGTGTTACGTTTAAAAAAAGTACACTAAGAATTTTTGTGTGTGTTACATTCGAGTATTACACTAATAAGTTTTTTTTGAAGTGTTACGTTTGAAAAAAGCATACTAAGGCCTCGTTTGGCAAGTGGCTGTTTTAGCCTAAAAGCAAAAAAGTTACTAAGAAAATCAAAAAGTTAACAACTTATACCAAAAAGTTAAAAATTCTCTTTTCTCTCTATTTTTTGCACATCTTTTCGTAAAATGTCAAAAAGTTATCCCAAATATACTAATTTTTTTTACCTCATATTTTAGCCAAAAATTCAAAAAATTACTAAAATATCATATTCCCAAACGAGGCCTAAGAATTTTTTCTGGTGTGTTACGTTTGAGTGTTACATTAGATTGTTATATTTTGCTATTATACATTTGTCCAAAACTTACTAAGAAGCATTTGTACTCCTTTTGAAAGGTTTGAAAAAGCCTACATCCTTTTGGAATGTTTAAAAAATCTCATATTTCAAGTTATTTGTCTATTCCTTTTGAAATATTTTTCAAATAAAAAAGATTTTTATATAAAAATTTATCCAAAATTTAATTTCCATAGATTATGCACCTTACTTTTTTAGTACAAAAGAAAAAAAGAGAAAGAAACATAACAAAAATAAAGATATAAAAAAAGAGAAAGAAACATAACAAAAATAAAGATATAACTGTAAATTTAATTTTTAAATAATATATTGAATATATATTTTCAAAATCAATGAGACTAATTAATTTATAAAAAAAAATAGGATTAAATTGATCACTTTTCCTTAATATGAGATTTATAGATAGATTTTTCTATAAAAAAAGGTTAGAGAAAAAATGTTTTTTATCAAAAATACTAAGTAGTTTAAAATTTTATAACTCAAATGATTCAAATCACTCAAAATAACATTATTTTAAATGTAAATAAATATAAAATGACATCATTTTAACAAATTTAAACCATTTAAATCATAAAATTTTGAGCTACTAAGGCCTAGTTTGGGAAGACTAAATAAGTGCACTTTTTGACTTTTTTTGTATTATGTGTAGAAAAAGTAGAGAGGAGATGTTGATTGATGTGACCCAAAAAAGATAAAAAGATGAAATAAGTGCACTTTTTTGACAGTAGCCAAACTTGGCCTAAATGTTTTTCTTTTTATTTATAAATTTTTAAGCAGCCATAAAAACGAAAGGACCAAAAAACCTTATAAACCCTAACCGAAGTTGGAGCCTGACTAGCGTGTGAAACGCAGGAACCATTTCTCTTTTCTGAAATGGCCGGACCGTTGCTTCGCTCTCTCTGGTCTACCACCAGAAAATCTCTATCTTCTTCCTCCTCCTCCCTCAAACCACTGGACGCTTACGCTCGCGGCACTGGCCTCGCTCGCGCCTTCTCCACCGCCGTGCCAGCCACCGCCGATGCCGCCGCTCCGAGCAGTGCGCTGGATCCCGGCCGGCTTCGGAACGTGGCGGTGATCGCCCACGTCGACCACGGCAAGACCACCCTCATGGACCGCCTCCTCCGCCAGTGCGGCGCCGATATCCCCCACGAGCGCGCCCTTGACTCTATCAGCCTTGAGCGTGAGCGTGGTATCACTATCGCTTCCAAGGTTCGGAACTTTCGTTGCTTAAACCTTAAATGCATCTGTTTGGTTGCTGAGAAAATGGAGGAGAAAATAAAATACAAATGAGTATCTGTTGTATGATTTCTGTTGCTTCAATTTTCTAGCAACCAAACAGAGCGTAAAGAAAATCTGAATCTTTTGGTAATTGGTTATCTGTTCTGTTTTTTCACGTGTTGCTGTGCTAGTTTTAGGGGTTGGTTTTGTTTCATTCTTGCGGAATTTAAGCTCTGTTGGTTGATGTGATTTTTTTTTGAATAAGATGTGACTGCCAATAATTTCAATTTGGAACTTTTCCTTGCATGAAACCTGAAAAGCTAAAACCTTTGCAGCTCAACTCACTATGATATCTGAATTTTATTTATTTATTTATTTTTATGACATTTTGAAATCAAAGCAAATCTATAGATTTACATTTTTTTAATTGAAATATAAGATTGGTCATTCTTTCAAACATACTTAATTAACATTGGGCAAATTACACAAAAACCTCGGGTTGTAGACAAATACAGGGATGACACCCCAAACTTTTTGAAATTACAGGAACATCCATTGCCAGTGACATCTCTAAATGAACATGCTGATTTTCCTATCCTTCATATATTATATGCATTCTAATATGCAACTACATCATTTGCTGATCACCACTAGTGTCAAGCACATGCGATGCACGAGCGGAACATAAGTAGAGACATAGAAAATAAAAGCCATCATAAAGGATATAGATCAAAATAAAGATTGATGAGACTATAGCCATATATATACCAATGATATATGAATATTATATTAGGTAAAGTTAACCTTTCCAAACTTAATAAAAGATACATATTAAGTAAATTAGTGTCATAATGGAAATCTTAGTTTCAGACTATGTTACATGGACTCGGGTATGGGTGTCGGGTGCGGGTATGTATCTAGAGGTCGGACTCATCAAATCATAAATTTAAGGATACGCGGACTCGGCAAAAAAATGTCATATTTTTATATTTTTAATCTAATATGTGAGATAAAATGGTATTATATTTAACTTATAGTGTCAAAATGACATTTATAGCAATTATACAACAATATGTACATATAATAATAGTGTTATATACAATTATATAAGAAGTATCCGTTGAAAAGTATCCGACACATATCTCATACCTTTGTCCGAGTGTCGGGTGTCCGACACGGGTATTTGATTTATTTTGAAGAGTCCATGTAACATAGGTTTCAGAAACCTCATAATGGGGGTGTCAAATTTGTGATTCAGAGCTATAATCTAGTTAGAATCACGTTGTCTACTGGGATGGAGCCTTTTGAACGTATGAATTCCAAAGAAACAGAAGAAAACTAACAAGAGAAAATTTGCCGCAACCCTAATATTTTAGGAAAACGTCAAATCTTATAAAAAAAAAAATTTGGGTGCAAATGATACCAATCTTTAATATTTATTCATATTTTAACATATATATTACAACTAATAAAAATATATTGGCATATGAAATATATAAGTGAAATGGGAACTTACTGGACTGTTATGATGTTATGATCCCACGTCAAAGCACAAAATGTTTGTTCTTGTGAGTATAAGCTTCTTGGGCACCCTCCCTTTGTAAGTCGGTTTCAAGGGTGAGTTCTACCAAAGAGGTTTGTATCATTTGGTATCAAAGATTGGATGCATCTATGCAAGTATGAGATCAGATGGTTCTGGTTTGTAAAGCCACATAGGGGGCAACCTATAGGCTGAATTATGATATCAAGGTGCTGAATACTGATAGGTGAGTGCAGCCGCCGGAAGGGAAAGAGCTACTATTGGGTCAATTTCAATAGAGTGGGTCTCCGTGGATGTTGGCTGTAGAGCGCGATGGTATGTTACAATCCTACATTGAAACATAAGACTTGACATTGTGAATACCTTTGCAAACCGGTTTTCAAGGGTGATTCCTACCAGAGGGGTTTGTATCATGACCCACAAGGCGAATGTACACCAACTTTTTAATTTTATTTGTTTTGTTTTTATTTGTTTATTATTTTGTTAACCTCAAAAGGATATAATAACTCATTTGATAAAATAATAATTTATTATATTCTTGCTATGCACTGTTCAATACGGTTTATGTATTGCAACATATTGCTCCAAATTGACATATAATGATATAAACAATGACTTAGAAAATATGAAGAAGAACAACTCCGAAAAATATGAGGAAGAAGGAATATATTTCTGTTATATTCAAAACTTCTTATCTTACAAGACCAAATGACACTCCTTATATAGGAGATATTACAAACATCATCATAACCCATTATATGCCACTTACATATTATATATTACCACTATCTACCACTATCATATTATATACATGCCACTATCTACCACCAACACCACTATCATATTCTATACATGCCACTATCTACCACCAACACCACTATCATATTCTATACATACCACTATCTACCACCAACACCACTATCATATTCTATACATGCCACTATCTACCACCAACACCACTATCATATTATATACATGAACACAATTTCCAGCACTCCCCCTCAAGCTGGTTTGAAGATATCTTCCATAGCCAGCTTGCTAGTCAGCTTATCAAATTGCTTCTTGTGTAGTCCCTTCGTTAGCACATCAGCTAATTGTTCACCTGTTGGAAGGTAGGTCATACAGATTATGCCAGCATTGATTTTCTCCTTGATGAAATGTTTATCCACTTCTATATGTTTTGTGCGATCATATAGAACTGGATTATGAGCTATAGATATAGCTGCTTTGTTGTCACAATGGACCTTCATAGGTGTCGGGTGAGAAAGCTTTAATTCTTCAAGAATTCTTTTAATCCAACATTACTTCACAGATTCCATGGGCAACAGCTCTGAACTCTGCTTCTGCACTACTTCTAGCTACCACATTCTGTTTTTTACTCCGCCATGTAACTAGGTTCCCACCTACAAAGGAGCAGTATCCGGATGTTGATCTCCTGTCTGTAACACTTCCTGCCCAGTCTGCATCTGTGTATACTTCAACTTGAAGATGTCCATGTTTCTTGAACAGTAAGCCTCTCCCTGGAGTTCCTTTCAAATATCTTAAGATCTTATAAACGGCCTCAAAGTGCTCTGCCCCTGGTGAGTGCATGAACTGACTTACCATGCTGACTGCAAAGGCAATATCAGGCCGCGTATGAGACAAGTAAATCAATTTCCCTACAAGTCGCTGATATTGTTCTCTCTCTTTGACTTCTTCAGCCTTAGCAGCTTGTAACTTCAAGTTAGGCTCGATCGGAGTCTCCGCCATCTTACAACCAAGCATACCTGTTTCTCCAAGGAGATCAAGAACATATTTTCTCTGATTAACGAATATACCTTCCTTGGATCTTGCAAATTCCATTCCAAGGAAATACTTGAGGGCTCCCAGATCCTTAATGTGAAATTCTTTTGCGAGTTTCTCTTTGAGGGCTGCTAACTCTGCTTCATCATTACCAGTTAAAATGATGTCATCAACATAAACAATCAAAATTGCAATTTTATTGTTTTTTGAATGTTTATAAAATATTGTGTGATCTGCTTGACTCTGCGAGAAGCCACAACTGATAACTGCCTTCCCAAAGCGTTCAAACCACGCTCTTGGTGATTGTTTGAGTCCGTATAATGACTTGTTCAATCTGCATACTCTGTCACTTCCAAGTCTCTGCTCAAATCCCGGCGGTAGGCTCATGAACACCTCCTCTTCAAGATCACCATTGAGAAATGCATTTTTAATGTCAAGTTGATGTAGAGGCCAATCTAAATTTACTGCAAGAGATAACAGTACTCTGATGGAATTTATTTTAGCAACAGGAGCAAACGTCTCCTGATAGTCGATCCCATAAGTTTGAGTGAAGCCTTTAGCCACCAGTCTCGCCTTGTATCTCTCAACGCTTCCATCTGCGTTACATTTTATCGTAAACACCCATTTACACCCAACTGTTTTCTTGTCTTTGGGTAGATCAACTATCTCCCAAGTACCACTTCTCCTTAAAGCATTCATCTCCTCCATGACTGCTAATTTCCAATTCGGATCATCCAATGCTTCCTGTATATTCCTTGGAACAAACAAGTGTGAAATCCTAGATGTGAAAGCTCTATGGTTTTTAGACAGTCTTTGATAGGAGAGGTAATTTGCAATAGGATGTTTAATGCAATTTCGGACACCTTTCCTAATTGCTATAGGTACATCAAGGTCGGAAATAGAAGGAATAGGATTACCTAAAATTTCGATGCCAGAACTCGGGTGGACATTCGGGTCATTAGGATGGACATTCGGGTCATTATTCCTCAGATGAAATCGCTTCCTAGTATAAACCTGAAGCTCAGGATTTAGATCATTTTGTAGTACTTCTCCCCCTAAACAAGAATCTTCTTGACTAGGCACCATAGAACTTGGTTCTCTTAAGTGATCATTATCAGACAGATGTGGTTTTTGTGTAGGATAAATGACATTGGGGAGCGGGATAGAAATATCCCAAAAACGGTCTTCTACTCCACTTGTCTCCCCCTGAAGAGAAGTGTTGGGGAAATAGGATTTTGTTTCCACAAATGACACATCCATACTCACATGAAATTTCTTGTTTTGAGGATCGAAGCACTTATACCCCTTTTTGTTTGAGGAATAACCCAAAAAAACACATTTTATAGCACGGGGGTCAAGTTTTGAACGAAATTGACTGGGAACATGAACATAGGCAGTACATCCAAAAACTTTGGCTGGTAAATCAGAAAACAACCTCGTGTCAGGAAAAAAAGTTTTGAGACAATCAAAAGGTGTTTTGTATGTTAACACCTTTGTAGGCATCCTGTTTATCAAATAAGAGGCTGTTAAAATTGCTTCACCCCATAAATATTTAGGAACATGCATGTAAAACATTATAGCACGTGCTACTTCAAGTAGATGTTTATTTTTTCGTTCTGCAATGCCATTTTGTTGAGGGGTATCCCGACATGTAGATTGATGAAAAATCCCATTTTTTTTCAAAAACTCACCCAACTGCTCATTGAAATATTCTGTTCCATTATCAGAATGTAAAATACCAATTTTGGTTTGAAATTGGTTTTCAATCATATTGTAAAAATTTGTGAATAAATTTTTCACGTCAGATTTTTTATTCATCAAATAAATCCAACATAAGCGGGTATGGTCATCAATAAATGTAACAAACCATCTTTTACCAAAAAGAGTAGTGATTTTAGAAGGGCCCCAAACATCACTATGAATCAAATAAAAAGGTTTTGAAGCCTGGTAAGGTTTTGGCAAATAAGTAGAGCGATGAAATTTTGTAAAAATGCAACTTTCACAATGAAAAGAAGAACAATCAATCCCTTTAAATAATTCTGGAAATAAATGTTTCAGATAAAGAAAACTAGGATGTCCTAGCCTATAGTGTCATAGCATTATTTTTTCTTGAACAGAGATTGAACTAGTACTATTAAAGCTCTGAGCTTTTTTATTACTAACAGGTACTTCATCAAAGTAGTAAAGACCTTCAAGCATCCTAGCACGCCCAATCATCATCCCCGAGTTCTGGTCCTGAAATTCACAATGGGATTCAAAAAATGTAACACGACAATTAGAATCCTTAGATAGTTTACTGACAGACAAAAGATTATAGGCTAAGTTGGGGACGTGAAGAACAGCATTGAGATTAATTTTCTCAGTTAGTTTAATAAATCATTTTCCTGCAATAGGTGAAAAACTACCATCGGCTATTCTGATTTTGTCATGACCAGAACAAGGGAAATAGGTACTAAATAAATGGGAAAAACTAGTCATGTGATCGGAGGCACCGGAATCTATGATCCACGGAGAGAAGTTTAGGCAAGAAAAGGCTTTAGGATTTCTACCTGTTTGTGCCAACAAAACACTAGGAGTACCGGTTGAGGAGTTGGATTTTATCAGCTTTAAGAGTTGATCAATCTGCTCTTTGTTGAAGGGACCTGAATCGGCTTCATTAGCGGTAGGAAAGCCACGATTCTTCTCTCCTTGTTTGCTGCTTTTCCAGTTGACAGGTTTGCCATGGATCTTCCAACACGTTTCGCGTGTATGGCGAGGCTTGTTGCAAAAATCACACCAGACCCGTGGCTTATCATCAAACCTGCGCTGGTAATTTGCAGCCTTGTTGGCCGCAGCATCGCTAATTAAAGCAGAAATTTCAATTGATTCACCATTACCTTTTTTCTTAAGCATGACGCTCCTTCGGCTCTCTTCCCTTCTGACTTCGGCAAATACTTCGCCAATGGATGGGAGAGGAGGTCTGCCAATAATTCTTCCTCGCACTTCATCGAACTCAATGTTGAGGCCGGCAAGAAACTTGTAAATACGGCTGTCTTCCACAGTTTTCTTGTGGTGGTTGTAGTCGTCAACCGATTTCCATTCGTATGTGTTGAAGATGTCAAGATCCTGCCACAACCTTTTCAACGAATTGAAATATTTGGTGACGGAATCATCTCCTTGACGAATCTCTCCCAACTTCAAAGTTAATTCGAAAACTTGAGATTGATTTCCTAGGTCAGAATACATCTGACTAACATTATCCCACAATTCTTGTGCAGTAGTATAGCACATGTAATTAGAGCTTATATCCTCCTCCATGGAATTGACCAACCATGTCATAACCATGGAGTTTTCAGCGTCCCAACTGTCGAACAGCGGATCATTAACAGCAGGAGCCTTCTTGTCACCAGTGATGTAACCGATCTTTCCTTGCCCACGGATATACATCCGGACAGATTGTGACCAGCGGAGAAAATTATCACCATTTAGGCGGATGGTGGTGATTTGGACAGAGTGAGAGCTGCCAGGGGTTGAAGTGGTTTCGGACGTGACTTCCGACATGGCTATGACGGTTTTAGGGCTGCTGTGTTTTTTGTTGCATGTAAAATAAATTGATAGAGAGAGAATAAATTATATGTATTATTGATTGATATTTAATGTTATATTTATTACAATGATTCATGATTCCTATATATAGAAGAGGGTGAGTGTGTAGTAGGTAAGGAGTAGGTGAAGTGGAGGTGGTAGTGGTGTAGTGGGTTAGGTTTAGTGGAGTAGGTGAGGTGGTAGTGGTGTAGTGGGTTAGGTTTAGTGGAGTAGGTTTAAGTGGGTGAAGTAGGTGATAGGTTTTAACAGCCCCCCGCAAACTCAAGGGGGATAGGAACTAGCCAACTTGAGTTTGGAGAGAGTAACAAAACAAGAAAATAGACGAATACATAAAAGAAAAGAGGATAGGAGACACTGTATGGTCGTGTCAGACCGATGGTGAAGACACTGTATGGTGGTGTCATAACGTTGTAGAGGACACTGGATGGTTGTGTCAGACCGATGTAGAAGACAGTTTATGGGGTCATGTCGGACCGTTGTAGCAGACAATGTTGTGATAGTTGTTGTGACAGTTTACGGAGTCTTGCTGGACCCTTGAAGGAGCTAACCGGAATCAATGTCGGGACAGTTTACAGAGTCTTGTCGGACTCTTGAAGGAGCTAACCGGAATCAATGTCGGGACAGTTTACAGAGTCTTGTCGGACCCTTAAAAAATACACTGTATGATGGTGTATATAGGCTGCCCAAATATATATATATATGGATATATATAGTGAGCCCTCAAAAGTCGCGCCCTCAAAAGGCGCGCCCACTTCATCAAAAGGCGTGCCTGACAGAAAGCGTCGAGCCATTAAAAGGTGAGCCGGAGACGCGGCGAGGCACGTGAGCGACAGAGTGGCGTGTCGGCCTCGGCTATTTAACCAAGGTTGAGGCGGAGGCTGTGCAAACCAGTCTGAAACCGCCGAAAATCCTTTGAAAAAACTCTTCCATTTCTGAGAAAGAGATTCTGGAACACTCTGTTGCCATTCTGTAACCAATCTTTCTCTGAAACACTCAGCAACCCATAACATGGCCTCGTCTTCCCGTTCAGCTACCCAGAATATGGCCTCTTCGTCCCGTGGTCTGCTCACTCTTTTTCCCGACCTTAACGAGTCAACAAGAGAGATAACTGGTGCGGTGGCCAGTGAACCTCAACCAAGCGCCTCTGGTTTTGCTCCGTTGAACTTTCCGATGCGGTCGGTGGAGCAAAAAATGGCGGTGCAAACTGATATTGAAGCCAATCAGTATACTTTGAAGTCATGTGTGGAGACCATGACGGCGGTCACAAACCTGTCGCACCGGCTGCAGAGTAGGACAAATGAGGTGCAGCAGTTAAACGCCCAACTGGCTCTGCTCCAAGGCATGTATAAGGATGCGCGAGCAGAGATAAGTGTGCTAAAGGCGGAAAATAAGGAGCTGAAGCGGAAGGCCACCGTTATGTTTCGATTTGGAGGTCCGCCATATGCTGCAGTGGAGGAGTATGGGGGAGTGAACGTGCTCGGTGGACAAGGAAACACGGAGGCAACACCATCAAAGGCCGGCCAGGACGGAGGCAAGAAGAAGAGACCGGCGGAATAGGCGAAGAAGTGATGTCGGTGGGTGACCGTCTGCAGAAAAGAAAACAAAGCTTGTGGTGTTATGTTTGGGTTTGTTGTTGTTGTTGTTGTTGTTTTTTTTTTTTTTTTTTTTTTTTTTTTTTTTTTGGTGTAAAATTGTGATCGGGGTGGATCCCTGAGAGGAATAAAATATGGGTTGTTGTGCAAATTTGTAAATTTTTTTTTTTTGTTTTTTTTTGATTTTTTTTTTGAAAAGAAGGGAATCGAAAAAATAAATAAATAAATAAATAAATAAATAAGAGGATGGTGATGAAATGATGAGCATGGGGATGATGAATATATAATGATGAATAAAAATAATAAAGGTGGGAGTGGGGAACAGACTGTTAATGGGTTCTGAAACGGTGGGATGAAAAAGAAAAAAAAAAAAAAATAATAATAATAATAAAAAGAATGGGTCAAATTGTGAGTGTGTGGAGAATTATTATTTTAGAGGATGGTAGAACCAGCACATGGTTTTGGTTTTTATGATTCATTATTTTAATATATATATATATATATATATATTAAAATAAAAGAAAAGTGGGAAATAACGTGGGTGTTGTGTGTGTGTGGCCCTTTCCCTCTGCTGCTGCAGTGTGTTGATATGTTTTTATTTTATGTTATGAGGGTGTCCTTGAGTGGAGAGAGACAGTAGGAGCAGGGAGGTAGAGAAGCATGAAATCTGCAATAATGGCCATCACCACATCCGCAAAAACAAATTCCAGCTCCTTAAAAAAATTTTCTTTTCGCTTTTGATACTCTGCAGCAGTCTTGGTGAAGAGCCCAACATCACACTCCATGAATACTTTGAACAAGAACAGATCATCAGCCAACAACCGTTCCTTGAAGCCGCCAAACCGCAAAAACGGTGATTTCTCGAGTTCAAAGTTCTTGAGAACAATGGATCCAGGTATTCTACCGGACTCAATCGCAGCCGCCAAGTCCTTGGGAAGACTGTCCAACGACCGTCCGATCTCCGCCAAAGCCAGAAAAGTAAAATGGGTTGGTGAGGTCGAGAGAGAGAGAGAAGAGAGATGGGTTTTGATAAGCTGAAGGAGGAGATGGAGATGGCATTTCTGTTCCTGCTGCAGTGTCAGCGAAAGAGAGGTAAATGCCTCACATGTTTTTGGAAAACAATTTGTTTTTTTTTTTTTTTTTTTTTTTTGGGTCAGCTCACTGGCGTAGCATCTGCTGCAGCTGGAGCACTTGACTTCTTTGCTCCGGTGGGAGGAGATTAATCTGTTCTGGCATGAGACTCATGACCTGCTGAAGTAGAGCCTTTTCCATCTCTGGGGTCAAGGGTGGGGGGCGAGGTTGCTGACTGCCCTGGCCCATCTGACCAACGGGAGCTAACAGTGGTGGTCCTGGAAGCTGTGATCCCATTGCATTATCAGCTAGACCGGGAATCCAAGCAGGCGCTCTTTCGGGTTGCATGGAGCTTCCTACTTGACTGTTGAATTCTGTACCGAAATGTGAACCTCCTACCTGATACACTGATTGAGGTGGTGGCTGACTTGGAAGTAGTGGAGTATCTTGTGTACCAGAGAAACTCAACAAAGTTTGACCAAGGGAGCTTATGTTACACCATGGTTCACGGCAGCAAGAAATGTGGCAGCGGAATGAAGATATGTGTAGAGGTCCGGCGGGCGGCCAAGGCGAGGCTGCCGCCTGCCGGTGAAGCAAAATGACTAGGTTGTTAACTGTTAAAAATCATGTATTATTGATTTATTGATATGTATGATTGATTGTATGAATTACAGATGGTGAGGTACTCATTATATAGGAGAGGATTGGGGAGTAGGTGAGTGTGTGTGGTAGGTGAGTTGAGTGGAGGTGGTAGGTGATGATATATTTTAACAGCCCCCCGCAAACTCAAGGAGGATAGAAACTAACCAACTTGAGTTTGGAGAGAGGAGCAAAACAAGAAAATACATAAAAATAAAAAAGGATAGGAGACACTGTATGGTCGTGTCAGACCGTTGGTGAAGACACTGTATGGGGTGTCATAACGTTGTAGAGGACACTGTATGGTGGTGTCAGACCGATGTAGAAGACAGTTTATGGGGTCATGTCGGACCGTTGTAGAAGACAGTTTATGGGGTCATGTCGGACCGTTGTAGAAGACATTTTATGGGGTCATGTCGGACCGTTGTAGAAGACAATGTTGTGACAGTTTACGGAGTCTTGCTGGACCCTTGTAGAAACTAACCGGAATCAATGTCGGGACAGTTTACAGAGTCTTGTCGGACCCCTAAAAAGTCGCACCCTCAAAAGGTGTGCCCAATCTTTCAAAAGGCGTGCCATCAAAAAGCGTGCCCAATCCATAAAAAGGCGTGCCATCAAAAGGCGTGCCCAATTCATCAAAAGGTGTGCCGGACATGATGGCGAGGCACGTGGGCGCCTTGGCTTGCGCGCCCATTTGTCGTCTGGCGGCAAGTGGCGCGCGATACGCGTGGCTGCCTCGGCTATTTAACCAAGACGAAGGCTGAGGCTGAGGCATACCATTCTGAAACCGCTGAAACCAACCCTTCGCTGAAAAACTCTGCCTCTTCGGAGAGAGAAAATCTGTAACACTCTGTTGCCCAGAAAAATGGCCTCTTCTTCCCGGAGTCTGCTCACTCTCTTTCCCGACCTGAACGAGTCAACAAGAGAGATAACTGGTGCGGTGGCCAGTGAACCTCAACCAAACACCGCTGGTTTTGCTCCGTTGAACTTTCCGATGCGGTCTGTGGAGCAAAAAATGGCAGGGCAAACAGATATTGAAGCCAATCAATATACACTGAAGTCATGTGTGGAAACCATGACTGCGGTTACAAATTTGTCGAACCGGCTGCAGAGTAGGACAAATGAGGTGCAGCATTTGAACGGCCAACTGGCTCTGCTCCAGCGCATGTATAAGGATGCGCGAGCAGAGATAAGTGTGCTGAAGGCGGAAAATAAGGAGCTGAAGCGGAAGGCCACCGTGATGTTCCGATTTGGAGGTCCTCCATATGCTGCAGTGGAGGAGTATGGGGGAGTGAACGTGCTCGGTGGCGTAGAAAACACGGAGGCAACACCGTCAAGGGCTGCCCAGGACGGAGGCAAGAAGAAGAGACCGGCGGCAGAGTAGAGAAGAAAAAATCGTGCCTGTGGAGAGGGTTGTTTTTTTGTTTTTTTTTTTTGTTTTTTTTTTTTTTTTTTTTGCTGTAAAATGCTGATCGGGGTTGAGCCCCGGTAGAAATAAAATGAGTGTATTGTGCAAATGCGAATCTCTTTGAAACTATATGCTGGTGTGGATCAAAACCGTGGGCCAAAAAGTTGGACGGTGTAAAAAAAAATATTATCGTTTTTTTTTTATTTTTTATTTTTTTTATTTTTAATATAATATAATAAAAAGATATATATATATATATATAAAATAATGAAAGTTGGCTGGCACAGCTTTATATATATATATATATATATATAAAATAAAGAAAGCATAGATTATATATATATACTATTGGTGGCTGCGATGCTTTGGACAAAATTCGAGTTGGAGTTGGGGCACAGAGTGAGTGGACAAAAAAAAAATAATATATGTGAGCGGGGCACAGATTATATATATATTTATAGAGAAAAAGGTTTGGGCATGTGAGTGGGGCATAGATTATATATATATATATATATATAAAATGGTTTGGGCGGTGGATGGGAAGATAATGATGTCTCGCATGCACTTGGTCCTCCAGATAATGTGCAGCTCATACATTATTGTAGAGGCTCCCACAACCAATTTGCTTGGATGGGGTACGTTATTGTAGAGGCTCCAGAACTGTTCGACGGTAGAGAAAGTGTAGATGGGGCGAATGGAACTGCCCCAAGTGGCTTGCTTGGACTTGGCGGAGGGATTGTTGAACTAGAACGTCCACGAGTGTTCCAGTGGGTGTTGTTGTTCTTCATCGACTACGGCCTTGCCGGACTTCGACTCCGACACGATCTCTCCTTCCCCCGCTTCTTCGCCATCGTCGTTGTTCTGAACAGCAGTGAAGGTGTCAGTGGCACCGTACACTTCACTCAAGAAGGAGATGGTCCAACTACAGTTACCGGAAGCGTCTCTGGGCTTAAACCTGGACTTCATGGTTTCCACGTCCATGGCCATGGTGATTTGACTAGCAAATTTCAGTGGCTCTAAAATTAGGGAAGAACGGTACCTAATGAATTGAAGATGTAGCAGATCACGGCTGGGTGTCTGGATCAGACTGCTCAGGTTGATTTATCGGGTATGCAGAACAGAGAGAACAACGGTGGGCTAGGAGGACTTGATTGGCAAGGTGAGCGTAGAAAATAAACGGACTAGGTTGAGATCCGGCGGACGGCTTAAGGTGAGGTTGCCGCCCGCCGGTGAAACGAAAATATTAGGTTCTAAACCTGCTCTGATACCATGTTAAAAATCATGTATTATTGATTTATTGATATGTATGATTGATTGTATGAATTACAGATGGTGAGGTACTCATTATATAGGAGAGGATTGGGGAGTAGGTGAGTGTGTGTGGTAGGTGAGTTGAGTGGAGGTGGTAGGTGATGATATATTTTAACAGCTGTTAATCTTGCTCTGATACCATGTAAAATAAATTGATAGAGAGAGAATAAATTATATGTATTATTGATTGATATTTAATGTTATATTTATTACAATGATTCATGATTCTTATATATAGAAGATGGTGAGTGTGTAGTAGGTAAGGAGTAGGTGAAGTGGAGGTGGTAGTGGTGTAGTGGGTTAGGTTTAGTGGAGTAGGTGAGGTGGTAGTGGTGTAGTGGGTTAGGCTTAGTGGAGTAGGTTTAAGTGGGTGAAGTAGGTGATAGGTTTTAACACTCTGATACCAACTTAGAAAATATGAAGAAGAAGAACTCCGAAAAATATGAGGAAGAAGGAATATATTTCTGTTATATTCAAAACTTCTTATCTTACAAGACCAAATGACACTCCTTATATAGGAGATATTACAAACATCATCATAACCCATTATATGCCACTTACATATTATATATTACCACTATCTACCACTATCATATTATATACATGCCACTATCTACCACCAACGCCACTATCTACCACCAACACCACTATCATATTCTATACATGCCACTATCTACCACCAACACCACTATCATATTCTATACATATCACTATCTACCACCAACACCACTATCATATTCTATACATGCCACTATCTACCACCAACACCACTATCATATTCTATACATGAACACAATTTCCAGCACAATGTATATTAAGTTAAACTCGATTGAGATTCAATTATGTATAACTGATAATTAAACGCGCGTTTTTACTCCAACTATGCACCATACTTAATTGATGGTGTCTGCCCCTGTATGTGTGCAGGTGCATAAATTGTAAGCGATTGTCCTATTTATTGATGGGTCACTTAAACGTCGACAAAAAGCAATATTTGGGCTTTGGGTAGGTATCTAGTGAGCATGGAATGCCTGAAAATGACCTACATACATATATTTAAATACATGCAAAAGGAAATTGTTACAGGTTAATATGTTCAACGTTTTGAACTATCTGATTGTTTATTTAGTGTAGCCTTTTAGACTTTGACTTTAACTATACATTTGTTCCGTTGTACCCTGCTCAAGTTGTTTGGGGTTTGAACACCACCCCACTTCCTCCGTTACTAAGAAAAAATGTTATTCCATTATTACCTATAAAAAAATATAAATTTGTTTTCTTGGTGGTAATGTAATTATTGATCTTTTAATGTAAGTTTATGTAATTATTATGAATATTAATCATATTGTTTGTATAACTCTCTCGTGTAATCGGCAAGGCTAATATTTGTTTTGGTTATTTCCCACTTATATTGAGAACATTGCAACTAATTTCCTATTAATTGCTTGTAGGTTACATCTATTACATGGAAGGAAAATGAGCTAAACATGGTTGATACACCTGGACATGCTGATTTTGGTGGTGAAGTATGTCTACTTAATGACTTTATATTTCACAGCTCTTATAGTAAAATGAGACACTGGAATAATAAATGCATAATTTATGAAGCTTAAGTAAGTTACACTATCTCTTTCTAAATTACCAAAAGATACTTGTCTTTTTTATCTTCTTTGCAACACCCTACATTTTCTGAAATCTGTGGCAAGAAAATAGCAAAACAGAAAAGAATCTTGTACGGTAATGCAGTCAAGTGTGCTTTCCCAATGAGCTGCTAGTACTAGTGCTATAACCATAACTACTGCAATACTTGCCTTTCTTGTTATTGGCTTTTTTGGAAAATCATTTTGACCAAATAAATTTTGGGTTTGACTTTAGCACTAAAAGTCGGAAGTAAGGGGGCGTTTGGCATGTGCTAAAATAGCGCATTATTCTATTTGGATCATATTACCTTTCTACCACATCACTTCAATCCTCTGTTATTAGAATTGTACGATTCGCGATTCGAATCGTATGATTCGATTTGATGCAGTGGGTAATCGATACGAACAAGTTATGTGAATCGCAAATAGTTATGAATCGTAGATGAATCGGTGAACCGAACGGTGAATCGTGAATTGCTAAAATCGATGTTTGGCTTTCTTTTTTGTTGTTTTATTGTTGGAAAATGGTTCACACAACCTTTTTAAGGCTTAGGATTACTATATGCCATCTTTTGAGTTTCTCCCTCCATATTTATTCCTCAAATACTCAAACCTTAGTGGGAAAAAATGAACTTTCTCTCTCCACCATATTCTAGGCTTACATTTTCTATTCTATCCAAGTACTTACATTTACAAAATGAATTTTTTGAAGGTATCAAGTGAGATTTTAGAAAAAATTTGAAGATTTTGGTTTTTTTAACCTTGTAAAAATTTAAAAAATATTGTTGTTGAGTTATTGTTACTTGAAAATTAAAAGTTTATTTTTGTTTGCATTTTTTATTAAGAATGGTTGATAAGAAATAGTATCTAAAAGGGAAAATGTGAAGTGGTAAATATGGAAACCCGTGTTAATTTCTTACCTAGACCACATGATCATCATTTAAAACAATATTTTCATTGATTTAAGTCTAAATATTTCATATTTATTTGATATATTTAATATCTAAGTGTGTAGATATATTTTTCTATGTAATTTAAAAAAGGTGATCGAATCTTTACGATTCATGATTCAGTACAATACCATTTCGATTCACGATTCAAATCCCGATTTGACAACTATGCTTCAAACCCAACCCATATTTCACGTTTTTTCGTAAAAAATAAAAAAAATATACTTATTTAGATCATCCCAAATACTCCCTTTAAAAACAAATTAGTTGCTTTTCTCCTTCTCAAAATCAACTTGCCATAAAATTCATGAAAAAGGTTAATGTTTTCAACATGTCTACGTTTTTGGTAATTATCAATCTTTTACATAGGGGAGGCCAAGAGGTATGTTTTACTAGCGATGAAACAGAAATATTGGTATGACATTATTGGATAATGAAAAGCACTATGTATTTTTAATAAGTATTTATGTAGTAATGAAAATTTCATTTTGGTGTCCCAAGCACATTTGGATCTTCTAGGACAATGCTTTATGTGCAATTTATATTCAATTTAGGAAACTTATAACATGGTACCTAAAAAATAGCTTTGGTCTTGTTTTTGTTGGATAAAATCAATAAATTATTCTGTTCGGACAAATTAGCCTATTGATGAAATATGGTTCCACAAAGGATAGGTTGATGGCCCAATATGTTATTGTAATTTTCATGTAAGAGTTATTTTTTGTAATTTTGTGTGAGGGTTATTCTTGTACTTTGGAATTTTAGGTGAAAATCACATAACACAACTTCTAATAGTGTTTCATATGAAAATAATCAATATATATACATGATTTGTTGTAATTGTGGTGGTAAGGGAGTTTTTAATAGGATCCATTAAGATTCAGCTAGATCTGATATATTTTTAACCTTTTCTTCTCATTTTTTCCTTAAAAAATCATAATTTATCTTCTAAAAATGTTTAAGGTTAAAGTAATCTACACCATGAATTATCTATTGCTATTTTATTGAAATAAATATAGTTCAATATTACGTGGGTGAGGTCATTTAAACCTAATGGTTCCACAAATTTTAAAATTTTTTTTTTTTAAAAAAAAAATGGAAGAAAAAAAACATCTTTTTTGAACAATAAGCATACATATCTTTTGAAGTGTTTTAGGTTTTAAAATAAAGGATTCCAAATTAAAAACACCTATCGTGTACATGGGCAAATTTTGAAATAGCCCAATTCATATTTTTGAGCAGCCAAACTGGCCTTTATTTGTCTCATTATTATTTTTTTGTTTATTTATTTATTTTTATTTTTATTTTTTATGGTTGGTGCATAGGTTGAGCGGGTAGTTGGCATGGTCGAGGGAGCCATTTTGGTTGTAGATGCGGGTGAAGGTCCGCTTGCACAGACCAAGTTTGTACTAGCTAAAGCCTTGAAATATGGGATACGGCCTATACTTCTTTTAAACAAAGTAGACAGACCTGCAGGTATAGCTTGACACTATGTGTTCTGTACGTTTTCAATATGATTTGAACTTGGATGTATTTTCTAATCAGATATTCAATGTCCTTATTTCAAAGGCAAAATAAATGGTGGATGAGGTCTCATTTTGTGTCTGTCAAGGCAAACCTTTACCCATGTGTTCTTCCTTTCTACATATTGTGTTGTTACTACTACTACTACTACTACTACTACTACTACTACTACAAGTTTTACCACTGGTACTAATGTCTGATGTGAGGGCATCTTAAGCTCTATTCTGAATGTTTCTCAGGTCCAATCATATCTTTAGTAATAAATAACTCATATTTGCTTACCATTCATGCAGTATCTGAGGAAAGGTGCAATGAAGTTGAGAGTCTGGTGTTTGATCTTTTTGCAAATCTTGGTGCCACAGGTGCAAAAATATTTTTTGGAAACTACTGTGCTTTGTTTCCATTTGGTTGACTTTTTTTGTGGCGTAATTAGTCTATTGAGTAATTTTTATATTTTTGTTTCAGAGGAGCAACTAGATTTTCCTGTTCTTTATGCTTCTGCTAAAGAAGGATGGGCTTCGTCCATCTTCACCAAAAATCCTCCTGACGATGTAAAAAATATGTCAGAGTTGCTTGATGCAATCATAAGACATGTTTCTCCACCCACGACAAACCTTGATGCACCTTTCCAGATGATGGTTAGTATTAGAAGTGGATTTAACTATACATACCTACATATATACGTGCAATTGTACAAAAACACATGTGCTTATGCTCATAAACGTGTACATGCACAAACACATGCACATGCCCACATTCATTTTTTTTATTCTTGTAGTTGCTTTTCTTAGCTTAACAAAGGTTACCTGAAGAATTTTCCATTTATGTTCTTGTATAGTTGAGATGACTGAACTACCTCCTATTTTGCTCTGGCTTTAATGTAATGAAAATCATAATGGAGGTTCCTCTGACTTAGACAAAGTCTCCTCCAAATCAAACATTGAATTGCCTTTGTTTAATAAGATTTTTGTAGCAATGGAAACCATCCCCTCTTATCACAGTGATGGAGTACCCATGAAACCATTCCCTCTTATCACAACGATAGAGGATGACCGTACTGGCGGGTTGACCGTGAAACTAAAGATTGTGGGTTCTCTGTAGTTATGTGATTGCTCTTGAAGACTTGTTATTACGAGAGCATTGCCGGGCCCTTTTTTCCCTGCCATCCCACCTCATGGTTTTCTTTATTTACTTGGGAAAATTGAAAACGATGCTTGACAGTTTATTTTCAGGTTTCCATGATGGAAAAAGACTTTTATCTTGGGAGAATATTGACTGGGCGTATTTCTTCTGGAATTATTCGTGTTGGTGACCGAGTACATGGACTTCGAAAAACAGATTCTGGGGCTGAGAAAATTGAAGAAGGAAAGGTTGGTTGTCCCTTATTGCCTGATTGACATTGAATGTATTCAATATAATTATACGTCCATGGTATTTGACTTCCTAGTTCCTATGCCTCCAACTAAGTTTCAAGAATCTTGCTCCAGATAAAAGTCAAATTGTTGTCATATCTCTAAATTTTATCTGAAATACCAAATATTTGAATTTGCAATTTGGTTTTCTAAAGTCAGTTGTCATGATAAAAAGATGAGAATGAATTGGTCTAACATCAAAATGTAAGGGAAGAAAGTTCTTGATGCACACTATTGATTGGCATATATGTAAAGGAAAAGGCTTTAGATCCCTAAAACATGACCCCCTGAATTTACATACAATGATGTGGACAACTCCATGTCAGTTACTGACTGTTTTAAAAAATCAACCAACCACCTAAGATCCAACCCCATGCCACACAATTAGGGGTGAATTTTGGAGTCATATTTAGGGATCTCTAGCATTTCTCATATGTAAATATGCACACACATCTTATAATGCATTACCAGCTATTAGCTTCAGTGCTATCTCTCACCAACCCCAACAGAGAGGTGCAGGTCTCAAGTCCTGGTCAAGGCGATGCCAACCCCTTTTCGTTTCTAATATCTAGAATGCTTTTTAAAAAGAACTTCGCATTGCTGTTAAATGTCCCTACATGAAGGACAGTATGCTAATCCACCATTTTCCCAACTAGCAATGGTCAGTTTTGTGTAAGCTTCTAAGGTTAAGACCTTCTCTAAGCTGCTATTTCGTGCCTGAAAAGTCACCATTGAACTACATATCCCATAATAAATTGATCACAATCTTGCGGTCACTGAGATCTATAATTTGAGATATGGTTACCAAAACTAGGGTTTCATCGGAATGTATCATCGAAGTGGAATCAAATAGGCCTTAATATCTTAGTTTTCAGTAATGGGTGGTTATCAAGTATACTGACACTAGATTGGCCCACTGAGTATGAGCTTTATTCAATTAGTGTCTGCCTTTTTTATGGGTGGGCTTGGTAAATCACTTTCATACTACATGATTCAGGAGTTTCAACATTGAGATTTCTTGATTTATTCATTTTGAGTTCCAGTCCCCTTACTGTATACTTCAGGCTCTATTGCTAGTAAGCATTGAGGAGTCCATGCAGGAGTGTAAAACCCTTCGGATTGAAGTCCTATTTTGTCTAAAAAATTAAAGGTAATGTTATTGTGAAGGATTCACAACAACACTGTCTCACAGCCTAAAGTTATTGATATGACAGGGCCTGGCACATTAGCCGGACCTATTATTTATAAACCTACTTTAAGTATTGCACGAATAATTACTCGTTAAAAAAAAAAGAAAAGAAAAAGAATTCTAACTTGTACAAGAACATCAAACCATTTGAACCTGGAGCCAGATTTTAAACTTTTTAAGATTTATTTGGTACATAATTTTGTGCATGAAAAAGATGAAAATGGGCTAAATTACTGAGTCTTGAAATAGCTCAAATTTACGTAAAATTTCATATTTTTTATTTAAATTTTTTGATTTGGTATCATGCACATCAATCATTATAACCTTTCATTATTAGCACTATTTTTTATTTTTATTTTTATGGGTAAATCAAATAATTCCTTCTATGTAGGTTACAAAATTGATGAAGAAGAAGGGTACAAGCATAGTTCTAATTGATAGTGCAGGAGCAGGGGATATAATATCGATGGCTGGGTTGGCAAGTCCATCAATAGGACACACAGTGGCAAATGTGGAGGTGTGTGAATTCATGTGTAGTGTTTCCACCATAAGGCATCAATAATCTTCATCTTATCATGTTTGTAGCACTTCTTTTCTCATGTCACAGTATTCAGGCTTTCAACAACACAAGGCAAACTTCATTAAACAAAGCCTATGGTATATACTTGTCCACATATACATAAAAGACATATAATTGATAAGTGTCGTATTTTCGTCAAAAGAAAAGGCTAGTGCCCTTTTTGTGATTTGAAGTTTATATTGTCTGTCGGGTTCCTCAATCTTGAGGCCACGTTCTGCTGTAAATACTTTGAGTTGCTATAGATCATGCAAATTATTCTACTCATGCATGTATTCTTGCACGTCTCATTTTAGGGTAATTAGTGCAGTGACTGCAGTCAATGCATAAAGTTAAGAGCCCTTTAAGGATTTCAAAAGGTAGTTGGTGGTGTGTGATTTCTGAAACTGTTTTCACTGCTTACCTGTAGTTACAGATATATGTTGACATAAACTGATCAAAAACATAATGTTGTATGATACATTTGTAAGTGTCATATGGTTTTGGAGCATTCATCTTTCATTTTGTGCTTGTGCATGGGAATATCATGCATGTTTGGATGAGAATGATTCTTGGTTCTGCTGTTAAAATTGTTGGTACATCAGCATGTGGGCAACGCACATTTTAAAGAACTGAGATTTTACTAAGCTTCTAGTGTGGTACTTAATGTTGTAAGGTATAGAAGTTGACATCCCTATTGTGGTCCTCCCAATTAATAGATGCCTGAAAGCTGCACAGACTTGAACTAGATAGTGGTCTGTGGTCTGTGTTCTGTTTTCTGATCAGTGCTAAATGTCCCATGCTTTGCTAGATTACAGGTCAAAGTTCCTTCAAAAGACTTTTCTGATTTCACATTTGCTATGTGTAGGTTTGTTCCAATGCTTGACTTGGACTGAGGAGTTACTGTAGCATTTACGGTTGAAACCTAGTTTTGTTTCCAGGACTCATTTCTTTTTGCGTTTAGGATGAGTTGGACTGGAGGTGCAGTTGTGGGCTTTGTGGGCCCATTCTGGATTCACTTTGGTGATCCAAGCCATTCAATTTTTAGTGTCTTTTGAGTAGATTCCATGCAAAAATTTAGATTGTTCGGATGTCAGGTAGCTACATGTTTGGATCATGTTTGTCTTACCAAAATAGACAGAACAAATTTAATTTTGAGAATAGACTGCCCCTTTGGTTTTTCAAAGACAAATGTGATCCAAACATATGGCTACCGATATCCAATCAATATGATTTTTTCCCCATGAATAATCTACTTAGAAGACACTAAAAATTTCAAGATTTGGATCACCGAAGAAGTGGACCTGAGATCGGCCCACAAAGCCCACGACTAGACCCTCCAGCCCAATTAGTGGACTGGAGGGAAGCCTATCTCTTGTTTTTAAATAAGAAAATTTGTTGACAAGACACTACAAGCAGGGGTACAACTAGTGTTTTAAAAGGCTCTATGTACACCGAGGCGATAAGGTTTGTTATAGCCTAAGCGTGAGGCGTGAGGCGTGAGGTGTGAGGCAAGGCTCTCACCTTACCAAAGTGAGGCACCCATAGTAGAAAAAAAGCAAAATTATAAAATAGACAAACTTTTCAACTTAACAAATATATATAGAATTCCAAAAATCATAAGCAAGCTTCACCATTTCAAATAATCTTTAAACATAGCATTCAATTTTCTAAAAGCTAAAAATATAATATCCAACTAAAAATATAAAGCATCTGTTGATTCAAGAATGAATAATGCTAGAAGCAAGATTTCTGTTTAAAATAGTTGATTCATAAAGAATTCCGAGAATAAAGGTTCAATATGGTTGATTCTCAAAGAATACACAAGGTTGGAAAGAAGGGTATAAATGCAAAATTGTAATATTCTCAAAACTGATCAGCTCTAAGGGTTACAACATTATTTATAATTACTTAAGACTAATTCTTGGAGAACAAGAAATTGATAAAAAAAGAAACTAACTGAAAACTAATAAAATAGAAAACTAAATCATCTCAATTCAGGAAACTAAATAAATCTATACTATTAGTTAGAACGGTCCTAATTAATTAAAAAATAATAGAATAAAAAAAATATAGATCTCCTAAAATCTCGTCTGCATCACTTACTTCACTATCAAGTTCATTTTTTTTGACAACGATGACAAAAAGGTCATTGCTCAGTAACCCGTAGAAGTTCATCATGTTCTGGTTTGCTTCTATTCTTCTAATGTGTTTCTTTCTTAGGCTTTGAGCTTTGTACATGTTGGGGAATACAAGAATTTTGTGCTGTGCAGGTCTTGGAGTTACAAGAGCAACATTAGTTGTTCTTATCATATTGTATGTAAAGGAAGTTATGCAACTATGCTATCTCAGCCTGTTTGCAGATATTTATTAAAGATTTATGGCAAAATCTCTAAGAGCGAGAGCATTAGGCCTATTACTTTGTTGGATTTTTTTTGACAGCTCTTTTCTCAGGATAATTTGTGGATAATTAGTTTATGCACGTGTAGATGTATGAATATCTGTAGATATGTTGACATTTCTTTGCCATAAGAGCAATATTTGTACGTCCCTTTGGCTTCCACCTCGCTTCTAATCCCTGAACTGCTGAATGATATACAAATGTACATTAGTTATAAAATATACTTCCTATGTTTTTTTAAAAATTATGTTTCCTTTTACTTTTTCTCCACAACTACGTTATGAGTTCTTAAAAGTTGCTCCCAGATTTTCTCTAGCACCCCAGCATTGCGAAAAGAAGATAGTAGTTTGATAGTAGTTTTTCTTTTTAATTTTTAACTGACTCATAACATCTTCCAGGTAATGACTGCACTTCCCACTGTTGAACTGGATCCTCCAACCATTTCAATGACTTTTGGTGTCAATGACTCTCCATTGGCTGGCCGTGATGGTACTCACGTGAGTCTGATTATTTTTCTTCATTTTCTTTAATGTTGACTTTGATAATTTTTTTCTTTTACATTTTAATCTTTCATTTTGTTAATTGTTTGTCCAAGATGGACATAATTAATGATGCATTTTCCAAAGAGAAGATATGACCTTTAGGGTTGAATCCCCAAGTAACTGGGACAAAAGCTTATTGAGTTAAGTTGATGCTGCGTAATATTGAGGAATTGGGAATCAGTATTTAGTGTTTTTATTAAGCTGCATCGGGCAAATCAATCATTTGATTATAGCATTGGACGAAATTTCTGTATGCTCATGCTTGAGTTATGATCTAACTAAGATATGGGGGTTTAAAAGTAAAGCTTTATTGAGTTAGATCTTGTGCTCAGAACTCAAGAAACGTGTCATTATTTTTTGTCCATTTCCCGCTATCGTCTTTTGATGTTAGATTCAAGATAGATGGCATTGTTTTACTTACCTCTTGTGAAGCGGATATCATTATTGTTCCTAGAGGTGTGTATAATACCGCCGAAACCGCCGAAACCGCCAAAACCGCACCGAACCGCACCGCCAAGGCAAATTCGTTATTATTTGTCAATCGAACCGCCGGTTTTTGGTAAGAAAAATGGCAAATTCTAGTGACACTTTTATCAATCCGCCGGTTTCTATTTTTCTTCCAAACCGCACCGACCCGCACCGCTATTAAATCAGGTTTTATAGGATTCTAAAAATTCTTTATTATTTAAGTTTGCTTATTGTTCTATACCTTAGAATATAGTATTACATTACTGCTCGAGGGGAATTTTATGTATTGTATTTGATCATTGTAGCTTCCACAGATGCTTGTAATGAACTGATGGCATAGTCGTTGATATTATCATGTTGTTGCTACACTTGCTGCATCAGAAGAAAGCTTCGCAAGATGCTTAACATCACGATATCTCTCGTCTTTTTTTTACTCTTTGATTTAAGTTTTGTAATTTGAATTATATTTTTTATAAACCGCCAATCCGCCCGAACCGCCAAGGCAAATCCGCCATTATTTGCCAACCGAACCGCCGGTTTTTGATAAGAAAAATGGCAAATTCTAGTGACACTTTTATCAATCCGCCACCCGCCATACGGTTTCTATTTTTCTCTCAAACCGCACCGACCCGCACCGCGCACACCCCTAATTGTTCCTTTAACCTCGAGCATCTGGAAACCATTACCTACTGGACCTAGAAGCTAGTAATTATAGTTAATTGATTACTTGGTGGAAATTGACTAAGAAGCACACATATGGATACGAGACATATATAACACAACATGACACCCAGTGGTTAGTGTTTTGCTGTGGGGGAAAGGAATCCCCAATCTTTTGATTGTGTTGAAGTTGAACTTTCATTAGATTTCTCTTGGAACTTAGCTTTTTTTTGGCTTAAAATTTTAAAATCAATATTAGATACATCTTCCTAAAAAGTTATTCAACTAGATAAGAAAATTATGGGTTTCATTTTCAACAGAATATTGAGAGACCCGACCATCAGTAATTTTGCTTTGTTTTCATTTTCAAATGAATTTTGAGTTTGCTTGGCGTCACTGTTAGATCATATTTCATTATTGTAAAATATACATACAGGTAATTTTCCTACCAGTCTAGCTTTACCAAACCATGTATTGTGTCCTTGATGATATCTACTTTTCGTGTTTACTTGAGCTTTGTTATCTGGGTATTTGCTTCTGGCATGAGAACTGACTGAAGAAATAGCTTCAAAGTTAGCACCAATTTATTTCTATTTCCAAAGCGTTTGAAAGTAATAAATAGTGTCTCCTCTTTAATTTTTGCTAATCTCTTTTATTTACTAGTTGGGATTTTTTATGTGGAAGAATGTTTTTGCTTCTCTTGTAACACTATCACAATTTCGTTTCTAGACAAGTCCAAGCTGTTAAAAGAATAAAGTCTATTATTCAATAATAGTACACAGTACGCTTTATCTAATTTCTGAAAATCTCAAAAAGAGTTATTGTTTTGTTATTCTTGCAAACTTTAGTCAACTATACTCACATTTGTTAAGTAGATTATTGATATGTTTACAAGGGGCCACTAGTTCAGTGTTTAAAAGTCACCTTGAGGTTGTGGGTTTGAACTTGAGGGTAATCAGTTTGTACAAATTATAGCAAAGGCTAGGTCCGTAATCTACCCCCTCCTAGACCCCCATCCAATGTGGGACTAAACTAAGTGTACTTTTTAAAATTTTATTTTTATGAACTTGTACTTTTATTTCGTGTTTGTGTAGTTTGTTCAAATATATACCTCATACTTCAGCCTAAACTTCATAGGGTGAGATTTATCTTGTAACCTGACCTGTTTTACCCTTGGTTGCACACCTTCGCATTCCAAGCTCCTGTCCAATAGTTTTCACTAATATTGTACTGGTGTTGTAACATGATCAAGAGCAAAAAACACTCCCAGACACACTTGCATTAATTTGTTTAGACTTCTGCTTTCACATTTGAACACAGTTTTACTCTTGGTCGCACACCCAGTTCTTCGCATTCCAAACTCCTGTCCAATAGTTTTCACTACTATTGTACTGGTGTTGTAACATGACCAAGAGCAAAAAACACACCCAGACGCGCTTGCGTTAATTTGTTTAGACTTCTGCTTTACATTTGAACACAATTATACTTTTGCTTCCTCTTCATGCTTCTAAGTTTCTAATCCCCCATTGTTGTTGTCCGCACTATATGAGGTGATGTGATTTTATGATTTATTTGTCATAGTTGACTGGTGGAAGAATTGGTGATCGACTAATGGCTGAAGCAGAAACAAATCTTGCCATAAATGTGATCCCGGGTTTGTCAGAGTCATATGAAGTTCAGGGTAGAGGAGAGCTTCAGTTAGGTTAGTTTTTTTTTACCTTATCCTATTATCCATGTGTTCTAGTATCTAAAAGAGAGTATTTTTTGTCTTTAATGAGTTTCCTCTTGTTTATCTGCCTCTTTTCAGCATCAAACTCAGTTGTATTATATGCTAAATGTAATTTGGTGAGATTAATCAGGTATTTTAATCGAGAATATGCGGCGTGAAGGATTTGAGTTATCTGTCTCACCACCTAAAGTCATGTGAGTTATATTCATGTCTTTTTATTTATTTAGCATTGTATTGGGGTTGCACACTGCCAGCATAGGCTTATAAACACATTATCAATTGAGGATCCAAACACGGAAGATAATCAGTCTGCTATTTCAATTGGAGCTCTGATGCTTTATCTTTATGCTAATTAATGACATTTGCTTTTCCTAAAACATGGAACTTTGTCAAACTCCAACTTTAAAAAGTTGGAGTTTAAACTTTAAAAAGTCACCATCATGGCTAGTTTTGTGTTACAGCATACCAGCATTGTGAACAGAACTGTGCATGCTTTTAAGTTTGTTCTTCACTATCATCATGTCATGGTTGTGTAAAGTTTGATCTTCTAGTGATTAGTAATTGCTGAATCTTTAACACAAAAGTACCATATAAAAATGTGTGCGTGCGCACGCACTTGGACAAATGCTAACTTTACAACTGAATTGTAGCCGCAAACAGTGCACCTCAAAGAAATTTGTAACTTGGCTGCTAGTGGTTTCTCGTTCTAGACTTGCTCACTTGGAGTTGGGATTGCTATGATTGCATCTTTAGAGGTTGAATCTGACTCTACCTGGTCAGTAAGCCAGCTTGGACTGCTTTTAAATCCTACATGGGTTATAAAATTTGCAACCTCTAGGTCAGGTTGGATGGTTTGAGGCCGCAAATAATCCCATCCAACTTGACCCAATACATGTGAATCACTTTTCATTTGCAACATAATGATATTATTACATTCTTTGATATTAGCATGCTTATATGCTACATGGTAGTGGCTTTTGGTTAGAAAGTATTGATGATTATGAAGTTAGTATCTTCATTTTAGTATCTTTCTATAATTTTCTAACAATTATGAATGAAGAAAGAAGCATAAACTTTGATTGCTTTGAAATGTTTCTTACCATATATAATTTTGAGTTTTATAAAAGAAGCTTGTTCTTTGCAAGTTTTCATTTTTTATTTTTTTATTTTTTATATATGTAAATTTAATTTTCAATTTGAGGGAACATAATGATTGGGAATTGAGGGAGTTGTTTGACTTTCTTGGGTTTATATGCCACCTGTATTGCAAGTGGGGGTGATGTACTCCAATGGTCTTTGAACTAATTAGGCCTTTTCAGTGTGAAGTCCTATTATGAGGTGCTTTTGGGCCATAAGGGGGTTCTATTCCCTTGAGAGTGGTGTGGGGCTGTGTGGGTAGGCAGAGGAGGGAGACATTTTCAAATTAAAAGATTTTTATTTTTATTTTTTAGTTTTGGGTAATTTTTGCGTAGTCGTTCCTGGGGGTGGTTAACACGTTCTTGAACCAATATTTAGATTTTGTAGAGGCATTTGAATAGATTTTTGTTGTTTGGTACAGGTCTTCTTTTGTATATGAGTTTTGCACCCTTTGGTGCCTCTTTTTTAACAATATTTTACTTAAAAAGAAAAAGATTACCTTGGTAAACTATTCTCCGTATATTTGATCACTAGACAAGCCATGAAGTCCTTAAAAATCACTGGTTGTAATATTAAAAATATACTTTGTTTCTGTAATGTTTATATTATTTCTCTTAATTTGTCTCTTTTGCTTGAAAAAAGTAAATCTTAATACAACCATCCATCATAAAAAGTAAATCTATACAATAAGTCATAAGAGCAAAATTCTCTTTGTTAATCCATATGAAGCACCAAAACAAAAAAAAAACAAAAAAAAACACCATAAAGTCTATGGCCATCCTTCCCAACTGGTTGTTGCCTTGTGTCTTTTGGGTACTTTATACATTGCATTGCCAGAATGTCAATCGTATTTGCTCTTCCTGTGCGTACCATCTTATGCTTGATTCTTTGGAAATCATCAGGACTAATTTTTTTCCAACTTGCCATTGTCTATCTTAAATATCTTTGTAAAACTTAACAATTTAACAACCTTGAGAATTTGTTATAATTCCTATGCTGTCTGATATTATCCAAGTAACATGTATATGTGATCTTTTAGTTTTCTGACTACCAAATTGTTTTATAGTTATGACTCAGATGCTCACAGTCATGCTTTTTTAGTAATGTTCTTTAGGCCCGTTTGTTTTGAGTTATAGCAAGGGGATTGGGATTTCTAGTACCTTGGGATTAGTATATGGGGTGTTTGTTTTGAGAGATAGCCTTGGGACTATTAATACCTTGGGACTAACTAATACCTTGGTATTACTAATACCTTGTTTGTTTTGAGAGATAGGGAGGGTACTACTAATACCTTGGTATTACTAATACCCTTGGGGAGGGGATTCATAGTGAGGAGGTAGAGATGGTATTAGAAAAATAGTGAGGGGATTAGAAATTTTTTTATTTTTTATATATTGGAATTTTTTTTTAAAATATAATTTTTAATTTTTTATATTTTTTTATTTGTTTTATTATTTTATATAAAAATAATTTAACAATTCCTCACTACTAATCCCCTCACTATCAATCCCCTCACTACTAATCCCCTCACTATCAATCCCCTCACTAACAATCTCCTCATTATTAATCCCCTCTATTCTATCTCTGAAAACAAACGACCCTCACTAACAATCCCCTCACTATCAATCCCCTCACTATCAATCCCCTCCATTCCATCTCTGGAAACAAACGGGGCCTTTGTGTTAAAAGTGACACTCGAATGCTCATATTTGCGCTCTCTCTCTCTCTTGTTTGTGTTGAAAGTGAAGGTTTGATATAATTGGAATGGTGTAAACTGAAATTGCCGGGAGTGCCAAGCGGCATCTCTCTATATTTAGAAAATACATATTCTGCTTCCTCTTGGTGCACTGTATTGTTGGAATTTTGTTGTCAATCTCATTTTACATATTCAGGGTATGTTGAGTGTTAAAATTTATCAATAAACCTACCACCACTACCACCTCACCTACTCCACTAAACCTAACCCACTACACCACTACCACCTCACCTACTCCACTAAACCTAACCCACTACACCTACATCTATATAAGGAACCATTTGTAATAGACAGAATATATCAATTAATCAATCAATAATACATAAATTTTTACATGGTATCAGAGCAAGGTTGAGAACCTAGTAATTCCGCTTCACCGGCGGGCGGCAGCCTCGCCTTGGCCGCCTGCCGGACCTCTACACATACCTTCACTCCGCTGCCACAAATTCCATACTCTAGCCTCTCTGCATTCCTGAACCTTCTCTGTCTTCAACCAATGTGGGTCTACCGCCAACTCCTCGTTGAAAAGTGTGTTGATTATACCCACCTTGAATTTCCACATCTGCTGGGGTGGCACCAGAAGTGCTTGGAGGGTTTTGATCCGAGTGACAAATGGCACGATGATGACTACCCTGTTCACCTGTTTCTGCAGGTTGATTTGGGTTACCAGCAAAACCTGGAGATGCTCTCTTGTCACGGGAATGAAGGGGTAATGGTGGAAAAGGACGGAAAGGCACACCTGGAGCAATAACCCAACTCTCTAGAGTTTCTCCTTGAGGTGTCCCAAATTGGTGTACCACAGATGATGGAATCCCATGAGAGACAGGCAAGCGATTTAAGAATCTTGCCTGAGGATTCACGAGGACACTTAGCAGGGATTCTGTTTTCTCGGTGAATATCAGTAACCATTGAAGAAGCATTAGATGGAACAGAAGGCCCATTACGAGGAGGAGCAAATCCAGGAGGGACATCATCATCCTCAAGATTCTGTCCCCCATCATCTGCCCTATTAGCTTCCATCTGCTGGGAGATATCGTGCACATAACCAGAGCAAGGCTGAACCTTTGGTTCCTTTTCCACTGCTGGCTGATCCCATCGGCTTTTACGTTTGCGAGTTTTTGTCCCATTGGTTGGGCAACCACTGGCACAGGATGAAGAGCCGCCTTCCACAGTACCTGCATCGACTGAATTTGTTGCAACAATTGATTCCTTGATGCAATTTGTTTCTACTGTAGTTTTTACACCCTGATCACACCAAGGATTGTATGATGGTGAGGATCTAATGCAGTTTGAACCCTGGTGAAATTCCACCCTGCCATCACTCCTGTCCATGTAGCTGCTTTTTCTGGCATGCCTGGGAATCCACCTATCTCGGAAGCTTCTTGCAATTTGATGGACCTGCTTGTCATCTTGTATTCTTCAATATTGCTTTGGGTACAGCTGGATTGGCAGCAGCGTTTCTGTTGTGGCCTACAATAACTGAGCAACTTCCCACTCTCCCACCATCTATCTTTTGCAGGGGCCTATCGCCAACCTACATTCTCTTTCTCTTAAATCCCATCATCATTTTATTTTATTTTATTTTATTTTAATCCTATCATCCTATTTTATCATCATCATTATGTCTCCATTACCCAACTCTCTTTCTTTTCTCGTCCTCTTTTTATTATACTATATTACCCAAAAAACAACCACACAAGACCATAAAGCTGTGCAAGCCAACTTTCTTTATTTTATATATATATATATATATATATATATTACTCTTTTTATTATATTATATTAAAAAAAAAAAAAAAAACCCTTTACCAATTTGCACAACAAACCATATTTTATTCATCTCAGGGATCAACCCCGATCACATTTTTACACCAAAAAAAAAAAAAAAAAAAAACCAAACACATCCACAGGTGGGATTTTTCTTCTCTATTCTGCCGCCGGTCTTTTCTTCTTGCCTCCGTCTTGGGCGGCCCTTGCTGGTGTAGCCTCCGTGTTTCCCACTCCACTGGGCACGATCACTACTCCCTGCTCCTCCACTGCAGCATATGGCGGCCCTCCAAATCGGAACATCACGGTGGCCTTCCGCTTCAGCTCCTTGTTTTCTGTCTTTAGCACACTTATCTCTGCTCGCGCATCCTTATACATGCGTTGGAGCAGAGCCAGCTGGGAGTTTAACTGTTGCACCTCATTTGTCCTGCTCTGCAGCCGGTGCGACAAGTTTGTGACCGCAGTCATGGTTTCCACACATGACTTTAGAGTATACTGATTGGCCTCCACATCCGACTGCACTGCCATTCTTTGCTCCACAGACCGCATCGGAAAGTTCAACGGAGCAAACTCCGGGGCGCTTGGTTGAGGTTCCAGTGCCACCGCACCAGTCCTCTCTCTTGTTGACTCGTTGAGGTCGGGAAAGAGGGTGAGCAGTCCACGGGAAGACGAGGACGAGGCCATTTTCTGGACAACAGCGTGTTACAGACTATCTCTCTCAGCAAAACGCACTATCTCTCTCAGCAAAACGAAGAGTTTTTTTTTCAGAGGTTTTTCTCAGTTTCTTGTCTCAGCCTCTGCCTCGGCCTCAACCTCCGTCTTGGTTAAATAGCCGAGGCAGCCACGCGCATCGCGCGCCTCTTGCCACCAGACGACAAAACGGGCGCGCAAGCCAAGGCGCCCACGTGCCTCGCCATCATGTCCGGCACACCTTTTTATGACTTGGGCTCGCCTTTTGATGGCACGCCTTTTTATGGATTGGGCACGCCTTTTGATGGCACGCCTTTTGATAGATTGGGCACACCTTTTGAGGGTGCGACTTTTTAAGGGTCCGACAAGACTCTGTAAACTGTCCCGACATAGATTCCGGTTAGTTTCTACAAGGGTCCGACAAGACTCTGTAAACTGTTCCGACATTGATTCCGGTTAGCTCCTTTATGGGTCCGACAAGACTCTGTAAACTGTCCCGACATAGATTCCGGTTAGTTTCTACAAGGGTCCGACAAGACTCTGTAAACTATCCCGACATTGATTCCGGTTAGTTTCTACAAGGGTCCG
Source organism: Camellia sinensis (assembly GCF_055761805.1). Taxonomy (NCBI): domain Eukaryota; kingdom Viridiplantae; phylum Streptophyta; class Magnoliopsida; order Ericales; family Theaceae; genus Camellia; species Camellia sinensis. The sequence continues at coordinate 143,967,932 of NC_138968.1, forward strand.
ACAAGACTCTGTAAACTGTTACAACAACTGTCACCACATTGTCTGCTACAACGGTCCGACATGACCCCATAAACTGTCTTCTACAACGGTCCGACATGACCCCATAAACTGTCTTCTACATCGGTCTGACACCGCCATCCAGTGTCCTCTACAACGTTATGACACCACCATCCAGTGTCTTCACCAATGGTCTGACACGACCATACAGTGTCTCCTATCCTCTTTTATTTTTATTTTTATGTATTTTCTTGTTTTATTACTCTCTCCAAACTCAAGTTGGTTAGTTTCTATCCTCCTTGAGTTTGCGGGGGGCTGTTAAAATTTATCAATAAACCTACCACCACTACCACCTCACCTACTCCACTAAACCTAACCCACTACACCACTACCACCTCACCTACTCCACTAAACCTAACCCACTACACCTACATCTATATAAGGAACCATTTGTAATAGACATAATATATCAATTAATCAATCAATAATACATAAATTTTTACATTGAGTCTGCTACTACTTTTCTGGGGATTTTGTGAACTTTCACTGCTTGATAAATTTTCCTTGTACTGAATCAGGTATAAAACCGAGAATGGTGGAAAGATGGAGCCAATTGAAGAAGTGACTATTGAGGTAAGAATTTAATGTTTATGGTACGTGCTGGCTTTCTGCCTTTTTGGGTTCGGAACCTTCAGCCATTATCTTGTCACTTCAGGTAAATGATGAACATGTGGGGTTAATCATGGAAGCCTTATCTCACAGGCGAGCTGAAGTTACTGACATGGGTCCTGTCCCAGGAAATATGGGCAGAACTAGAATGTGTTTGACTTGTCCATCCAGGTTTGTACATGCTTTATCCTTCTTACTTCTGATTTTTCGTGCAGTCTACATTGCTGTTTAGCACCATGCTGTTGTTGATTTCAAGAAACTGGTTCCTTCTTTTTTGGGAAAGTTTTTATTTTATTTTTTATTTTTTTCATTGTTCTCAAAAGATTTTGTTACATACATAATTATAGTTATGCGGTGTGTGTGTTAATAAGATTTGCTTGTGTTATGGGGCATTGATGTGCCTCAACAAAGTTTGTGTGTTAGACTTCAGAATGATTTGGAGGAAAATGTATATATTTTGAGAAGAGAGGACCAAATAAATGTAGATTGCCTTTCCTAAGATAAATTCTTTCTAAAGATTTGGTTAGTATTTCTAAAATACATAAAAATATGTCTGAACAATTAGATATTGAAGATACATTTTAAATAAGCACATGGTGTAATAAATAATACACTTGCTTCTATGACAAGATACATGGGTCCAATCCCTAGTGTGATCGATGATAATATCTTATACTTAAATAATTATGCTTTTGTTATGAACATTCATAGATTCATGTAGTTTTACAAATTAGAGAAAACAGGAATCCAAGATATATTGTACAAGAAGTTAAAAAATTCAATATTTTAAATCACTGAAGTGACATAAAATTATTCTAGTCATTGCTTTTTTGAAATATATTTTGCTTGGCCTTTCCGCTTGATACCAATTTATTTGCAGCGTAACAAGGATATATGTCAAGCAGAAAATAATATTCTTCCGTTCTGTAATCTCAGGGGCCTTGTTGGTTACAGAAGTGTGTTTAGCAGTGATACACGTGGCACTGGATTTATGCACCGCGCTTTCCTGAGTATGCTTATGCTGCAATAAATTCTTAGCCTCTTTCTTTGTTTTTATTTTCTTTGCTGTCCTCTTAACTCATTGCGATGTAATTGGGTTATACATTTGAGTTAGCTTCTTTTTGTTTTTAACAGGAATTTTGTAGTCCAAAAAATGGCAATATAGGTTCCTTTCTTTGACTCTGTATGGCCGTATGATTCCAGCTTTTCAAACTAAATAACTTGACTTCTCCTGAACTATAAGGCCTTCTGGAGTTGAATTATCAACTTGACAGAGCTTTATACGTGTAATTTGATTGAACAATAATGTTTTTGGTTATATATATAGTTTAAATGATTTTGGTAGAGTACTTATTTTGTCCAAATTTTGAATTGTGTGCTCTTGGACATTTGAATGGAACTTGGTCTCATCAATCCAGCTATATACTGCCAATTTTGCTACAGAACCTGCCCAGGTACCGCCCCTCACATGAGGGAGTGGGCCCCACCTCTCATGTGAGGGGGGCCAGGCTGGGAACCCTTTACCTTTCTTCCATGCAGTGGTTGAAATACTGATATTTTCATTCTTTGGTTTTCAAACTCCAACAATCAATTATAAAGTATAATCTCCATTTTCCATTTCGTCAAACTTCTCTGTTTTTGTCTTGCTATTTGCCTGGAACAGATCACAGGCATTTGCCACTTTCAGAATAAACTTATTCCTTTCATTACTGTTTCTTTTTATTTATTTATATTTTTTTGGGACAATAGTATCTCATCTCTAATGCTCTTTATTCTGTGTATTTTTGCAGCATATGCCAAACACCGTGGTCTTCTTGGAAATGTCAGGAAAGGAGTACTGGTATGGCTACCTCTAACCTTTCAGCTTTCAATTAGAAGTACTCTTCTTGTTCTTCTTCTTTTTTTGTAATTTTAATTATTTATTTATTTATTCAGTTAGATGTTATGACCGTAGTGCATATATTGTTATTGAGGGGGAACTGTCTACTTTTCGGTCATCCTTTTTATTCACATGGATGCAAACATGGGACATAGAATTTTTTTTTTTAAATAAAAAATTAAGGACACGCTCCGGCAGTCACTGAATATATATATTTATATGTATACATGAAAATAGTAAGAGTTTAACTGCCTATTTTTTACTTTACAAATACAGTTATGTATTATATCAAAATAGTTCAGAAATTCATTTTTGACATTCTTCATATTGGAAGAAAAGTGCGAACAAAAAGTTCTAATATCTATGAGAAAGCTCTAGTCATAAACAAATTGAAAGTGTCGGGCTTTAAAATTCCTATAATTAAAATTTTTTAAATGGAGGGATTAAAATTTGCGATGTGTTTCATTTGTGTGTAAACGATAGACAAATGAGTATGAAGCATGTGTGGTTTTAAATAAAACATTAAGAAAATAATAGGACACATTTGGATGTGTGTGCACGACATGTGTCATTGAGTGTCTGATGAGTCACAACACCCTAAAAGTGTTCATGCTTCTTAGAGCTTCATGGAGGGAAACCCAAACCAATTTTGAAGTCAACAATATCAGTGGATTTGTCCCAACTTACTTTTAACAGCTACGCGATGTCTAAGAATTCACTGCAAGCTGAATTCTAATTATCACAAATTTATTTTCATTAATGGTTACATGTGTATACAAACGACTACTGGTATCAAGCCAGTAACGTACAGACATGCTAAATCTTCTAGTTGATATTTTGGCAAAAGAAAGAACTGATTGTTCTCTAGTAAGGGACAGTGAAGTAGCCTTGCTGTCTTCATGTTAATTTTGACTCACTTCTCGCAACGTAGCTGTTCTTTTGACTAATTTCCATTCTCCACCTTGTTGATTCATGACTGAAAAAAGCTGTCTTGTTTTCATTAGAAAGGAAGCAAAATAATGTTCATTGTTCAAATCTCCTGATGGCCTTGTGGTCTAGTGGCATGGAGGCAGCACTTAGGTGCTTGCAAGGGAGAAGTTGGGTGCTCAACTCTCCCAAGGTGCTAATCTAACAACTGACTTTCACTTATAAAATAATAATAATAATAATAATAATAATAATAATGTTCAAATCTAACGGGAGGTATTGAGGAGTCCTCTTGTATAATGTATCATATGGCTACTGATTCTCCTCACCACTCCATCCATTTACATGCTAACTCACTTTGAATAATAGGTATCAAAACTTGTACGGTATTGAGTTCGCATACCTGTATTACAAAGTTCCACAATTTTGCAGTTATTTTTTGTTCTATCATTTGTTTTATATGCTTATTTGCAAACATCGATTGTAGGCATTGTGTTTCTGACAACCTTGAAAAATATATTCATAACAAACTCATAAGGTTCTGTTATATTTAACTGAAAGAGAGCTTGGATTGACATGGGTTGTTGAATTTGTAATGGACCTAACTTCGTTACTTTTGATTGATTGAGCAGGTGTCCATGGGCCATGGAACAATCACGGCTCATGCACTCATGAGTTTAGAAGCTCGTGGAACTCTCTTTGTGAACCCTGGGATGGAGGTTGGTATACAAAATGACCTGTTCTTCTGCTTACTGCTTGTCCTCTACAGACGTCAATTTACTAAAATAGCTTCCTCTAAGAAGTATAAACTAGTTCTATGTCTAAACAAATGAAGCAATGACTTCTTTTAATTGTATTTTTCATTTTTTTTTTTGGTTGTGCTAACTGGTTTTTTGTTGCGTACAGACATATGATGGCATGATCATAGGTGAACATTCACGAGATACCGATCTTGATGTAAGCAGTTGCTTTATTTTGCCTCACGTTATGCAAAGATTTTAAGGTGGCTGACCGTGCAGTGATTGGCCTGTCACAGGTGAACCCAGTTCGAAATAAGGAACTTACCAATGTACGGGCTGCTGGCAAGGATGAGAATGTGAAGCTATCTCCTCCTCGCCTTGTATGTATTCTTCAACCTTTAGCTTCTTACATCCTGATTCTACTTCTGCAGTTACTATGTTCTCCTCCAATCTCTCTCATTACATTGTCAGTACATAGATAGTACGTGTCTTTCGTATCGTGTACTAACATGATATACAAATGTAGAGGTGCTGGACCTATCATCAGATGGTCCATGCAAGGAAATTGTCAGAGCCAAATAATTTACTAGATTCTCTCATTTGCTTTCTTGAACAAAATTTCCACCATTTGTTGAAATATGGATACAATTTTGTTTATATTTACAAAAAAATTGAAAAATGTGAACTAAAACTGGTTTGGTATCTAAATCTGTTAGCAAAACAGACTAAATTTGTGTACACACAAAAGTTATTTTCACTTGTTTATTTATTTATGTATTTTAATTATTTCCTTCTTCCCACTCCCTCTGGTCACCTCGCACCGCTCATCATCACTATCAGCCACCGTCCCTGGTCACTTCCTCTGGCCACCACCTTTTGTTTGAAATCACATTCAGCGGCCACCACCACCCCCAGTTATCACTTCCAGCAATCGACAACCACCTCTAGCTACCATTTTTGACTGTCGACAACCATCTTTGGCCACCACCTTCCACCGGCCACCTTTCACACTTGTTTTCAAAACAACTTTTTAAAACACCCGTGGATCAAACATGTTTTTTGTTTTCATTTTTATCAAATATAAATATAAACATGTTTAACATTTTTTGTCAACAAAAACCAGTAAACTAAACGTTACCAAAATGGCTGGCACCTATACATGTTTTGATTCATTTTTCAGGACTGTTAAGTTCCTTCTGATGAAGTTCAGTCTAGTACATACTTGCCATGATAGGATAAAATAAAATGCAGTAGCCAACCTTTTTAGGCGATTAAGTGAAAAGTAGAAACTTATTTCATTTTTACATTTGATGTATGGGTGGTGACATTTGAATGCTTCGTCTACAGATGACTCTTGAAGAAGCAATTGGATACGTTGCTTCTGATGAACTCATCGAGGTAAGCAACATTCAGTCATTCCAGATGCGACAAATGTTCCAACAAATTCCCTACATATTTGTAGCAATACATTCCAAATTAATTGACTTGCTATTTCAGAATAAAGCATTTGCATATTCCACACTATTGAGAAAATTACTGCTGTGATTGGCTTCTAGACTTGTTCACAACATATTTCTAATAAATTTTGTTTTGGGTGTGTTAAGTGGTATTTTTTTTTTGGCAATTATTTTGCAGGTTACGCCAAAATCCATACGGTTAAGAAAGAGATACTTGGATGCTAACAAGCGTAAAATGATGAGGAATAAGCCCAAGGAGTGAAGCAATTGTTCTGATTTCTGAAACAGTTTTGTAACCTTATTACAGGATTTTAAATCACTTTAGGTCATATATGTTATGGGAAAAACTGAAGTGTACGTTATTCTTTCACAAACATTGAGAGGCAAGGAAATTCAATGTTGTATTAATTTATTAAAAAAATTGCAATAAAAAAATAAATTATTGATGTGTGTTTTGTTTGTAACAAGAGTTCGAATAACAGCAAAACTGTCAAGGAAACTATAACAAATGTATTTTTTTAATCACATTTTGTTTATTATATGAGATGACCTATCTATAACTTGAGCCCACTAATATTTGTGAATGTGTCACATTAAATAAAATTAAATAATAAGAATAAAATTAATGCTAAATTAATACAAACCGACCTTGGTTAACTATATTAAAAGTTTCCCTTTCGAAATTCAGAAGGAAAAAGTTGGGAACAAAAAGTTGCATAAACAAGTGAAATGCAACTGTCACATGTGAATGCGTATAATAAATACAAACGTGAGGTTGTTGCATAACGTTCAAATTTTCTTGTCAAATGGTTAAATTCCTATGCCAATCCCACTTGCAGTAATTCTATGATTATTCGAACTTTATGTATACAACACTTTATTTATTATATTAATTTCCAAAAATGCCATTGGATTAATAAAGTTTTAATTTGAAATTTAAAATCAAATTAAAATATGAATTAGGCACAATAATGATTGGAACCGTGGTGCAACGGATAAGAATAAAAAGAAAAATAGTTTTATTTTATTTTTATTTTTTTAGTAATAAGAATTTTGCTAAAGTTGAGCTACTATAGACTCGTTCTTACAAAATAAATTCTAAAAATATGTATTTACCTGCTAACTAATCATGTATATTTTATGACCGGAGGACAACATGACGCTCATGCCATGTTTGATTCACAAGATTAATAATGAAGGTATTAATAATCCAATCAAATTAGTGTGATATTCACTATCCAATTGGATTAGTAGAATAAATTATCCTCTTGTACATTATTTGATTTGCATTAGATTAGTAGGTAAAATAATCATTTTATTTTATTTCTCAACTCAGGATATATAATTCCACCCCTACTACATTACTAATAATCCTACAAATTTATTGGATCAATTATTCATTGAATTAATAATCCTGAAACAAAATTTCAAAACAAATACAGGATTATTGGACCCACGAATTAATAATTCAAATCTCATATTCTAATCCTATCAATCAAACATGCCCATCTTGCAAATAGGGCATATCTTGTCTAGGCAAAATTTTTGAAATGAGACCTTTATTTCCATGTCTTCCAGCTACTTTATCGCCTACTTTGATTTCACGTTTCTGTAAAATATATACACGAATCATTTCTGGATTATAACTAGAACCCCACTTTTTCTGGATCCATCTCACATCAATAACTCGACCCCTACCACCTGTAGGTAGTTTCGGACCAAGACAGAACTTTTACTTGTTCAAATAACAATTAAGGTGAAGCAGGGTCAGGAACGATGAATCTCTTTATGATAAACAGATCCATTTTGCAAGTTCGTTATTACGGGTAGTTCCTACAATCTATTACCAATAAATTCTTTTGTTCCGTACTTGTTTTGTTATATTTTAGTTAATGGAATCGGTTGAATTGTTGTTCATATTGAAATGAATTGAGATTGAAAAGGAGTTGGTTAATGATGCTCCAACATGTACTTGTTTTGAGTGCAGGATACTAAGACAGGTGGATTGCATAAAAGGCAGAGAAGCTAATATGGACAGTTGGTTAGATATGGTATGAGAATTACTTAGAAAGCCCAAATTTATGGTGTTGAGCTGGTGATGAGAGTTTTAGTGGCCAACAAATTGGTCAACTTCACTTAAGAGTTCGTTCATTGCTATTATAAATTTTTACCTATATTTTGATGCTTTTCATATTACTTCCCTTTGGGGTGAAATTTTTTATGTAATGCATATATTAGTATTATGATGTATTCTTTCATTTCAAACATGTAGAACCCACTTTTACATACTCCACATACTTGTAAAAAATACAATATATCATAATGATGTACTGATTATATAAAATAGTATCCCGTCAATCAAAACAAGTTGAAATTCTCTGAAAAAATCTAAAATCTTCACTTGTAATATATTTGCAATACTAATTTAAGGGTTTAAAACAGAATCATTAAATAGTTTAAAAGTAATTTAATCTTACAATAATTAAGTTTTGTACTTTTAATTAGTATTGTAATATGGCAAATGCTAAAGGTGGTGGTTAGAGCGCTGGTTAATATTGAGATTAAGAGTATTGAAAATAGATTAAAAAATATATATATTAATTTTTGTAAAAGAATATTAAATTTAATAAAAAGCATTTATTAGCAAAATTCTTATAAAATCATTTTTAAAAATTGTTGCATAGAATAGAACTCGGACTCCGGCCAAGACAGCAGTTTAATTCTCACATTTATTACACACACGCATAAATTATGTTGAGAGAGACATCAGAGAGGCTTTCAGCTTTGAATTCCTCTCCCTCTCTCCTCTCTCCTCTCTCTCTCTCTCTCTCTCTCTCTCTCTCTTCTTCATCACTCCTCTTGCTTATATAACAGCAAATCTACACACACCCACACACACACAAAAAAAAACTCAAATCTCACATTTTCATCTGCAAATTAAATGGGGGCGTATAGAGCAGATGACGATTACGATTATTTGTTCAAGGTAGTACTAATCGGCGACTCAGGAGTCGGCAAATCTAACCTCCTCTCCAGATTCACCAGAAACGAGTTCAGCCTCGAGTCCAAGTCCACCATCGGCGTCGAATTCGCCACTCGCAGCATTCACGTCGACGACAAGGTCGTCAAGGCCCAGATTTGGGACACCGCTGGCCAAGAAAGGTTCGGATCTATACCCCGCCTTCTCTCTCTCTCTCTCTCTCTCTCTCTCGATCGATATATATATATATATATATATGATGTTGTGTCTATTGATTCTGTAATGCGACACTATTGCTCTGTTTCAGTCATTGATGAGTTGTATATGTTCGCAATGTGAAATTGTTTTGTGTTTTTTTAATTGTTTTAATTTATTTATTTTTTAATGTGTTGCTCTGCACTATCAGATCTGGATTGTGCTTTCGGTCCTTTGTTTGGTTGCTGAGAAAACCTAGAAAAAAGTTTAAGACATTTTTTTCTTTCTTTCTGTGCGTTATGTTCGTACATTGTGTTTGGTTTAGTGGAAGTGAAGTTCACTTTGTTGCACCAGGCTTACTTGAGTGAATACCATGTAATGTAGTAGATAGAATCCTTAGATTCTTGCGTCTTTTCTTCTGTAACATGTTCTTAACAAGATGATTAGGTAAGTAGAAACTCTTACAATACCTAGATTGTCATGAGTTGGATTCTTTCTGAAAACTTATCCAATTTAAATCATTGGCTTTGTTTGTTTCCTACATTTTAGTAATTATCCTTTGTGTTTTATGTATGTTAAGTATTGATGCAAGACAAAATTATGCTAATATTTATGCTTTTTGTCCCAACCCAAACCTGCCCCTATGGGTTTAGCGTCGCAACCAGCTAGTAATCCTTAGATTATCAAAGGCCTCTTATATGATGTTCAGAAAATATTTAATATTGAGCATAACTTTACAAAGTTATTACTCACGGATAACTGGTAGCTCCAAACTATGAAGCACGGACATGGACACGGACACGGATACGGACACGGGACACGGCAATTTCCAAAAAATGGGGGCACGGACACGGCAGGGGACACGGCGATTTTTTATTTATTTATATATATATATATATATATTTTTATGTGTTATGTAGATTCGTATTACATTCATTCTAAATCAAAATTAACAAACACTAATATAGTACCATTAATTCAATAAATATAAGAGAGGCAAAAGATTCAACATCCAACATCCAACATCCAACAATAAATATAAGGGAAAAACATCCAACAATATTCTTCACAAAAACACTAAATAAGAGACAAAGAAGAAGAAAAAAAAGAAAAAGAAAAAAAGAAGTAGGCCTTTCATATATATAAAACAGAATTTAAACATATAATTAAAAAAAACAGCCTCATCTAAATAAAGAGTTTAAATAAAAAAAATAGAATTTAAATACAGTTTTATATATATACATATATATAAACATATAATTAAAAAAAAAAAGTTCTTACATATATATATATATATAAACATATAAACAAATAAAAATAAAAATAAAAAAGAGTCTTACATATAATATATATCAAAAAAAAAAAAAAGAGGCTTATTAATATATATCAAAATAAAAATAAATAAAAAAAGAGTATCGAAATAAAAAAAAATAAATAAAAAAAAAAAAAAGTATGTTACATATAATAACATATATAAACGAAAAAAAAAAATAAATAAATAAAAATAAAACTCAATCTCATCTCAGTCGAAAGCTGAGAGAGAGAGAGAGAGAAAGAGAAGGAGACAGAGGCGAAAGAGAGAGAGCGAGAGACGGGCTTACCTTCGAAGACGACTGGATCGACTGAAGCAGGGACAGAGGGCTGCGATCGATCGACGTCAGAGGGCTGCGATCGACATCGGAGGGCTGCGATCGACGTCGGAGGACTGCGATTGAGAGACAGAGCTTCGATCAACTTCAGAGGGCTTCGACTGAGAGAGAGGGCTTCGACTGAGAGAGAGAAGGTTGATTTTTCCTCCTTTACTCAGTTTCGATTAGGGCTTCTTTTTTTTTTTTTTTTTACTTTATAAATATTATACTTTGACCCCAAATAAATATAAAAAATTCAAAAAACGAGCCCCGTCGTGTCCCATGGCGTGTCCAGAAATGGACACGCGTTCCCCTCCGTGTCCCTGCCGTGTCCCCTTCTAAAAAAATCATTAAATTAAAGGGACACGCCATCTGGCGTGTCCCGTACGTGTCCACGGCGTGTCCCCCGTGTCCCCGGCGTGTCCCCGTGTCCCCGGCGTGTCCGCGTGTCGGACACTGCTACGGCATTAATTTTGGAGTGTCCATGCTTCATAGGCTCCAAATAGACGACAAAGTGGGCCATTCACTTAACCTGAGGCGCATGACTTACATAACATGGTAGATTCATACATTGAAACACACGCTCGGATTGTACGTAACTTATTTCATTTTTTCTTAGTGCGTTTGTAGCCTTTAGCCTCATTATGGATTCTTAATCTTGGCCTAGGAATGCTTAGGATGAAATGAAGATGCAAAAATATACTTGCAAACATTTTTCAAAACTTGTTGAAAACAGGGTTCATGCTTGAGCGTGGCTTTCCTCGCTCAAGCGGACATGCAAAATGTGAGGGTCCGCTCGAGCGCAACTTTCTTTGCTCGAGCGGTCTGCAAACTTTGAAAAAAGCACCGGTTGCTTGTTTTTCACGCTTGATCCCCACTCGAGCGTGAGATTTAGACCCTCGCTCGAGCGTGTTGCAAAACGCAAAAACTTCTAAGGGCTTGCATTTTACGCTCGAGCGTACTTCAGATCACTCGAGCGGAAGTGCACGCACTCAGAGTGGTTGCTCGAGCGTAAATTCCTACGCTCGAGCGTAGATGCAAATTCTGAAATTTCCAGATTTGTCTCCAAGTTGCAAATCATGAATTCAACACCTCAAAACTCATCATCTTGGGCCAAAATTCTAGAAAACATTTAGAAACTCACAAAACATCATGCTTTGAAGATCGTTTCATGAAATCAAGGCCCAAAAGCATACAAATTGTTCAAAAATTCAACTTAAACTTTATGAATGTTTCATGAACATAACATGCATGAGTTCCCTTAAACTCAAATTTCTCAAAACGTGATCAAATGCTACAAAACATCATGAAACTTGATGATTTCCCGAAATTAAGGTAAATTCAAGACATGCATGAGGGAATTCTTGGAAATTCAACTCAAAATGTGAGAAAATATGCATGCATGCATGGTATGGTTTAACGCTCTTCATTTCTAACCCAATTCCCACATAAATTCATTTAATTCACTAGAAGTCTTGTAAGATCTAACCCAATTACACAACTAAGAGTTTGATTCCATACCTAGAGACTTGAATTCACAAAGGTTGAAGTTGAAACTCTCAAATCCTCTTCAAATGTCAACAATTCCTAGCAAATCCTTTGTTTGAGCTCAATTTCTCCCTACTCTCCCTCTCTCACGTTTTCTTACTTGAATAGGCTCAAAATGTATTGAATTGAAGGAAAAGAGATGAGTGGGGGCTCAATTGGTGCCTTACATAGGCTTGGATAAAGTGTAATTAATTGAGGTTAAATAAGTGGGTATTAATTTAATCTAATTTAATCATTCCAAATCGAATTTTATTTAAACCTACCATAAGGTTCTAAAAATTCCAAATAACACATAAATTAAATCAATTCTATGATCGGATGCCGATAGAACCTTCGATTCGCAAAATATAACAGAATTTCAAACAGATATTCCTACAATGAACAGATAAAAACACAAATAACGAAATACACATGCAATTAATCCAAAATTTGATCTTAATAACTTATTAGGCACATGAAATCATAGATTAACGTTAATCATGGGTCAGGGTCGTTACACTTTTACACTCTGCAGTTTGCTGGGATGTTAAGCACATTAGGTTTATAAATAAATGACTAATTTGTGATATAACTATGAGTCGGACCAATTAAATTACTACTTGTTAAAAACTATATCAGTCAAAATATTTTCACTTTTCTTGGATGGTTGATTACTGAGGAAATTTGAAACATCAAAACTGCTGTACCAACATCAAGTATTGTGATATTATTGATCATAGGGTATCTTGCAGCGTTCATTTAGTCTGACCCTACTGTAGTTTCTTCAAATTTTGTTTGTTTTCTATGTAATTTGCGTATTTAGATAAGCAAAGAAAGAGACGGTTAATTCTTAGTGCGCTTCAAGTTTCAATCGCATGCTATTAGATCCTTATTCTCTGTGGTGTGCAAGCTAATTGTCTCATACATATCTTGTATTAGGGTAGCTCAGTTCTATTGCCTGTATCCCATAGTGTTGCTTACTTGATTGTGATTACAAATAACTTTGACAAAACTGTGTTCCCTTAAGAATCTCATCTTATGGCATATTCCTTGTTGAAGGTACCGCGCAATCACAAGTGCATACTATCGAGGAGCTGTAGGTGCATTGCTTGTCTATGATGTCACTCGGCACGTAACATTTGAGAATGTAGAGAGATGGTTAAAGGAGCTCCGGGGTCACACAGATTCAAACATTGTGATCATGCTTGTTGGTAACAAGGCAGATTTGCGTCATTTGCGGGCTGTTTCCACTGAGGATGCCAAGGCATTTGCCGAAAGAGAAAGCACTTTTTTCATGGAGACCTCTGCTCTAGAGTCCATGAATGTGGAAAATGCCTTCACAGAAGTTCTTACTCAAATACATCATGTTGTCAGCAGGAAGGCCCTGGAAGTTGGGGATGACCCAGCGGCTTTGCCCAAGGGACAAACCATTAATGTTGGTGGCAAGGATGATGTATCCGCTGTGAAAAAAGTTGGATGCTGCTCAGCATAGTCTAAAAGAAAGAAAAATTAGCGATATTTTCTCATCTTTCTCAAAGGAGTTCTGAAATTCTAAATGGTTGCGAAACAAGTTTGAATATGTCAATGCTAGAAGCATGGAGCGTTGAGAGGGTTAACTTTCAATTTTATGGCACGTTGTGGCTCGACACTCTGTACTTCACCAGCTTAAGCCCCAAGGCTCGGGATCCAAGTAATTTTCTTTGCATTCTCCGACTTCTCCTTATTTCAATCTTTTTGCTTTCCTCAGTGTACTCTTGTAGTTCTTAGCTACCCATAGAATAGTTCATGTTTGATTGCGCAGGATTGAGTATGTCAATGTATTAAGATTTCTGACTTTTTTTTGGTGTACTTGATTGATGATTGAGTAGTTGTTCTTTTTTTTGGTGGTCCATGGAAATGGTGATTAAATTGTGCATTATGCTACTGGAATTGTGTTCCCTTGGATATGCTTGCCAGAGGCAACCTTCTTCATGCAGCTTGGGTTATAGATATGTGAGCATTGTGCTATTTTTTAATAATTATTTGAATTTAAGTTATTAACAAAATCTAATACTAAAATGAGTTTGGGTTTTCTAACAAATGTTTGAATTAAAAAAAGAAAAAAGAAAAAAAAAGAAGCATCTATACACTTTTGTTATCTTTTATTATTGTTTTAGCTAATTATGTGATTAAATAATATTGAAATAAAAATTAAAGTGAAAATTACACAGGTTAAGTTGGGCTGGGCTGCTATTCCTCATCCTATTCAGCTCCGTGGGCCAAATATTTGTAAGCCCTAAAAATATGAAGTTGGGCTGGGTGAGAGGAAAGGGCCTATTTCGAACTATATCTATATCTCATCTCATTTTCAAACGTAATAATTAGTAAATCATTTACAATCAAGTTGTAATGTCAAATATTGTCGGAGTAATTATTACACGATGCTAAATGTTTTGGTCATACAGTTTAAAACGTATGGATAGACGTGTGTGAAAATATATCAAAAGTCATAGGCTCTTTTGGAAATTAGGGTAGTTTTAATTTATTTTGGGTTATATTGTTTTTCATATTTTTTACATATTTAAAAAAAAAAAAAAAAAAAAATCAACTTTTAACTATATTTTCAAAACGACTCATAATAAGAGCTTGGTTATACAATTTTTGAAGGGAATGGATAAGTGGCGAATTCATTGTTTTGGCATGAAATGGTGAATTTTAGACGAATTCTTCACGATTTTATAATTTTTTTTAAAAATTGATTCATTATTTACTGGGTTCATATGAATCCAATTTTAAAGCTATCTTTGGCATGTAAGTTGGAAGTTATTTTAGTCATAAAAAAATAAAATAAACTAAAAAGTTAATAAGATAAAATGTCACATTGAAATTATAATTATTTTATTTTTTTCTCATAAAAGTAAAAAAAGTCAAAAAGTCCATCACAAACAAGACTTTTTAACTCAAGTTAAAATAATTAAAAATCAATCAACTTTCCAAACGAAAGCTAAGTATTTAAATTTGAGTCTAACTCAAATTTATCATTTTTGATAAATTTTTTTATTTTCTTTGAGTAAAAAGATTAAGATAGTATAAAATGTTCTCCAATTACAGGTCTTTCGTAATTATCTGTCTTTAATTTGTTGGAAAAATTGGTTTATTATGACTTATTTTGGGCAGACTTTGAGGCCAAAATTGAGTAGGCCCCAAACGTCTTTTGGGATGGGTCCGAAGAGGGCGTGTTTCTTGCCGCGTGACAAGTCACACGGTAAAGACGGAACGTCAGAACCATTTATGAGTGAATGGGAAGTTGACGTCGTTTTCGAGTCTAACATTAATTTTTTAGATAAAATTTATTTGAATTTTTTCAATAAAAATTATTGTGGGAATTTAATTTAATTCTAAATTCAAATTTTGGGTTCCTAAGTGGTTTCCTAAAGTTTGTAATTGTGGGAATTTAATTTAATTATAAATTCAAATTTTGGATTCCTAAGTGATTTCCTAAAGTTTGCACCTCTTCCTTTATTTATTAAACTATTTCAATAGTTTAATATATATATATTCAAATAGTTTAATATATATATATATATTTTAAATAGTTTAAATAATAAAGGTCCAAACTATTCCTATGTTTGTCTCCAACGGCACTTTTCAAATAGTTTGAATATTTGTTAGTTTGAATATTTGTTTGCAATGGATACATTTTTCAAAACAAAAGGTTTGAAAATTTGTTCCAAACAAACGATCAGAAGAATTGTTTGAATTAAAAAGTGCATCTGTTCATTCAATTTGTTATACCTGTTCGGACTATTCCAACTGTCACTTTGTTGCCTATAAATAGAGATTATATTCCAGCAATCTTTACACTTAGAGACATTCGGAAATCAGTCATGTTATTGTCTCATTGCTGCCCATTTTTGCTCTAGTGCATTTATTCTTCATATTTAGTTTTAGAATAAATTAAAGAGAGTATAGATCACAGGTTTGGTTCGCCGAACAAATTTGTTTGAAGTGCTTCTACAAATTTGTGAAGATCATTGTATCCTGGGAGATAGACGCCACTCAACCGTAAGCACCGTAGCGGGGCGAATCTGCCTTAAGGATAGAGTGTCACACACTTGACTTGGTCTTTGAATTTTCTTTTATTCGGTTCTACAAAATAAAAGCTGTAAGTTTTATTTTCTATTGTTTGGCTTTGTTTTTATTTATTTCATTTACACAGAAGATTGTTCCAACAATCTTAAGTACGATACTGGTGTCATTAACAATTCATAATATATTTTTGTGGAATTTTTTCAGAAATTAATTTTGGGTTTTAGAAATTATTTTCTGAGTTTTCATTACTTAACATTCTGTTTTAGTATTTTAATTATTGAAGTGTTACAAAAATTAATTTTCTGTGTGGAATTAATTTGGTTGAATAAACTTTTATTTTATTTCCAAATTAATTGAAAAATAAAAGTTATATTCTTATTTCTTTTATTTTACGGAATTTAATTTCCTGAGTGGAATTAATTTGGTTGAATAAAATTTTATTTTATTTCCAAATTAATTGAAAAATAAAAGTTACATTCTTGTTTCTTTTATTTTTTACAGAAATTAATTCTGTGAATTCGGTTTAATTTTTTGTGTAGTGTAAATTCTAATTATAATTTTGTTTTATAAATTAGAATTGATGGCTACTGAAACTAATGCCCAAACAAGTACAACTGTGGTGGCTGCAATGACGCCAACCCCTTCTCCTGTTGTAACAGTACCGGTAAATCACGGTGAAAAGCTAGAGAAATTTTCAGGAACTGACTTTAAAAGATGGCAACAGAAAATGTTGTTCTATCTTACAACTCTGAACCTGGCTTGTTTCCTCCGTAAAGATGCTCCTATCTTGAAAGAGGATGAAACCGATCGGCAAGTGGTTGCTGCGGTTGATGCCTGGAAACATACCGATTTTCTTTGTCGGAACTACATCTTGAACGGACTTGACAACACATTATACAATGTTTACAGTCCTATCAAGATAGCAAAGGAACTTTGGGAGTCTTTGGAGAAAAAGTACAAAACGGAAGATGTCGGCTCAAAGAAATTTGTGGTTGGCAGATTCCTGGATTTTGTAATGGTTGATTCAAAAACTGTGATCATCCAAGCTCAAGATTTCCAACTCATTCTACATGATATTCACGCAGAAGGCATGACTCTCAGTGAACCCTTCCAAGTTGCAGCCTTAATTGAAAAATTACCAAAAGGCTGGAAGGAATTCAAGAACTGCCTCAAACACAAGCATAAAGAAATTTCTATACACGAATTAATTGTGCGTTTGAGGATTGAGGAGGACAATCGCAATTCTGAAAAGTGGGCTGGTAAGCATCCTATGGATTCTAAGGCAAATGTGGTGGAACATGCTTCAAAAACTAAGAAACAAAAGTCTTCTGGAAAAAGTTCATCACAAGGCTCTAAAGGGGGGAAAATAAAAAGTACAAGTTTAATGGTAAATGTTACATCTGTGACAAAGAGGGATATCGGGCCAAAGATTGTCGTAGCAAAGGCAAAAGCAAAAGAAGAACAAGTAAGAATCCTGCTCAAGCCCACATGACTGAAATGGACAATATTTCCAATAGTATAGATGACATCAATCTTTCTGCAGTTGTTTCTGAGGCAAATCTTGTCGGAAATCCTAAAGAATGGTGGATGGACACTGGTGCTACTCGCCATATTTGTACCGACAAAAAGATGTTCACATCTTATTCTTCAGTGGACAATGGTGAGCAACTTTTTATGGGCAACTCCTTAACTTCCAAAGTTAAAGGACAAGGGAAGATTGAACTTAATATGACATCTGGAAAGGAACTCACTCTCAACAATGTACTGCATGTACCGGATATTCGCAAGAATCTTGTTTCCGGATCTCTGTTGAGTAAGAATGGGCTTAGGCTAGTATTTAAGAGTGATAAATTTGTACTTACTAAGAATGGGATGTATGTAGGAAAATGTTACATGTCTGATGGCCTTTTCAAGTTAAATGTAATGACCGTTGCACCTTCAGTTATTAATAATAATACATCTTCTTCTTACTTGCTTGAGTCTTTAAATTTATGGTATGGTAGACTAAGACATGTTAATTATGGATCTTTGCGTAGATTAATTAATATGAAATGTTTACCTAAATTTGACATTGATTCAAATCATAAATGTGAAATTTGCGTTGAGGCAAAATTATCCAAAACTCCTTTTCATTCAATTGAAAGAAGTACGAAACCACTTGAATTAATTCATAGTGACATTTGTGATTTTAAATCAATTCAAATCAGAGGTGGGAAAAAGTATGTTATCACTTTTATAGATGACTATACTAGATATAGTTATGTTTATTTATTTCGAACCAAGGATGAAGCTTTGGAAACTTTCATTCAATATAAGAATGAAGTTGAAAATCCACTTGGTAAGAAAATCAAGAAACTTAGAAGTGATAGGGGTGGTGAATATGAATCACCTTTTGGTGAATTTTGTAAAGAATATGGAATAATTCATCAAACTACTGCTCCTTACTTACCTCAGCAAAAAGAAATTGCTGAAAGGAAAAATAGGACTTTAAAAGAAATGATGAATGTCATGTTAATCAGTTCTGGATTACCTCAGAACTTGTGGGGGGAAGCAATACTTTCTGCTAATTATATACTTAATAAAGTATCCCGAAAGAAAGTGAATCAAACACCTTATGAATTGTGGCATGGAAGAGTACCATCCTACAAATACTTAAAAGTGTGGGGGTATTTAGCTAAAGTGGCTATTCCTAGTCCTAAAAAGACTAAGATAGGTCCTCAGACCATTGATTGCATTTTCATTGGTTATGCTAAGAATAGTAGTGCATATCGGTTTTTGATTCATAAATCAGAACATACCGAAATGCATGTAAATGCTATTATTGAGTCTCAGAATGCATCATTCTTTGAACATGTATTTTCAAATAAGACTGGACAAGAGAGTAGTAATAATAAAAGATCTCATAATGCTATTACTAGTCAGGATTAAGAACATGATTAAGAGCAAGAGTTAGATCAAAATGAGATGGAGGAACTTAGGCGTAGTAAATGTACTAGAACCTTAAAATCTTTTGGTCTAGATTTTCTAACATATTTGTTAGAAAATGAGCCTTTAACTTTTAAAGAGGCTATGTCCAGTCCTGAAGCTCCTTTATGGAAAGAAGCTGTCAACAGTGAAATTGAATCCATCTTGCAAAATCACACTTGGGAATTAGTGGACTTGCCACCAGGTTGTAAACCTCTTGGGTACAAGTGGATTTTCAAAAGGAAAATGAAAGCAGATGGATCAATTGACAAATACAAAGCAAGACTTGTGGTCAAAGGTTTTAGACAAAAAGAAGGTCTTGATTACTTTGACACATGCTCACTGGTTACTAGAATAACATCCATTAGAATGCTAATTGCCATTGCATCTCTATACAATTTAGAAATTCATCAAATGGATGTGAAAATCGCTTTCTTAAATGGTGAGTTAAATGAAGAAATTTACATGAAACAACCAGAAGGGTTTTCTGTTCCAGGGAAAGAAAAGAAAGTGTGTAAATTGGTTGAATCATTATATGGTTTAAAACAAGCGCCAAAGCAATGGCATGAGAAATTTAACAAGGTAATGATGTCAAATGGATTTAAAATTAATGACTGTGACAAATGTGTTTATATTAAAAATACAGACAAAGGTTATGTCATTGTATGTCTTTATGTAGATGATATGCTCATTATAAGTAGTAATAATGACATGATTAAAACTACCAAAAAAAAGTTGAATAAACATTTTGATATGAAAGACATGAGTATTGCTGATGTAATTCTTGGTATGAAAATTACCAAAACGTCAGAAGGATATGCTTTGTCACAATCTCATTACATTGGGAAAATACTTGACAAATTCAGCAAAGATGATGATCATTTTGCTAGAACACCTGTAGATGTTAATTTGTATCTTTCTAAGAATGTACAGGAAAGCATTTTTCAATTAGAGTATGCCCAAATTATTGGAAGCTTAATGTACTTGATGAACTGCACTCGCCCAGATATAGCTTATGCAGTAAGTAAATTAAGTAGATATACGAGTAATCCGGGAGTAGAACACTGGAAAGCAATTATAAGGGTTCTAAGATATCTCCGATTTACTCATAACATTGGGCTTTATTATACTAGATATCCAGCAGTACTTGAAGGATACTGTGATGCAAATTGGATATCGGATACTAGAGACTCAAAGTCCACCAGTGGGTATGTCTTTACTCTTGGTGGAGCGGCTGTATCTTGAAAATCTTGGGGGATTTGATCATAGCCCCCTCACTATCTAATTTCTCTTTCAAAAGGACAAGAATTATATAAGTACTTTCAAAACCCCCTGATATTTTAAAACTTGTTTCTTTTACTATATTACCCTCATATCTATCAGCTCTCCTATTAAGACATTTTCACTATGTATTTCAGAGTAAAATTTTACTGTATGAAAGTAAAATTTTACTTTGAATGAGAGTAAATTTTTACACTCTGAAACTAAAAGTAAAATTTTACTCTGTATGAAAGTAAAATTTTACTCTGAATGAGAGTAAAATTTTATACTCTGAAACTAAAAGTAAAATTTTAATCTGTATGAAAGTAAAATTTTACTCTGAATGAGAGTAAAATTCTACACTCTGAAACTAAAAGTAAAATTTTACTCTGTATAAAAGTAAAATTTTACTCTGAATGAGAGTAAAATTTTACACTCTGAAACTAAAAGTAAAATTTTACTCTGTATGAAAGTAAAATTTTACTCTGAATGAGAGTAAAATTCTACACTCTGAAACTAAAACTAAAATTTTACTCTGAAAAATAAGTAAATTGTAAGACTCTGAAGCTAAAAGTAAAATTTTACTCTGTATAAAAATAAAATTTTAATCTGGTTCTGTCAAATGAAAAAAACAGAGCAATAGAACCAGAGTAAAATTTTACTCTGGTTCTATCAAATGAAATTTGATGTTTACTCTGAAAAATCGATGGAACTTTGAGCTTTGAGCTTTGAATCAGGCCTATAATCCTTGAATCAATCGATGTTTACTTTGAAAAATATTGAATCATGCCTATAATCCTTGAATCAGGCCTATAACCTGAAAATTTTAGAGAAATCTCAATTTTTCATACCCCGGTTCTTTAGATTTTTTAGATTTTACAGATTTTTCAGATTTTTAAAACTTTGAGATTTCAAAAATCTATATATTCGAATTCAAATCTCAAAACACACAAACACACACATATATATAGATATATATATATATATATATTACAGATCGGAATATGTAGATATATATATTCGAATTTAAATCTCAAAACACATATATTCAAATTCAAATCTCAAAACACACAAACACACACATATATATAGATATATATATATATATATCTATATCTCAGGAGATTAGAGATCAGAATCGTTCATGGTGCACAAATTTGAGTTGAAACCCTATATCGAAAGAGGGAAGAGAAGCTTACGGAGGCTCTGGAGGATGATGAAGTCATGGAGAGGTAACGGTCGAGGACGGAGTCGATGGAGGGGTTGCCGAAGGTGAAGGTGTTGCCGGCGTTGGAGAAGGTGATGACGGCGACTTCGGTGCCGCACAAGTTGCAGAGCTCGCCGGTCTTCTTGAAGAGGCCATCTGTGGAAAGGAAGAGAGTGGGGAAGAGAGTGGGTATAATAGTCATATAAAATATTTAAATAATAAATTTGTCCTTTATGCAAGACTTTATAATTATGAGGGGGTTTAGAAAGTATAATTTTTTTCTTAGTCCTTTTAACAATGAAAGGAAGGTAAAGGGGGTTTATAGCCAAATTTCTCAAAAATCTTCCAAACAGACTTGCATTGCTAGGTCTACTATGGAATCAGAATTCATAGCCTTAGACAAAGCAGGGGAAGAGGTAGAATGGCTTCGCCACTTCCTTGAAGATATTCGAATATGGCCAAAACCAGTGCTTGCTATATGCATACATTGCGATAGTCAATCAGCAATAGGTAGAGCATAGAGTCATATGTATAACGGTAAGTCTAGACACATTCGTTGTCGACATAATACCGTAAGACAACTACTCTCTAATGGAATTATTTCCATAGAATATGTTAAGTCTAAAGACAACATAGCGGATCCACTAACCAAAGGGTTAGCAAGAGAGTTAGTTGAGAATTCATTGAGGGGAACGGGACTTAAGCCTATTAAATAAGAGTTACCACAACGGAAACCCAACCTAGTTAACTGGAGATCCCAAGATCTAGGTTCAAAGGGACAACCGAGTTGTGTATGACTTAGAAGGATCATTGGGGAGTCTAACTCCTACCCATTTCTATGATAAAATAAGTGATGTCTGCAGCGTTTTAGGTTGAGTAAAATTTTAATGATTCTTATATCAAAGTAACCCTAGTGGAGTATGGCAGGATACTCTTCATAAGAATCACCTATATGAGTGTGAACTAGGCCGGTTCTATGAGATTTGTGAAGGGCTACAATTCTCTAGAGCACTCATGAAATACCAGGTTGTTCAGGGCCAAAATGAACATAATAGTGAGAACTAAACTGTGCCTGGGGATATATTGTGTGAGTTCTATTGTCTTGGTTTACACAAACGGCTGAACAGTTCAAGACATCATGTTCACTAGTTAGCTAGTAAATCCGATAGTGTCTCACAAGGGAAGGTTCAAAGCCAAAAGCTACCTATCCTTTGTAGAATATTTTCAATTTCTGTATTCTCTGTAATTAGATCATGTTGTTGCATTTTCTCTCTGTCAAATTCCATTCATGTGAGGGATTGTCGGAAAAATTGGTTTATTATGGCTTATTTTGGGCAGACTTGGAGGCCAAAATTGAGTGGGCCCCAAACGTTTTTTGAGGTGGGTCCGAAGAGGTGATGTGTTCCTTACCGCGTGGCAAGTCACACGGTAAAGACAGAACATCAAAACCATTTATGAGTGAATGGGAAGTTGACGTCGTTTTCGGGTCTAACATTAATTTTTTTGATAAAATTCATTTGAATTTTTTCAATAAAAATTATTGTGGGAATTTAATTTAATTCTAAATTCAAATTTTGGGTTCCTAAGTGGTTTCCTAAAGTTTGTAATTGTGGGAATTTAATTTAATTCTAAATTCAAATTTTGGGTTCCTAAGTGATTTCTTAAAGTTTGTACCTCTTCCTTTATTTATTAAACTATTTCAATAGTTTAATATATATATATATATATTCAAATAGTTTAATATATATATATATATATATATTTTTTAAATAGTTTAAATAATAAAGGTCCAAACTGTTCCTTTGTTTGTCTCCAATGGCACTTTTCAAATAGTTTGAATATTTGTTAGTTTGAATATTTGTTTGCAACGGATACATTTTTCAAAACAAAAGGTTTGAAAATTTGTTCCAAACAAACGGTCAGAAGAATTGTTTGAATTAAAAAGTGCATCTGTTCATTCAATTTGTTGTACATGTTCGGACTATTCCAACTGTCACTTTGTTGCCTATAAATAGAGATTATATTCCAGCAATCTTTACACTTAGAGACATCCGGAAATCAATCATGTTATTGTCTCATTGCTGTCCATTTTTGCTCTAGTTCATTTATTCTTCATATTTAGTTTTATAATAAATTAAAGAGAGTATAGATCACAGGTTTGGTTCACTAAACAAATTTGTTTGAAGTGCTTCTACAAATTTGTGAAGATCATTGTATCCTGGGAGATAGACGCCACTCAACCGTAAGCACCGTAGCGGGGCGAATCCGTCTTAAGGACAGAGTGTCACACACTCGACTTGGTCTTTGAATTTTCTTTTATTCGGTTCTACAAAATAAAAACTGTAAGTTTTATTTTATATTGTTCGGCTTTGTTTCTATTTATTTCATTTGCACAGAAGATTGTTCCAACATAATTTTGTTGCATCAATTAAGAAAATTAGTAGCTAACCTGTGCAGGCTAAACAAATTTTTTAAAATATTCCTTTTATATCAAATTTAGTTAAATTATTTATATTTTTGCATATATAAAATATTTAAAATAATCGTTCAACTTTTTTTTAGAAAAAGAAGTAATAATTTAAAATTTAAAAAATATTTCTAATTATTTATTTTAATAATTTTAGTTGTACCGTTTCATAAAAACGTTTCTTAAATCAACACATATACTAGTTGTAAATAAATTATTTATCTCTATTTTAATAATTTTAGCTCTATAGTGTTAAAAATATAACTTACATAAATATATATATATATATATATACATATATAATAAATTTCATAAAAATAAGGAGAAATTTTTTTTAAGGTCCCTAACAATAGTAATTTAGAGGATGAAAGACACCAAAAAAAAGGGATGATACCTCAAGTCCCTCAACTAGAACGCGTGCTTTTTAATTATTTCTTGGACCAAAATACCCTTCACAATCAATCAAGAAAACTTAACTGGATTCCGACGACTGAGTTCCAGTCCTGATATCCAACCATTTTCGCGAGCAAGAGAAGAACAAAATTAGGATTACACAATCATCTTCACTATGAACATTAAGGTTTCATTATCTTCTGCAAAAATCTTTTCCATTCTTTCCTTACAAATTTCTCTGACTCATTTCACTGTTCATCGTCATCTCATTTCATCTTCATCACAGTGCATCTTCATCTCAGGACATATCAGTTCGTAATTAAAGTTTCATTCTCACTCTAGTAGTTTTTCTATAATCCAACGAGTTTTTCTTTGGAAACACAGTTAATTGCATTTTATATTAGCCTTCTATTAATTAGGATTTCAATTTCGTAATAAAAGCTACATGAATTTGAAAAATGTTATTTCTCTGTGTTTCGAACTTATTCTTGAAGATTGTTGTATGATTTTGTCTGTAAATTTCTCCGGCATCTGAATTTCTCTGGTATTTGAATTTCTCTGGTATCTGAATTTCTCTGGCATTTGCTTAATCTATGTTTTTTCTTTGAATTTTCTCTGGCATGTCTATTCTCCCATTTGTTTCTGTTTATTCTCTCATTTTCTCTAACATGGTTAATTTCTCTGTATTTCTCTATATAATTTTTAAGTTCAATTCATTCAAATTTCTCTGCTTTGTAAATTTCTTTGGCATTTTAATATTCTGTGGCTTGCTAGATTTGTGTTTATTTTGTTCAATTCTTGTTTTCCTCCAAATTTCTCTATTGTGTAATTTTTTGGAAAAACATAATTGGTTGTTCCTCCTTTGCCATGGCTTAATTTTCTTTGTCATATTTAATTTTCTCTGACATGTGTAATTTTCTCTAGCATTTTAATTTTCTGTGGCTTACTAGATTTAGTTTTTTTTTTGAATTTTCTCTAACTATATTTTACTTCTATATGTAATTTTTAGCAATTATTGAAAATTTCTATGTCATGTTTATGTTGCTCTGTTTATTTTCTTTGGGAATGAAAATTTTCTGTGACTGCATGTATTCCACACAAAAACACTTAGTACTTTCTTGTCTGTGTTTAGGTTTCTCTAGCATTTATAATTTTCTCTGGCCACATTATTTTTCTCCCTTGTGTGTCTCTGTAAATTTTTCTGGCATTTTAATATTCTGTGACTTGCTAGATTATGTTTCTTTTTTGAAAATTTCTCTGGTATGTTTATTTTGTTCAATTCTTGGTTTCCTCCAAATTTTTCTGTTGTGTAATTTTCTGTGGTATGTTTATGTTGCTTCGTTTATTTTCTCTTGCTAATTGTGGAATGAAAATTTTCTCTGACTTGCCATGTTTAATTTTCTCTGGCAATTTATTTTTTTGTGGCATGCTAGATTTATGTTTCTTTTTTAAATTTTCTCTTGCTATATTTTACTTCTATATGTAATTTTAGCAATTATTAAAAATTTCTCTAGCATGTTTATATTGCTTTGTTTATTTTCTTTGGGAATGAAAATTTTCTGTGGCTAGATGTATTCCACAGGAAAACAATTCAGTGTGTTTGGTTTGAGTTTTCTGAATTAAGGTTTTTTAAAATTGACTTTTTTGGTTTTCGTGTTTTTTGTTTTTAGTGAATATTTTTTAAATTTTAAACATTGTTTTTACTTTTTTAGATGCACCTTACTTAGATGTATCTAAAAAGTAAAAAATTTGTGAAAAAATATTTTAAAAAATTAATAAATGCATTAAAATACAAAAAATGTACTGAATTCTTATATATATATTTTTTTGTATTTTTGGTATTTAGTGAATTTTTAAAAGATTTTTTTTACAATTTTTTTACTTTCTAGGTGTATTTATGTTATGTGTGTCTAAAAAGTAAAAAAACTGCTTAAAATATTAAAAAAATTCAGCAAAAACAAAAAAAATATGGAAAATAAGAAAGTAGAATTTTCTGAAAAGTGTTTTTTGAAAAGTGGAAACAAGCAAGGTGATTAGTACTCTGACATCTAATTTTCTCTGACATGTTTAATTTGCTCTGACATGTTTATTTTCTCTGGGATTTAATATTGACGTCTTTATGTTTTCATTGTCTAGAAATGGTGAAATGCAAAAGCAGCAAAACACCAGAAGCACCAAGAAAGAAACAGACACTCTCTGAGTTTGACAATTATGATCTTAGATCAAATGGCAGCAAAACACCACAAACTCCTCACCAAAAAACAGAAGTCCAAGTCAAAGAAGCAATTTGCATCAAGATGAATACGCCAACTTCAAAAGACTCTAGTTCAAAGGGGAAAAAAATCTGTTAAACTCCAAAGTAAGAGAGCTAATTACAGCATTCAATACCGATCAAACCTCTCATCTGTTGTCTCCTTTTTCAAACACTTAAATTCAATTCAAACAAAGTTGTAGAGCTTCAAAAGACCTCATTCTGGTATTTGATCCAAGCTCTAACAACGGGAAGAATGGTGTGACAACCACCTCTTTAGTTAAAATTAATTTCAATTAAATTGAATATATGCTTATTGTTAATTGAGTGTGATTGATTAAGTGCTATTCATTGTCTTGAAAAATTATTGACTTGCTTGATTGAGTAGATAGGTGAGAATAAAAATTAAACCTGTCTGATTCGCTAATTTTAACAAGTTATAATTAAATAATTAATTAAACAATTAGAGCCTAATTCACATTAGTATAATTAAATTAGTACAATTGAGATTATTATATGTAGAGGATTAATTTTATTTTTTGTATATATGAATTTTATTTAATCTGATTAAATCCTCAATTAAAATCAAATAATTGGTGAACTAAATAAAATAAATCCTACTTATCTACCTAATAGATATAGAAGAGAGAGTGTGTGTTTAGTTGGTTGAGTCATCTTTTCTTCATACCAACAGACCCACGTAGAGAGAGAGAGAGAGAGAGAGAGAGAGAGAGAGAGAGAGAGAGTGAGGGAAAGAGAGAAGACTAGTTCAAGAAGAAAAAGTGAAGCAGATTGTTAGAGAGTTGAAATTCGTAGTAGATAGCTCAATTCCTTCATCTCTAGGTGAGGGTTCTTCTTTTGTAGTTCAATAATTTGTAGAATCATACTACCAATTAGAGTATCCAAGATCATTTTAGAGGCTAATAAGCTGAATTGAGTTGAATTGATAATTAATACAAGAGGTTAGAACATGCATGTTAGAAAATTGAAAAAATGGTCAATTTACCTCATAATCTTTACATACATGGCATATTCTTAAGAGAACTTGAGTTCTAAACTTGTTTTTAACCATGATTCATGAAGTTTAAGGAGAGATTAAGCATGAATTAGAGCTTGGGTTCAAGAAAATGGATGTTTCATGAAATTGAGTTTCAAAAATGGAAGATTGAGTTTAATTTGATATTTAGAGCCTTATAAGATTTCAATTAAAAATCTGATTTGGGTTCATAAAATTAGATGTAGTCAAATTAAGCCTTAATTGAGAATTAATAAAATTCAACTGAAATTGAGTTAGGCTTAAGATTATGGAAATAAATGTAAAGATTAATTATTTGGGTCTTGATTTGCTTGAAAATGAAGTTGAAATTGCATAATTTACAAGTTTATGAGTTTCTGATTCAGTAATTTAAACATGACTGAACAACTGTAATTAATGTGTATGATCCTAATTCAAGTTTAATTGTGTAATTAGTGACCTTAATAAGGGTTTGTATATGATTGGATTATTTATATTTAATTAGTTTGGGTAATA
This sequence comes from Camellia sinensis, assembly GCF_055761805.1. Classification (NCBI taxonomy): domain Eukaryota; kingdom Viridiplantae; phylum Streptophyta; class Magnoliopsida; order Ericales; family Theaceae; genus Camellia; species Camellia sinensis. Next base: position 143,996,075 of record NC_138968.1, read on the forward strand.
CATAGTTAAACATGTTTTAATTGGAGGTTAATAATCTAATTAATTCCGAATACTAGTCATCCATGTTTAAGAGGAATGGAAAGAAGAAAATATAGGAATAACCAAATGAAAAATTAGAATCAAATGAGAGAAATCGAAAGAAAAACAAGTAACTGAATTAAATAGATTGTAAGAGTGTAATTGTAATCGTGTTGTACTTGACTTATTTTTTTAGGTCGGATGCTGAACGATTAGCACGTGTTTTTCAGGAGCCCGTTGTGAGTAACACTGTTGTAAAGATATGTTCAAATTGTATTTATTTTCTGAATAATAAATTATATTGTTTCTGAACTGTTATTTTTTATCGATTGAATGATGATCCTCTTTTTGAACTATATTCGTGGCATCCATTGTGTATTGTTAATGTTATTGTTATTGATATCGCTATTGTTATAAAGATCTCTATTAGTTCCAATTCTTGGAACTATTGCCTATTGTTTGATGGCCATCAATTGATTATTTGTTTGGCCTTTAAGACCTATTGTATTATTGCTATTGGATGTATCACGTATGACCTATATGAATATGAATATGATTGATTGAATTGAACGAATGAACGATTGATTGACAAAAAGATATTGATTGAAAATGTTCTATTGATAATCAGTTGTTTCATATACAGTAAGGACATCATTCTTAACCTCTTTACACAATTGTTATTCACTGGGCTCTAACTAACTGTTTATTATATATATGTATATATATATATATGTAAGTGATTGAGCACCGGATCAGAGCTAGTGGCATCAACCTGAACTCTGTTTTGTCAAGCCAACCATTGTGTCTCACCACGAGGTTCCAAAGTAACACGTGTCATGGCCTGGGTATTTTGAATTCACCATTTTGGATTCTGATTATAAACTATGTGTGTTTTGGTTTTCATACTTCTACTATGGTGATAGGATTGCGTCCCTAAACTTGTGCTATGTTTTTGTATATGCTTGAATTGAGCACTTATGACTGATGTATCTAAGACTATGTGTATAAAAGTTTGTTTCTATTTAGGTCCTCACATTTCATTGGACGATGTAACTATTATTGATTGGCTTCCGCCAGCCCTATTTTCTATAATTATTGTTTTAGTGTTAAGCATGCCTTTGGTAATCATTGATTACTAGCCGGTTACGATGCTAAATCCATAGGGGCGGGTTTGGGCCATGACAGATGGATCCAAGGAAGTGTAGGAAATCAGATGATGATGTAGTTGCAATCATCCAAAGATACAATAAAAAAACAAAAGCATTCACAATTGGTAAGAAGAACTTGACCTTTACAACTAATAACATGGCCTTGATTTTTGGTTTAGAAGGTGATAAAGGCGCCATGTCATTAAGATACTCAAATAAGTCAAACACGCCATTCCTAAGGCGAAGATTTCCAAAAGAAATGAGGCTCACTGGTCCTATTCTAAAGAAGACATTGGTCAAAGCAATGAAAGGGAAGCAACCAAATAACTTCAAAGATGTAGCGATCGTTGTTACCTTGTATTTGTGTCTCACCCTATTTTTTGCAATAAGTAGGAATTCAATAGGGTGGGTTTTTATCAAGTACCGCTTGAATCAATGAAGAAGCATGACTGGCCAAAAGCAATAATAACAATATTGATTGATTCTATAACAACATTGCACAAAACTCCAGAGAAAGTTACAGGGTATGCCATTGCATTGTTGGTAAGTAGAATTTCCATTTCCATTTACAGTTATGATACTTACAAATTTGTGTGTTTAGTAAAATTTAAACACTTCAATTTTCATCACAATATTGGCTATGCGAACATGCAATTATCATTGACTTGGAAGACAGTAACACAACCGAATTCCCAAGATGTGCCAAGTGGAACCTGCAAAGCTTGACCAAACAGTTGTAGAAGACACCAATCCAATCTTTTGCACCTCGACAGGTTAGATTTCTATTGCCACTCAAGTCTCAGTGAAATTCCAAAATTTCTCTCACCATTAGTTTGTTTCCCTCATTGTCATCAAAATTTATAAACCAGTGTTAATCAAAATTTATCTGCAATTTTCTTTTCAATGCAATAACTTATATGAAATAACTTATGTCCCTTGACTGGTTGAGATCAATTTTCTCTGCAATTTCAATTTATGTTGATTGTTTGATTAACACTGGTTTATTTCTGCCATTGTAATGAATTTTCTCTAGAATCCAAATTTCTTTGACCATAATTATAGTAACATTAACTTATATGTCTTGATTGATTTTCTTTGGTATCTGAATTTTTTCTGACCCATAAAATTATGTTGCTTGTTTCATAATTTTTTTTGACCCATAAAATTATGTCTCCTGTTATAGATAGATAACGGGAAACTAGTTAAAAACCCATCAGAAGAGTTTTGTCTTAGTAAAAACAAAAAAAAAAAAAGAAGCAAAAAAGACATTGGCCAAATTCAAGCGGACATTAGAAGATTCATTTGAAGAAGAAGGAGAAGGCAACAAAGAAGAACAAGAAGCAAGCAATGGAGAAGAAGATCAAGGAAGCAGTGCAGAAGAGGAAGCCAAAGAAGAAAATCAAGAAGTAGAACACAAAGAAGAATATGAAGGAAAAGAAGAAGAAGACAATGAAGAAGAAGATAAAGGCACTGAATCTGAAGAGGAATAAGAGAACAATGAGGAAAAGGATGAAGAAGAAAATAATGAGTGGATGAACTAACATCATTATAGCATTTGTGGTTCAACAATACAACAACTTTAAGAATCCGAGGAATCAAAGGATGCTCAAATTGCTAATTTGCATGAAAGACTAAAGACACTTTATAAATCCAAAATAAAAGAAGAGAAAAATTGAAATCAATTACTTGAAGAAAATGACATTGCAATACGAAACTTGACATCAAATAATTCATAACTTCAAGAAAGAGACAGCACAAACCAACTGAAACTAAGGATGATGGAGGTTTAAAAAGATGATGACAAAAAAATAATTCAACAGTTGAAGCATTCAATTTCAGAGCTTGAAACTGAAAATGCTAGATTGCATGAATAAATTCAAGAACTATCTGTCTAACTAGCAATACAACCTTACCGAACACCAACACAAGTTCAACCCCAAGGTCAGTGAAAATCTTGAACTACAAAAAGTTATGTTTTTCTGTCAAAATGACTCAGAGAAATTTCTATTTACTAAATTTTTTTCTGTCAATGCTAATTTTCTCTGGAATTTAAATTTCTCTGACCACATTAGTTTAGTTAGTTTGATTTCTGCTGCTTATTTGATTTTCTCTGTCTATTTGCTTTCATATATGTGTAAGTTTCTCTAGATTTTATAACTTCTCTGGCTACGTTGATTTTTGGGGCTTGTTTGATTTCACTGTGTATAGTTTGAATGGAAGTGGAACAACAATCAATAACTTAATAAGAAAAAGTTTCACACAAACAACAACCAAAACAAAAGACAAAAGTCTATTGTAACTGAAAAATATTGAATCAAATAAATTTACATATTGAAATATAATCTGTTACTTCAGAGAAAGTTAACTTTTACTGATATTTTCACTGTCTACAGTGAAAAAAGATCCTATATCAATGATAAAGAATTTAAAAGCAAAAGAAAGGAAATGAAAGCAAGATCCAGACTTTCAATATCCCAAAGTTGTAAAGATAACTAGAGGTTCAAAGCAAGATGCAAAGCCAATAGAGCAAACCACTGAAGACAAATAAATACTTGATACCGTTGACTATGTCTTACCTCAACCAACAAACGTCAGAAAATCTTGGATTTTTTCACAAAGTCTACCTGTTGCAAAATTGATAAAATGACATGTCAAAGATATCTTATAACATATATCAAATGTGTTTGGACTAGAGCAAGTACAACAAATAAAATAGAAGATAGCAAACAACAATTTACTAACTCATATTGCATTAACAACTATTAAATCCCTTTTTTGCCATCTTGTAGGGCTTTCATCTGAACAAGTGAGCTGAATATCATTACTTTTGAAGATATCAAAAACCTAATAAAGGAAAAAGAAATTGCCAACAATGTAAGTTTTTAATCAAATTTCTCTGTCATGTTCCATAAGCCTTTATAAACTAATATTACAATTATAAATGATATTTGCAGGTAATTGATGGTTATGGAGAGATATTATTTGCTGACCAAAGGAGAAAATGACAACAAGCAAGTTCATTTTTTTTCACATGCATGAGCTTGGTATGCTACTACTCTTTTATTTGATTTTATCTAAAATTTACTTTCAACTTTCTCTTGTTAAGATAATTCTTGAAGCCAGTTATATGACTTGTATAATTTTCTTTGGCTAGTTGTGTGTATTTCAAATTTCTTTGTGTGTAAATTTCTGAAATTCATGTCATTTCAACTTTCTTTGACCATTGTTTGATTTTCTCTGATCGCAGAACTTCATCAAGATGACAGAAAATCAAACTTTCTGAATCTCATTGTTTGACAAGCATCTTGAAACTGCATGGAGGAACTTACTCCATTTCCTAATAAATAGTGGTGGCAATAAGAAGCCAACTGATGGAAATCATTGGACCTTGCTTACGTTGGACAAAAAAGACAATTTATGGAGGTACTATAGCTCGCTAAAGACAATAATGGATGATGCACACGACAAATATTTCAAAGATGCAAAACATTTGGTAACGAGTGCAAATTTCTTTGATCCATGATAATGTTTATGTGATGATTCTTTTCATAGACTCCCATTAATTTGTGTCTTTGTGTCCTTGTGTGTAAATTTCTCTGTAATTTAAAAATTATCTTTTTTACAGCAAGATTACGTGGAGAATTTTTTGAAAGCATGCCTTGAAAGAGAGGCACAATCACAACCCTCATTCAAATTGATAGACTCACAAAACACAAATTATGACTTTCAATATGTCGACAATGCTCCACAACAAGCCAGTGATTCATAAGTTTCATACAACATTTATAAATAAGATAATTTAATTTGAATGTTTCTCAAAACTAACTATACCTATAATTTGTAGGTAGTATGGATTGTGGCTTCTTTGTATGCTACATAATGAGACAGTATATTAACTAGGGCAGAAATCATAGAGAGATTTGCGACCGAAGTTGGCCGATCATGGACAGAATCAATTCAAATACCACCAGAAGAACTACCAAAAGTATAATAGTGAAAGGAAGATAATGCACAGAATTTAATTAGGAATAACTCTTCAATATTTATTTTTTTTATATATTAAAGGAATGATGATGTTTTCATATATATCTTTTTTTGACTAATGTAAACTTTAAAATTTCATAGCTATCAATGATTAAATATATATTTTTTATAATGCATGCTAAGTGGTAATTGTCAACACAATGCATATAGAGAAAATTATATGTCTGAAGAAATTTCTCTGGTTTGAAGTTACCAGAATTTCACAGAGAAATCTATCTCGTATCATGCAAAGAGAATGCCTATATGATCATGTAATTTGTAATGCATGTGTTGGTACAAAACAATGCACAAAGTAATTCACCACTATCAAATTCACAAAACACAATGCACATAGTAATTTTCTCTACTATTGGCAAATTTTTCTGGATGAATTTTACTTCAAAAAACACAATGCACAGAGTAATTTTCTCTACTAGTAGCAAATTTCTCTAGATGAATTTGACTGGTATTATAAACACACTACCCAAAGTATGTTTCAAAAAACACAATGCACAGAGTAATTTTCTCTACTATTGGCAAATTTCTCTGGATGAATTTGACTGGTATTATAAACACACTCCCAAAGTATGTTTCAAAAAACACGATACACAAATTAATTTTCTCTATTATTAGAAAATTTCTCTAGATGAATTTGATTGGTGTTATATACACGGTCCAAAAGTACATTTCAAAAACCACAAATATACAAAGTAATTTTCTCTGCTATTGGCAAATCTCTCTGGATTAATTTGACTAGTATTATAAATACACTGCCCAAAGTATGATTCAAAAACACAAGTGCATTTATCTAGAAATTACAAACAAAAATTTCAGAGAAAATACTAAACACAATGCACAACAGACAAATTATTTTTGTAATAAGATCAATAGCCATACAAATTTCTTTCTGTTAACCAACAACGAAAAATGCAAAATAAATTCCTCTAACATCCTCGAATGTATTATTCAATCAATAAAATATATTATCCACAACTATTTAATGAAGGTTCCTTACATGTCCTCTTATTATGGTAACCAATACTCCCACATCAATTGCACTTGATCACTCTTTTAAACTCTCCAGTAGAAGCAATTCTATTCTTTTTTGGCCTCCCAGCTGGTCTCTTAAATGGAAGTAAAATCTTAGCATCAACAATGCTACACACAGTTTTTTCAATAGTTGGAACTGAGCCAATTGAAAACAAGTATACTTGACGATACATATCAACATGAAAAAATGGTTCAACAAATGAATTTAAATTCTTTTCACTCCTAAAAATTACAGCAACAACATGTTGACATAGATACCCTTTATTTCCCATTTTTGACATATACAAGTTCTCAACCCAAGATCAACCATAACCGAAGGAAAACAATGCACTTCAAACACATTATCAGATGATAAACTCTCAATCCACGCCCTCTCATTCATAAAAGCCTTCTCCAACACACTGTCTATACGAGGACAGAGAACTTTATTCCATTTACTAGAAAGCAATCTCCTATCAGACCATATATTCATGATTTGTAACCATATCATGTCCACCAATTGGCAAGTGCCGAGCTTCTCGTATTCATTAATTGAATGACTCAACAATATTTGAATAAATTTCGCCATAATGTCGATCTGATATGAAACTTATCTCCCTCTCCGATCCCAATAATTCACATAAATGTTCAAGGAATCAACACCAATTGTCTTTATTCTCAGCATTAACAACAACAAAAGCTATAAAAAAAAACCCTACAAAACAAATGGAAACAAGCACATTAGATATACACATGCAGAGAAAATTAGAACAATAAACAACCAAAGAAATTTCACACGGTGGCAAAATCCAGAGAAAATTTACACAGTGGCAACATCCAGAGAAAATTCACATAGTGACCAAATCCAGAGAAAATTTACACAATGCCAATATCTAGAGAAAATTCACACAGTGACAATATCCAGAGAAAATTCACACAGTGACAATATCCAGAGAAAATTCACATAGTGACCAAATCTAGAGAGAATTCACATAGTGTCAACATCTAGAGAAGATTCACACAATGCCAACATTCAGAGAAAATTCATACAGTTACTAAATCTAGAGAAAATTCACACAGCAACAACATCCAGAAAAAATTCACACAGTGGCCGCCTCCAGAGAAAATTCACACAAAAGTGTTCATATACTTAGAGAAAATTATATATATTTTCAATTACCTTCATTCTTATATTTCCCTGTCGCAACAAGTATAACTCCTTTATATCGTCCTTTCAAAAATGTTCCATAAAGAAACAAAAATGACCGACAATATTTGAAACTAGTAATGCATGCATGAAAAGCCATAAACACTATTTTGAAATGCTTATTATCTTCAAAATCTAACTCAAAATGACTACTGTGGGGAAGTGGTTTGGAAATACTCTTCGGATTCTGGGAGACGCTAGTGATCCTCAGCTAGTCACCTGAAAAGATACAAGCACTCCGGTCGGGGGTGCCGGAATTAGCACTCCGATGGACAAGTTAGTTCAGACACTCAGGATAGCTTACTTTCTAAGTCTTTGTGAAGTGATTCTTGCATACCTTTCTATAACCATTGTTTCTGTATTTATACCTGTTCTGTTTGATCCTCGGGGCCAGGGCCTACTTTTTGATCATTGCCCTTTCTTTCATTCGGAGCTACTGATCTCCATCTATTCGGCTTTACTTACGTATTCGGCGTCCTGGTCACGCAACATGAAGCTGGATAGTATCTAATTTCTGGAGCGCGCATCCTCCGACTCTTCTATTTATTCGGCTCCCACAATTGCCCTCCAAGCATTTCACTGACGACAGTTGGCTGGAGTGCTTGGTTTTGAATTCCTAAAAGTCAGAGCCAAAATTCGGCAGTTGGCCTCATCCTCCTGCGGACATCTAAGCGCACCTCTTTCAATTGTCGTGTCGACTCCCCGCCCCCTCGTACGTGTCTATTTATTGCGATTTAAAATTTCGAGGTCCTTTCCAGTGTATATTTTATGATGCTCATCGCTGGATTGCCTTTTGGATCGTCCCCGAAACTCTCCTCCGATATCCTCTTCGTCCATTGTAAGTTCTCTCCTCCCTTGCTTCAAGGACTCTTTCTGATTTATTCCTTCCTCGGCATATTCTCATAGACTAGGATATGGCGAAACATTTAAAAGACCTCCTCTCGTCAGATCGTATTGCTGGCTTTAAACGCCATTTCTCCATTCCTGATGATGTCCATTTGTCGCTTGTGGCAGACGGTACTCTTGATATGGAAAGGGAGGATGAAACCACGATTGTCTTTCCTATTTTGTCAATTGCAGAGGGTGGAGTCCGTTTCCCCCTTCACCCGTTTCTTAGGGCTGTGCTTCACCATTGGGGTTTAATCCCTTCCCAACCTAATGTGAATTTCTTTAGAGTCATAATGGGGGTTATAGCGCTCAACCGTCGCCTAAGAATTAACCTTGGCATTCCAGCCATCCGGCATTGTTATGCCTTGGCTAAGTCTTCTGGTCGGCACGGGCGTTTCTTCCTTAGGACCAAGGATGTCGACCATCAGCTGATAACTATGCTTTCCAGTTCTGGAAAACGAGTTGATGATGTTATGCTCGTTGTCCAGGGTAATTGGGAATTTGGTGAAGGGGAGGATCACGCCGACCCTATTCCTAGATGGAGGGGCGAGCTAGGTGGCTGATTGCTTTCTCCCTTTTATTATTTGTTCGTTTTTGTTGTAAAGTCTCTTTTTTGAAATGTTACGGCTTGGCTTGTGTAGGGAGAAATTTGAAGAAAGTTCTGTCTTCAACTGACGGCGCCATTCTTTCGGATATCGAAGTCGCGCTCAAATATTTCGACCGTCGAAGTCTTCAGAAACAAGGCAGGGCGGCCCACATTCTGCTTCGTTACGAGTCGACATATACGACCTTCTCGGCGGCGAAAATTATCCCGGTTCCGGAGGGTGAAGATTCTCTCATCACTCTCATTTTGTCCAACTTCAAAAACTTGAGGCAGGTTGGTTTTGGAGGGTCGGATTCGGAGCGGGGTGTAGCTAATGTTACCGAATCAGATCAGTCCAAAACTGAATCTGACGCGGTATTGAATTCGGTCGATCCCCCATCTACTTTAGGCCGAGGGGATCTTTTGCTTGACGGCGTTTTTCACGATTTAGAGGATATTCCCGCTGCAAACCCCGAAGACATGACCGGGTTGAGCCTGACAAAACTTGCCAGGAAGGCGAATGCGGAAAGGTTGGCCGCGCGGCGAAAAGCGGAGGCCCTTCCGTCTGAAGCACCACCCGCCACCACATCTCAATTTTTCCTACTTGCTAGCAAATCAGAGTCCTTCCGCGTTATTGAGGTGGAGACGGCAGAAAATCGGGATGCCGAATCTACCTTGATCGTGCAGGCCGGCCAAGAAGTCGAGGCAGAGAAATGCTCCGCCGAGTTTGAAGCCGGCGTAGAAGAACATGGCAAACATCCTCGATTAGAGGGATCAGACGTGATCGTTCCTTTTGTCATTTAGCCGATGATAAAAAACGTGCCAGTTTCTTCTGATGCTTCGGCGCTTAAAGATCCAGAAGTTGCATTCAGCTTGGTTACGTCCGTGTCTTTGCCGTCTGACAATGAGGTTTTTCAAGTAGAAACGGATCTAGATGCGACAGCACTGGCTGCCCAATCGGCACTTTTGGTACATATTCGAACTTAGCTTCACTTAATCCAAATACTGTTGAAGTTATGGTTCTAAATTCTTATTTTACAGACCGTCGGATGGATAGCCGATATGGGCCGTCGCCATCGCGACGCTGTCAAACAGATTGGTCATTTACGCGAAGAAGTTGAAGGCTAGAGGAGAAGGGCCGAGGTAAAAGCGTTGAGGGTGGACAAGGAAGCCTCAAGGGCCGACGCCGAGATGAAGAAGGCTCGTTGCGCGGATCAATTGAGGTCGGATGCCAAGAGGAAGGCGGACGTGAGCGAAGATGTACTCAAGTTGGCCCAGAAAGCGATCTCCAAACTGGAGGCTGAGTTGGCTGAAATGAAGACAGCGAAGGAATCAGCCGAATCGGAGTCTTCCAAAGTATTCGAGGCCGGGAAAAATGCTGGGCTTGCCAAGTACGTGAACCAAGTCCCTAAGTTCAAAAATCGGGGATTCAAACATGGCTGGCACAAAGCCCTTGCTGCTGCTAACGCTTCATTAATTGTGCCAATACCATATGAGCAAGTGGATGTTGAGCCATTGGAGTCTGATTCCGATGGCTGATCCGGCCGACTGACAGTTTTTAGGATGTCGCATGTATTTTTACAGTTTTAATTTAGTATTTTTTATCTTTTGCAACAGTCAGTGTTTTTTTTTTGAATGTATTTTTATAGTTTTAATTTAGTATTTTTCATCTTGTAGCTTTCTCTTTGGTAACTTGAGTATATAAAATTTCCAGAGTTGTGCTCAACTGGCTAAGGAAGATGTTGTTGATGAATGTTATTGTTTTCGATTATGGTTAGATCAGCTGCTTAGCTTAGGTATTTAGCCGATCAGATCTGCCCTTGCCTTAGCCAGAGCGCGAGCTTGAGAAGCCGAATGGCGTAACTCGTGGGCTAGCTGAGTCACACATTGATCGGCGCTTGCGCTTGAAAACATGGCAAACCAGATTAGTGAATCTGCCCTTGCCTTAGCCAGGGCACGAGCTTGAGAAGCCGAATGGCGTAACTCGTAGGTTGGCTGAGGCACATATTGATCGGCGTTTGCCCTTGAAAACATGGCCGACTAGATTAGTGAATCTGCCCTCGCCTTAGCTAGGATGCGAGCTTGAGAAGCCGAATGGCGTAACTCGTGGGCTGGCTGAGGCACACATTGATCGGCGCTTGCGTTTGAAAACATGGCGGACCAGATTAGTGAATCTGCCCTTGTCTTAGCCAGGGCGCGAGCTTGAGAAGCTGAATAGCGTAACTCGTGGGCTGGCTGAGGCACACATTGATCGGCGCTTGAAAACATGGCCGACCAGATTAGTGAATCTACCCTCGCCTTAGCCCGGGCGCGAGCTTTTAGAGTTGGGAAGTCGAATGGTGGAACTCGTGGGCTGGACAATTGTCATTCGACTTTTGACGTTTGGGATTACTGACGTTGCCTCGGGAGAGCTGCATACATTGAAGGATAAGTGGCGCGGGTGCACGCCAGAGGCCCTATTTATTTCCATTCAGGCAACTTGGGAGGGACGAAGATTGGCTGAATTAAACGCCGCAATGAGTCGCAGTAGCGAGCCTATGCGTACGGGAAGAAGAACGTCCAAGGATCGGGAAACACAACAGTCCCTTAGTCGTCGAAGCGTATCGCCCCAAAAGGACAGTCAACAATGGGGAAATTCTCCGCGCCTGGGACCGAAAATCGAGCCTGATGCGACGCCACGACTGTTGAGTTTTGCGGTTTTTGTGAGGAATAGACCAATGACGAAGGCGGATCCTATCATTAAAGACCCAGGTGTAGCAGTCGAGTTCGCTCGACAGATTTTCCCGCCAGAAGTCCAACAATCAATGGTCGGACGTCAAGATTTCGAAGTATTTCGAGACGGCATACATGGGGCCGTGAAAGAACTATATACTGCTCACGAAGTCGGCATGTGTCTGCGGGAAGCGCGACGTGAGGGTGAGAAAAGGGACGAAAGGAATCGTAGTCTAGAGATTCGCGCGGAAAAGGCTGAGCGTGAGCTTCGAGAGCTGAAGAATGTTCAAACAAGCGCGTCGGTGGCAGTCGGTCAATCTAAATTGGTCGTTGAGAGAGTGACCCAACGGACCTCGGGTTATGAAAAGGGGTTTCAGGACGGCTTGAAAGTCGGGATAGAGAAGACCAAACGAGACCTTGCCGAGGAGGTCTGCCGATGTGAAAATCGTAGATTCAAGCACGATTGGATCAAGGCCCTTCAAATTGAGGAAGCTCTCGAAACCGTGGGCATTGATTCGGCCTCGCCCCTGTATCATCGCCACTACTTTCCTTATTCCGATTTCAAAATTGAGAAGAGCGACGATGAGGGCGCCGAATGAATAGACTTTTGCGCTGAACAAATAGAATTTCTTTTATTTTCAACGTTTGTATTCGGTCTTGAAATGTTGTGTTTAATTAATCGTATTATTTCAACTTTCTGCCAGGGTTTGTGTTGCGTGGCGTAAATATTTAAACATGTATTGACCGGCTTGAATTAAGAACGATTCTGTGAATATGTATTCGGCCCTAAGGTGTCATGCACCGAAACGGGCTCCGAATTCGGAGACTTGATTGGCCCTAAGGTGTCATGCACCGAAAGGGGCTCCGAATTCGAAGACTTTAATTTGGTCAATTGTGATATAGAACGATTTTGTGAATATGTATTCGGCCCTAAGGTGTCATGCACCGAAAGGGGCTCCGAATTCGGAGACTTGATCAGCCCTAAAGTGTCATGCACTGAAAGGGGCCTCGAATCCGGAGACTTTAATTTGGCCAATTGTGATATCCACGAAGGGCGCTCCGAATCCGGAGACTTTAATCGGCCCTAAGGTGTCATGCACCAGAAGGGGCTCCGAATCCGGAGACTTAATCGGCCTTAATAGGCTTGGTCGGCCCTACGACCCTAATTAATCTAGACTTGGGAGCGGGCTGGCGAAAGCAAGAAACTTTGTATTGCAAAGGTGGAACATGTACAAGTATTAAGCCCACAAGTCGGATCAATGATAGAATTTACGTAAATGTGTTGAATTCCAAGGCCGTGGCAGGCTTCTTCCTGACATGTCTGAGAGCCGATATGCCCTTGTTCCTGTGATAGATTCTATCTGATAGGGGCCGTCCTAGTTTGGACCCAATTTTCCATCGATCGGTCTCCGGTCGGCTCGAAGTACCTTCTTCAGGACAAGCTCTCCTGGCGTGTATCGGCACAACTGAACTCGCTGATTATACAACTTGGCGAGCTGCTGCTGGTACCGTGCCATGGATTCTAGGGTGTGGTCCCTTCGTTCCTCAATGAGGATCAGATCCAGGGCAAGCATCATGTCGTTTCGGCCCGTGTCAAAAGCTTGCGATTTCAGAGTTGAGAGGTCGATTTCCAGGGGTAAAATTGCCTGGGTTTCGAAGCATAGAGCAAACGACGTTTCTCTAGTAGATCTCCTCGGCGTAGTATGATGATCCCACAATACACTCGGCAATTCTTCCACCTATTTGCCTTTAGCTTTTTCCAGCCTCTTTTTGATGCCGTCCAAGATGGATTTGTTAGAAGCTTCGGCTTGATCATTGCTTTGGGGGTAGGCCGGTGTCGAGAAGTGAGGCTGAATGCCATATTTGCTGCATAGCTCTCGATATACGCCACAATCAAACTAGGTGCCATTGTCTGAGATGAGAGCTCTCGGAATGCCGAATCGTGTTATGATGTTTCTCCATACAAAGCGTTTAATGTCGGCATCTCGTATATGTGTCAAAGCCTCTGCTTCGACCCATTTTGTGAAGTAGTCTGTCACGACAATTAAGAATCGCTTGTTCCTTGGGGCCCTGGGCAATGGTCTTACGATATCAAGTCCCCATTGAGCAAACGGCCAGGAGCTGGTGATAAAATTCAACTCTTCGATAGGCAGATGGGTTAATGGGGAGAACTTTTGGTACCGTTCGCATTTGTTTACATAACTCTCCGCGTCAGCTCTCATTGTCGGCCAATAGTATCCCTGAGTTATAGCTCGATGGGCCAGAGAGCGTCCGCCAGAATGGGCACCACAACTGCCCTCATGTATCTCTGTCAGAAGCCCCTCCACTTTGTCGGGGTGCACGCATTCCAAATATGGACCAGAGAGGGACTTTTTGTAAAGCCCTCCTTGCGGATCCAGATAGTATCGCAGGGCTTTATTTCGCAGCTTGTGTGCTTCTTTTTTGTCCTTTGGGAGTTGTTCAGAGGAGAGGAATGCAGCAATGGGGTCCATCCAGCTTGGTGCGGATTCTATAACATTGACATGGATTTCATTCGGAGGGCCAATGCTCAGCTCCGGGATGAAACCTACTTCGATGGTCCGCTTGATCTCAGAATTGATGGCGAAGGCTAGGCATGCTAAGGCATCCGCGTGTGTGTTCTGGTCGCGTGTTATTTGGTTCAATTCGTGATGGTCAAATTTTGCCAGCAAGGAATTGGCTGTTTTCATGTAGGCCGCCATACGGTCGTTTCTTGCCGCGCATTCCCCCTTTAGCTGATTGATTACCAATTTTGAATCACAAAACACAAGCAGACGTCGAGTGCCGAGAAGGTGCGCATTCCGCAGACCGGCTAGAAGGGCTTCATATTCGGCTTCGTTATTTGATGCTTCGAAGCCAAGTTTGACGGCCTGCTCAATTACTGCGCCATCTGGAGACATGATTACAACTTCGGCGCCGCTGCCCCTTTGGTTAGATGATCCATCACAGTACAATTGCCAAATATCCCCGACATAAATTCTCCAGTTTGGCTTTGGTAGAACTTTAGCCTTTGGTCGAGCTTCATCAGGTTTGAGGTTTGCGAGCTCGCCGGTGAATTCGACAACAAAGTCGGCTAACACCTGCCCCTTGATTGCAGTTTTAGGTAAAAATTGAATGTCGTATTGGCCGAGTTCAAGAGCCCATTTTGAAACACGTCCTGATGCTTCTGCACTTCGTAGTACTGATCGGAGGGGATAATCTGTTAGCACCCCAATGCTATGCCCCTGGAAGTAATGCATCAGTTTTCTTGCCGCCATGACTAGGGCTAAGATGAGTTTTTCCAGCGGAAGGTAGCGAGTTTCCACGTCAACCATTGCCTTGCTCACATAATGCACTGGTCGTTGCTCCAACTCCTCTTCTTTTAACAGTACGGCGCTGACAGCCCTATCGGAAACTGCCAGATATAAGATGAGCGGGTAACCAGCGGCGAGTGTTGTCAAGAGAGGTACTGAGCGGAGGTAGGTCTTGAGTTCGTTGAAAGCTGTTTTGCATTTGGCGAACCATTCAAAAGCCTTACCTTGCCGTAGTGTCTGAAAGAATTGTCGCCAGTGATCTATAGACCGGCTGATAAACCTGTTGAGTGCAGCGGCCATCCTCATCAACTTTTGGACTTCTTTTACTGAGCGGGGGGAGCCGAGTTCCAAGATTGCTGTGACTTGCCTTAGGTTGGCTTCGATTCCTCGGTGATTGACGATGTAACCCTGGAATTTGCCAGAGCCGATTCCGAACGCACACTTGGAAGCGTTCAGTTTCATTCTGTATTTGTGTAAGATGCTGAATGTCTTTCTAGATCGGTTATATGACTCTGTTCTTCTTTGGACTTGACCACCATATCGTCGATGTATACTTCCATAGTGTGGCCGAGTTGCTCTTTGAACATGGCGGTGACCAATCTTTGGTAGGTTGCCCCTGCATTCTTCAGCTCAAAGGGCATAACTTTATAGTAATAGGTTCCTCTTGGGTTGAGGAAAGCAGTTTTATCCTGGTCATCTGGATGCATGGCGATTTGATGGTAGCCTCTGTAAGCATCGAGGAAGCTCATGCGTTGGTGGCGTGCCGTTGCATCGACGAGCTGGTCGATTCTGGGTAGAGGAAAATAGTCTTTGGGATAAGCTTTGTTCAGATCCGTGAAGTCGACGCACACTCGCCAAGTTCCACTTTTCTTCTTGACCACCACTGTATTAGAGAGCCACGTAGGGTAAGTGACTTCTCTAATTGCCCCGGCGTCAAGCAGTCTGTCTACCTCCTCAACAACGACGGCAGTGTGCTCCGCGGCTAACCGTCGGCCTTTCTGAATGATCGGCTTATATTTCGGATCGACATTCAAATGGTGCTGTGAAACTGACGGATCTATTCCCTGCATTTCATACGGAGTCCACGCAAAGACGTCAAGGTTGTTGTGCAAGAAAGAGATCAGCTGCTGCCTGTCGGCCTGATTCAGAGAGGTGCCGATCATGAAGAACTTTTCTGGGCTGCCATCAATGTCAACTCGGTCCAAATCTTCCGTGGCCTTCTCATTTGGATACTGCCCAACATCGTCCAAGATCTCCCAATTCGGGACCTCAATGGAGTTTACTTGCAGTTCCTTTGGCGTTCTAGCGGCAAGGAGATAACATGCTTGTGCCGATTTCTGGGATCCGCGGATTTGCTCAATGTCGTGTTCTATTGGGAAACGTAGCAGTTGATGATAGGTGCTTGGGACGGCCTGCAAGGTATGCAACCACGATCGCCCCATGATGAGATTGTACGGCGATGGCACCCTGACGACCAAGAATTCCACGTCCACCATTCTGGAACCTGCTCGAACGGGTAAGCTGATTTTTCCCAATGGGTACTCTGGAGTGGCATTGAAGTCGAATAGTGGATAGGGAGACGGAGTCAGGTCTGACTCGTTGAATCCAAGTTTGGTGAAGGTTTTATAATACATAACCTCCGAGGTACTTCCCTGGTCGATAAGAACGCGTTCGACGGTGAACCGGTTTACGCGCACCTCAACAACTAACGGATCGATGTGGGGGAGTGTTACACCGATCAAGTCAGAATCGTCGAATGTGATACTTGGCGTTTCTCGGGGCCGCTTTGCTGGCGTGAGTTGCTATTGGGGGCCTAGATGTGATTGGATCGCATGCACGGCCGAGGCCGCTGGAAAGCTGTATATCATGTGAACGGTGTCAAGCAGAGATGCATCCTCCGGACGGGTAGGTGTTTCGACCATACTCCTCTGGACGCATTGGTGGAGACGTTCGTCCTTTGCCAACTCCTCGAGATGATCTGCCCTCAGGGGTCGCTCAGAAGCCTTAGGCACCGTTTGTTTGGATTTTGCTATTTCCGAGGCTAGATCGCGACGAAGGCGTTCGTTCTCAGCGATGATGTTGGCCAACCTCTGTTGGGTTTGCCTAGCTTGTGCCATGGTTGCTTGTATTGTCGTTTGCGTTGGGTTTGAAGATGAGCAGAGGTCCGAGACAAGTCTTGCCGCGATGGTTTTTGGTCCAAACGAGTTTGCTGGAATGAGGTCAACTCTCTGTGCGGTCTCGTCAGTGGCTAGCGGAGGATCTTCAGTCACACCTGCCATGGATGTGCTTGAGTATTCCCACAGGTGGCGCTAATTGTGGGGAAGTGGTTTGGAAATACTCTTCGGATCCTGAGAGACGCTAGTGATCCTCAGCTAGTCACCTGAAAAGATACAAGCACTCCGGTCAGGGGTGCTAGAATTAGCACTCCGACGGACAAGTTAGTTCAGACACTCAGGATAGCTTACTTTCTAAGTCTTTGTGAAGTGATTCTTGCATACCTTTCTATAACCGTTGTTCCTGTATTTATACTTGTTCTTTTTGATCCTCAGGGCCAGGGCCTACTTTTTGATCATTGCCCTTTCTTTCATTCGGAGCTACTGATCTCCATCTATTCGGCTTTACTCACGTATTCGACGTCCTGGTCACGCAACATGAAGCCGGATAGTATCTAATTTCTGGAGCGCGCATCCTCCAACTCTTCTATTTATTCGGCTCCCACAACTACCTGGATTGTTATTCCATTCCTCATCAAAATACCATCGTAATTGATCGAACGACAAACAAGAATCCCCATATGTACTACCTTTTGCTTTTTCAACCCTAAACCAACCACAGTTATAACTGATTGAGACCCCATACTTGTGTTTCATTTCTTTGACCACATCCACTGGACAAGTTAAAGGCTTCACTAAGCTAGAAATCATTCTACCATGTTTACTAGTACGAACTGTCACACCACACGTATGTTCATTGTTCAAAGTTCTTATGTAAAAGAACCCATTTGTTTTTTTCAACTGAAGCATGTACACGCCACATACATCTCCTTGATTCCTTATATGTACATTCTACTGTAATCCTTAGCTTGTCATTTTTAACATACGTAAACTGAAAACCAACCTCGCTAGCATACTTGCACAAAACAGTACGGAACTCAACCACACCACCCTCAAACTTTTGTCCAACATTTCCAATGTTATTTTGCCAACCAGCTAACAATAACACATTTTCTTGGTGAGAACAAAACTTAGAGAGTGAATTCTTTTCAATATCCATGAGCCTATCACATTCATTATGCATAACATTTGTCTAATTAGACCCCATTTCATCCTCTTGATTAAAAGTACTACACCTAATAACTGAAACATCAACTATATCAACACCACATGCACAAACAACCCTCAATATATTCAGAAAGTCAATATTATTTCAAACCATACAATTCGGATAGCCCACAATAGAATATGAAATACAGATTGTCTCAAATTTGAAATTCTCCTATATTTTACACAAAATGCCAACCAATTCCTCAAAATTCAATTTGCATGAAATATTAATGACAATAGTATCATTCTCATATTTGCACAGCAACAACATTGCACTATCCATCTAAACTGAAAGAAAAAACACGAAAAATAACTTGTTCAATATAAAAACACTTAAAAAGCACAACATAAAAGTCCAGAGAAATTTGTAATAATTATAATTTTCTTTGGATTATAATAATAAGCTTATACTTTTCTCTGGACTCAAATAAAAGTCCAGATAAATTTACGAACTTATATTCTCCTTCAAGATAACAAAAACAAAATCACAAAGAAAATTAATGAGTCTAGAGAAGATCACAGAGAAAATTAATGCTAACTATTAAACACAATCACAGACAAAAATCACAGAAAAGATCTGTTATGAAATTATAATATTCTCTGTGATTTTCACTAGACTACAAGCTTACAATTTTCTCTGTGATTTTCATTGGATTATAATAACATATCTATAATTTTCTCTGCAATACAAAGAAAAGTGTAGAAAAATGAAAAGTGCAAAAAAAAAAAAAAAAATCATAGCACAAAACTTAGAAAAGTGCAGAAAAATAAAGCGGGTCTCCAAACACAAAGAAAAAAACTTATCATTGATATGCATGTAACAGAGAATGAAAAATCAACTCAAAAAATCAAAATCAACTCCATTGTCAATAATAACGAATGAAAAATCAACTTTAAAAATAAAAAAGAACTACATTGAGCGGACCTCTCTCTCACATTGATCAAAACGAAAAACAAAAGCCTAATTGAAAATATACTAGAAAAACGAATATGAAATCAGAATCCTTACATACAAATCAAATGAAAAATAAAAAACTTACACTGATTATTAAACTTACTTGATTCAACTCCACTGAAAATCAAATCAACACGACTTCAACTCCTACGCGATTAACAACTACAAAATCCCTAGAAAATCTCCACGAAAATCTTCATCGTCAAGTTAATCCCAACGTAATCTTCTACAAAATAACAATATAATCTTCAGTTTCTAAAAATTGAAAATCATGTATATTATAAAGAAGGGTAAAATAGGTATTTTGTAACCTAAAATAACATTGAGGGACCTTAGGTATCAAATAATATTATTGTAGATCTCTCTTCATACTAAATGTTGGGTAGGGATCTTAGACCAATAATATTTTGGGATTTTTATTGATAAGTCCAATTTAGAAGTGTTTTAACCCAAGAAGTCCATGAAGGAATTTTTTAACCCATTTAGTCCCATGTATGTATAGTTTTATTCCATAAAGTCCATTTTCTTGATTTACACTATTTTCTTGGATACTTATGCCCTTATATTTAATTTCGATACCCTTATAAATATTTTTTCAACGATTAACAATTTAATGATGTCAAAATTCATATTTTAAAATTCACATTTGTAGGAATGTAAATTGGCCCGTGGGCGGCCCGAAACCCGCCCGCAAGCCAGGGCGGGCCCGACCCGTTGACAATGTGAATATTCACATTGACATGTTAAAATTCACATTAATAGAAGTGTAAAATTGGCCCCTGTCTCGTGGCGGTGCGAAACCCGCCCGCGGCCCATGGGCGGCCCGGGGCGGGCCCGGTTCGGCCCGTTGACAATGTGAATATTCATATTGACACATTAACATTCACATTAATAAGAGTATAAAATTAGGCCGCGGCCCATGGGCGGCCAAAAGCCGGCTCGCAGCCTGGGGCGGGCCCGGCCCGTTGACAATGTGAATATTCACATTGACATGTTAACATTCACATTGATAGGAGTGTAAAATTAGCCCGTACCTCGTAGCTTCCCGAAACCCGCCCACGGCCCGTGGATGGGCCCGGCCCGGCCTGTTGACAATGTGAATGATCACATTGACATGTTAATGTTCACATTGACATGTTAACATTCACATTGATAAGAGTATAAAACTAGACAGCAGCCTAAGGCGGGCCCGACTCGGCCCGGCCCGGCCCGTTGACAATGTGAATATTCACATTGACATGTTAACATTCACATTAATAGGAGTGTAAAATTGGCCCCCGTCCCGTGGTGGCGCGAAACCCGCCCGAGGCCCATGGGCGGAGCGGGGCGGGCCCGGTCCGGCCCGTTGACAATGTGAATATTCACATTGACATGTTAACATTCACATTGATAAGAATATAAAATTGGCCCGCGGTCCATGGACGGCCAAAAGCCCGTCCGCGGCCCGGGGCGGGCCCGGCCCGGCCCATTGACAATGTGAATATTCATATTAACATGTTAACATTCACATTGATAAGAATATAAAATTGGCCCGCAACCCGTGGGCGGCCCAAAGCCCGACCGCAGCCCGAGGCGGGCTTGGCCTGACCCGTGACAATGTGAATATTCGCATTGACATGTTAACATGCACATTGATAAGAGTGTAAAATTAGCCCGCGCCCCGTGGTTGCCCGAAACCCGTCCACGGCCCGTGGGCGGGCCCGGCCCGACCCGGCCTGTTGACAATGTGAATATTCACATTGACATGTTAACATTCACGTTGATAAGAGTGTACAATTGGCCCGTGACCCGTGGGCAACCCGAAGCCCGACCTCGGGCTAGGGCGGGCCTGGCCCGTTGGCAATGTGAATATTCACATTGACATGTTAACATTCACATTAATAGGAGTGTAAAATTAGCCCGCAGCCCGTGGGCGGCCCGTAGCCCGATCGCAGCCCAAGGCAGGCTTGGCCCAACCCGTGACAATGTGAATATTCACATTGACATGTTAACATTAACATTGATAGGAGTGTAAAACTTGTCTGCTTCCCGAAGCTCGCCAGCGGCCCGGGGTAGGCCCGGACCCAAACCCGGGCCACCCCGGGCCGCCCATGGGACGCGAGTCAATTTTACACTCTTATCAATGTGAATGTTAACATGTCAATGTGAATATTCACATTGTCAACAGGCCAGGCCGGGCCCGCCTTGGGCAGCCCACGGGCCGTGGGCGTGTTTCGGGCAGCCACGGGGCACGGGCTAATGTTACACTCTTATCAATGTGAATGTTAACATGTCAATGTGAATATTCACGTTGTCAACAGGCCGGGCTCGAGTCGGCCCGGGGCCGGGCTTCGGGCTGCTCACGGGTCACGGGCTAATTTTACACTCTTATCAATGTTAATGTTAATATGTCAATGTGAATATTCACATTGTCAACGAGCGGGGCCGGGCTCGCCCTGGGCAGCGGGCAGGCGTCGGGCCGCCCACGGGCCACGGGTCAATTTTACACTCCTATCAATGTGAATGTTAATATATCAATGTGAATATTCACATTGTCAACGGGCCGGACCGGGCTCGCCCCGGGCCGCCCATGGGACGCGAGTCAATTTTACACTCTTATCAATGTGAATGTTAATATGTCAATGTGAATATTCACATTGTCAACAGGCCGGGCCGGGCCCGTCCCGGGCCGCCCACGGGCCGTGGGCTAGTTTCGGCAGCCACGGGGCGCAGGCTAATTTTATACTCTTATCAATGTGAATGTTAACATGTCAATGTGAATATTTGCATTATCAACGGGTCGGGTCGGGGCGGGCCGGGCCGGGCCTGCCCAAGGCAGCCCACGAGCCGCAGGCCGGTTTCGGGCCGGCCACAGGCCGTGGGCTAATTTTACACTCCTATCAATGTGAATGTTAACATGTCAATGTGAATATTCACATTGTCAACTGGCCGGGCCGAGCCCGCCCCGACCCGGGCCCGGGTCCGGGTCCGGGCTTCGGGCTGTCCACGGGTCATGGGCCAATTTTACACTCTTGTCAATGTTAATGTTAATGTTAATATGTCAATGTGAATATTCATATTGTGAACGGGCCGGCCCGGGCCCGCCCCGGGCGACGGGCTGGTTTCAGGCCGCCCACGGGCCGCAGGCCAATTTTACACTCCTATCAATGTGAATGTTAACTTGTCAATGTGAATATTTATAGTATCAACGGGCCGGGTCGGGCCTATTTCTTTGGCTTGTGGGCCGGCCTGGCCCGACTCAAATTTTTTCGGGCACCCACGAGGATCGACATGAGCCGGGCCCCTACACATTGACAATATAAACATTTATATTGACGGTGTGAACATTCACATTAAGGGTATTTTGGTAATTATGTCACCCATAGGACTTATTGAAACATAAGAAAATAATGTGAACTAATGGAACATAAGTAGATGAAAAGGGTATTTTGGTCTTCTTATGTCAAATTGGACCTAATGGAATAGTCAAAAAAAATATGGGTTGGATGGAATAAAACTCTTAGAAAATGGATTTATCAAAAAAGTTTTCTAATATTTTTAATATTTATTTTTTTAAAAAAAGTTAAAAAAGTAGAATAAAATTAATTAGTAAGATATTTTCAGTACGCAGAATTTTATTAAGTTTCTTTTATGGGTAATTTAGATGAAGTCAAAATTTTTTAAATATTAAATTTTAGAAAGAATTTTGGTAAGGATATATTGATTTGGAATTTCAATTGAAAAAAGAAAGATGCGTTGTGTAGGAGATAGAAAAAAGTTAAAAGTAAACAATTTTTTTATATTTATATAATGTTAGTCTTATCATTTTATACGAGTGTTATTTAAATCAACACATATAATAATTTTAAATAAATTATTTGTGTATATTTTAATAGTTTTAGCTCTATCGTATTATAATATATATATATATAATAATAATAATAATAATTTTAAATTGTAACACAATAAAAAAAAACATTCATTTGATAATTTTAATCTTTCGTGCTTAAAAGATGTAACTTAAATAAATATATAATAAATTTATATGATATTAAATTATGGCAGTGGCTTTGGTCCAGTCCAAGACCGGACCGGACTGTGATGTTGGACCCGTGGGGGCCTACCACGGGTCTCGTTTTGATAATTTGAACCGTTCAATGTGTAGAACTCGTCGAGTATGCTTGTAAAAAATCATGTTGATCGGATATTGATAGTTATGTGAACAAAACAGTTTTTTATCAACCGTTAATTGTTTCACTATCCATTTTTTTTTATACAAAACTGATTTGATCACATAGCTATTGATATCCGAGCAATGTAATTTTTTACAAGCATGTAGTACTCGACGAGTTCTACACATTGAACGGTACAAATTATTAAAACGGGCCCAAAAAATAACCCATTGGGCCGAACTGGACGGGTCCAGTCTTGATCTCAACTTGAGACAAGCTGGACCCTTAAATTATAACTTGATATTAGAAATAATTGTTATAAAATTAAAAGTGATTCTAATTATTTAATAAATTCAATATAATTAATATTAATAATAAATAAAATAGACATAAAAATAAGAAATAATTTTAATATTTTATTTTTAAAAATGAAAAAAAAAGCATAATAAAATTAATTGATAAAGTATTTTTAGTTTGTATAATTATATTATGTTTTGTTTATGGATAATTTAGATAAACTAAATGTCTTTTAAATATTAAATTTTAGAAAGAATTTTGATAAAAGGATATGTTGATGTGATATTTTAATAAAAAAAGAAAAAAAAGATAGATATGCTACATAGGAGAGAAAGAAAATTTGAGAGTAAAAACTATTTTTAATAATTCATATATATATATATGTTTGAATGATGATATGATGATTCTTCTATATTTTACAATTTGATTTTTTTTTTTTTATAATTCTGAAAAATTTAAAGGGTTTGGCTTTCCTTTAATCCGTGATCAGATTGAAGGGTGTTGTTGGGCCCATGGAGGCCCATCACGGGTCCCGTTTTGATAATCTGAACCGTTCAATGTGTAGAACTCGTCGAGTATTATATGTTTATAAAAAGTCACGTTGATCAAATATTGATAGCTACATGATCAAATCAGTTTCGTATAAAAAAATGGACGGTGAAAAAATAAACGGTTGACAGAAATTTGATCTGATGAATTAGCTATCGATATCCGATTAACGTGATTTTTTACAAGCATATAGTACTCGACGAATTTTACACATTAAACGGTTCAAATTATCGAAATAAGATCCATAGTGAGCCCCATGAGGTTAATAGTACCCCTAGTCCAATCATAGGGAAGCCAATCCCAAATTTAAAATTGGGCAAATTTATAAAGAGTAGTTGTTATTTTTATTTATTTATTCATTTATTATTATTTTAAACATAAAAGAGTTGTCTTGGCACTATAAATTCAGATAAGCTATGTTTGTTTGGCATATAAGGTTAGATGAGATTGTTAGTGAGAGAATTGTTAGTGAAGAGATTGTTAATGTGAGAATTGCAAGTGAGGGGATTAAGTAAAAGTGTGTTTGTTTTGATGATAATGTGGGAGATAGTTAGTGATGAGATTGTTAAATTATTTTTATATAAAATAAATAAATAAATTATTTCTATATTAAAAAAAACTAAAATAAATAGGTGCACTTGGTAATTTTTTTTTATTTTTTATACATAAAGTAAACTTAATCCTCTGACTATTTTTCTAATTCTACTAAAAATTTATCCAAACTAATCCCCTTACTAAGAGGGATTAGCAAACCGATTGGTGTATAAAGCTGCTCACCCAAACCATCACTAAACGTGCTGTGAGTCGAACCCACCGCATTGCTAGTTCAATCTCACCAAGGATTCTCTAGAGTGAAATTTTTATAAAGTTTCCTAGAGTGCTACATTGTGTGGTTGAGATTTACTGGCAAGTCACATCAATTTGTTCTGATAGGACTTGCCAGTAAATCTCAACCACACAATGTAACACTCTAGAAAATTTTAAGAAAAAATCAATCTAGAGAATTCTTGCTCGTTGAATCCGGCCTCCTACCACGAAACAAACGCGAGCATAATGTTTTCTTCACGTGGGCCGTCAAAAGGTCTATATGTAAAAGAGCGCAACGAAGACATTTGGGTACAACGAAGACATTTGGGTATACAACGACAAGTCCACAAGGATAATAAAATCTTTAATTTTTGAAAAATATTAGAAACTTTAAATATTTTATTAATATTTTTATTAAAATATCTTATATAGATATGAGATTTACATTATAGATTATTTTGAGAAGTAAGTTAAAAGTTATTTTTCAGCTTTTAACCCACTTTCTTTTTTTACAAAAAAGCTAAAAAAAAAGTTAAAAAGTAACTTTTAACCATATGATTCCATGTGGATCCAATATTTGATAAAAACATTAATAAAGTATTTGAGATCTCAGATATTATGGGTGGTTTTGAATGTTTTAAATAAGTATACTTTTTGACTTTTTATAAAAAGATGTATAAAAATGTAGAGAGGAGATGTTGGTTGATGTAACCTAAAAAATAAAAAAATAAAAAGTGTGAACTTATTTTGGGATGTCAAACCACCCCTTACCCTTAATTTTTATTTCTATGAATCTCAATAGACCCTCCATTAATTTATAATTACAATTAAAAAAAAAATTGTCATTAAACTTAATTGATGCATAAATAAAATATTTGAAATATAATTTTTTATTAAGTTTAATAACTAAAATATTATTTTTTAATTAATTTTACTTAACAAAAATAAACAAATAATTTAGATTAAAAATAAATCAAAACATTAAAATTTAAATTAATAAAATTAAAAAGATTTATTTTATTGCAAATATTAAACTTTGAGATTTTTTTTCAAGCAAAAATTATTAATTGTCTTAGCACACTACGGCATTGTTTGCCAGGTAACTTTTTAGTAAAAATAATTAAAATGTCAATTGAAATAGTTAATTTTAAAATGAGTTTTAAGTGTTTTTATTTGCATCCCATTACTAAGAGGTCGTTTGGAAATTTTTTTTGTTAATTAATTTTTTTAATTTTTTATAAAAAGACGTAAAAAAAAAGAGTAAAGAATAATATGATAACTAGATTTTTAATTATCTTTTTACTATTTTAATTAAAAAATTACTCCCCAAATCATGGTTTTAAAAATTGATTACTGCGTTGTTTGCCAAATAACTTTTTAGTTAAAATAATTAAAAAGTCAATTGAAATAGTTAATTTTAAAACGAGCTTTAAGTGTTTTTATTTGCATCCCATTACTAAGAGCTCATTTGAAAATTTATTATTTTAGTTAATTTTTTATGAAAAGATATAAAAAAAAAAAAAAGTAAAGAATAATGTGATGACTTGATTTTTTTTTTATATTATTTTTACTATTTTAATTAAAAAATTAAACCGGTGGGCCGGTCAACGGTACTCGGTCCGGTTCAGATTTGTGTTGGAAATCGTTTGACTTACAGAATTGACTTATTTTATTAAGGGGTTGTTTGGGGTGTCCTAAATAAGTGTTTTTTTTTTACTTTTTGGATTAAAAAATTTAGGAAAAAAAATGGTTGTTTGGGATAACTTTTTGATTTTTTATGAAAAAATATGTATTAAAATTTGTATAAATTAGTGTATAGGAAAAGATTGGATGGAATCGGCGGTACGGTGGGATGAATTCAGGACAGTGTATGCAGAGTGTAGGCTGGGATACGATTCCCTGCTTTTCAGGCATTGAATTAGAGGTGATGTTCGGCCGGCGGGGGCCCACCACGGATTCCGTTTTGCTAATCAAACCGTTCAATGTGTAGAACTCATCAAGTATTATATGCTTGTAAAAAATCACATTGATTGGATATCGATAGCTATCTGATCGAATTAGTTTTTTTTTTTCAACCGTTAACTATAACACCATCCATTTCATAAACTTTAACTGATTTGATCATATAATTACCAATATCCGATCAGCGTGATTTTTCACAAGCATTTAGTACTCGATGAGTTCTATAGCACGGTTTAGATTATTAAAATGGGACCCGTGATGGCCCCCACGAGCCGAACAACATCGTGTTATTTGTACACCTAAATAAGTGCAATTTTTCCAAAAAGTCAGCTCCACTTATGGGACGTCAGAGTTGTCTGAAATTTAATTATGTGTAAAATTAATTTTTTAATATTTTTTTGGTAAATAGTGATAATTTTTAAAACTTTTTAAATAATTTTTTGACTTTTATCTTTTTTAAGACATATCAAACCAGGCCTAAATCTATTATGTTATACCCAATCATAATTTGCCTGAACCAGTCCAATATATTTATATATTACTTTTTAAATATTTATAATATAATTATAACGTCGTGATTTAATCTGACAATTGAACTAATAACTTATCCATTCAATTCTTTTTTTTAGTCACACTCAGATAGCATTTGGTAATATTTATATTTTTTATTTATGTTTGCAAATATTTTATAAATTGATTTTTATTTATTTTTAGAAAAACATAAATAATAAACGCGTTTGGTTTGGACAAAATATTTGAAATTTTTTGAAAATATAAACTAAAAAATATGTTTGTTAAGGCCTAAAATTTTATTTATTTTATTTATTTTTGGCAATGGGATCATACACATTGTAATAAGCATCCATAATAACCATGTTGATACAATACTAATCATAAATAAATTTAATAACCATATTAGTAATGTTCATAATAACTTACAAACCATAATAATAACATCTCAATTCTTTCACAAACCATAAAAAAAACATCTTCCCCCTAAATATTATCCTTTTATTTATTTATTTATTTTTGTTTGGGAATCATCTAAAACCCACCATTCACAACATCTTCATAGATAGATAGATAGATAGATACAAAGAGAGAAAGAACAAAGTTAGAGAGAAAGAGAGAGAAGTGGCCATGGCTATATGTAACATTGCATCAGCTGCAGCTGGGCTTGTACTCTCATCATCATCATCAAGTAGTGCTTTGACATCAAGCTTTTCTTTTAGGACTGGTGTAGCATTTCCTCTTAAGAACAACAACAACAATGGCAGTATTTCAAGAAGGATGATGGTTGTGCATGCATTTGAAGAAAGGAGAACATAGAGAAGAGAGGGGAGACAGAGAGAGAAGGGAGGGGAGACATAGAAGAAAGAGAGAAGAAATGGGAAAAAAAGAGAAGAGAGAGAGACTGACTTGATTTGCTGAAGTTTCAATCAACATGAAGTAAATGAAGATGATAAGATTTAGATACAACTTTTATTTTACCGTTAGGAGAAATACATTGAATTCGGGTGCTCCAAAGATTTGAACTATGGTCGTTATGCCGACAACTAAGTTACTGTAGCTTCGCTATAGTGACTTCCGCTACAGTGCCAAATTTATAAACCAATGAAAACACCTTTTTTCAGTTTATATTTTTTGGGTCAAATGTATAAGCTGAGAACTAGTATTATAAATAAAAAATTTACCAAAAAAGTTTTTAACATAGTTTTTAAAATTTTTGTAAATATAAACTGAAAATTGAAAACAAAATGGTTACCAAACAGACCCCATCAATTCAATTTTAAAACATTGCCCCAAACTACTCTAATTGTCAGAGTTTATTTGACATCTTTTAAATAACTACACTTGTTTAGACAAGTACAATTCTTTATTTTTTTACATATTTTTTTATAAAAAATAAAAAATATATTTATTTAAATTATTCTAAACAACTCCTAATCTAGATGTGTAAATTTGGTGCAGCCCTGGCTATGTCAGACCTCACAGGCTTCTGCTAAAATTCAGGCTTGCTTGGCCGACACATGGGTCAAAAAAATTAGGCCTAGGGGATATTCGGGCTTTGGACGGACCAGTGGGCCTGGATTTGAGCTTGGGCTGAGCTTGAACAATTTTTTTTAATATATTTTTTTATAATTTTTTCACAAAAAATAATACTGAGTCTCAAGTCGATCTTTGAGTGGATCCTGAGTGGGCCGATGGATCGACTCAAACGAATTGAACCCGACTTCAAAACGATGGCTCAAACTCAGATCAAAAGTCCTAAGCTGGACTCGAGTATGGGTCTAACCGGACCTAATTGGGCCGACCACCCTAAACTAGGAGCAGACTTTAAGCCACCCACGGACCATTCACCATTTTTACACTCTTCTAATTTGATAACGGCTCCGTTTAGTAGAGTTGTGGAAAAATGATTATAGATTATAGCTTAACAGATTATGGCTTGTAGTTGTGAACATAAGCTGTTAACCTGTTTGGTACAGCTGTGGGATATGGATTTAAGCAGCAGAGTAGTGTTTGATTAATAAGTTGTAAAATAACTTTTTACTGTATAATTGTCCTTCTGCTCTTATATGATCTAAAAATGATTATTTTGTCATTTTTTTCAGTTTTAATTTTTTAAAATATATTTCATTAATAAAAGTTAATATATTTAGTATTAATTAGTTTCAATTAATATAAAAATTGATATATTTGCTAAAAATGTAATGGAAGTATTATTGTCACAATTATTTTTCATTATAAATTAATTAGTATCAATTAATTGCTTAATTAGTATCAATTAATACTAAAATTATTAATTAGTATCAATTAATGAGTTAATTAATCTCGATTAATACTAAAATTATTAATTAGTATAAATTAATATTAATATTTAATTTTTATTAGTGTCAATTAATATTAATAATTAATACCAATCAATATTGATTTTTTTAATTAATATTGATTTTATTTCTTTTTTTTCAGAAATATACAATTTTTTATTTTTTAATTAATATAAAAATATACAATATGAATTTATTAATAATTAATACCAATTAATATTTATTTTTCAATTAATATTGATTTTTTTCTTTTTCTTCAGAAATATACAATTTTTTATTTTTTTAATTAATATTAATATTTGGATATTGATGAGGGCATTTAAGTAATTTTAGTCCTCACACCAACTGTGCGCTTAAGTAAAAAATTTAAGCACTCCTTGACCAGCTTTTGAGATAAGCTAAGAAATAGTTTAATTTAAGTTATAAATTGATTAACTTAAAGTACACCAAACACAATATTTTAATTTAAATTAAAGTAAAAATTAAAATATACGACTTATAAACTCTACCATACATGGCCAAGATAATAAAATCGTGACTTTCAAGAACGATAAGGATAGAAACCGAAGTGACATCAGACCAAACCGCGAAGTAGACACGCCCCGCGTGATTTCATCTAACCCCTGACGCACGCATTTTTATTTCTTCTTCTTCAACGACCTTCTTCATCTGAGTCATCAATGGCGTCCTCGTCTTCTTCCTCAATCGATCAAGTCAGGTTTCGGACTCAAGTCCTCGCCAGACACCTCCACCACCCCGATCTAACCCCACCGTCTTCTTCTCCACTCGAACCCGCACCATGCCTGAACTACTCTCCTCCGGAGCTCTCCGAGGGTTTCCAATTCGATACTCGCGAGATGCGAAAGCTGATGGACGGCCACAACATGGAGGACCGAGACTGGCTGTTCGGTCTCATGATTCAGAGCAACCTGTTCTGCCCCAAGGTGAGGGGCGGGAGGGTCTTCGTCTCTCCCGATTACAACCAGTCGATGGAGCAGCAGAGGGAGATGACTATGAAGCGAATTGGGTATTTGTTGGAAAAAGGGGTCTTCCAGGGTTGGCTCACCGGGAAAGGCCCCGCCTCCGAGCTTCGAAAGCTCGCGTTTTTGGAGGTTGTTGGGATTTTTGATCATTCTCTCGCGATTAAGATTGGCGTCCACTTCTTTCTATGGTGCTTTTACTGCTTTCTTTTTTGTTTTTGATTTTCTAGTTTTAATTATGAATTATATGATTTTTAGAGATTGACCTTATATAGTTGAGTTCATGACAAATTAAAAGTTGAATTTCTAATCTATCATGATATTGTGGATAAAATTAGGGGAGACTTAAAATTTTGAATAATTTTTTCAGTTGAATTGAATTAGATGTTGTTTCTCTGTTTGAGTTGAAGAGTAGGTGGCATCAACTTGTGCAAAGAATGGCATTGATGCATTTGAAACTATGATTTTGCTTAGAAATATTTCTCTTGGTTGAAATTCTTGGAAATTGTCCAAGAATTGGATTTAGAGTTATTTACATAACATTGATGGCTTATGTATTGAAAGTGACGTTAATTTTGCTTCAATCTTATTCCTTTTCTTCTTTTCCCTGTGATACTGTTTAGAATAAGGAACTGTAGGTAAATCCAGTTAACAAAAGGCCACAAGTCTCACAGGCTGCCTTGTTGTGAAGTGAAGATAACAAAAGTTAGAATCATACACTGATATAAGGATGGGAAACAGAATCTTGTCATGATTTAGAGTTTAATGTTATCTTCTTTAGTAATATTATATTAGAGACTCAGCAAAATACTTACAGGGCGGTGCCACTAAGGCTCTAGGATGTTCGCATGAATACTGTGGAAAAAATAATACTAATAATAGTATATGTTTTGGATGATATTTGTCATTTTTGTAATTTTTTTTGAATACCCTACGCACCACTTGTCAAGTTGTCACCACCACCTTGGGAGCCACTTTGTCACTTTGAAAAAAAATATAAAATAAATGAACACCATGAGCTTTTGGTTCTAGTCCATTACATCAAGATTTTGAAAAATCTTTTTGTCTAGCCCAGTACATTTCAAAAAAAAAAAAAAAAAAGTTTTGCTTTCTTACTAACATCCAAACCCGACTTCTTTTTAATTTTTGAATTTTTTGAATGTCTACGAAGTTAGCGCATTGACCAAGAGTTCATGCATCTTGCTAGGAGATTAGAGGTTCGTTTTTGTCCACTTACATGCCCCTTGTATTTGTTTGAGATCTTTATTATGTTTTTGTGGATTTGTTGTAAATTTGTGGTTGTGTGTTGGACTTTCTTCTATGGTTGAATGTTCAGTTTGATATAATTCTCATAATATTTGTAATTTATCTTCTGTTGATTGACAAAAAAATGTTTACACTGACAAAAGTTTTTGGAGCCACCACTGGATACTTACTACTACTAGCCAATGATATGAGAGAACTGTAAAATTGGAACTAAACCTCATAATAACTGTGTCTATAACAGTGTTCATAATCCCATGATTTGTTTCCTTTCTGGTATTATTCCTAGCCTGCCCTTCCTCTCCCTCCCTTCCTCAACAAATATACATATGGATAGTCTGGTCTAAAAGACTGTACATGAATATTTTTGTGCAAGTTTCCTTAATACCTTTGACTTCATAGTCTTTGTTTGATGGAGGCTCTAGACTCACTGTCACAAATGGATGTCTCTGTATTTAGTTTCCCAATCTATTTTTTCTTTTTCTGCTTTGAAGTTGTTTGACAAACCATGTTGTAATGTTTTCTCGTGGTACTTTTTTTATCTTTGTTTTTGTCTTCTCAGGTGACAAATGGCACTGTTCTCTTAAACAAGCTTCTTCTAACTTTTTTGTTCTTTTTCATTTTCAACTCCATTGTAATGCAAACCAGAGCAATTAACCTTGGTTGCTTAACTCTAAATTATAATTCTAGTGGTAGATTTCTTTGAAGCTAATGCCTTGTTGAATGAGATTATAAGTGAGTCTAAAAGTTGTAGAATTTAGTTTGCAACTGCAAGCTAACATCTTGGTGGTCGTCACGTAACAAGATGTACCCAACTAATCATAAAGTTCACTCGTTATCAATTAATTCAGGGGTGGTGCAATCCAGTTTTTTGGCACAAAGCATCATCATGAGAAGTGGTTGATGGACACAGAAAATTACGTGGTCAAGGGTTGCTTTGCAATGACTGAATTGGGGCATGGAAGTAATGTACGTGAAGCCTGTTCAATCAGTTAGTACAGGGTGTTTTAACCTGTTTATGAACTTTTATTGTATATATAATTCATTTATTGCTTTGTGGTTTATGTTTTGTTTTAGGTTCGAGGCATTGAAACAGTTGCTGCATATGATTCAAGCACCGGAGAGTTTGTCATTGACACTCCATGTGAATCAGCCCAGAAGTATTGGATTGGAGGAGCAGCTAATGTAAGAAATTGTTTTCTGTCTTTTATTTCATTTCCCCTCTGATTTTGTTACTTCAAATTTCTGGTGTATCACTTCATTGTTCTGCCTTCAGCATTACTTCAAATTGACATGTTCTTTATTTTTTTTTGGGGATGTTTTTAGCATGCAACACACGCGATAGTCTTTTCACAGCTCAATATAAATGGAAACAATCAAGGGGTCCATGCTTTTATAGCCCAGATCAGAGATGAAAACGGCAATATCTGTCCGAACATCCGTATAGCTGATTGTGGTCATAAGATTGGTCTGAATGGTGTTGACAATGGTCGAATCTGGTAAATGAAATATTTTTGGGTGCCAAATTTAGTTTCAGTCAGACAACATCTTGTAAATTGGAAGGAAAAAAAAACAAAAAACTCAAAGTTCTGCCATTTTGTGGTTTTCCAGGTTTGACAATGTTCGGATCCCCAGAGAGAATTTGTTGAATTCTGTAGCTGATGTTTCTCCGGATGGGCAATATCTCAGTGCGATAAAAGACCGAGATCAGGTAAATACCTTTGCAGATGACTAGCATCTTTTTCTTCCTCTTGCTCTCGTTGTCAATCTTCTTCTTCATCTTGCTGGTCCAAAGGTGAGATAGTCGAGTTACTAGAGGATTACTGGAAAACTGGCTGGCTTCTAAAAACAAACAGTTAAGTAAATTATACTTACATGTGTTTATGAAAAAATGTGGTTATTTGTTTACAGAGATTTGCGGCATTCCTGGCCCCATTGACATCTGGTCGTGTAACCATTGCTGTCAGTGCAGTTTACACATCAAAGGTAATAGAAAACAACCACCACATTTGTTTGTTTGTTTGTTTTTTTAATTATTATTTTATTTTTGTATACTCTTTATGTGTGTTTGTGGGGATAAGGGAATGAATGAGTCATCCTGAATTCAATTTGTTAGGGATATCTCATCTTGTTTATTCTCTTGTCAGGTTAGTTTAGCAATTGCCATAAGGTATGCATTGACCAGGCGAGCCTTTTCTGTTGGACCTAATGAGCCTGAAGTCCTTTTGCTTGATTATCCAAGTCATCAACGGCGGCTCTTACCTCTGCTTGCAAAGACGTTAGTATGCTGCCTACTGGATCTGCAGTATTCTAGTTTATTTAAACTTCTCTAAGTTACAACATATGGCTTGTTCTTTCGAATGCATTACATAAGGAAAGTTTTATTGTTTATTTATTTATTTATTTTGTTTGTGTGTGGTGGGGGAGGGGTAGTCATATATCTTTCTTTAGAATCTGCAAATTATTTGCAAACTCCCATTGGCAGAATGTCAAACTTATGGACAAGTGGAAAATATTTTGCTTCACTGAGGTCTTCACTGCTTTGGTTCTAATTCTGAATTTGTACCTTGCAAGTACTATAAGGTGGAGTTTGGTGCTGGCTTTTTTAGTGGCTTTTAGCTTTAATCTGAAAAAATTGATGCGTTGG
This sequence comes from Camellia sinensis, assembly GCF_055761805.1. Lineage (NCBI taxonomy): Eukaryota > Viridiplantae > Streptophyta > Magnoliopsida > Ericales > Theaceae > Camellia > Camellia sinensis. Next base: position 144,030,759 of record NC_138968.1, read on the forward strand.
GAATTGCCAAGAAAGTTACTTTTTTTGTTAATGGAAAAGTTGACTTTGGCTTTTTTAGCTCTTCCGAAATAGGCTTTTTCTTTTTGGCTTATTTAGTCAAAAAGCAACTTTTTTAGCTGATTTGAAATATGGCCGAAGTCTATAACCCATATGATTGTGGGTGTGTTTGGAATGGCCATTCCTAATTTAACACGTGTCTTGTAATTACTCTGTAAATCAATAATCCTTGATGGTGGTTGTTATATCATCATTTCATCTTCAAATTTTTTAATCAAGATTTCAAGTTGCTGAACGGAAGAAACATGAGAGGACATCTGTATTGGCATCGGCTGACTGTTAAGGTTTTTAGTTGCTTTAGACTAAATTTGCGATACTGCTCTCTTGCTTTGTGTGTATTGACTGTTAAATTATGAATCCAGACTCCATAATATTGTTACTGGAATCCTGCACTACATCTTAGAATTCTTCAATAAGTCCATATTTTGGGGAAATATGTGGCTGAATCATGTGGCTTTGTCACAGTTTTGAAACTGTATGGATGTTGAGTTGATTGGCTGATTGGACCCATTTAAGGATTCACAATGTGTCTATCGCTACAATATTTTGTTTAAACTTGGTGGTGGCCACAATAAAAAAATAAAAAGCTATGAAGGTGTCTGATCTTGGCTTAATGTCCCAAATTTTATTTGGTTACTGTCTTGAAATTGAACATCCTAATACCATTAGTAAATATATGGTGACTGTCTTAACCATGTCATCAGTTGACTGTTATTTTGACACATTTCCTGGTCTGTTTAAATTAATTTATTTTTATTTTGACCCATTGCTCTCCTGAATTGCAGATATGCTATGAGTTTTGCTGCTAACTACTTGAAGATGATGTATGTGAAGAGGACACCTGAATCAAACAAAACCATCCACGTTATTTCAAGTGCATTCAAAGCAGCTTTAACTTGGCATGACATGCGAACTCTTCAGGTCATAAACCACAATTTACAGTTTCAGAGTTCACCCTGTTCCTGTTTAAGCGTGCTGACAAAAGGTTTTTTATTTTTTAATTTTTTAATTTTTATATCTGAATCAGGAATGTCGTGAAGCCTGTGGGGGACAAGGTCTGAAGACTGAAAATCGGGTCGGCCATCTGAAAGGTGAATTTGATGTACAATCCACGTTTGAGGGGGATAACAATGTTCTCATGCAACAGGTATGGATGGAAAATGGCTTTGTTTATGATAAAACCTGTGTAATACTGTTTGACATCTTATATGAAATAGGCTTTACAGAATGCAAACACCAAATCATATAAAAATTTGTACCAACTTGAAGCATATGAACTCAGCTAGAGTAACGTGAAGAAAGCATTCACACCATGGACACCAATATATGTTGAAAACCCTCAATGAGGGAGAAACCATGGGCACACAATGCCAACAAGCAAATCCCATATTCAATAATTAGTTACAATGTTTCAAGTTTGATGACTTACAACCCTTTACTTTAGTAAGCATACTCAACTTCATGAACAGTTGTTCATTCTTGATCCCATAGTGGCTGCAATTCACAACTGACCTCTTCTCGAACTGGATTGATGCTTCACTTCCACCAAACTTCGTAAAAGCTAGCTACATTGGAATGGCTCCAATGAACAACCAGCTAAAGCACATGGATGATGGTTTTAATGAGATCTTCTGGTGTTACACTGTTGGCTCAAACACATGGAAATCTCTTAGCCAGATTGGTGTAACAAATGAGACTTCAATCTAATGATATATAGAGAAAAACTCATGCAGGTTAATGATGTTGCAGAACAATGTGAAGAGAGATGAGGGTCAGCTCTGCACTGGATCTTTATTCTGAAACAAAACATACGCATTAAAAATGAGCCCTTACACACCTGTCTCAGTTGCCACATAATTAAAAGTACTCACTCAGATGCACAACAAAGCTACAACACAAGAATATAAAGGGGAAAGTACCGGGAGCTAGCAAAATGCAGTGGAGAGAAGAGGAAGGTGTAAATATGTCTCTGCATCAGACTTCTTCACACAAACTGTACTATCTTTTTCAAGTCTTCAACCCTTGGGTGTATAATGAAGCTTGAAAAAAAAAATCTTAAAGCCCTTACATATTGACCAAAGCAGTGGAGATGTCAACCCCTTGTTTCTGTCACAGATTGCTAGTTAGGTGAGGCACACAGGCATGAAGACCATTCATACAGAGACTTTCACTAGGAAGGGTTTCTCCACTTCTGAGGTTACTTCAAGTTCAGAAAATCATTACCAAAACTTGGCTGGAACATTTTTTTTCCCTGGTGGGAAGAATAGGCGAGAAAACCACTCTAACGTTTGAGAAGTGTTCGACTGCTTCTTCAAATCTTAGTTGCACGAAGCGGGAGCGGGAGCGGGATTGGGGAATCGTAGACATTCCAAGAAGCGTTGGTAGGGAGCGTTTGTATATATATATATATATATATTAAATAATATAATATATAAAAATATATTGTAAGATTATATATTTTTTTTCCTCTAATGATAATGAAAATATGTTATAATTTATTTTTTTTAAAAAAGTACTATAAAAAATCATATGTTAAAATATTATAATTATATACTTTTATTAGATTTTTTTCATTTATTATAAAATATTTATTCTAAAATATTTATATTATATTTTTATCTATTTATTTTAAAATGTTTTTGTTAAAAATTATTTGTTTTATTTATTTTTTACAAAAATAAAATAAAAGAAGAGAAAGGGAGAGGAGAAGAAAAACAATGCCAAGCCTAACTCTCCTATTTATGATGCAAACAAATCATCTAGTGACCCAAACAATAAATAAAACAGCTCACAAGCCCAAACAAATGTTTGTATGGGTCTAAAAAAAATCCTAAGCCCAGTAAAAATTCCCTAGCCCAACTCTTATATTTATAGCTTATAAGCCCATACAAATGTTTGTATGAGTCTAAAAACAAATCCCAAGCCCAATAAAAATCCCAAGCCCAACTCTTATGTTTATAATTCCCAACCCTAGCAGCTGCTGCTGCTTCTTCAGATGCTTCTTTGTAGCCTGGTTTGCTTCTTTGTAGCAGCATAACCCTAGCAGCAGCTGCTGCTTCTTCGCAGCCTGGTCTCTCTCTCTCTCTCTCTCCCATTTTCTGTGTCGCCATCACTCCCATCTAGTTAGATCCGCGATTCTATCTCGACGGAGACGCGATTCTATCACGAATCTTGCTACGAATCGCTGAATCGCGATTCTAGACGAGAATCGTCTCCTATTCAGACGATTCCTGCTACTAAGCTTCAAATGTCCATTGGAAGATTTCACTCATCGAATGTTTGGAGAGATCTTCAGACATCAGCTAATGGATTTCCAAGGATCATTTGAGACTGACCATTCTGACCATTGTTTGAATGTTTAGGGACAAATGGCTGTTGTTCAAACATTATCTGAAACAACAGTTACTGTAGAGATCTTCGTCTCGGCCACAATAATATTTGAATGGCCGCCCTGTTTTCTGCATTTTCCCCCTGTTTTCCTAAGACACATTCTTGCACAATTGTTGTTAGACATTTATAAACAAGAGAAATGCTAGCGATCCCAAATTTACAACCCACAAATTTACCCACAATGATGTGGCAAGGGAATTAGGCCTATGTACTTGAGTATGTGACAAATCAAAGGTTGCCACCTATCATGCCACATCATTGTGGGTCAAATTGGGGAAGCATTTTTGGGGGTCTCAGACATTTTCCTATAAACAATTATAAGACAAATGGAATGCAATGTTATGTCACTGAAAATAGCCAACACAATGGCATTAACATCATACAATCACGTTTGAATGGTGCCCTCAAAGAATTTGGAATTGGAGTCTGGATGTTAGTGTTTACACTTTCTGATCAGCATGTCCATAATTAGAAGCGAATTCTGGCCAGATGTGTTAGGGTTACCTGGCATGTTTCCAGTGGGGAAGGAGATCAGCCCTCGGCATCGGATCCTCTTCCTTGGTGGGCGGTCCTTTGAGCTCTAGAAGGAGACGGCGGATCAGAGGGGGCATCGGAGGTTAGGGATTGTAGAACGTGGCTCAGGTCTACGGCGAGAGGTGATTTTGATTGGGTTCGAAGTGAGTTGGGTCGCAACCAAACTGCGGTTGGCTTCGGGTAATATACGGGCAAAATTCTTGGGTTGTCTAGATGGCAAGTGGCGGAGTGCGGCGGTTTGGACTTGTGGTGAGGAGGATGGTGGGACGTCGCTTTAGATTGTGGTTACAAACGATGGTAGACGCCATCAGGTCTTTATCCCTGTGTCAGAGTTTGGGGATGGTTGGGAGGGTGTGGCGTTGGTTTTCAAGGGCTTCGCTAGAGGACAGAGTTGGGTTGCGAAGGCTAGCCAGGTGATGGGGGCACCAGTGGCAAAGAGAATTGCGCTACTTAGTGTGACTGATCTGGGTAAATCGATTCTTGGTGTAGCGAAGGAGGGGTGGTTTGGCTTGTTGCATAGGGCTTTGGTGGGGAAAGTGGGTGTGGTGGGGGATAAGGGGGTTGGGTTTTCCGCCATGATAGAGTGGGTTGGTCAATGGTGGAGATCTTCGGGGAAGGTGGAGATCTGGCCAGTCGGGGGTCAAGACTTCCTCTTCGTGTTTCCTTCACGATGGGCTGCTGAGAATGTTGTGCGGCGTCGGTGGGTAGTCGATGGCTGCGACCTTACTCTGCGATGGTGGTCACCGGCAGCTTTGTGTGACACGAGGAAGTCCACGCTGACGGTGACGTCAACGTGGGTGACGGTGGTGGGTCTACCGATTCATCTTCATGGGTTGGAAACGCATAGGGCTATCGGTGAGAGGTGAGGTGGTTTTCTGGAGGTCGATGAGCTCGCAACAGATCTCGGAGTGGTGCGATTGCGAGTCCGACGTCATGGTGGCATTTCGACTAAGTTAGTGCTTTGGTGGGAAGCCTGGCAGTATGTGATACCTTTGTGGCCAGAAGTTAGGTCAACGATTGATCTGGTGTTGCCGATGGTGGAAGCTCGTGCTAGCCTTTGGTCGGGGATGGATAGTCGGTTGGGCAAGTGTGATGAGAGGTGAAATTTAGGGAATGGAGGATTTGGTGGGGTTGATTTCAGATTTGGCGAAGATTTGTTGGGGCATGGTAATTGGGACAGATCAAAGCCAAATAGGCATGGGGAGTGGGCTTGGGGTGAGGCACATTTAGGCTCACATAAAAAACATGGGGTTAGTACTGGGGGTATGGGCCAGTTCAATGGGAAGCATAGCATGGGCCCAAGTAATTCGGGCCCAAGTAATTCTAGCCCAGTAACAACAGCATACTGTATACCCAGCCCACAGTTGAATACATCCACATGTTCTAACCCGTCTATAGACCGGGTTTTTGGGTCTTTGTGTGCTGGTGTTGGATCGCAGCGACAACCCGACAGCTCTGGTGGTCTACTGGTTGACGACATGGTGGCACGACCTTTGTCAGTAGCCCCTATTTTGCCGACAAGGAGCCTCAAGTCTGGGCAGTCGGTGGCGGAGGTTAGGGTACTACAACGGGATGACGAGCTCACTAGGGTGGCGGCACAAGTGTCGTTGGAGGTGCCTCGTGTGCAGGTGGTGTCAGAGGACCTGCTGTCGCGTAGCCCGGTACACTTGCCCATGGAAGTAGTGATTGATGGGGAGTAGGAGAGGTCGGTGGTACTGCCAGAGTTGAGTTGGGCACATTCGGCTGATGAACTGGCCTTGGTGGTGTGCCTAGAGGTGATCGTTGATGGGCTTTCTGGGCTGCCATATCCAGACCCAGAACCTGAGTTTGAGCCGGGTGCAGAATTCTATATGGATCATCCACTATCTTCCGATGAAGTATCAGACTGGGTGTTGGATCGTATATCTGAGGTTAGTAAATCTTTGGGCGTATTCTTTGAGGGACATGAGGATGAAGCTCTAAAATTATTCTCTGTTACTGAAGCGTCATGGACTGTGGGCGGTATGCGTGGACGGGCAGTGTAGTTTGCTGGTCAAAAGGATAAAGGGGGTAGGGAGTTACGAAGACAAGAATGTTCTATAAATTATGATCAAAACACACGAGGAGGCAGTCGACACATAGGAAGGAGCGGGGTGGTCCCTTTTTGTTGCCATGCACCTGAAAATTCTGTCTTGGAATGTGCGGGGTTTAAATGATTGAGGGAAACGAACGGTGGTGAAGTCCTTATTGAAGAATGCTAGGGTGGACATGGTGTCTCTCCAGGAGGCAAAACTAGAGGTTGTTGGGTCGGACTTGGTGTGGGACTTATGGGGGGGTGGAGGGGGGGGAAGGCATATGGAATGGGCTTTTCAACCATCTTAGGGGGTGGCGGGGGGTATCCTGATATGTTGGGACAGTATAGTGGTCATGAAGGAGGGGGAAGAAGTAGGGGGATTTTCTCTCTCGTCTGTTTAGATGTGTTGAGGATGATTTTTGGTGGGTGTTCACGGGGGTTTATGGTCCCGTTCGGGTGATAGAAAGGGAAGCTTTTTGGGAGGAATTACAGCATGTTGCTTTTCGATGGGGAATGCCTTGGTATGTTGGGGGTGATTTCAATGTTGTCAGAAGCCCACTGGAAAAGACTGGGGGGAGTCAGATGGGGAGTTCTATGAGGGACTTTGGGTTTTTTTATTGATGAGATGGAGCTGCTAGACCTGCCATTACAGGGGGGCGGCTATACCTGGTTCGGTGGCCGAGTGAGTTCTCGGATTGATAGATTCTTGGTTTCTGGGGATTGGGAGGAGCATTTTTCTCAAATGCTTCAGTGTAGGTTGCATCGTTTGACTTCTGATCATTAGCCAATCCTGTAGGACAGTGGGGGAGTGCAGAGCGGTCCTTCGCCGTTTCGTTTTGAGAACATGTGGTTACAAGCAGATGGCTTTGCTGAGAGGGTAAGTGGTTGGTGGGGGAATTATAATGTGGCGGGTTCACCCAGCTACAAATTAGCCCAGAAATTGAAACTTCTCATGTCTGATCTGAAGAGGTGGAATCTCAAGGTTTTTGGCTGTTTGGCGGTTCAGAAGACAAACATCTTGTCAGTTTTGCAGGGGTTGGACGAGAAGGGAAGTGAGGAGGATCTCTCTGCGGAGGATGTGGCGAGTAGGGATAGGGCTCGTAGAGATTTTGCGAGGCTCGCTTTGATGGAGGAGATTAGTTGTCGTCAGAAATCTAGATGCTTGTGGTTGAAAGATGGGGATTGTAATACAAAGTTTTTCCATCGCATGGCGAATGCTCGTTGGCGGGTGAACCAGATAGGGAGTATACGGGTGAATGGGGTGTTGCTTTCGTCAGAAGAAGAGGTTAGGGCTGGTATAGTGGCATTTTATTAGCATCTTTTTCATGATGAGGGGCAGATGTGGAGACTGGGGTTGGAGGGTGTGGTTTTTTATTCCATTTCTGAGGAGGACGAACAGTTGCTAGAGAGGCCTTTTACTGAGGAAGAGGTCTTGGGTGCGTTGAGGAGCATGCCTGGGGATAAGGCACCAGGGCCGGATGGTTTTTCAATTGCTTTCTTTCAGCAATGCTCGAGGGCGGTGAAAGGGGAGGTGTTGGATGTGTTTAACTAGTTTCACCACTTTGGGCAATTTGAGAGGAGTCTGAATGCAACTTTTATAGCTTTGATTCCCAAAAAGGGAGGGTGGAGGATATCTGAGATTTCCGGCCTATTAGCCTTTTAGGCAGTGTTTACAAACTATTGGCCAAGGTGTTGGCTAATAGGCTTCGGGGGCTGCTACCGGGGGTGGTATCAGAATCTCAGAATGTTTTTGTGGGTAGGCAACAGATTTTGGATGCTGTTTTGGTGGCTAATGAGTGTGTGGATTTGCGGCTTTGGTAAGGGAAATGGGGGATTATTTGTAAGTTGGATATTGAGAAGGCTTATGATAATGTCAATTGGAAGTTTCTTTTGGACATGCTGGAGAGGATGGGTTTTGGAGAACAGTGGAGAAGGTGGATACATTTTTGTATCTATACTGTTCGGATGTTTGTGCTAGTTAATGGGACACCGGCAGGTTTCTTCCCCACTTGGAGAGGTTTACGGCAAGGCGATCCACTATCTCAATTATTGTTTATTTTGGTTATGGAGGCATTGAGCCGATTGCTTTCTAGGGCAGTCCAAGCGGATTTATTGTTGGGTTTTGAGGTGGGGGAGGGGTCTCCGTCTTTGGTGGTTTCTCATTTTTTTATGCTAATGATGCGTTAATTTTTTGTGATACGGAGGGTACTCAGATTGGCAACTTGCACTGTGTTTTGTTATGTTTTGAGGCGGTGTCAGGCCTGCAGGTTAATTTGGCAAAGTCAGAATTGTTCTAGTGGGTGAGGTTGCTCGATTACCGGTGTTGGCAGTCGTCTTGGACTGTAAGTGGCAAGGTTTCCAGTTTCCTATTTGGGTCTTCCCTTGGGGGCTTCTTTTAAGGAGACTCGAGTGTGGAATGGGGTGGTCGATAGAGTTCAACGACGCTTGGCAGGATGTAAGCAACAATATTTGTCTAAAGGGGGGGAGATTACTTTGATCAAGAGTGTTCTTTCTAGTATTTCGACGTACTTTATGTTTGTGCATGTTATTCTTATGGGGGTGGCACGGAGGTTGGAGAAATTGCAACGGGATTTCTTGTGGAGTGGGAGTGGGGAGGGTTTTCATTATCATTTAGTGGCGTGGGAGAGGGTTTGTTCTTTGAAGGAGATGGGGGGTTTGGGTGTGTGGAATTTAGTGGTGTTTAACCGGGCCTTATTGGGTAAGTGGTTGTGGCGTTTCGTGGGGGAACGGAAGAGGTTATGGAGGTGGGTGGTGGTGGCTAAATATGGGTAGAAGAGGGGGGGTTGGTGCTCAAAGAGGGTGGTTCACCCACATGGTTGTGGTTTGTGGAAGGGGATTTGGTTGGGGAGGGACGCCTTTTGGGAAAGGGTTCGGTTTCGAGTGAGGGTTGGTGATCGAGTTCACTTTTGGCAAGACCGGTGGGGTGATGGCTTGACTGTGGCGACCATGTTCCCTTTGCTTTATGCTATTGCTGTTGATGGGGAGGAGTTGGTTGCTTCGGTTAGGGAGACTCAAGGGCAATTCGTTGTTTGGAATGTTCGTCTTCGTCGTGCTGTACAGGATTGGGAGCTAGACCGATGGGTGGATCTCCTCGATTTTTTGTATGGGTTGCAAAAGGGAGGGGATGGAATGGATTTTATGGTATGGGATGTCCAGGGCTCTAAAGGTGTTTTCTTAGTGTCCTCTTTTTATGGGGTGTTTGCCGGAGGTGTTGGTGGTGTGTTTCCATGGAAATGTATTTGGGCAATGAGTTCTCCTTCTAAGGTATCTTTCTTTGTTTGGATAGCTGCTTTGGGCTGTATCCTCACTATTGATAATTTGATCTGGCGGAGGCACGTGTTGGTCAATTGGTGTTGGTTGTGTTGTTGAGATGTGGAAACGGTTGATCATTTGCTTGTGTAGTGTCCGGTGGTGTCACGGCTTTGGTGTAGGGTGGTTGCTCTTTTTGGGTTGGTTTGGGTGCAATCAGGTTCAGTGTTGGATGTCTTGCTCAGTTGGGGTAGAGCAAGGGTGGGTAAGAGGCGGTGGAAGGCTTGGTTACTTGCTTCTCATTGTTTGTTATGGTTGGTTTGGTTGGAGCGTAATAGGCGTGTGTTTTAAAAAATGTGTCATTCTTTTATTTGGTTAGAAAGTAGGCTTCTTACGATATTGATAGTTGGGTTACTGTTTCTGTTGATCCTGATGTGTTGAGGTCACTCTTCAACAATGAGGATAGACCCTTTTATTTATCCAAAAATAAAAAATAAAAAAAAATAAAAATGAGGATAGACCTTTTTAGTTTCATGTTATTTTATGAAGCATAACGGTTAGAAATTGCGCAACTTTTCTACTGAATTTTATTGTTTGAAGATTTGTGTCCTTGAAGCATTGGAATTGATGAATGGAGTTTATGAACTTAGGTTAGCAAGGCACTCCTTTCTGAATATATAGCAGCCAAGAAGAGGAACAGACCATTTAGAGGGTTGGGACTGGAACACATGAACAAATCTTGTCCTGTCATCCCTTCTCAGCTCACAAGTTCTACCCTCAGGAGCATCCAATTCCAGGTAATGAAATTCTAGCTCTATGGCTATTCAAGATGAGTTGTGTTGAATTAATAGGTTGGAATATCTCACCATTTGTCTGCGCCAGACTGATATATTTTGCCTAAGAGAGCGAGATCTACTCAGTCGCTTTGCTGCAGAAGTTTCAGAACACCAAGCACAGGGACAAAGCAAAGAATATGCATTCATTCTGGTGAGGATACCCTCGCTTAATTAAAATTGTAGTCCTGCACCCTTATTCAGTTTGTCATTATATTTGTTTTCCTTTCATGTGCCAAGGTCAAATTGCCTTTCTGCATCTCTCTATCTCTCTCTCTGTCTCACATTTTCTTCTTCTTCTTCTTCTTCTTCTTTTATTTATTTATTTTTTTCAACCAGAGTCATCAGCTTGCTGAAGACTTGGGCAGGGCCTTCTCGGAACGAGCAATTTTCCAAACCTTTATAGAGGCTGAGGCAGCTGTATCTACTGGCTCGTTGAAGGTAAATCTAAGAAACTGTTTCCTACATTTATCTGCATTGGCATTTGTTGTTTGATTTATTCTTTGTGCCTTGAACTCATATTTGTTAAGTTCTGCAACATGTCATAAGTGGAAGGTGCCCTTAGTTTGAAAAGCAGGATGTAAATATATAGAATAGAGTTCTTTCAATTTTGAGGTCTGAAGGAAAAATTATTCAGTGTCCACAGGGCACCATCATGCCACTGACCAATCACCAATTACCATACCCCATGTTGTCTCCCGAAACACCAACATAAAATGATGGGCCCCACAATATTCACCAATCCCATTCAGTGCTTAGATTTTCATCCTTGATTTAACATACAGAATTTGCCCCTGGACAATATGGTCTTTTTTTTTTCCAATTCAAGAATGCAAAGCAAAAAACATCACTGAATAATATCCATGTCCTTCGTGCAGAACATATTAGGTCATTTGAGATCCATGTATGCGTTGATCAGCTTGGAAGAAGATGCCTCATTCCTCCGATATGGGTACTTATCACCGGATAATGCTGCTGCAGTCAGGAAAGAATTGACTAGACTATGCACTGAACTACGACCTCATGCATTAGCCTTAGTCAGTTCTTTTGGCATACCCGATGCTTTCTTGAGCCCCATAGCTTACAATTGGATAGACGCAAATTCTTGGTCTTCTGTTCAACAGTAGCTTGGCGTTTGTGGTAAACTACTTTGAAGTCAATGAATCTGCATCATCATAATTCAGTAGCCATTTAAGTGAGGCAACTCTTTGTAAAACTTTTTTTTTAATTTTTTTTATTTAAAGAATAAATATCTTTCATTGTCATTTATTTTTGTATCCTATCCTGACACGTCGGATAAACTATGTTTCATATCTATATTGCATCTTTTACTTGGTGATGATGTTTATGGTGCTTCCATTACTAATTCCCTTTTCCTTGTAACTTGTAATTAATTGGCAATTCTATATTATGCTCAGAACTGGATTTCCTTCTCTGTCACTCTCTCTTCCCTAACCTTTTGGTATTGACTCATCATATGCAAATCAATGAGTTAGTTTCATCACATTCGGAGATGACGCCAACAAGTACTAGTGATCTTTATAGTTCTGTTAGGGTTGTGTTTCGAACCTTAATTGGCATTTCCATCATACTTGTATGCTTTAGAGTTACCATGAGGACACCTCCTATAAAAGAAGGTTCCTTTTTTCACATTGTGCCCTTTACTGTCACTGGTTCCGAGCTGAGCTTTGCTTGCCTTTCTCTTCACCCGCAACTGTCCTTGTCATCTTTAGCTTTCTACTTGCAATAATCTCGCTCCAGTTCGACTTTTGGACTCTGTACAATTTGTAATTAAAATCAAAGTGAAAATTTGTATTACTTATACCCACACAAATTATATATTTTTATATGTAATCACTACAATTATTATATACTATTTACTTACATAGATCAATTAGGAAGCACTGACTCGTCTGTTAAGTCCACGAATTAGTGTTCGACACGTGTTTGACATAGACACGCGTTGCACACGCAGTCGACACATGTCTGACACTCAGTCTGTCATGTCTTTTTTTCTTTTTTTTCTCCTCATCTCAGACATGTCCTGGACAAGTTTGAGATCTTAGCCTGAGAGAGAGAAGAAGACAACGAAATACCTGAAGATCTATTCAAGCGACATGTTTGAGACTCCATCAAGCACTATTCAAAGTTTGCAAGAGAGATGAGAGAGGGATGATAAATTTTCCATCTGTGATCGAGTGGAAGCTTCCTGTTACTGCAACAAATTTTTGTTCTCTCTCCTTTTTAGTTGTTTTTTATTCCTAGAAAAAAAAAATGTATGTAACTTTTCACCTACCAGGCTAATAAAAGGTTCTACCTAGAAGTCAAATGGTCAAATAGTTCCACCTAGAAGTCAAATGGTCAAAAGGCTAATAAAAGGTTCTACCTAGAAGTCAAATGGTCAAATGGTTCCACCTAGAAGTCAAATGGTCAAATGGCAAACATTTGGCTTCCACCTATCAGCTAAATGGTTAAAATAACTATTTGAATGTTTTTTTTTTTTCCGCTGAATGTGTGATATGATTCATTTTTTAGTGTTTTAATTTGCGTTTGTGTGTTGCAATTGAATACTGTATTTAAATTTTTAGTTAGTGTTAAATTATTTTTTTATAAAATTAAATAAAATATTTATATATTTGAGATATATTATATAAATAAATATATTTTTAACGTGTCCTTAGCGTATTGTGTCTGGTATTTTTTGAAAATTAACATGTCAGCGTGTCTGTATTGTGTCATATGTCCGTGTCCGTACAACATAAGATCAATACATGAAGAAATGATAACATAACTAAAAAAAGATAAAAATATATTCTTATTGCTTTATGATTTAACAAAATTTAGATTTCAAAATATATATATATATATATATAAATTAAATAAAATATAAAATAATAATACCAAAAGAAAAAAAATTAAACCAACGATAATAAAGTATTAGTTAAATATTATTCTTATTAGTTAAATATTATTCTTATGGTATTTTTATATATTACTAATTAAACAATCATAGATACAAGGATCCGTTTAATTTAGATTGTGAATTTATATTACAAAAATGATTTAGAGCTCTAATATAGGAGCTCTAATAGCTCTAATGGAAAGGTGGGTCTCACCCTGATGTGATGTTTGTGCCTTGTTTTGTTTGTTTGTTTGTTTTTTTTTTTTTTGCTTTGACACATCATTAGAGTTCAAATTAGAGCTCTATATTTAGAGCTCTCTATCATTTCCCTTTATATTAATTGAACTGAATTCTTATTTTTTAGCTTATCATTGCTATAAGTGTTAAATTAGTTGGGGGTAGGGATGACTCGGACTGTCCACGGAATTAGTATCTTCTGATTGACAATTTTTTTTAGGGGTGCAACTCGGACGGGATTGGTTGGGTTGGGAGGTTGTTCAAGCCCAGTCCAAATTGTGTTGAGACTTGCCCAAGCCCGAATTGTAACCTGAGGTTGTTTGCCTAAGCCTGACCCGAGCTAAACCCGAATTGTCCGAGTTGCCCGAATTGCCTGAATTGTAAATGAATTTCAGTTTTTTTTTTTAAAATTTTAAAATTTTAAATTATTATTATTTTTTTTATTATAGAAAATCATTAATATCATCAAAACAAATAATTTATATAATGTAAGAGAAATGCCACTATAGTAATCCTTACAATTTATGAGTGAAAATAAAAAGAAAAAAAGTAAGATTTTATGTTATTTATATATATAATATATATTCAGTATGATTTAATAACATAAATTACTTTAATATCATGTAATGACTAATAATTTATATTTGATATTTAATATTTTTATATATCTATATATGTATAATTCGGGTTTCGGGTTGCTCGGGTTGTTTGACATCTTTGCCCAAGCCCGTCCAAATTTAATTCGGGCTTCTGAATTTTTGCTCAAGCCCGTACCGAATTTGAAAATATTTTATCCAAGCCTTAAAAAAATTCGGATTGAGCTCGGGTTGCTCGGGTTGAGCCCGCCCAAGTTGCACCTCTAATTTTTTTGACATGAATTTGAATATGTTGTAACTTGATAGCATGAATAATTAGTTATACATTTTAATTTTATTTCTACAGGTACCAAGGCATTTTAAATTTTTTTAGCATCTAACTGAATAAATAATATTTTTTATTTACTTAAGATATGTATTTGTTTAAATTATTTTAGAGTCAATCTAATAAAAAAATAATAATAATATGTTATAATTTTTTTAAATTAAAAAAAAAAATTGAGTTGAAATCAAATATTTTGTGAATAATTTTCCGATGCCCTCCTCCAATTGGGGTTCTTAATTTTTTATTTTATTTTGTTTTGTTTTGTTTTGTTTTGTTTGAAAATTTTAGAAGTCCAAACAACCGCTTTTATCGCATCTCCCAAGGTCTGACCCTCAATGATCCTCCCTTGACCGAAGCTCAAGTTCCTGCATTTCATTTACTATTACTAGCATATCTCTTGTGTTATATATGGATTGTATTTATAATTATTTATATATGTAAATTGTAATTTTTAAATATTTTTTTTAAATATATATATATTTTTTTATATTATGTTGAAGTTTAATATTTTGATAATAATCATATGTGTTAGACTTTTTAAGGAGTTAAATGTCTTTTTTTTATTATATTATATTAAAGTTTAATATTTTGATAATAATCATATATGTTAGACTTTTCAAGAAATTTTTTTTATGTTTGTTCTTAATGCATTAAAGTGTTATTATGACGGATAATAATCATATGTGTTGGGACTTTTCAAGTAATTCATATGTGTTGGATTTCAAAGAATTTTTTTTTATACTTGTTCTTAATGTATTAAAGTATTATTATGAGAGTAAAACTTGGAAGTTGGGAGAAGTTAATAAATGCTCAGATTTTTTTTTTTTAAAAAATAAAAAAATCAAGAAATTTAGATTGGGAGATTAGAACTCCCACAAAATTTAGGACTAAAAATCTCCTTTTACTTAATATATAATATAGATTTGCATTTTTCTATGGATCCATAGCATTAGCATTGATGCTTTACATCACTTTGCATTTCGTTTTTCTTTCAAGTAGTAAATATTTTTAAAAGAGTAATGGTTACACAAACTTAAAATTTGTAAATAAATTCTTTTTATTCATTTATTTTAAAACAAGAAACTCACGAAAATGATTTATTATTTAAAAAATACCACTCTCATTTTGGTAATGATTTTTTTTTAAATTTATATATATATATATATAATTTATATTTACAAATCATTTTCCTTTTTTCAAATTTTCGTTATTTTAATAAAAAATAAAAACAAAATTTTTTTTGGTACCTACCATTCTCCAACCCCCAAAGTTTGCTGGAAAGTGAGGGTAGAAAACATATCCTACTTCAACAACCACGTCTCGTAGCGATAATTGCTGAACCTCTCTTTTTACTCATCTTCCACTCTCTTCTTTATTTATTTAAATGCCAACAATTCTTTTCAGCTCAGCAACTTTCCATATATAGACTTAGGCCAAGTTTGGCATGATTGAAAAAAGATAAAAAGTCAAAAAGTCACTATCCTATTTAAGTCACATCATCTTATTTAAGTCACATCACTTCTCTAACATATCACTTCAAACCCAACCCAAACCCAACCCATATTTCATAAAAAGTCAAAAAGTACACTTATTTAGTTTTCCCAAACTAGGCCTTAGGAGTTGTTGGGGTGTTTTAAATAATTGTTTTTTTTAATTTTTTGTGAGAAAAGTAGATAGAAAAAAGATGTATATTTAGGATAATTTTTTGTTTTTTTACAAAAAAATGTGTATTAAAATATTATATAAAATAACAAAATTACATTATTGCCTCTATGTCCTAGAATAGTGCTGATTGAAGGATAGTACGAATTGCCCTCCAAATGGTGATAACTTCAAAACATATATATATATATATATATAGCATGAGGCTTTATGGGTACTATTCGGCCCGTGGGAGCTCATCACGGATCCCGTTTCAATAATTAGAACCGATCAATCTATAGAACTCGTTGAGTACTATATGCCTGTAAAAAATTACGTTGATCGGATATCGATAGCTATGTGATCAAAACAGTTTTGTATGAAAAAAATGGACGGTGAAAAATAAACGGCTGACAAAAATTTGATTTGATCACATAGCTATCCATATCCGATCAACGTAATTTTTTACAGACATATAGTACTCGACGAGTTATACACATTGAATGGTTTGGATTATCAAAATGGAACCCGTGGTGGGCTCCCACGGGCCCAACAGTACCCTCCAACTTAATGAATATATATATATATATATATACTAGCGTATGCCCGTGCCTAAAGGCACGGTGTAAATAATATTAAGATTAAAATGTAGTTATAAAAATATATTTAATAGACTTACTCTACAATTCCAAACAAATCAAATATAAAAAAAAATTAAATATCAAATAATGCCAACACTATTTAAATTTATTATAAATTTAATCCCAACGCTATTTAAATTTAAATTTAATCCCAACACTATTTAAAGCAGCTAGTGCTTTTAAGATGCATTTTAGAGGCTCTCTTGAAAAGTCTAATTTTTTCATAATTTTTTTTTTCTTTTAAAGCTTTTAGAACATATTTACCTGCATCCTTCTAAGTCTCAAGTTTAACTGTCATTAAGTGTTATTAATTTTTTGGAGCCACGCCCATAGACTTTGCTCGAGATGTGTTCGATCTAGAGGACGCTTTACCTGGGTCTTAGGATTAGTCGAAGTATGCATCAACTAACTTAGATATTTGATCATTCCAAAAAAAAAAAAAAAAGTTTCTGTTAGAAAATGGAGAGAAAGTGCTCACACTTTGAATTGCCACAATTAGAAAAAGAGTGTGAAAGGGAAATTCAAATGAAAATTAGAGAACCAAACTACTATTTTATCAAATGCAAATTAATTTGTACAATAGGTTAAAATTATTGAAATATGTTAAAATGATTTGGACCAATAGGTTCAAATATGGGACAAAGTTAAAATAATTTAGACGGTCAGATTCAAATAATTTGAACAAATATGTATATGAAGATGCAAAAAAAATTTACTTATGATGTCAAAATCTCAATAACTCATAACTTTACATTTGTTATTCCGTTTTAGACAATTGTTTTTGTTCCAATTATTTATTTATTTATTTTTTTGTTGTGAGATCTATCCATTCAAAATTACCGAAAGTGGCTTCGAGTGTTTACTTTATCCAAAAAAAAAAAAATGTTGTTTTGTTATTTTAATTAATCGAAAAATCAATCTATTTTTTATTTATTTATTTTTAAATTTCATATTCAATATTGATCTTATTATTTGAAAGATATCAGAAAGACAAATCTACCTATATTAATTTTGTTAAAAATAGATTTGTAGAACTTAAGTTATGCATTTTTAAATTTTTTTAGTTCAAAATAGAGGGTAAAAATGTTAAAAATTATCCCTACCATCAAATGTTTTTCCTTACCAACTCAGAAATGTTATGAGTCTTTATAAACAACAAAGACCAAAGCTTGGATCTAATACTTAATGCACCCCTCAACTTGGATTTACTGACAATTTTTCTATTTAAATGTTGTAACTAATAAATTTTTATTTATTGACAGATTACAAAAATATGTTTTATAAAGATGCTTTGAGATATATAAAATTATCAATAATTAAATGAAACTATGATCGTTTGTGAAGATCATGAAGATCATTATTGAATGTTTTAAATGTATGTTTAAGCCTTGATGAGCATCAACCAACACCTAAAACATTCAAAAATGTATTATAAGAAGAAGCCATTAAAATGATGAAAATAAAAAATAAAGAAGCTTGACATGAAGAAATAAAGATAGATAGATAGTTTGTGAGATCAAGTGGAAGCAAGAACAGAGTGATAGCAAGAATTTATCAGTTTGTAAATGAAAGAGAGATAATCAGAAAATACTGACAGAGAGAAAATCTAAAAAGAAATCGTTCTATTTTCTAGAAACAATTTATAGAACACAATCAGAATAATAAATTTGCATCAAACACAACCAGAATAATAAATATGCATCAAACATCATCCAATTCCAATAAAGAACAATGTAAAAAAGATGCCTGGTGGAAATGTTAAAAAAGATTCCTGATGGAAATATTACTTTGGGGAATGTGTAAAAAGATTTGCAGCATTATCACATGATACCAAAAAAAAAAAAAAAAAAAAAAAAAAACGTGCATTTTTAACAAAACTTCATTGTTCCTTTCCATTATTAACATACATACCTCCGAATTAACAAAAATAACTTCAAGAACCTTTATTACTTTCATCAACCAATTAGGTTTCCACGACACCATTTATCTCATCCAGACGTTAGAATGAAAAATGAAGGAAATAAAGTACCAATCTATATATAAAGCAAATGACAATCTATATACATAACTTCACAAAAATCTGCCAATCCATCATTAAATTCGATTAACAGGGCAACAAACTTCCATTCAGCAAACAATCTTTCACAGGTCCCACTCAAATTTTGCAGATTGTATCAGTAAGACTGAGATGATTTTAGAATATCAATGTAGCATATGGTATTTTGTCACCTTGAGATTTGGCCGCCAAACCACAATTTAAAAATAAATAAATAAAATTCCATATCTTAAATCAATGAATGGACAAATCTACACATCCATCATGTGTGGCACTAAGAAGTTATTCTATGAGTTAGGAATCTCACATCAGCAATATGTCTTACCAATAGAAACAATATATACAGGAAAAAAAAGTTACAAATCCATGGAAACCAAATCTTCTTGGAAGGCGATCAGCCTCTGTTTCTTGACTTGGTAATATTCCTCTTTTAGCTACTTGTTTTTAGTAGTTGTGTGCTGAATGTGCTTGTGCTCATTAACAACAATGTTACTAAGGAGGTTGTTTTGACATGGAAAGTTTGGACGTTGTTAAGTTATTTTTTTTAATTGTTTTTCAATTATTATTGTTCTAATAATTCATATGAATTTGAATTTATCTTATTTTTTTTGTAATATATAAAGAATAAAATTACCCCTCTGTAAAACAATTATTTTTTGATCTCGAAAATGGATGTGCAAAAAGGCTAAATAAAATTACCCCTCTCTAAAACAATTAAGCCTTTAAATGAATTGGTTCCAAATTTTGCAGATTGTATCAGTAAGAAACACCATAACTGGGCCACATTAGAGCCAATGGAGACTAAAGTTATCATCCTAGTAATATGTTCATACTTAAGGCATACCGATTATTTTCATTCAGAAACTGATTAAAGATACAATCTAATCACAAGAACAAACTGATTAAAGTGAAATTGAATCAGTTTCTGCAGATTGATTCACTTAAATGGGATTAATCTGTTCTTGCTGAGTATCAATCTTTTCTCTAATACCGAGTATTTTCTGATTTAATCAGTTTCTACAATCTGATCCCATTTAAACTGATTAAAGTGAACATTTGTAAACTGGTACAAAAAGGGAATTTTGAATCAGAAACGTTATGAAGAGGAGAAAACATAATTCAATTTGAAGGGAAATCACGATTTCAGAATTCAATTTTGGAGCAGATTGTGATTTCGATCTGTCAGAATTTCAATTTGAAGGGAAATCACGATTTCAGAATTCAATTTTGGAGCAGATAGTGGTTCGGGATACAAATTGTAGTTAGATCTGAAGAAAATTGTCAAAACTTGAAGAAAATTGACAGAGAAAAACCCTAAAGCAGAACCTATTTCCTCCGAATGTGAAATACAACAGAGAGAGACCAAAATTACCTTGCGTAGGGAACAACCGAGGGTGGGAGAGAGGGAACCTTGCGAGTGGTGATGATGAGTAGCGGCGCAATCTGATCGCAAGAACAAACTGATTAAACTGAAATTGAATCAGTTTTTGCAGATTGATTCACTTAAATGGGATTAATCTGTTCTTGCCGAGTATTTTCTGATTTAATTAGTTTCTACAATCTAATCCCATTGAATCTGTTCTTGATTATTCAGAAACTGATTGTATTTCAGGAAAAAAATACAACAGAGAGAGGGAGGAGGACAGGAATACCTTGTGATGAAGAGGAGCGTCGGTTACAATCTGATCGCAAGAACAAACTGATGAGAACAGAGAAGGGAGAGGGATAAAGATAGAAGGGAGGAGAGACGTGGGCAAGCGAGAAGGTGAGTAAAGAGAGATAAAGATAGAATAGAGGGGAGACGTGGGTAAGTAGGAGGTTCACTCTTTCTTTGGGCGGGAAGTAAGTGTAGGTATAT
This sequence comes from Camellia sinensis, assembly GCF_055761805.1. Lineage (NCBI taxonomy): Eukaryota > Viridiplantae > Streptophyta > Magnoliopsida > Ericales > Theaceae > Camellia > Camellia sinensis. The sequence continues at coordinate 144,051,152 of NC_138968.1, forward strand.
ATTGATATATATTTAAGGGGTAATCTCAGCCATCTATGTAAATAGACAAATGAATCATAACCATTGAAATGTCCTAGTAACACAATTGTTTGTAACATATTTTCAAAAACCTTCCTGTTTTATTATATAGATATATCTAATTTGTAATTTGTACCATCACAGTGTATGTATGTAATTTTCCCTATCACTTCAGTAGCATCACCTATGTTAAGTCGGATTGTACTTTTTTTGTGTAAATTAATATTTTTAATATTTTTAATAGTGATAATTTTTTTACTTTTTTAATAACTTTTTAACTTTTTATTTTTTTTATAGCATGCCAAACCAGCCCTTAGACTTGTCTGAAGTTCCATGCATTGCTAGAAGCTCAATTTAAAGAACCACTTGAAAGAGTAAGTGAATTGATAGAATGCTCATCATTTAAGATCGATTGAATTTGTTTCTTACTGTTCCAAATGTTAGGGAAAATATGATTTCCCACAAGTAAATCAATCAATGGAAATAAAAAACTAATGCGGAAAAATTAAATCAAAACCAACACAAGAATTTTTACGTGGTTCCCTCAATGTGAGGTACGTTCACGGGATCGAAATCCAATTTCACTATCAACCAAAAAATTTCCAAACGATTACAAACGAGACACGAATGGTCTCACAAAACCACCCTTAGGTGAATTCCAAATTATCACAAATAAATAAGAGGAAAGACCTCATCAAATAGATGAACAAAAATTTTCAGAACCAGAGTTATAGAAGACCCAAAATAATAATCCAAATTAGTGTCACCAAACACTAGCCGAAGAAGAACAAAACATAAAACTGCCGTAGCCCTTTTCCGAAGAACTCTAGCAACAAAACAAAGCACCAATCCACTTAAAAGATGATCAATTAGCAGTTGTTCCACAAAGCAAATCCCACCAAATTGATTGATACACCAAGCACTCTCACCGAAAAGGAATTGCTGCTGCTGCTGTTGCATCGATCCGGAAGAACTAAACAACATATATATATTTTTAAATTTTGGATTTATTTTATCAAAACCCTAGTTGTTACCAAACTAAATTGGGTCTCCACAAATTAGATATAATATATAAAATATATTATACCTAAACCAAACCAAACTAGAATTCTTTTAACAAACCAATTGGGTTCCAAACTCCACTAAGGAGGTATACCCAACAATTCTGCCCCTACCGACTTAGGTGGAGACATCAACCATACCCGCCAAGTTTTACACTTTAAATGTTTGTCCCTCGACAAAGTCTTAGTCAACATATTTGAAATATTATCATCTGTGTGAACCTTTTCGAGTTGCAACAATTTCGAATCTAACACATTACGAATCCAATGGTATCTCACATCAATGTGTTTCGATCTCGAATGAAAAGTAGAATTTTTACTCAAGTGAATAGCACTTTGACTATCACAATAAAGCACATACTTTTCTTGCTTCAAACCCAACTCCTACAAAAATTTCTTCAACCATAACTCTTATTTACAAGCTTCCGTAATGGCAATAAATTCAGCTTCGGTAGTTGAGGGAGCAACACATTTTTGTAATTTAGATTGCCATGCTACAGCTCTCCCTGCAAAAGTCATCAAATACCCCAAAGTAGATTTCCTAGAATCAACATCATCGATCATGTTAGAATCCGTGAACCCATCAAGCATTGGCTTACCATCCCCAAAACACAAACGCACCTTCGAAGTCCCTCGAAGATACCTCAAAATCCATTTTACCGCTGTTGTCATGACTCGAACCTGCCCCGCTCCTATAGATGAAGGTCATAACTGGCCAGTAATCATGAGATTGCCTATGACCTCAAACCTGATATCGATTTAGGATTAATAATATGGGGCCAGATGCGGGAGCAAACTTAAAAATTTAGTCCAATGAGCTATGCTTACATGGCATATCAAAATGTTTCACATATACTTAATAATAACTCACACAACATAATAGTAGTTAACATCTTGTATACCCAGGATCATTCAAACACATAGTCAGCTAAACCAAAAGCTTTATACTCATAAACGGTCTATCATGACCAATAGAAATAGCAAAATAAATACAAAATATCATAAATAGAGCCTCTTGCGTGAGGCACCTAGGCTGACTTCACAAACTTGGGTTCCTTTCTTAAATTCCACTAAGGCTGGGGTTGAACGTTCCTTTGCTCACCTACATACATATAAATAAGAGTGAGCTAACGCCCAGTGAATAATATCAAAATAAAGAGGTTAGTGAATGAGATTCGTTCATAAATGAGTCATACTCATAATGTAAACATTTGAACCACTATTCTCATTCACATCAGATTTACCAATCTTAACAAAGCAAGACAACCTCGGGTCCAACACATCATATCCGTATGCAAAATGACCTCAGGTCCAAATCTTATATAAAACGAGATGACCTTGGGTCCATCTATACAAAACGACCTTTGGTCCAACCAACTCTTTATTCAAAATGACCTTTGGTCCAATTCAAACATATCAAACGGCCTCGGGAACAATTCAAATATATCAAATGGCCTCGGGCCCAATTCAAACATGTCAGGCGTATCAAACGGCCACGGGCCCATTCTCTTTATATTCATATCCATGCGTATTTCATATTCATGATCATGATCCCTTTCATTTAAACGGCCTTTGGCCCATCACGGTATTCAAACATATCAAATGACATATTCAAACGGCCTTTGGACCATCTTTGCATTCATGTCTAACGGTCTTTGACCCAATCGTTCATATCCAACGGCCTTTGGCCTAATCATTCATGTCCAACGGCCTTTGGCCGAATCATTCATGTCAGACTATCATTTATGTCAGACGACCTTTGGCCCAATCATTCATGTCCAACGGCCTTTGGCCCAATCATTCATGTCAGACTATCATTTATGTCAGACGGCCTTTGGCCCAATCATTCATGTCAGACGGGCTTTAGCCCAACCATTCATGTCAAACCATCATTCACGTCAGACGGCCTTTGGCCCAGTCATTCATGTCAGATGGCCTTTGGCCTAATCGTTCATGTCAGATGGCCTTTGCCCCAATCATTCATGTCAGATGGCCTTTGGCCCAATCGTTCATGTCAGACGGCCTTTGTCCCAGTCATTCATGTCAAATGTATCAAACGGTCTTATACGAAATTAGGCATATAGAATACTCATTCATATTTCAAATCAACAAATCCATGAAGCTTATACAGAAGTAGCATTTGGAAAGTAACATACTTGAAAATATCTTTACTAAGATATTACTCACAGTGTTCTGCCGGTGGATTCGTCCTTATGCTCGACCCTATATAATACATAACACATATCTGGTCACAAACGATTCAATCCATTCTTAATTCATACATTCCTTTTAGGCCTCTTTCTGATCTTCTTGATTCATTTACAATGCGCAATGTATGCCTAAGAGTGCTTAGAAATGAAAAAGAACGGAAAACGATACATGAAACCACTTTTCAAAATTTCTGAAACAGGGCTCCTCGCTCGAGCGCAGGTTTCCCCGTTCGAGCGGACCCCTTTGGTCTGCAAAAGTACTGGCCGCCTCTTTTTTATGCTCGAGTGCGACTTCGAACGCTCGAGCTGAAAGTCAAACTATATGGCTTGGCACTCGAGTGGACATCCATGTCTGCAAAAGTTCTGGGGACCAATAATTCATGCTCGAGCGGCGCCTTTCCCGCTCGAGCGGACATGCCAAATTCTGGAATTTCCAGAATTGTTCTTGATGTTCAAACTTGATGTTCAAAGGTTCAAAACTCATGTTTTGGACACAAAAACATGGAAACACTTTACATAACACGAGGACATAACCAATATGAGGTTAATTGTTCAAAATCATGATTTAATTCTCAAATTGATCAGCCTTTCTTTTGTATGGTCAAAACCTATGCATTCAGACTTCATACAAGCTTCATATCTCTATCAATCAAGCATATCTTTGACTCCAATTCCATTTCAAATGGCACCAATGATGCTTATTGTCATGACCCGAACCTGCCCCCATGGGTTAGGGACATAACCGGCCAGTAATCACGAGATTACCTACGGCCTCAAATCAAAGAAGACATAACTCATTAGAGTAAAGGGGCCAAACGGAAGCAATTTTAAACTTTTGTCCATAGAGCTGTGCTTATATGACACGTCATAACAATCCATACATATACATGTTAATAACTCACATCAAAATACGCACTAACACAAAGTTCTGTACGTACAGGATCATTCAAGTCTAGGTCAGCCAATCAAAACTATATACAAACGTATCCAAAGTCCTCGCTAACATGACAAAATAAAACAAGATAGCAAAAGGGCGAAGACGAGTCTCGTGCGTGAGACGTAAGGGCTGACTCTTCAAAACCTTGGTTGTCCCACACAACTTCATTGAGGCTGGGTTTGGACCTCCCTTGGCTCACCTACAGACACATGAATGAGCGTGAGCGAAAGCCTAGTGAATAATATCAAATAAAGAAGTTACACAAGCGGTATTTAGAACAACGAGCTTCAAACGGCCTTGGGCCCAATTCGTATTTCTATCTAGTATATATATAAATATAGGTCAAGTGACTGCGGTTCCAAACACATCATGCGGCCTCGGGCCCAATTCATTTGTGTCATACGGTCTCTGGCCCATTCATTCATATCATTCATGTCGAACTGGCCTTTGGCCCATTCATTCTTTCATTCATATCAGATTGGCCTCTGGCCTATTCATTCTTTTATTCATGTCAAACTGGCCTTTGACCCATTTATTCTTTCGTTCATGTCAAACTGGCCTTTGGCCTATTCATTCTATCTTTCATGTCAAACTGGCCTCTGGCCCATTCATTCTTTCATTTATGTCAAACTGGCCTTCGACCCATTCATTCTATCTTTCATGTCAAACTGGCCTCTGGCCCATTCATTCTTTTATTCATGTCAAACTGGTCTTCGGCCCATCCATTCTATCTTTCATGTCAAACTAGCTCTGGCCCATTCATTCTTTCATTCATGTCAGACTGGCCTTCGGTCCATCCATTCTATCTTTCATGTCAAACTGGCCTTCGGCCCAATTGTTCATATCCGACGGCCTTTGGCCCAATTATTCATTATGGTCAAACGTATCAAGCGACAAACGGCGAACAGCCTTATACAAAATTAGGCATATAGAATACTTATTCATATTTCAAATCAGCAAATCCATGAAGCTTATACAAAAGTAGCATTCGGAAGATAACATACTTGAAAATATCTTTACTAAGATATTACTCACAGTGTTCTGCCGGTGGATTTGCCCTTGAACTCGACCCTACACATGACATAACACATATGGGTCACAAACGATTCAATCTGTCCTTAATTCATACATTTCTCTTAGGCTCATTTCTTATCATTTTAACTCATTCACAATGATTAATGTATGCCTAAGAGTGTTTGGAAGTGAAAGAGAACGGAAAATGAAACATAGAACACCTCTACAAATTTTCTGAAACAGGGGTCCCCCGCTCGAGCGTGGACTTCCCCGCTTGAGCGACCCATTAGGTCTGCAAAAGTATTGGTTGCCTCGTTTTTACGCTCGAGCGTGAATTCGGATGCTCGAGCTGAAAGTCACCCTACATAGCTCCTCGCTCGAGCGTGAACTTCCTCGCTTGAGCGGACATCAATGACTACAAAAATATTGGGAGCTCATATTTCCTGCTCGAGCTGCGCTTTCCTCGCTCGAGCGGACATGCCAAATTCTGGGTTTTCCAGAACTGTTCTTGAGGCTCAATCTTGCATTCAAACTCAAATAACTTGCATACCATGACTTATACTTCACATGCAACCCTTCTAACATGATACAAATGCTAGATTACAACATTATGAAGCTTAATTTCCATGAATTACTTACATACACACATGATTTATATAAAACCCATCATCCATACTTCAATTTCGTGCATCCAACACTCATGTTTCTATGAATTGCACTTGCATGTGAGTTACAACTTCCATTTCCAACCTAGATGATACAAATGATGATCAAAAGCATGAACTTTAACCACAATTCTACACGGATCATATTTTTCATGCTCAATTACACAACTTCATGGCAAATTCTTACATGCATGCACATATAAGCTTTAAGTTCTTCAATTATAACACAATTCTTGTTCTTGATCACATACTCTCTTTGAATTCACAAAATTATAAACTTAACTTATGAATTTATACTCAAATACTCACCTAGGAGCTTTAATCTTCACAAATTCTTGTTAAACTTGAGTGTAGCTTCCCAATCCACAATCTTTAAGTCAAAATGCACAATTCTCACTCTTTCTTTCTCTAGAATCGACACACTCTCTCTCTAGAGAGCAAATTCAGATTTTGAGTTCACCAAATGAGGGTCTTAAGTGTAATAAGGCCCTTATATAGTCTCTCTCTTAATCTAATTTGATTGTAGCTAATCATAGCACTTAATTACCCGTTCTGAATCTAATTATTCTGATTCGAATCAATTTTCAATTAAATTTCACCGTAGGCTCTAAAAATTACGCTAATCACAATGGCGTAGTCAATTTCGGGTTCTGTGGCCGATAGGGCCTTCAATTTTCAGTTCAAAGCACAGGTTCTAACAGATTTTTCTACGGTGAACAGATAGAAATTCAAAATCACATATATTCACAATTATAATCAGGATTAATTAGCATAACACGGACCAAGGTTATCACACTTATAATCATGAAACTCAACAAAACCATGCTTGCATGTATGATCCAACACTCAATTTTTCATAATTAACATGTTACATGCTAGCTTATGCAAATTCATGGCAATTCTAAACATGCATGTGCATATAGACTTCAAATTCATCATAGTCAATTCAATCTATGCTCTTGATAACCACTTAATTTGAATTCACAAAATTACAAACTTAAACTCATGAATCTATGCTCAATTACTCACCTAGGAGCTTCAATCCTCACAAATGTAGTCAAATCTTGAGTGTAGCTTCCAATTTCACAAACTTTGAGCCAATTCTTCCTCTTCCTCTCTCTAGAGCCAGCCCTCTCTTTATCTAGAATGTGATTTCAGATTTTGAGCTCAAAAATGGTGAGTTTAAGTGTATATGGGGCCTATTTATAGGCTCATCTAATTAGACTTGATTAAGGTTAATTAATTGTATCAAATTTAATCAGTTTAATCTAATTATTTTGATCCAAATCAATTTCTAATTAAATTTCACCGTAGGCTCTAAAAATTACGCCAATTACAATGGCGTAGTCAATTTCGATTTCTGTGGCCGATAAGGCCTTTAATTTTCAGTTCAAAGCACGGATTCTAACAGATTTTCCTACGGTGAACAGATACAAAGCCAAAACCACATATAATCATGCAATTAACACCCAAATTCAAATTAAGCACATAATTACAAACATAAACATGATTAATTAACATAGTACAGGGCAGGGTTATCACAATCTTCCCCCTTTTTAGGAAGTTTGGTCCCCCAAACTTATTTTTTCTTTAGTCAAAAACAATTTGGAATACTTTATTCAATGGTTCTAATCCTTTTGATAGTCATTTGCTCAGTCTCTAAATCAAGCGACACTCTGTCCTCAATCAATCAGAGACTTGCCTTTTCCGCCATACAAGGCTTTGTACGGTGCCACATCGAAACTAGAGTGTAAGCTGCTGTTGTAAGCAGAGTCTGCCAAAGATGGATAGATTTTTCCAACTTCCCTGAAAATCTAAAGCATACATTTGGAGCATTTCTCCTAAAAAGTTTTTTCTAATTATATATCGATTTTCGAATGGAAATGAGTGCTGATTCACAATTCAGTTCCCATTGCCTCTTGAAGGCTTGCCAGAATCTAGGCACAATTTAGGGTTCCTATCTCCATCCTGAGATAGAGAGAGATTGAAGTAGCTCCGCCTATATCTGATGTTCGACTTTGACTTGTTGGCACTGAAAATATTTAGACACAAATTCAACAATTTTCTTCTTCATAATAGGTCACCAACATATTTATTTCAAATGTCAGTTAATTTTACCATCGAAGTTTGGTCTATTCCCTTGTCACAGAGGTTCAATTCATTCTTCAATAATTCCGCAATTCACAACCCAATTCGGTATTTAGTTTAGTGACTCATAACAGTTATTCAAGGTCAATCAAAAGTCTTCAGGAATATAAAGTGGATCCCGACACTGATTCCCGAGTCAATAAAGGTAACAACAAAGCAATCAACCACACGACGTACATAACTCATATATCGCCATAGTATCGATTGTAAAAAATAATATCATAGCAGTCAGTTTCTAACATAATACACATGTTCTCAATTCATTCAATAGTTTACAGTTTACAATTCAGTTCAATGTTTGATTCCCTGTTCCATCAAGTCTTTCAACGTTATCTGATAGTCATCAATGAGCATAAAGCAATTCGCATATTATTCCCATGACATCAAAGGTAATATCGGAGGAGTCAATCACATGTTAAGCATAATTTACACATCCTCAAAGCCCTAATTGCAGAATATAATGGCATTGAGCAGTCATTTACAGGGTGCACTAAATTCACACACTTTCGGATAATCGAGGTTTTCTAATCCCAATAGTGTTCACAATCAAAACTGTTCGCGGTTAACAATTACCGCAACATAAATTCCCAACATCCGATAACACTAAAGCAACTATTCTCCCATACAAAACAAAACATATTTCAACCAGTGAAAGATAAATGTTCAGTACTGTTTATAATCAAATCGATTTTCCGTCATTGATTCCCATGGCGTCGAATAGATAAGAATTCAGTAGTGCAGAAGTAGTCATTCCTTAAACATCCAATCACTAGATTTGCACAATTCTGTTCATTTATAACATGTATGTCTCCAACAATTAAAGGTTGGTTCTTAATGGTGTTCATGGTTAGATCGGTTTGTTAATAGCCCACATAAGTTCTTCTAAATAAGTCAAGTATTCCAAACGGATTCAAGTTTTGGGTCTATCAGTTTTCTTGCCAAGAATAATTTGGTTATTCATTCATAAGTAATTCGTAATCCCCCTTAACAAAATCAAATCAGATAGAGGTTCTTATTAGATTAATCCAAGCAACGATCTTATCAAATTAAATCAAACAAAGGTCCCATCAAATTATATCAAATGAGGGTTCTATCATGCCAAATCAAACAAAAGTTCTATCAGATCGCATCAGATAAAAGTTTTCTCAAATAGGGTACATTTGGTTCTGTAAGGCATACTTCGTTTGCTTAGGTACATAGTCAATAGTTTCACAACTGTCCTAAGTTCATTAGTTCTCAAAGTCATATCAGAGTCATTCATCACAACTGGTCATATCAAAGTATTTCAGATCATGTACAATATAGCATTGTCCATATAAGTTCATGTGTAGTTGCATATGCATGCAGTTGTTCGTATCAGGAGGTATGTATCATAATCAATATAGCAGTTCCCAAATAAGTCTTATATGCAAGTACATGGTGCATGGTAACACATTAAACAAAGTTCCTCGGTTGCACATAATATAGGATTTGTTACGCAAAAGTCCCAAATCGGTCACAAAAGTGTAGGTTTACCAGTCAAGCCTAGTATAGTCACATAGTCCAGTCAATTTTCTATCAATCAAGATAGATGATCTCACGATTTATAGAGTTCACTATTTGGGGTGCTCAACTCAGTCACACAATCACAGAGTCATAATTCCAGTGGTTTAGTTGTTGAAAGCAATGATATAACAAATCACCTTGGGCAGAGGTTTAGATATATATGTGCATGTGCAGAGTCAATCGATATCCTAATACATATTTCACAAATTTCCCAAATGGGGCAGATACATACCATAAATAAGGTATTGATCTTGTGGGTCTGACCAATCTAGATACATACATAGCAGATATGAGAGAATGTGCCGAATCGAATCAAATAATATCCCAAGCAAAGATGTACACATGTACTAGTCCAGAACCAGTCAACATATAGGCATTCATTTATAAACAGTATAAATACCTGGGATAATGGTCACAGTACTCTGAGTGCTTTCTGGGACGAGTGCAATTACTCTATCTTGATTAGCAATTCCTACCATTGGTATGAATACAACTGAGGCAGAGGATCTATTCACATTTTGTTCATTTCGGGGACAATTCCTTACCAAATGGTCCATTCCACCACATCCATAACAAGCCCCAGAAATTCGGTAGCAAACTCCTTGGTGTTTCTTACCGCATTCGTTACACGTTGGTGCTGTATTCCTTGTAGAGTTTGATGTGCGCAATGATCCCGTATTTTGCTTTTTAAATGACCTTTTATTTGAGAAAAAGCCTTGTCCCCTTGCTTTTCCATGCAGAAGATCGATTCATGTTAGCTTCAGTCATCAGTGTTCGGTCTAGCACCTCAACATATTTTGTGACTCCCAACTCATTCACTTGGTGCTCTTGCGCTGGTGGTGGCAAAGGTTCTTGCCGTAGCGGCAACTGATGTTGTTGTCTTAAGATCTCTGCCATTTCTTGTACCATTCTTTCCAGTCTATCAAGTCGGGCTGTGGAAGAGTCTGCCAACTCGTATGCCCTTACTTTATCCATAATCTACGCAAACTCTTATTAAGCCATGCCAAATACGGGAATGCCCAATACAGAAATAAACACAGATACACATAGGTACATAACAAATGATTGCATACTTATCAGATATCGCATGCTGAACACTTACTAAGTAATTATACACTTAAACCATATTCATATTCCACATAGACACCTATTTACAGAATTGAATGCACATAAGCAACTTTTCATGATTCGTATGTTCATGTACGTGCATTATAACAAAATAAAACTTGTTGTACATATTAGTGCAACAATTCATATCTCATATAATCACAAGTTCTCAATGCTTATATCGTGTATTTATCAAATGGATGCATCTTAAGTCTTTTCTAGACACCTTATGGCTCATTTGGACAAGTGTGTGATTTATTAACTCGTGCTCTAATACCGCTCTGTCATGACCCGAACCCGCCCCTATAGATTAAGGTCATAACCGGCTAGTGATCATGAGATTACCTACGACCTCAAACCTGATATCGATTTAGGATTAATAATATGGGGCCAGATGCGGAAGCAAACTTAAAAATTTTATCCAATGAGCTATGCTTACATGGCATATCAAAACGTTTCACATATACTTAATAATAACTCACACCACATAACAGTAGTTAACATCTTGTATACCCAGGATCATTCAAACACATAGTCAGCTAAACCAAAAGCTTTATACTCATAAATGGTCTATCATGACCAATAGAAATAGCAAAAGAAATACAAAAGATCATAAACAAAGCCTCTTGCGTGAGGCACCTGGGCTGACTCCACAAAACTCAAGTTCCTTTCTTAAATTCCACTAAGGCTGGGGTTGAACATCCCTTTGCTCACCTACATACATATAAATAAGAGTGAGCTAACGCCCAGTGAATAATATCAAAATAAAGAGGTTAACGAATGAGATTCGTTTATAAATGAGTCATACTCATAATGTAAACATTTGAATCACTATTCTCATTCACATTAGATTTACCAATCTTAACAAAGTAAGACGACCTCGAGTCCAACACATCATATCCGTATGCTAAACGACCTTAGGTCCAAATCTTATATAAAACGAGACGACCTTGCGTCCATCTATACAAAACGACCTTTGGTCCAACCAACTCTTTATTCAAAATGACCTTTGGTCCAATTCAAACATATCAAATGGCCTCGGGCCCAATTCAAACATGTCAGGCGTATCAAACGGCCTCGGGCCCAATTCAAACATGTCAGGCGTATCAAACGGCCTCGGGCCCATTCTCTTTATATTCATATCCATGCGTATTTCATATTCATGATCATGATCCCTTTCATTCAAACGGCCTTTGGCCCATCACGGTATTCAAACATATCAAATGACATATTCAAACGGCCTTTGGACCATCTTTGCATTCATGTCTAACAGCCTTTGGCCCAATCGTTCATATCCGACGGCTTTTGGCCCAATCATTCATGTCCAACGGCCTTTGGCCCAATCATTCATGTCAGACTATCATTTATGTTAGACGGCCTTTAGCCCAATCATTCATGTCAGACGACTTTTAGCCCAACCATTCATGTCAGACTATCATTCACGTCAGACGGCCTTTGGCCCAGTCATTCATGTCAGACGGCCTTTGGCCCAATCGTTCATGTCAGACGGCCTTTGGCCTAATCATTCATGTCAGACGGCCTTTGGCTCAATCGTTCATGTCAAACGGCCTTTGGCCCAATCATTCATGTCAAACGTATCAAACGGTTTTATATGAAATTAGGCATATAGAATACTCATTCATATTTCAAATCAACAAATCCATGAAGCTTATACAAAAGTAGCATTTGGAAAGTAACATACTTGAAAATATCTTTACTAAGATATTACTCACAATGTTCTGCCGGTGGATTCGTCCTTATGCTCGACCCTACATAATACATAACACATATCGGGTCACAAACGATTCAATCCATTCTTAATTCATACATTCCTCTTAGGCCTCTTTCTTATCTTCTTGATTCATTTACTATGCGCAATGTATGCCTAAAAGTGCTTAGAAATGAAAAAGAACGGAAAACGATACATGAAACCACTCTTCAAAATTTCTGAAACAGGGCTCCCCGCTCGAGCGCAGGTTTCCCCGCTCGAGTGGACCTCTTTGGTCTGCAAAAGTACTGGCCGCCTCTTTTTTATGCTCAAGCGCGACTTCAGACGCTTGAGCTGAAAGTCAAACTATATGGCTTGGCGCTTGAGCATGAATCTCCCTGCTCTAGCGGACATCCATGTCTGCAAAAGTTCTGGGGACCAAAAATTCACGCTCGAGCGGCGCTTTCCCCATTCGAGCGGACATGCTAAATTCTGGAATTTTCAGAATTGTTCTTGATGTTCAAACTTGATGTTCAAAGGTTCAAAACTCATGTTTTGGACACAAAAACATGGAAACACTTCACATAACACGAGGACATAACCAATATGAGGTCAATTGTTCAAAATCATGATTTAATTCTCAAATTGATCAACCTTTCTTTTGTATGGTCAAAACCCATGCATTCAGACTTCATACAAGCTTCATATCTCTATTAATCAAGCATGCATGTTAATCTTTGACTCCAATTCCATTTCAAATGGCACCAATGATGCTTATAATCATGAAACTCAACAAAACCATGCTTGCATGTATGATCCAACACTCAATTTTTCATAATTAACATGTTACATGCTAGCTTATGCAAATTCATGGCAATTCTAAACATGCATGTGCATATAGACTTCAAATTCATCATAGTCAATTCAATCTAAGCTCTTGATTACCACTTAATTTGAATTCACAAAATTACAAATTTAAACTCATGAATCTATGCTCAATTACTCACTTAGGAGCTTCAATCCTCCCAAATGTAGTCAAATCTTGAGTGTAGCTTCCAATTTCACAAACTTTGAGCCAAAATGCATAATTCTTCCTCTTCCTCTCTCTAGAGCCGGCCCTCTCTCTCTCTAGAATGTGATTTCAGATTTTGAGCTAAAAAATGGTGAGTTTAAGTGTATATGGGGCCTATTTATAGGCTCATCTAATTAGACTTGATTAAGGTTAATTAATTGTACTCAAGTTAATCAGTTTAATCTAATTATTTTGATCCAAATCAATTTCCAATTAAGTTTCACCGTAGGCTCTAAAAATTACGCCAATTACAATGACGTAGTTAATTTCAGTTTCTGTGGCCGATAAGGTCTTTAATTTTCAGTTCAAAGCACAGATTCTAATAGATGTTCCTACGATGAATAGATACGAAGCCAAAACCACATATAATCATGCAATTAACACCCAAATTCAAATTAAGCACATAATTACAAACATAAGCATGATTAATTAACATAGTACAGGGCAGGGTTATCACAACTGCCCAATGTTCTTTACCCGGATTAGAGAGAAACCGGCCCACTATACGAACGGCGTGAGAAATATCCTGCCTTGTACAAACCATGGCGTACATCAAGGAATTTTCAACATCTCTTCCTTGTCTTTATCACTTATAGGACATTGATTCGAACTAAGTTTGAAGTGACCCGCAAATTTACAACCAACCGGCTTTGCTTTGTTCATGTTGAACCTCTCAAGAACTTTCTCAATGTAGTTTTCTTGAGACAACCAAATCTGCCCCTCTTTGCGATCACAAACAATTTTCATACTAAGTATTTGCTTTGTCGGTCCCAAATCTTTCATAGCGAACGACTTGCTCAACTCTAATTTCAAATTGTTAATCATGGTAGAATATTGACCCACAATTAACATGTCATCAACATAAAGCAAAGAATAATAAATTTACCATCTGGAAAATTTTTCACAAATACACAATGGTCCGAAGTGCTATTAGAAAAATCATTATTCGTCATGAAAGATTCAAATTTTTTGTACCATTGCCGCGGAGCTTGCTTGAGACCATACAAACTTTTCTTCAATTTGCAAACAAATTTCTCTTTTCCTTTTTCCACAAAACCTTTTGGTTGCTCCTTGTAAATTTCTTCTTCAAGATCACCATGAAGAAATGCGGTCTTCACATCAAGTTGCTCAACTTCAAGGTTCATACTTGCAGCCATGCCAAGTACAACCCGAATAGAAGACATCTTCACAACTGGCGAGAAAATCTCATCAAAGTCAATGCATTTCTTTTGCCCAAAGCCTTTCACAACAAGACGTGCCTTGTACCTCAGATTTTTGCCATCATTCTTCAATATGAAGACCCACTTACTTTTTAGAATTTTCCTCCCTTTAGGCAACTTCACTAAATCATAAGTGTGATTTTCAAGTAAGGAATTCATCTCCTCTTCCATTGCCTTCTTCCAATCATCTTTCTTTGTATGCTTAATTGCTTCTTGGTAGCTCTCAGGCACCCCTTGATCAGAAATCAACACAAATTTATTGGGAGGATACTTTCTTGAAGGTTGTTGGTCCCTTGTAGATTTCCTCAACTCAAGTTGTGGTGGTGGTTCTTGAGTTGGATGTTCTTCGTCAATTTCTGGCTCAACTTCATTAGGATTTGCATCATCCTCCACATTTTCAATAGATGGCTGCACATCTCTCCCATTTTCATCATTAACTAAAGATGAAGGAGATGGATCCATGTCAATGAGATCACTAGTTTTTGGCTTCGGTTGATCACCTTTGCCAAAGTCTTCAATTGTTTGGTTTTCAAGAAACACAACATCACGGCTTCGAATGACTTTCTTATCGACCGGATCCCACAATCTATACCTGAATTCATCACGCCCATAGCCAAGAAAAATACATTGTCTTGACTTACTATCAAGCTTGGACCTCTCATCCTTTGGAATGTGAACAAAAACTCGGCAACCAAACACTCTCAAGTGCTCATAAGACACATCTTTACCGGTCCAAACTCTTTCTGGAACATCACCATTCAAAGGATAGGAAGGAGAAAAATTGATCACATCAACCGCTGTCTTCATTCCCTCACCCCAAAAGGATCTTGGCAATTTAGCTTGTGAAAGCAAACACCTTTTTTTTTTCCCACAATGGTGCGGTTCATCCTTTCGGCAACGCTATTTTGTTGAGGAGTCTTCTTAACTGTTTTTTGGTGCCGAATACCTTGGCTACGACAATACTCAACAAATGGCCCAATGTATTCACCACCATTGCCTGATCGGATGCATTTCAATTTTTGCCTTGTTTCTCTTTCAACCATGGCCTAAAAATGCTTAAATACTTCAAGAACTTGATCTTTAGTTTTTAGTAGAAAAGTCCAAACTTTTCTTGAATAATCGTCAATGAAAGTAAAAAAATAAAGTGCACCACTATGTGTTCTAACTTTCAAAGGACCACAAACATCCAAATGAATCAACTCCAACACATTTTCTTTTCTAGAAGCAACATTTTTATGAAAAGAAACTCTATGTTGTTTACCCGCCAAACAATGAACACAAGTTTTAAGATGTGTACCTTTGAAACTGGGTAGAAGCTCTTTCTTGAACAAAACTTGTAGCCCCTTTTCTCTCATATGACCAAGCCGCTTGTGCCACAATTCGGTAAAAGTATCATCTTCAAGTGCATTGACAACACCTTTACAAATTTTTCCTTGCATGGAATAAAGTGTATGAGTCTTATTACACTTAGCCACCACCAAAGAACCCTTTGTGAGCTTCCATATTCCATTACCAAATCTGTTGTTGAAGCCTTCATCATCTAGCTTCCCGGTAGAGATCAAATTGAGGCGAATGTCGGGAATATGCCTCACATCTTTAAGTAACAACTTGCAGCCCAAATTTGTTTCCAAGCAAACATCACCCATGTCAATAATCTTGGACAAACCTTCATTACCCATTTGAACAGAACCATAATCTCCTTTGGTGTAGATAGTGAAGAAATCTACTCGAGAAGTCACATGAAAAGAAGCACCAGAATCAATCACCCAATTGCTCTCTTGGCCCACAAAATTGATACAATCATCTTCACAAACGACCATGAGATCATCGGTAGTAACTGCCGTTGTGTTTTCTTGCTTCTTATCCACACTTTTGTCACGCCTTTTCTCATTGTTCTTGAGCTTTCGGCATTCTCGCTTCATGTGCCCTTTCTCATGGTAATAATAGCACTCAATGTCTTTCTTTGAAAAAGAACCATTTCTTGATTTGTCACGGCTTTGATCATGACCATGAGGAGTCTTACTTCCCCTTGTTTTGTTTCGGCCTCTTACATCAAATGCTTCTAAATGAAAGGAACCTGCTGATTTTCTTCTAGTTTCTTCATTTAACAGGCTACTAGTGCCTTGGCCCATTGTGACAACTCCATCGGGCTCCGAATTATTAACGGTCACAACCAAAGTCTCCCAACTTTCGGGCAAAGAACTAAGTAGCATCAAAGCCTGCAACTCATCATCAAAAATAATTTTCATAGAAGCAAATTGGTTAACAATACTCTTAATTTCATTCAAATGTTCCAGAATAGGGCTGTCCGCTTTATATTTTAAATTAACCAACTTACGATACAGAAAAACTTTATTTGTGGCTGATTTCCTACCATAAAGGCTTTCTAATTTTTTCCATAAATCATGTGTTGAAGTTTCAGTAGCAACATGATGAAACACACTGTCATCAATCCATTGACGGATAACACCAACGACTTTTCGATTAAGCCTATTCCATTCATCATCTTTCATACCCTCGGGTTTGCCACTATCACCCTTAATGGGTCCATACAAATGTGTACAAAATAATAGGTACCCCAATTTAGTTTTTCAAGTTACCTAATTGCTTCCATTGAAGCTAGACATACGACCCACATTCCCCTCCATTGATTTACACAAATAAATAAACCCAAATAAACCGTAAGCTTTGATACCAGTTGTTAGGAAAAATATTATTTCCCACAAGTAAATCAATCAATGGGAATAAAAAACTAATGCGGAAAAATTAAATCAAAAGCAACACAAGAATTTTTACGTGGTTCCCTCAATGTGAGGTACGTCCACGGGATCGAAATCCAATTCCACTATCAACCAAAAAATTTCCAAACGATTACAAACGAGACACGAATGGTTTCACAAAACCACCCTTAGGTGAATTCCAAATAATCACAAATAAACAAGAGGAAAGACCTTACCAAATAAATGAATAAAAATCTTCTGAGTTATAGAAGACCCAAAATAATAATCCAAAATTAGTGTCACCAAACACCAGCTGAAGAAGAACAAAACATAAAACTGCCGTAGCCCATTTCCGAAGAACTCCAGCAACAAAACAAAGCACCAATCCACTTAAAAGATGATCAATTAGCAGTTGTTCCACAAAGCAAATCCCACCAAATTGATTGATACACCAAACACTCTCACCGAAAAGGAATTGCTACTGCTGTTGCACCGATCCGGAAGAACTAAACAATATATATATATATATATATATTGTTAAATTTTGGGTTTGTTTTATCAAAACCCTAATTGTTACCAAATTAAATTGGGTTTCCACAAATTAGATATAATATATAAAATATATTACACCTAAACCAAACCAAATTAGAATTCTTTTAACAAACTAATTGGGTTCCAAACTCCACTAAGGAGGTATTCCAAACACCAAATTTTTATACAATTATGTCATTGCTTTTCATTCTCAATAAGTATAGGATCAAATAAACCAAATAAATTGGATAAAATTTTTGAGAAGTGAGTCCTACTAATAAATTTTACAAAAATATTTTTTGTATTGGACTGTGTGTTTAATTTTGTGTTCCTATTGTTTCGTGCTTCCAATGTATGTTAATAGTGGCTTTGGTATTATATTTTTACCAATCTTGATAGTATTTGGAAGTTGGGTTGGTGCTTTTTTTGGTTAAAATAGCCAATAAAGATAAAATAATTAAAATAGTTAATAAGACAAAATGTCATATGCAAACTATAATCATTTTACATTTTTTCTCACAATCATTTCTGTGGTTAGATTTTTTGTTCCTAAACTGATTATAGTATGAGTTTTGCAAATACAAATTTAACACATTTCTTTTTTGGAGAAATTACCATTAAGGAGTTTCAAAAATTATTACACATTAATGAAAAAAATATAATTTTAATTATTAATAATTATTACTTTTTTGTAAAATATTTTTTCCCACAACCATTGATGTACAATTCCCTTATTTTTTCCAGCTTGTGGTGAGAGCCAACAGGGTGCAAATATAGGCTCACCAACTTTCCACATAGCAATGTACCCTTGGTTTGCCTTTGGCCACCTTACCCCTTTCCTCTACCTTTCCAACAAACTAGCCACGAAAGGTTACAAAATCTCATTCTTAGTCCCAAACAAAACACAATCAAAGCTCTAACCATTCAATCTCCACCCAAACCTCATCACCTTCATCCCCATCACCGTCCCTCACGTCCCCAACCTCCCTCCCAGCTTTGAAACCACTTCAGATGTCCCATATCCTCTCTAGTCCCTCCTCATGACTGCCATGGACAACACCCAGCACGACATTGAAAACCTCCTTCGAACTCTTAAAGTCGACGTTGTTTTTTTCGATTTCACTCACTGGATGCTCGGTTTGGCTTGCCGGTTAGGGATCAAATCGGTTCACTACTGCATTATCAGTCCTGCTACAATTGGCTACACATTGACCCCAGAAAGGCAACTTCTAGGCAGAGAATTAACCCAAGAAGACCTAATGCAACCCCCTGCTGGGTACTCGCTTCATTCGATCAAGCTCAATCCGCACAAGGCTCGGGCCTTTGCTGCCATCGATGCTATGCAGTTTGGTAACAACACACGGTTCTGCGAGCGACAGTTTGTCAGTTTAAGCCAATGCGACGCATTAGGGCTCCAGACTTGTCGGAAATCGAAGGCCCTTATTGTGATTACCTGGAATCCCAGTTCGGAAAGCCTGTTTTGCTTTCCGGACTGATTATTCCAGAGCCACCCACTTCACCTTTGGAAGAAAAGTGGGCTAAGTGGTTGGCCTAATTTGAACCCAGTTCTGTTATTTATTGTGCATTTGGAAGTGAGTGCAATTTAAAAATGAACCAGTTCCAAGAATTGGTTTTGGGCTTGGAGCTTTAGGATTTTCCCTTTTTGGCCACTTTGAAGCCACCAATTGGGTCAGATTCGATGCAAGCTGCATTACCCGAAAAGTTTGAGACCCAAGTCGAACAAAGAGGGATAGTACATGGGGGTTTGGTACAGTAATAGTTGATTCTAGAACATTCTTCCGTGGGTCGCTTTATTACCTATTGCAGGTCGGGTTCGTTATCCGAAGCGCTGGTGAACACGTGTCAGTTGGTGCTGCTGCCAAATGTTGGGGATCAGATTATTAATGCTAGGATGATGAGTAGGAATTTGAAGGTTGGAGTGGAGGTTGATAAAGGAGAAGATGGGTTGTTTACCAGGGAGAGTGTGTGTAGAGCAGTGAGGGTCGTAATGGATGAAGAGAGTGAGATTGGGAAGGAGGTGAGGGAGAACCATGGGATAATGAAAGAGTTCTTGTTGAACAAAGATTTGGAGTCCTCTTATATTGATAACTTCAACAAGAAATTACATGGCTTGCTTAGATGATAATTTGGGAAGTTTGGTTGCTCCTAGGAAAAAATGTGTAAACGCTTAAATAATTTATTGTAATTTTCCCCAGGATAATAATGTGTGATTTAGATTCAATTTATGTGTCGTGTATTGTGATTTAAAATAAAAATGTGTGATTCAACTGTTTGTTAGATGGGATTTATTGGTAAGCGGTTGAATGTGGATTCCGGTTCAAGTATCTGAAGAATAACTCCGTTCGGATTACAACTATGTGCACGATGAGGGAATCAAAAGGATGCATGTGGTCTATACACGCACAAGTCTTGCATGCTGATAAGTTTTTTTACATTCGTAAGTGGAATACAGAGCACAGTTGTGTTGTTGCCATTCGGACACCAAAAAACCTGAGGGCTGGGTTTGATTTAGTGTCCAATTTATCTCTGAATGGGTACGTGACAAACCGCTAACACGTCCAATGTTATGACTTGAAGAAAGACTATGGATTAGAGATAAGCTACTGAGTAGCTTGGTTAGGTGTTGAAAAAGCGCAGGGCGAAATGTTCAGTGCACATTCCATCTCTTTCGATCAATTACGGTGGTATAATAATTTTGTTATGGAAAACAATCCAGGGAGTTACATTAACATTAACTATGATGATCAAAATCACTGGTTCATACGATTTTTTATATCATTCAAAACATGCATCGATGGTTTCAATCATTGCCGCCCTTTACTATTCTTGGATGGCACCTTCTTGAAGGGGAAATTCAAAGGAAACTTACTAGCTGCAACCGCAAAAGATGGCAATCAAGGTTATTCTCATTCATTCCATAGTCTGTTAGTTGTATAACTATGTGTGTTGCCTTTTTTTAAAAAAAAAAATCATGTATAAGTTCATCCACTAACTAAACCCACTAACAATTTTGTATACAAGGTTATTCCCATTGGTAATAGCAATTGTCGACTCGGAGAACACAACTAACTGGGCTTGGTTCTTAGAACATCTCACGAGCGTGGTTACTATGGACAGGACGCTTACATTTATATCAGACCGACACATAGGTATACTCAAATCTATTCCAAACACATTCCCATCTGCCCACCATGCGTTTTGCTTGCAACATTTGCAATGAAACTTGCAAGAGAAGATACGGTACACCAACAAGATGCACCATGTCGACTTGCTAAGCGAATTTCGAGAATGTGCCTACGCACCAACCGTAACAACATTCAATTCTAGTGTAGAAAGGTTTAAGACATCGGGTCGGAGTGTGGTAACGGATTTTTTAAAAGATTTACCCCCGTCATATTGGGCAAACGCCTACTTTCGGTACGCACCCGTTATGTCATGCCCCAAAATTTGGACGATTAAATATTAAATTAGGGCTAAATCCCAATCAATATTCCATCATGCAAATCCTAGAGGTGAAACAAAATCTAAACGTTCACGTCTCCAAAGGGTTTAAGTAAATTTCCATCCTCAAAAGATTATAAGGGATAAAAAAAAAAAAACTAACAAAACGTTAACCAAACCATTCACCATAATTTCATAACTATCAAATACCTCCAACATTAAAGTAGCAACAACTAGTCAAAACAACTTAAATAATGTAATGTTGAAAAACAACCCACAATGCTAAATTGTCAAAAATACTAAGGTCATAAAAAAATAAATAAATACGTAAACTAATATCAACCCCAAGCTCAAGAAAACCAAAAGAAGTCCAAAAAATATGTCCTACGATCATAGTTATTTCTTGTCACCACCATAGTCCCAACTAATCCTGCAAAGGAAGCTCGGCTGTGCTCAAATAGAACGCACCCGAGTTACCAAGAGACAAAACGGGTCAGTATACAGGTATATTGGTATGAGTACAAGATTTAATACCCACGTATCCACCAAACACAAACAAAAATACATTTAATTCTTGTTACGGGACAAGGCAAGTAGTTCCATCCGCATCGAGACGAATGAGTAGTTTCCCGAGATATGGTGGCATTTAGTTTCTTATCCATACACAACAAAATATAAATTGAGTATAAAATAAACAAAATAAAAATAAAAACATGGTGGGTTAACCCTGCATAAAAAAGTTAATAAGATCCACCATGTTGCAAAAAATAAAGTTAGTATAATTTAATCCTAAGTAACTTGCTAAAGAAGAATAAAAATGCACCGTTTTATGCTTAAATACTTCGAATTGACCAAAACTCAAAGAACAAAAGTTGTACAGAATCAAATTTTATAAAAGGTTACGGAAACGAATTTAGTATAAACTGAACAAGTTGAGAGAAAAAATTAATAGAAAATCCTAAATGAAATTAGATCGAAAAATCTGGAACTGAAAATGAAAAAAAATGCTGCAAGATGAATTTTTTCGGAAAAGTTCAAAACACAAAAAGTGTTTAGAATAATGTTTTACTTCATTTTATGAGAAACCAATAAAAATGAGTTCGTTTCGTTGATTAAAATATCCTCTAAAATTTGCATTTCTAAAATGAATCAAAATTACTATAACTAAGATCATCCGATTATAAGTTCTAATCGATCTGTTTAATAAAAATTTAAAACACAAAAGTTGTCTAGAATCACGTATACATGCCTCTGCTCAAATTTCATAATTTATCGAGGTCGTTTACTATTTTTCAAGATATACAAATCAATACAATTTACACTATACCAATAAACTCATAATTAAATTCTTTGTACCTTAACTCCACCACTTCGGCGTCCACTTCCGGCCTACACATATATCCCATGTGCCTCCCATATACTTAACACCGCTCCAAAGCCAAACTTGGATGGTGATATCGTCCCGAGTTTGACCCACACTCATTGGATAGTTAGCATATACGTACGCGCGTAAATCAAAGCACTTGTCTACTCATGAGCATGAGGCAACAATATATATACACAATCTCTTATCTACTCATGAGAACAAACATAATAATGCCCAGCCTAAGGCATTTAAATAAATCTCATAATTCTCAATTTTTTTTTATACACTCTTCCTCACCAACACTCAAATAAAATAACAATCCATGGAGTCATGATGGAGTATAAAGAATTTATCTACGGGTTCCTAATAAATTTTATTTTCATATATCTATAAGTGTGATTAAATTTACAATATAAATATATACAAAAACCCTAAACCTTACATACACATTTAATCAAATCATGAAATCAATTCATCATCTACATACAAATACAAAATCAAACCAACATCAAATTAATATAAATAAACAAATAAAAATAACGAATTAAACATAAATAAAGGGAAGTAAGTTTTGTACTCACAATATTTTTTAAAGATCAAATAATAACTTAGAAAATTAATGGAGCCACCAAAATGAAACCATAATCTTTTCTTCTTTTTTTTTTCCTTCTCTCTACCTCACCACTCTTTTCACTCTCTTTCTCTGCTGCACTCGCACAATCCCTCTCTCGGTTGCACTCTCTCTCTCTCGGCTGCCCAAAGCCCCCTCTTTTTTTTTTGTTTTTTTGTTTTTTTTTTGTTTTCTTATTAACTTCTAAACCTAATTGACTTCTTATATTATACTATATTATAAACCCAAGTCTAAATATATAATAACCTAATTTCCTATTATATTATATTATACAAATAAATCACAAATATGACATATATGAATATAAATATCTTATATAAAATCTATATCAATAATTTCTTTATATATATATATAAATATAAATATTCAGATTAATTATATATAATTAACTAACACATTAAATTCTCATGTATCCACACAATTAATAAAGTCACAAATAAAATAAAGTAGTAATAAAAAATAAATAAATACTTATGAAAAATTAGGGTCGCTACAAATATAGTGCACCAAATTAATTACATATGCTGCCTATATCAATGTATGTCTTGTTCACAATTGTATGAACATATTTTTACATTTCACGTTTGTTTTGGAGGGGGTGACCGATATGGTGAGATATGTTCTAATGCAGCTGAGTTATTCAACTCATGGATTCGCGAGGCACGTCACCTCTCGATCATGCAGATGGTTTACAGCATTCGGACGAAAATTATGGATCAAATGTCAAAACCCATACGTAAGGCGGCTGCGTGCCCTAGAGTTCTTTGTCCCAAAATGGAGTCTTGCTTGGTGAAAGCATACAACAAAGGAAGGCGTGGCTTGTAAGCCAATCAAATAAAGATGTGTATGAGGTGCATTCGTACCCATCTGTACTTGTGGATGTTGGCAAGCGCACATGTTTGTGTTTCCAGTGACAAATTAAACGGTTATCATGTGCACACGCGATGGTTGAAATCCGTAACAGTGGATGGGAATTGAATGATTTGGTTGAACCATACTATCATGTGTCCGAATGTCGTTTGACATACACCTCAAGCATAACTCCAATACCAACTGTTGAGAAACCACCTTTTAGTATTAAAGATTTCGTCATACA
Organism: Camellia sinensis; assembly: GCF_055761805.1. Lineage (NCBI taxonomy): Eukaryota > Viridiplantae > Streptophyta > Magnoliopsida > Ericales > Theaceae > Camellia > Camellia sinensis. The sequence goes on from NC_138968.1 coordinate 144,075,663, forward strand.
TCCACCAGTTGTGAAACGCCCACCTGATAGGCCAAAGAAAAAATGAATTCTGTCAAGGGGTGAAGAAATGCAGCCAATTCGTTGCGGACGTTGTCAATGCATGGGGAACCACAACAGGAAGACATGTAAAGAACCAATTTAGCCTTTACTTTTTGCGACTACATATCTAACGTTTTCGTCCCAAAGTTTGTCACTTCGGTTTAATTTGTTTTGCTAAATAAATGGGTGCCCAAACCCCCAATGTACCGTACTATTATGTTTTGCATTACTACGCCGGTTTTATTACATTAGTTCACCAAATAAGTTGGGTGGCACACAACCTCCACATGAACCATTTATCCAAATATTTGCATCATTGTGTTGTGTTTAATTTTTCTTTCCCGTGAGGGGACATTTGGTAAGTACCTTACTATTGCACAATTTTATTTTCCTGTCTCTGTGTGTTGTTTGCGTTAACTGAATGTCACGGTAAAATATGTTCACATTCAGAACACGCTCCAAATTAAATGGCATTTCACACAAATATGTTCCCTTTCAATACATATTTTCAAAACAAAATACGTTCCTCACACCGTCATACTTGATACACGCTACGCTTAAACCATATTGTAATGAACACATCAACACATACAAACCGTTAAACAATTTTTTCAAAAACAAAAAAATCAAAACACTTATCCACTACACATACGATCTTACACACCAAAATCCAGCAACTGTGGCTACATAATACGTACACAGCTACACATATGGATACATTTCATATGATTGATTTGTATCTACATAGATACATAACATTCGAACTGAATATTTGCTTACATGAGAGTACAATTCGGAGCGAAACTCAGAGGGAATATTCAGCAGTGATGTGTTGTTTTGTAATTAATTTCAAGGGGTGAAAAACTATTTTTTGTATGTTCCAATCCAATGGGATGGGAAGGGATCTAGTTGTGTCTGTTTGTCACCAGTCTTTAATTAGTTTAGGTGGAAGCTATGAAGTGGCCGGGTGTGTACGCATCCCCCACACTAAACATTACACAACGCTTGCTTTGTGACACCTACCAACTCCAAAAACACAAATCCTATCCGGTGGCTAAATCCCACATACTAATGTACCCAACTTGAAATTTTTAAGACAATCAAACTAATAATTGTCACACTTAACCACCTAGTTTACTGTGCACCCATTAAACCTCTGGTATACAACATCATCAAACAAACACATGTACACTTCATTCACAAACATCAGTTTAAATACCAACGTTATCTACACACAGTGGCCACCTAAGGATCGTAAATCACAAAAACAAAATCACGGTTATCGTGAGACCACATCGTAATAACTACCAAACTGAAATTGTTCACGTACGGTCACTAAAGAGAATCATAATGCATATACTACTATACTAAGCAAAAATATATAAATTTAAGCTACTGTTTTTTTACGGCCTAAAAATAATTCAATCATATTTACTCTTTCAGCCCCCTGATCGTGTCATTCACAAATCCCTTCACCATGTTTGCTCTTAACACGATGCTATTGTTACCTTATAATGAACGGCCCACATCAAAGTGGTGCACGTATTGCCGAATCACCGCGCACACAATGACCGCACAATCCAACCTATGTTGGGGAAACACAAGGACAATTTGTCAATTACATTGCACAATTACCCAACAAGAAATTTACAATGTCCTGGTGTCAACACTAGTGTACTTACGAGTCAGTTCTCTGTTGGGGGTAGTTTGCAACAGACTTGAGGGGGTGGTTGAAGGTCTTAGTGATGCTTAGCTCGTCTATTCCATTCGCTCGCAAAGACCGCATCATTACACTAGACACACATTCCTTCTGCAACACACAAAACCACCCACACCTTATAAAACCACAAGACGCCCACACTCATTCAAACACAGGAAAAAAAAAAAATATTTTACCAGGACAAGAGCTTCATTGTAATGCATGTTTGATCTGCTGTTTGACCATTGCCTCATCGGATTAAAATGCTTCCAACTCTCGTCCTTTGCGTCATACACCACGAGAGTCCAGTGTGATTGGTTGCATATTGGAAAATGAATGTACCGACAATCCTTCGATGATGCAAAATTTTTTAAGCACATAACTCTCCATTGTTTTTACGTTACTGCTTTGATAACGTCCTACAAGATAATCAGTTGTTTTTAAAAAAAAATTCCACACATTGCCCACCGTATAGCAGTGTCACAGTAACACTCACCATGCAAATATTGCTGAAGAAGTACGATTTGTCTATCAAATCATCACCCGAACCGACATTCGCCTACTCTGTCATCAGTATATCTGCATACGTATCAATTACCTGCCATGAAACAAACAACACATGTGTTACCAAAGTCATCTGAAAATATTGCTTATGACAACCTACATTGTATAGTGTTTCCAAAAATAACACAACACATGTAACACAAATGTCAGTACGTCGTCTTGCATTGCCATGTATACTCTCCACGCACAAGATTTTTAATATCGGTAAAATACACCGACACACCATTGTCAACCCCAGTCCATATAACAGCCCTGCGTAGAAAACAAACACATCAATTAACTAAAAACTGTATTCATGACGGGTAATTAAATTTTCGTGTACTCCCACACATACCCATTGCCATTCCGTTCGTAAGCCTTTGTTATTTTCTCTTTCTCTTCAAACGTCATCATTTTCCATACCCCAAAGCGGTTGTTCAACTCCAAACCAGACCATTTTCTGGTAAGCACACCAACTATGTCAACATCAATCACAGCGTAATTCACATTACATTTCTCAACTTCCAGACCCTCCCTTGTGTGTCTGACTGTTCTTTTTGCACGTTTCCAACCTAAAGGGTAGTCATAATCTTTCAACCTTAGTTCTTTCCTCACTTTGGTGTTAATTTTGCGCATAAACAAATTTTGCCCAGCCACGCCATGCCCACCATCACCCACACTACGTAGCAGCGCCGGACTAGAATCGAACATTGTGTGCACATCTACATATGCAACACTCCCACAGATATTTGCAACACCTCGAATAGGCGTGACATCATGCACGACTGCCACATCGATCCCACTTCCAACTTCACACCGACTCGCACCAACAGCAGTGACATTAACTTTACAAAAAGCTTGCGTAACATTGTGCACCAGATGGTCAGCCAGCTGGTCCTCCAGCATTGATATTGTTTGCCATATTTCTTTGTTTTCATTTTGCAACTTTTGGATTTCCTCGTCTTTCACCTTCATTACACACTCGAACCCACCAACAATGTTCACGGCTTGCAACTCCATTTTACTCTTCAACCCAATAACTTCCTCTTTTAGCTTTGCTATCGTCCCCTCATTAGCTTTGTTCCACATTTCTATGTCTGCCATTGGATTCAATGTTTTCTCTACTTCGGTGGCAATTGCCACATCATTAACTGCATTACGCACTGGGTTGTACACATCATTTGACTTCACTCGCATGCTATCACCAGGTGGATGAGCCATGCGTACTCCCTTCTCGACAAAATCATCCGCCACATCCATTTGCAATGGGGGTTGGGTACAACAACAGTTGATTCTAGAACATTCTTCCGTGGATTGATTTATTACCCATTGCGGGTTGGGTTCGTTATCTGAACAGTGTTAGTGTCAGTTGGTGCCATTGCCAAATGTTGGGGATCAAATTATTAATGCTAGGATGATGAGTAGGAATTTGAAGGTTGGAGTAGAGGTTGAGAAATGAGAAGATGGGTTGTTTACTAGGGAGAGTGCGTGTAAAGCAGTAAAGGTTGTAATGGATGAAGAGAGTAAAATTGGGAAGGAGGTGAGGGAGAACCATGGGAAGATGAGAGAGCTCTTGTTGAACAAAGATTTGGAGTCCTCTTATATTGATGACTTCAACAAGAAATTACATGGCTTGCTTGGATGATAATTTGGGAAGTTTGGTTGCTCCTAGGATTGAAAATGTGTAGAAGCTTAAATAATTTCTTGTAATTTTTCCCAGAATAATAATGTGTGACTTGGATTCAATTTATGTATCATGTATTGTGATTTAAAATAAAAATGTGTGATTCAACAGGTATAAAATGAATCTAATTTTTTTTAGATTTATAGTATTACGTATTTATGTTAATTTGTCTCAGTGCACGAATTGTATTACCAAATTATAAAAATAAATAAATAAAGGTAACGTTTAGTTTAATTTTAGAATTATGATTCCAATTAAAAAAAATTTCAAAACTCATAATTAAACAATTAATTTAAAACTCTTTTCAAAATTCTAAACTCTATTTTTAAAACAAAAAAATTATATGTCAAAAAAATAAATTTTTTATTTTGTTATGTAAATTTTTTTTTTATTTTTTTGAAAAAATATTTTTTCAGAAAATATATATATTTTTATTTTTGGAGAAAAATATTTTTTATTTTTTTCAATTAAAAAAAAAATATTTTCTTACTTTTTTAAGTATTGGCCAAATAATTTGTTATGACTTAGATATATATGCACGATTTAAAATTATAAAAAATTAAATATTAAAATTAAAAAATATTAAAAAAAATAAAATATTTAAAATTAAAAAATAAGAAAATATTTATTATAAAAATTATATATTTAAAATAAAAAAAATAAATATTTTTAAATTTCTAAATATATAAAATATTTTAAAAAATGAGATTTTTTTTAAAGCCCCTAATATTAATATTTTATAAAATAAATGACATATAGTATTTTCATAGACAAAATTCGCTCAAAGAAATTTTTCTCGACTCAGAGAAATTTTAGCCCCGACACAAAGAAATTTTAATTTTTACAGAGAAATTTTAAAATTTCTCTGATATGATCATAGAGAAATTTTATCGAGGAACCTTAGCTAATAAAAAAAATATCTTAGACCTCTCCTACTACACAAAGTTGGAGAGGGATATTTCACTAATTTTTCTTTAAAAAAATATAGTGCACATTAAAAAAAAATAAATATTTGCAATAAAAATATTTACTCTAAGAAAATAAAATTAAGAATTTTTTTAAATATTTTAAAAAATAAACCCAAAATAATTTTAAAATATAATTTAAAACTCTTTTTAAAACTCATAACCAAATAAATTTTCTCTTTTTACAATTCATTTAAAAAATTCATGTTTCAAAATATGACTTTATATTTAAATCATAATTATAAAATTAAAACAAACGAAAGGTGAGACTATATATATATATATATATATCTATTTGTGTGTGTGCAACTTCAGACTTGCACTGGCAATATTCCCACTGATTTGTAGTTATTTCCTCTTGAGTCTAGATAATATCTTTAAAAAGTAATGCTAGATATTGTTAAAATATCGCATTTAAATTTATGGACGTGGCATGGGATTGGATTATAATTAATTAATTTTTAAATAAATCAATAATTAATATATAACAGTTTACATCAATGGAGCAAATTTATTAAGAGATGCTATTTTAAAAATTTAAGTGTGTTTGGCAACGTTTACGTTTTCAGTTTCTATTTACAAAAATTTTATAAACTGGTTTTTGTTTATTTTTTGTTTATTTTTAGAAAAACATAAACTACAAACACGTTTGGTAATTGACAAAATGTTTAAAAAAAATTTAAAAATATAAAAAAGAGTGAGAAATGGAAAATGGTGGCAAGTGGCGGCGGAAGATAGTGGTAGAAAGTGGTGACGGTGGGTGGTGGGTAGCTGGTGGTAGTGGGTGGTGGGTAGCTGGGGGTGGTGGGTGGTGGTGGTGGGTGACGGTGGCGGGTGGTAGTGAGTGGGAGGTGGTGGTGGCAGGTGGTGGGTGGTGGTGGTAGGTGGGTGGCAGATGGCGGGTGATGGTGGGTGGCGGGTGGTGGGTGGTGAGTGGCCGATGGCGGGTGGTGGTGGGTGGCGGGTAGGTGGCGGGTGGTAGTCGTGGGTGGGTGGGTGACGGTGGTGGGTGGTGGGTGGTAACGAGTGGGTGGTGGTGGTGGTGGTGGCAGGTGGGTGGCAGATGGCGGGTGGTAGTGGGTGGTAGCGGGTGGTGGTGGTGGTGTCGGCGGGTAGTGGTAGCAAGTGGGTGGCGGATGTCGGGTGGTGGCTGGTGGTGGTAGTGGTGGGTGGGTGGGTGACGGTGGTGGGTGGTAGGTGGTAGCGAGTGGGTGGTGATGGTGGGTGGTGGATGCTGGTGGCAGATGGGTGACAGGTGGAGGTGGTGGTGGTGGTGGTGGTGGGTGGGTGGGTGACGGTGGCGGGTGGTAAGTGGTAGCGAGTGGATGATGGTGGCAGGTGGGTGGTGGTGGCAGGTGGGTGGGTGATGGTGGTGGCGGGTGGGTGGCTGGTGGTAATGGGTGGCTGGTGGTGGCAGGTGGTGAATGGTGGTGATAGGTGGATGGTGAGTGGTGGTGGCAAGTAAGTGGCGGGTGGTGGTGGCGCGCAGTGAATGGTAGTGGCAGGTGGTGGGTGGATGACAGGTGGGTGGTGGTGGTGGTGGTGGTAGTGGTGTTGGCGGCGGCGGCGAGGGGTGGGTGGTGGTGGCGGGTGGTGGCTGGTGGTAGCAGGTGGGTGGTGAGTGGTGGTAGCAGGTGGTGGTGGAGGGTGGGTGATGGGTGGTGGTGGCAGAAGACGGTGGTGGAAAATGGTGGCGGGTGGTGGCTAATGTTGGGTGATAAAAAAAAAAAACTAAAAACTCAAAATGGAAACACATTTTTTGTGTTTTTATTTTTTGGCCAAATTTATAAACTGAGACCACTTATTTATAAATCAAGAATTTTACCAAACAAGTTTTTATTTGAGTTTTTAAAATTTTTGTAAATATAAACAAAAAACTAAAAACGTAAGTGTTACCAAACGGCATCTAAGCATTTTCTTATTTAAAAATGTAAAATAATTAGAATACCATTGTCTCTTTTTCGTAAAAGAAGAAAATAATGAATATATATGTATCATTCGTTAAAATAGTATAATTTTCTGACAGAGTAATCTATAATTTTGTCACAAGATTTGCTGAAAATGAACAAAACAAGGTCATTTTCAGTTACAAGGCATAAACAACAAACTAATGGCTCATACACATAGTTATCAAAATCTCCATCTGAATCATAAGATTTTAAGATCTCACATTTTAGTTGGACCAAACAATCTAAATCGTATTAGAATCTTAAATTTAGTAAGATTTTAAAATAATTATGATTCTAGTTATAAAATCGCGTAGAATCAAATTACGATTTTGATTTTATCAATTTATTTATTTCTTATATATGTATATATATGTGTATATCTATACAAGAAATTTAACTATAAATTCTTTCTACAATTCTCTTTTAATTTACTAAAAAAGCTCTCTTTATGATAATATCAAATTAATCATTTTTTAAATAATTTTATAATTATGTAATATGTATTATCATTAGACAATTTATCATTTTATTTTATATTAAAAATAAAATTTTATAATTTTCTATCCGATTCTATAATTTCTTAAATCTATTCTAACATTGTTATTTAGAATCCTGATTTTAACATAATTGTTCATATATATGTTTTAGTGCTCAAAGTTTTTATTTTTTTATTTTTTAATTTTTGGGTGAATAAGTGCTCAAAGTTTAACAAGTACAAATTATTGCAAAATGACAAGAACAGTGGTATGAATTGGTCTCACCACAGCATTATTGCGTTGTAAATCAATCAAAACGATCACACGACTTAAATGGAATAATAAAAAAGAGTCGGGTTTTCTTTCAATCTGTGAATTAAAGGGTATTATTGAGCCTTTTGAGATTTATCATCAAATTGTTTCATATATAGAGCTCGTTAAGTAATATATTCTTATAAAAAATCATATTGATTGGATATCGATAACTACGTGATTAAATCAGTTTTGTATAAAAAAAAATGTACGGTGAAAAAATAACCTATTTATAGAAATCTAATCCGATGAGATAGTTATCGATATCCGATCAACGTAATTGTTTACAAACATATAGTACTCGACGAGTTCTACACATTAAATGGTTTGGATTATTGAAACGAGACCCGTGGTGAGCCCTTATAGGACCAACAACACCGCTTAGTCCGATCATGGACTGGAGGAAGCCAGACCCATTAAAGAAAGGATAAATTACACTTATACCTCTGAAGTTTGGATTTAATATATATTACTCGCTGACGTTTGGAAAATTACACTAATCCTCCTATTATTGTATTTATTTAGACAGAATAAAAATATTAAACTTATGCACTTTTTTTATTATTATTTATTTTGCTTTACTTCTTTTGTTTTTTTTCCTATCTTTTTTTTGCTTCACTTTTTTTTTTTTTTTTTTTTTTTCTAAAATGTAATTTTCTTTGCTTTTTTTTGTTAGGAATTATTGTCTTTTATATAAATAAGAATTTTGTAAATATAAGAATATTAAATTAACTATAGAAGTGAAAATATAATTTTTAAAACATTAAAAATAAAATATAATTAGATCAAATTTCACTACAACAAAAAATATTTTTGACGACGTTTTTTTGCAACCAAACTGAAATTAGTCGCCAATTTTATAAAATCGGCGACAATATAATTGTTGGTCGCCAAAAATTACACTATTGGTGACGAGTTAAGATTTTTAGTCGCTAAAAAGTTTGGCGCCAAATTAATTTTTTGGGCGGGATCGCCAAAAATATTTTCGCCACGAAATTAACATATAGCGACGAAATTTTGGTTGCCGATTGTAAAGTTTTGGCGACAGAAATGAAATAGTTGCGGATAAGATGAACGGTACTTATGGCGACCGAAGTATTTTTGTTGCCAATAACTTAGCAAACGAAACTACGTCGTTTTGCATTCTTCAAATTTTTTTTTTTTTTTTAAGACTGGACCGACCTTTTTACTGAATAAACAAATAAGCTCTAACTCTCCCTCTCCCTCTCCCTCTCACTCTCACTCTCTCTCCTTCAAGCGGTGCATAGCAAAACAGAGGTATGTCTCCCTCTCCCTCTCACTCTCTCACACCGCCTCCTCCTCCTCCTCCTCCTCCTTTTCGTCTTCGTCTCTCTTCCTCTTGCCTCTCTCGCCACCGATTGATTTCCACCGACGACATTCACTTCTCTCTCTCTCTGATATTTTGAAGACATATATATATATATATATATGAGTATATGATAAATATATGATAGATTGTTGTCCTAAAATCTGTCTTCAAGGATTTATATATATATGAGTATATGATAGATTGTAGTCCTAAAATCTGTCTTGAACGATTTATATATATATATATATATATTAAAATCTGTCTTTGAAATATATGAGGAGAGACAGATTTTAGGATTGATTAAAATCTGTCTTTTAAATTTTTTCCCCTTTTATTGGAATATGTTGCTCTTTTAAATTTTTAACTAAATGCACTTTTATGAACAATGAATTTGAAATTGATCGATTTTTCTTCAAGCATGGAGTGATATTGTGAGTGAACCCATTGTATTGTTTGTACTAGAATTATCCTATTTATGTATGTTGTGATGCAATTAACTAGGACTGAGAACCCATTGTATTGTGAGTGAACCTACTGCACTTCAATGCTCTTGAAGCAGTGTAACTGAATTTGATTAGAGCTTGGGAATGCAGAAGACTTAACATAATTGTTTTGATCATTGAACGAAGTAATATCCATCTAAATGTAGGATTGTGGCTCCTACTGTTTTGAGGATTTTGTGCTCATCTTCCTTCTATTAATTAAGGATTTTGTGCTCATCTATGTATTAATTAAATTTTTTCTATTTCGTGTCATATCTATTTTCATAAATATATATATTTTTAAATGATTAAGAAGTAATCTTAAGGATTATGAGTTCATAAAAATTACTAGTATGGATGAATAGTTGGAAGTGGGAACAAGGGAGAAGAACTACTATGTGAACTAGGTGGTCCCTTTGCAATCACATTCTACAGTTCATATGAGATATATACACATAAATCATTTTGGTGTTTCATGTTCCTGGGCCTTTATTGTTCTTGTTCTAAATTTTGCCTGTAGGCTGTAGTTAAGAAATTATAGTATTATACTTCTTCTCATGATCAAGTTGGCAATTAGCATTGGTACTGATCTAAATAGAAACAAATTTATTTACCTTCTTGGGTATTTACTCTATAAATTTTTACAAGAAAGTATGAAACTTTATTGCAATTTTCAAATTGGCTATAACTGAGAAAAATGTTGGTCTGTAAGGAAAAAAACAGCGAGTCTATTGCCTTTTTAGTATTGGTTTTAATGAAGTTTGTGTTATATGACAATGTTGTATGTTTGAAATGTGCTGGTTCTATCTTTCTAATGCTGGTTTTGTATGAAGTTTTTGTTGGTTTTTGAGTGGAGGTTCTCTTATTTATCCTTATATGTTATTTGACATTCATTTCATGGCCACTCTCTATTAATTTCATGTATAGTGCGATTTTAATTTAAACTTTGATTTACAATTCAAATGTTACAGGTTATTGGCTAATGCGAAGAGATAAAAAAGCTGTAATCATTCGTTGGGGGCAATTACTACATCAAGTAAGTTTTGACTATATTTTAGGGCATTTTTAATTTACTTAGAGAATTTTGGCACTTTTTTTTTTTTTTATATTAAATTTGTGGCTGTTAGAAGCTTCACATTTTTTACCTAATGTTTTGAGCATTTATGATATGACAAACACTTACATGACTCAAGGAACTATTTGACATGTAAACAAAATAAGACCAAATGCGATGATTAGGGATGGCTGCTGTGTTTGGTTTCAAAATCTCAATTTCATGTCTAACTCAACAAAGAAATACGCCAAATAGCTAAAATAGATGAATATGCTTTTCCAAGAATAACTAAACTAATATGTAACAATTTCAAGACCACAATTTATATAGCAATTGTAATCTATATATCAATTTCATCACTTACTATATGATTTTTTTTTCACCCTTTACTCTAAATTGCATATTTTACTTGAATAGTAAATCTTGTTTATCACTTATTATTCTGATGTATCATTTGGTCATGAAAGGGATGTGGAACCATAATCTTGTGGGTCACCAAAAGATATGGATCACCAAAAGATATGGATCCATAATCTTGTAAATTCTCTAATTCAAAGGAATTTCACATAACCATGGCTTTGTAGGTGACCAAATATGGACAAGAGTTGGATGTTACTTAAGAATAGGATGAGTTCCCAGTATCGAGATGGAGTGAAGGCTTTTGTTCAATTTGCAATGATGAATGTAGGGCCAAATGATAAGATTTGTTGCCCTTGTATGGATTGTTTGAATTGTGAATGACATACTAGTAAAATTGAGAAGTATCATTTAGTTGTGAAAGGGATGTCCCCTTTTTATGAGACTTGGGTGCATCACGGGAATCTGTTCCCATGAATCAATCTCATGCAGTGAATGATGACATCCACAATGACTTTGGAAGTGTTGGGGGATAGAATGGAAGCAAAGACAGGCGAAGATCAAGATGAAATCCTAAATTTGTTAGAAGATGTTTACAAGGGGACTACCATAAATGATGATGAAAATGAAGAGGATGAGGAGGACGATGACAATGACAATGACAATGACGATGACAATGATGTGGCTAACAATGTTGAAAAAGAGGGCGTGCCCAACTTTAACAAATTGTTGAATGATGCTCAAAGAGAGTTGTACCCTGGGTGTCGTAAGTTTTCTCTTTTATCATTTGTTGTTAAGATGCTTCGTGTGAAGCTGTTGAACAAGTGGAGCAATAAGTCTTTCAACATGTTGTTGGGGATATTGAAGGACCTTCTACCGCTAAGTGATCAAGTGATTCCATGGACCCTTTATGAAGCCAAAAAATTCTTACGTGACTTAGGCTTAGGATATGTGTCGATTCATGCATGCAAGTATGATTGTGCACTTTTTTCTGGAAAGAGAATGCAAATTTAGAGAATTGTCCGATTTGTTAAGAGTCTAGATACAAGTTGAATGATGGAAAAGGTAAAAAAATTCCTCACATGACCTTAAGATACTTCCCATTGACATCAAGGTTGCAAAGATTATGTATGTCGAGAAAAACAACAATAGATATGAGATGGCACAAAGAGAAACGAATAGATGATGGGATATTGAGACACCCGGCTGATGGTGAGGCATGGCAGGATTTTGATAGGCAACATCCTTTGTTTTCCCAAGAGAGTCGAAATGTGAGGTTAGGGTTGGCCACTGATGGTTTCAATCCTTTTGAAAACATGAGCAACTCATCTAGTATGTGGCCTATGATTGTTATGCCTTACAACTTGCCTCCTTGGAAATGTATGAAACAATCATTTAGTATGCTGTGATTGCTTATCCCTGGACCACAAGCACCAGGGAGAGATATCGATGTTTACATGCGACCATTAAGTGATGACTTGAAGGAGTTGTGGGAAGATGGTGTGCTTACCTATGATGCCTCAACTAAATTAAGTTTTCAAATGCATGCAACTGTTATGTGGACAATTAATGACTTTCTTGTATATGGCAACTTGTCAGGATGGAGTACGAAAGGTTATTTGGCTTGTCCCACCTGTAACAAAAATGCTTCCTTACAACGGTTGAGAGGTAAGATAGGGTACATAGGCACTCGTCGTTACCTGCCTGATGACCACCCTTGGCGGAGGAGTCGACTTTATAATGGTAAGATTGAGTTCGTGTCAAGACCTTTAGAGTTATCAAGGGAACAAATCTTAGAACAATTGGATTCAGGGACATTCAAACCATTTGGAAAGCATCCAACCAATAAGAAGAGAAAAAGGGAAAATCCAGTATTGAACTGGACAAAAAAAAGCATTTTCTTTGAGTTGCCATATTGGAAAACACTTAAACTCCGACACAACCTTGATGTTATGCACATAGAGAAGAATATATGTGATAGTTTGCTTGGAACATTACTGAGTATAGATGGGAAGAACAAAGACACAGAAAAAGCACGCATGGATTTGGAAGATATGAAAATAAGGAAGGAGTTGCACTTAAAAAGGCGCGTCGATGGGTCTTTTGAAAAGCCCCCAGCATTGTACACTTTGTCCTCAGATGAAAGACATGGTTTCTGTGAGTTTTTAAAGTCAATTAAGTATCCTGATGGTTATGCAGCATACATCTCAAGGTGTGTGAACACAAAAGGTGATAAGTTAATAGGCCTAAAAAGTCATGATTGTCATGTCCTTATGTAGCGACTTCTTCCCATTGGAATGCGTGGATATCTTCACAATGATATTTGTGTCGCATTATTTGAGTTGGGAAATCTCTTCCAAGAGCTTTGCTCGAAGACATTGAAGATGAAGAATTTGGAAAAATTAGAAGATAGCATAATATTCATACTATGCAAGTTAGAGAAAATTTTTCCATCAGGGTTTTTTGATGTGATAGTCCATTTGGCGATTCATTTTCCGCGTGAAGCCATTCTTGGTGGGCCTGTGCAATATCGGTGAATGTACCCCATTGAAAGGTACTTACTAACTTATTAAAACACTAGAATACTTAAATTATAGCACAACTTGTATATATATTTATAAAAATGTGAGTGTGTGTGTAATAAGATTATTCTATTGTTTGTTTCATAGGCTACTTGGAACTTTAAAAGGATATGTTACAAATCGAGCTCGTCCAGAAGGTTCGATCACAGAAGCTTATGTTGTCAAGGAGTGTCTCACATTTTGCTCAATATATCTGGGTGGGATTGAAACTGTATTTAATCGAGAGGAAGGGAATGTGGATGTTAGTGTGCATGAGTCGGGGTTAGAGGTCTTCGCACAAAATGTTCGTCCTTTTGGGCTAATTACAAGGGTTTCTAATGTGTCTAAAAAAGAACGTGAAATGGCTCATTGGTTTGTCTTGAATAATAGCCTCGAACTGGACCATTATCTACAGTACGTTCTTAATATTGTTTTTTTTTTTTGTAGAATTATGTTTTCAATATAATATGTTACTTATGAATCATATGTTTGTAAGTAGGCAACACAAGAATCTTTTACAAAATGAAGGTGCACGTGACATCACAAAGAGACAGAAAAAAGAATTCACCAAGTAGTTCAAAGAACATGTAAGATATAATCCCAAACTTTATTCAGCTACACTTATATGAATACTGACATGATGATTGAAATTGATGTCATTATGTAGATGAACCAATTACGAGCTCAAGGATTACCAGAAGCAACTGATGATTTGTGGTCATTAGCAAATGGTCCTAGTGTGAATGTGAATTTGTATTCAGCTTGCATTTCCAATGGTGTTCGATTTCATAGTAAGGATCGTGATAGTAGTCATAAATGCCAAAATAGTGGGTTAGTTGTAGAAGGGGAGCATGAGGGACAAACAATTAACTTTTACGGGTACTTGAATAGAGTGTGGGAGATGCATTACATACTTGGATATCGAGTTGTTTTATTCCAATGCGAATGGTTCAATACCGGTAGCAATAGAACATTACATACCGATACACATTGCACAAATATTGATGTTAGAAGTCGATGGCATAAAGATGATCCATTTGTCTTACCAAGTCATGTGCAACAAGTTTTCTGCGTTGATGATACAAAGTTAGGCGGACATTGGAAAGTCGTAGAAAGACTACAACATCGAGGAATATGGGATGTACCAGAACAAGATGGCTTTGAACCTTATAATGTATTGCAACAAAATGAAACAACTGATGTTGTCCCAGTGAGCGTTGAAGACCCCATGACAATCTCACTTCATAGGAATGACATTGATCCTCAAATTATCCCAAGTAAGGTGGTTTTACAATCAGTTAGTCAAGCACACAACAATGATGTTGATGAGGAAGAGGGGTGCGATAATGAAGATGATTACTACGAGCCTTGACTATCCGAGAAGATGAGCTATATAATCATTTTGATTGTAATATAGATTTTGACATAGAACTTTAATTGTTGTGTTATTTTTATGTTTTTATGACACTGTTGTTTAAGTGCCTTTGAGTTTGAGTACAATGACAATTCAAAAAGAAATATATATATATATATATATATATATTTGTGTGTGTCCCTATTTGTCTCTCTCTTTGTCTATTTTTTTTTTTTTTTTGTTTCTTATGTTATGTTATTGTTTAGTTATCACTTATGTTCTGATATTGATTCTATTATATAGCCATTGATATTAATGTAATTGCTTATTTTACATATTCTTCATACATGTAATTGTTGAGTTGTTGTGCTAGATGGCAGGCCCTGGTAAAGTTCGACGTGCAACATCATCCAAAGTTTCTCTACCTTCCCAACAAGCTGCAGCTAGAATTGATGCCCCTACTAAGCATGCACCACCTAATTTAACCCCATCTACTCAGAGTGTACCATCTACAAATGCTCTAAGTATCCAGCCTGCACCACCGACAAATGCAACTACTACCCAGGCTGCACCATCTACAAATGCAACTACTACTCAGGCTGCACCATCTACAAATGCAACTACTACCTAGGATGCACCATCTACCACTAGTTTGCGTACTTGTTCTAGACAAGTCAGGGGTTAGACACGAGGGAAGAGCATAACACGTCTAATAGCTAACAATGGTGGTGAAAAACTTCCTGTTTGGATCCCTACAGATGGAAAGGTGCCAGTAGGGCCTTATGCCACTCCATTTGCAAATGGACTTGGCTTACAGATAAGGATGGCTACTCCAATCATTGGTATAAAAAAATGGAACAAGATTGATGAAATTCATAAAGCCCCAATCATTCAAGCAGTTTGGGTACATGTATTTGCTACTTTTCAGATAATTAGATTATCACAATTACTTGCATTTTGATATTAATAAAAGCATTCATTATATTTGCAGGATAAATTTGAGATTGTTGATTATGATGAGGATGAGGAGGTTCAGAAAGGAGTCAATAAAAAGTGTAAATCTCTTTACAGAAGTTGGCGTAACAAGATGAAGACTCATTACTCGAAGTTGGTAGACGCTGGTGTTGACCCTTACAGTAAACCATACAAAGGGGTCGATTCTGAGGCTTGGGTATACATGATCGATCATGTATGGCTTGATGGCGATTATCATGTAAAATTTCGTAATTTAAAGAATCATGTTATAATTTCAATTTAATTTTACTAATCAATTAATTTTGCAGAACTTGGCTAAAAAAGCAAGGGATAGTCGAGCGAGGTTACCATATAATCATACAATGGGCTCCAAGTTATTTCAAGCTGCAATGTATAAACAGGTGATGCATTTATAATATTTAAAAGTGTGAAAATTAATTATGTATGCTTACTTTTAAATGGAATTAGGTGTAGACGTCCCCGAACGTCCCGGGAGGAGATCCCGTTTTGTTCATTGGGCTCACTACAGTTCAGGACTCAAAGTCACGGTCCTGTATCTAATCTCGCAGAGTGCAATGCAAGACTGATGAATCATCAAAGAGTCCAAATCCGGCAAATCGTTTTTGAAAACAGATTTTTTGAAAGAAGTGCCAAACATGGACTGCTTTGCCAGATACAGAGTCGCCACCTAAATATTTTATTTTGAAAAATTTAGGAAACCCTGACTCGTTGCCTAAGGCCACGTATCCGTCATCACCAAAGTTGCATCGGCTCGGGAACTTGGATACGATTACGGAAGGTCACTTCGTGAGCACCCCCGCTCGCCCGATCAAAGATCGACCTCTACTAACTATGATATCTAGTTTTGAAAACATTATGTATTCTTATTTTGGTTATTAGCCTAGATTTACTATGTGATGCGCACAGCATACAAGTATAGACTGGGTCACCTGAATTGGAACAAAATATCTCACGTTTATTTTGAAAACGGTTTGCTACTCGTAAGTAGGCTAAAATATGGATTTTGCCACCCTCAGGTGGGCTTAGAAAAACATGATTTTGCCACTATCTAGTGGGTTTTAAAATTCACAATTAATGAATTGTTCCAATTCAAATAACCCAACCTTTACCCACAGGCATTCAGGCAGGTATATCACATAAGCAATTAGCCTCATGGTAAGCATGCTATCATGGCAATCACTCACACGCATGCAAGGATGCTAAAGCATAAGTACTTACCGAGTACTCCAAGCCAAAACAAAAGATATGTTAGAAATCTATGCATGATCCTAACTATACAGATATGCCTAATGCAACACATGCAAAAATGCAACTACAATAGGCTCGGCTTTCTAAGGATGGCATGTGAAATGCTACAACTAACAAGTATTCAACTCGGAACTGAAATACAAATGCAGTTAGTATGATGCACCGAGCCCGGTGCATGCAAGACAGATGAATGATGCAAACATGCAAGCATAAGTATGCTAATTGAAACATGCCCTAATCTAACCATCATAAGCAGGTAAATAAAAGGGAGAAAGACGTGGGGTTGGAAGACATACATCACACGCACGCACACTTATTACAATTGTGCCCTCGCTCGGAGGGTCCGAATAAATAATACAGTCCGAAATGAATAATGAATTACAGCTAATTATTACACATCCACTAACTAACTAACAAATTAGCTAAGTAAGCTATAAACTGGCATGCAAATGGACTGCCCCGGCTCTGTTTTGGATGACAATGAATGCATGCATGCCCGATGCGCTTTGTCGGTAAATTCCATCGCGATGTCTTGTCCCGCCATTGTTTGCAGTTGATTTTAGAAACTTACACAAAGCTCCAGGAGGCTGAAACTCTACCTGGGAAAGGCTGCCGACCAGCTCTTGGCTTGGGAAACACCTGCCGACCACCCCTCATGGTGAAAACCAAAAAAGGTGGTCGGCCTACCAGGAAACCTGGTCGGTTGACCACTTCTTCCCCCTGGACTCTGGTTTTTCTGTAACAAAGGCAAGAAAGAGAGAAAGCAATGTATTTTCAACATATGTGTGCGCGACCACTCCTCCCCGTCCTTGCACAAGCTCTAGGGAGTGTGGCCCTCGGTTCTTGAGCCACCAATCACGCATCTCGATGTGTGATGGCCGAGAGACCGAATTGCACGTTTTAATATGATATGAATGCAGCTATGAACATATGAAGCCAACAATTCTATCATAGATAATCAAGAACGTCGGGGACCGGGAATCGAGGCACGTTTCGTCACTTGGAGTACGAAACGCCCCTCGTTTCCTGTGCTTGGACTAAACCCTATTCCAAGAACCATGCAAATGGAATGGCATGCGCAGTGCGACTAACATGCAACCTAGCATACGCAATGCTCTGTACTAAAATGGCATACACAATGCGCGTGATGTAATATGGTATACACAATGCTCTAAGATGCAACCTAGCATACGCAATGCTATGGATTGAAATGGCATACACAATGCACGATGGACTTACACCAATATGAGTGGACCTCAGCCACACTCACATCAGTGGCGATATGATGGACAAGAGACAACCGAAATGCGTGCACACGTGCACGTATACCGAGGACCGAATCTAAGACATAAAATGCCACTCTACCAAAGCATGGCAAGGGATGCAAGATGGCATTCAAACATGCAAATTTCAGCACTGAAACATGATGCTAAATGGTCCCGAAATATGGAAATATGGCACCCGATGCATGGAATAAGCCCCGAAACTCAAAACTAGGCACATGCATTGAACCACAAGCGCACAAGGCAAGCATTATTTGATCATGAAGCATAAAGACAGAGTCAAGGTAGTCCCAAAATATGCACATTTCTGGTTTAAAGCATGGCCAAAAGATGCTAACATGATGGACTAACATAGCATGCAACATCGGCTAACAAGCATGGTTTACATGGCATGTATACGAAGCAAATGAGAACTCATCAAACCAGCCAAAAACAGTGAATAAAACATGCCAAAATATGCCCAAATAATCACTGAAATGCAGCCAATGCATGCAAAAATGAGGGGCTTCTTTGGAGGGCCTTGCAAGGGGTTGTTAAGCATATACAAGATAGACACTTAGCATGGCAAAACCAACTCTGGAAATCAAATATAACAGCCCTAAAACTCACCAAATTGGCTCTAAAATTGGTCTAGGAAACATGCAAAGAAAGGCTCTTTTGAAAGGCCTTGGATGGGATTGCTCTACACATGCATTGTAGACATAAAATATGGCCAAAAGGGCCTTGGACAGCGCTAAGGCAGACCTTAAAACTCACAGAATGAGGCCTGAAACAAGACTTCAATGCATGCAAAATAAGGTCCATTTGGAAGGCCCAAAAGACCACCAAACAAGACAAGGAGAGAGGGGGTCACCCCCCTCTAATTTTGGCCCTCAAAAATACATTCAGTGGCTAAGAGGCCAAACCATGGCCAATGCAAGTGCTCTAATGCATAGCCTTAATCATGAAGAGATGAAGCATGCATAGGGGGATGATGACCCCAAACAGAAATGGGACCTTAACCAAACTTGAAGAAGATGTCAAAACAAGACTTTTTCCAGTTTATAGAAAATCTCGAAAATGCTCACAAGTAAGGCTAAAATAGGATGCAAAAATAGCCCTAAAAGAGAGATTGAACAAACAAGGAAGTAAATGACTTCAAAAAGTAAAGTGCCCTTAAACAAAGTTGAAGAGGGGCTCAAAATAAGTCACTTTACAGTTTATAGCAAATCTCGAAAGTGCTCACAAGTAGGACTAAGATATGATGCAAAATAGGCCTACAAAGAGGGGTAAAGCATGCAAGGGTGTAGGAGGCCTCAAACAGAAAAGTGTCCTTATAAAATCTTCAAGAGGAGCTCAAAATATGATACTTTTCAATTTATGAAAATTCCAAAAATGCTTTCAAGTATGGAAAAAATAAGGAGCAAAATGAAGGCCAAAAGAGGGAAAGAGTATGTTACCTTTGTAGCCAAGAACTCCAGCAGCAAAAGGGGTCCAAACTCTGAGCTAAAATTAGATTTTGGAGGTCAAAATGATCCTCAAAGAACCTCAGCCCAATGATAGTTGAGTTTGATCAAGGGTGCTTAGGCAAAGGAGAGGTATATCTCCAAGTATAGCTCATGCTATGCACACCAAGGCAAGAGAAGGAGAGAGAGGCTAAGATTTTAGGTCTAGAAGTTGTAGAGAGAGAGAGACCTTTTTTAGAGTGAGAAGCTACCAACTTCTCCAAGAAGTTCCCCCTTTGAAAAATGGGAGATATATCATCATATATAGTAAAAAGGAGAGTTGGCTCGAAAATATCTGATTATAGGATAGCTGGAGGTTGTGAAAGACAGCTGGAGGGAAAATATCTATCAATTTTGAGCTTTCTGGGCATAAGTGGTCGGCCGGCCACCTTTCCTGGTCGGCCTGCTACTTTTCCTGGTTTTTCAGGACAAAAAATGGGTCTGCCGGAAAGAAAGGTGGTCGGCCAGTGATTTGGAAGACCAAAGGTGGTCTTTCAGGTGTCCAAATTGAAGCCCCAGAAGTTATCTTTCCAATGGCGCAAACCTTGCATTAAAATTCCATCTGTGCAAAAAGTTATGCCTATTTTGGTGAAGCCGCGCAGATTCGGTCCAACCGGAGTGATGCCCTACTTCAACCAACCATATCTCCTCCGTCCGGACTTGGATTTAGGAGATTATTGAGTGAAAAATGAAGCCCCGGAAGTAATATTTCCAATGGTGGTGGCCTCATAGCTAAAATCCAAGTATTCAAATGAATAGGCCTGATTCAGCGAGGGCTGCTCGACTCTCTCCTACCCGGATTCATGTCGAACTTCTCCCAAACTAGTTTCTTCCCTCTTCTCTTCTTTTCTTCAACTCCAAACCCCTAAGTAAGGTGTTTTGAAATATTTTTCAAGGATTTCATCTCTCTTTCATTCATTTCCACTTTGTCCTTGCTCAGTTTACCGAAAAGTGCAACATTTAACGAAATGCGAGCGTTGGAACATCGTAGGAACTTTATTTTCAAAACGTTTTGAAAGAGAGGGTTTCAAGTCTAAGATCTTTTGATCAAGATTGTTTCGGTCCAAAAAAGGGGGTATGAAGTTGAGATTTGACTCTCTCCTTGCCGAAGAAACTGAACCTTTGCCCTGCACACCTTTCTCCATCAAGTAAACCAGTCGCGTCCAAGTCTTAAAGGCGGTCAAAAATAGGGTGTCTACATTAGGGTATCGAGAAGACTGACTTTGTAGACTTCTACAAAGATTTCCATTGGAGCGAGAGAATGTCGGATTGGGTAGCACCAATATGTGGTCAATTACATGTAAGTATACCAATTAATAGAGTTACATATTTATGTAAATGGTGGTATTTGTTGAAGTTGTTTACAAATTGATAGGAAGCTTTGAAAAAATGACGTGAAGAGTCTTTAGAGCCTGGGGCAGTACCTTTAACTTAGGAGTAGCTGTTAATTGAGATTCTTGGAAAGAAATAGGGATACTTAAAAGGCTTTGGAGTTGGTCCAAAACCATCATCATCCAGATTTTCTGTTACTGCACAAGCACATACTGAGGTGGTTTCGAGCCTACAAAAAGAACTAGAGTCATTGAAGAATTTGTCCGAGGTCCAGCAAGAACAAATTGCAGCCCAGAACCTGGTAGCTCAAGAGCAAGCTAAAATGATTGAAATGTAAAACAAAAGATTTGAAGAGATTGAAAAGTTTATGAGGATGACCAAGGATCGGGTAGACATGCAGGTTGATGAAATGATTATCCATAAGAGGAATCTTATTGACAAACACTTTTGTAAGTATATTTTTCATAATTTACTATTCAAATCACTACAAGCATTTCATTTAATATGTTTGGTTGTGTTGAACAAACGGGACCTCGATTGGATCTCTAGTTAGAAAATTAGAAGGAAAATTGTAAAATACAATACTTAAAAGGCCCGTTCGGGGGCCAAAATTTTAAAATGACCACCAAAACCACCGAAACTTGGCACGGATAGCCTTTTGAAGCCTAAATAAACTTGTAGGAACAAATGGGACCTCTATTGGATCTCCGGATAGAAAATTAGAAGGAAAATTGTAAAACACAGGACTTAAAAGGCCCGTTCGGGGGCCAAAATTGCGAAATGACCACCAAAACCACCGAAACTTGGCACGGACAGCTTGTTCAAGCCTAAATAGACTTGTAGGAACAAACGAGACCTCGATTGGATCTCCGGTTAGAAAATTAGAAGGAAAATTGTAAAACACAATACTTAAAAGGCCTGTTCGGGAGCCGAAATTTTGAAATGACTATCGAAATATTAAAACTTGGCACGGACAGCCTTTTGAAGCCTAAATAGACTTGTAGGAACAAACATGACATCTATTGGATCTCCGGTTAGAAAATTAGAAAGGAAATTGTAAAACACAAGACTAGAAAGGCCCGTTCGGGGGCCGAAATTGCAAAATGACCACCGAAACCACCGAAACTTGGCACGAAAAGCTTGTTGAAGCCTAAATAGACTTGTAGGAACAACCGGGACCTCGATTAGATCTTCGGTTAGAAAATTAGAAGGAAAATTATAAAACACAAGACTTAAAAGGCCCGTTTGGGGGCCGAAATTTCGAAATGACCACCGAAACCACTGAAACTTGGCACGGACAGCCTTTTGAAGCCTAAATTGACTTGTAGGAACAAACAGGACCTCTATTGGATATTCGGTTAGAAAATTAGAAGAAAAATTGTAAAACACAAGACTTAAAAGCCTCGTTCGGGGGCCAAAATTGCGAAATGACCACCGAAACCACTGAAACTTGGCACAGACAGCTTGTTCAAGCCTAAATAGACTTGTAGGAACAAACGGGACCTCGATTGGATCTCCGGTTAGAAAATGAGAAGGAAAATTGTAAAACACAATACTTAAAATGCCCGTTCGGGGGCTGAAATTTCGAAATGACCACCGAAACTACCAAAACTTGGCACAGACAACCTTTTGAAGCCTAAATAGACTTGTAGGAACAAACAGGACCTCTATTGGATCTCCGGTTAGAAAATTAGAAGGAAAATTATAAAACACAAGACTAAAAAGGCCCGTTCGGGAGCTGAAATTTCGAAATGACCACCGAAACCATCGAACCTTGGCACGGACAGCTTATTCAAGCCTAAATAGACTTGTAGGAACAAACGGGACCTCGATTGGATCTTCGGTAAAAAAATTAGAAGGAAAATTGTAAAACACAAGACTTAAAAGGCCCGTTCGAGGGCCGAAATTGCGAAATGACCACCGAAACTTGGTACAGACAGCTTGTTCAAATCTAAATTGACTTGTAGGAACAAACGGGACCTCGATTGGATTTTCAGTTAGAAAATTACAAGAAAAAATATAAAATACAAGACTTAAAATGCCCGTTCAGGTGTTGAAATTTCGAAATGACCACCGAAACCACCGAAACTTGGCACGGATAGCCTTTTGAAGCCTAATTAGACTTGTAGGAGCAAACAGGACCTCTATAGGATCTCTGGTTAGAAAATTAGAAGGAAAATTGTAAAACACAAGACTTAAAAGGCCTGTTCGCGGGCCGAAATTGCGAAATGACCACCGAAACCACCGAAACTTGGCACATATAGGTTGTTCAAACCTAAATAGACTTGTACGAACAAACGGGACCTCGATAGGATTTTCGGTTAGAAAATTACAAGAAAAAATGTAAAATACAAGACTTAAAATGCCCGTTCGGGGGCCGAAGTTTCGAAATGACCACCGAAACCACCGAAACTTGGCACGTGCAGCCTTTTCAAGCCTAAATAGACTTGTAGGAACAAACGAGACCTCTATTGGATCTCCGGTTAGAAAATTAGAAGGAAAATTTTAAAACACATGACTTAAAAGGCCTGTTCGGGGGGCCGAAATTGCGAAATGACCACCGAAACCACCAAAACTTGTCACGGACAGCTTGCTCAAACTTAAATAGACTTGTAGGAATAAACGGGACCTTGATTGGATTTTCGGTTAGAAAATTACAAGAAAAAATGTAAAGCACAAGACTTAAAAGGCCCGTTCGGGGGCCGAAATTGCAAAATGACCACTGAAACCACCGAAACTTGGCATGGGCAACTTGTTCAAGCCTAAATAGACTTGTGTGAGCAAACTTGTATGAGCAAACAGCACCCGATTGGACTTCCCGTTACAAAATTAAAATCAAAATTGTGAAATTCATATCAATGCTTTTTTTTTTTTTTGTCAATCTAATATTGTTTTTTCTTTTTTCATGTGACAGATTGGCAATGGTGGAAAACAGTTCGGGCTGCATCAGAAGATTTGATTTTGTGTTTTTGGAAATATTTTGACATAGGATTTTGGTAAATGATTTATGGATTAAATGTTTAGCATCAAAATATTTAGTTTTGTGTTTTTGAAAATATTTTGACATAGGATGAGTTTGATGTTAGTAGTTTGTAAGTACTTTCGTATACATGTTTTAGATTGTCAGAGAATTGTAATTATGTTTATTGGGATTTTTCATAGCTATTAATTTTGAATTAGTACTAATGTCTTGCACATGTGTATTATTATTTACATTACATTTGTATATATATTATGCACATGAAAACAGGTGTTTCGGATTATTTTGAACAGAAAAATTATTAAAATCAAAATTTGTGTAGTGAATTTTTAGTGACAGGTAGTGTTTTTGTCGCTGTTAATATATTTGGCGATAACATATTGTTTTTGTCGCTAAAAGTTAGTGGTTATTCCAGGAACTTTTAGCAACCAAAACTTACTCGTCGCTAAAAACGTGATTTTTAGCAACCAAATTAATTTTGTTGTTAAATAGTGCTTTCGGCGACGCATTTATTTGTTACTAAAACTACATAGCCTATTGTGGACGTGCCTCGGAGAACTCCCCAGCTCCACGCTGCGAAGGCGCGAAACCCGTTTTGTTCTTTAGGCTACTACAAGTTCGGACTCATGCCACGGTTTTGAATCTAATCTCACAAAGTACAATGTGAGACCGATAAATCACCAAAGAGTCCAAATCCGGCAAATCATTTTGGAAAACTGATTTTTATAAAAAAGTGCCAAACATGGACTGCTTTTCCAGATACAGAGTCGCTACCTAAATATTTTATTTTTGGGAAAATTTAGGAAACCCTGACTCGTGCCTAAGGCCACGTGTCCGTCATCACCAAAGTTGCCTCGGTTTAGAAACTTGGGTACGAGAGGGGAAGGTCATGCAATGAGCACCCCCACTTGCCCGATCAACAGATCGTTCTTTACTAAGCATGATATTTTATTTTTGAAAACACATGTGTTCTTATTCCGGTTATTAACCTAGAATTACTATGTTATGCGCAAAGCAAACAAGTATATACTAGATTGCCTAAGTTGGAACAAAACATTGCATATTCGTTTGTGAAAATGATTTGAAGTTTTGCTACTCGCAAGTAGGCTAAATCGGGGATTTGATAAATTGTTCCAATTCAAGCAATCCAACCTTCACCCACAGGTATTCAGGCAGTTATATCAAATAAGCAGTTAGCCTCATGGCAAGCATGCTTTTATGGCAACATTAACACACATGCAGTATACTAAAGCGTAAACACTCATAGTGTACTCCAAGCCAAAACAAAGAACTAGTTAGAAATCATGCATGATCCTAGTTCATGTTAAGATGGCTAATGCAACACATGCAAAAATGCAGCTAAAATAGGCTCAGCTATTCTAGAATGGCATATGAAATGCAACTCGATATATGTATTCAACTTGGAATTGAAATACAATGCAGTTAGTATGATGCGCTGAGCTTGGTGCATGCAATACAGATAAATGGATGCACGCATGCGAAGCATAAGGTATGCTAATCAAAATATGCCCTAAAACTAACCATCGTAAGCGGTTAAGTAAAAGGGAGAAAAAAATGGGGGTTGGAAGACATGCATCACACACATGCACGCTTATTACAGCAGTTGGCCCTCTTGACGGAGGGTCTGAATAAGAAGCTAACTAGCTAATCTAAGCTAATTAAACTAATTATTACATCACAAAACTAATTAACTAACAAGCTAACTAATTAAGCTATTACAACACAAATTGAATAGTTAAACGCATTAACTAATTAAGTACAAATCGAATAGCTAACTAGCTAATCAAATCAGCTAAGTAAAGCGATAAATCAGGAGCCTCAAGGCAGGAAGTATATGCATGCTCGGTCGCCTCGTTCGGAAATTCGTTGCGATGCCCCAACTTGCCTCTGTTTGCAATTGTTCTCAGAACCTTGCACCAAACTCCAGAAAGCTTCTAACCCACCTTGGGGACCTGTGGGAGGGCTGCCGACCAGTTGTTGAAGCTTCCAACCATTGGCCGACCACTTTTTGTTACTGCAGACCAGAAAAAGTGGTCGGCCAGCTAATTTTTCTAGCTGGCCGGCCAGTTTTTGCTGCACTTCTTCAGTTTGCTGCAACAGATAGCAAGAAAGGGCATGGCAATGTATTTGCAAGATATGTGTGCACAACCACCCTTTCTATCATTTCATAAGCTCAAGGGAGTGTGGTTCTCGAACCTCGGGCCACCAATCACGCATCTCGATGCATGATGGCTGAGAAGCCAAATTTCACAATTCAATGTAAATGAATGCACACATAAACACATAAAGTCTAGAACTTTATCATGTATGATCAAGAGGGTCGGCGATCGAGAATTGAGGCACGTTTCATCACTTCAAGTATGAAACGTCCCTCGTTTCCCGTGTTTGGACTAACACCTAATCCAAACACAATGCAAGCAACAAGTATAGCATGCAAACACAATGCAACTACATGACATACACAATGCTAAGAATGACATGGCATACACAATGCAGCTATATGGCACACACAATGCAATGAATAACATGGCATACATAATGCAATGTGACGTAAGCATGCAAACAAACATGCTCGATGGACTTAAATCAAAATGGACAGACCTCAGTCATGCGGAAATTAGTGTCCATAATGATAAAACTAAGGCACAAAAGGGTAAGGCAAGCATGCACATGCATTGGCCTATCAAGTAGGCCTAAGAATACAACTCTCAAGAACATTGAAGAAGTGATAAACATGGAAGTGTGACAACACCAAAGGCTCTGAAATCAAGTGTGAAATGATGTCAAATCATTCAAACAACACAAGTAAAGCATGCAAGAGGGCCTAAGGCACAAGGCCATTAAAGGGACTACACAAAGGGCATGCAATACATGGTATAAATGATTGAACCAATCATGGACAGAGCTCAAATAGGTCTAAACAAAGACCAAAACATGCTGAGATAAAGCCTCAAAGGTCTAGGCATGCAAGCATACACACTAAGCCATAAACAAGGCAACAAATGCACAACCCTTAGAGGCACTCAAAGGGTGAAAGAAGTGGGAACATGGCAAGTCTATATGCTCTGAAATGTCATGTTAAAGGATGCCAAATCATGTACACTACACAAATGAAGCATGCTATGGTACTTAAAACTTGAAGCTAGCATAGGCATTTGTACTACAACTATGCAAAACATGAAGCATATGGTCAAGGCAATCCAAAATAGTCCTAGAACATGTCAAAATGAGTCTAAAACATGTATGGAAAGAAGCCAAAATAAGCTAGCATGAAGGGCATAAGGCATGATATATGCAAGGCAAATAAGGTGGATTACACTACACCTATCAAGGCCAAGCATGAGATGACTTTGCCAACAAAAATTAGAGTTATATCATGGCAAAATAACCCCAAATACACATTGAAATGATAGCTCGCAAGTTTAGGCATGAAGGCATACGCAATGATTCTTGTTTAAGGCATAAAGGGCAAACCCTCCAACGCATTGAAAGAGTGAAAAATACAAGTGCATGAACATGAAACATGGACTGAAATCACATTACAAATGATTCCAAATCATTCAAATAGGCCAAGCAATGCATACTAGTGGACTTGATGCACAAAGCTAACAAGCTAGAATGTACTATAGCTATACAAAACATGGCATGCATGACCAAAACAGCACAAATCAGAGCTAGATTATGCTAAAACATGGACAAAAGCTTCTTAGAGTTAAGCCAAAAATATGCTAGAATGGTAGTCTAAAGCATGGCACACATTAGGCTAGTTTATGGAATTACACTACAAGTGTATGGAGCATGCAAGGGGCCATTAAACCAAACCTTAACAAAGGTATAACATGGTAAAACAACACCAAGAACATGCTGAAATGGACTCAAAACAAGCTAGAAAGGCATGCTACTTCATGAAGCATACAAGACTAGTTTGTGAGAATTTACACTACAAGTGTACTAAGCATGCATGAGGTGACAAAACCAAACCAAAACAGTGGTATGCCATGCTGAAATAACCCCAAATACATGCTAAGACATGGCCAACATAAGCTTAACAAACATGTTCAAACATGAGGCAAATGAAGCAAGCATATAAGACACAAGGAGAGGGAATGACCCTCTCCTGTTTGGAACCTCAAAACTACCTCTCCACCACTGAAATCCTCTAGATTTTAGTGGTGAGAAGGCCATGCAAAGGCTAAAACAAGAGCCTAAAGGGATGGCTCAAAACAAGGCCTAACAAGGCCTAAGAGGAGGTAGACCACCCCCAACACAAAAGTGGCCTTAAACAAACATTTTAAGGACTAAAAAATAGAACTTTTTGCAGTAGGAAGTTAAGTCTAAAACACCATGAAAATATGTCTAAAAGCTTAAGAAAAACAAAGGGTTAAAATGCTAGTTGACTCACCCTTGTACAACCTCTTCAAGGCTACCACTCCAGCAACTTTCTTGGATCAAAACTAGTCCAAAAGCACCAAAACAAACCTCAAGAAGCCTCAGCAACAAAAGCATGGTGTTTGAGTGTGTGTTTGTGTGTTAAAGTATGATAAAACTACACTTTAAGGCACAAAAATGAAGAGCAAGAGCAAGATAGATAGAAAGATGCATATGTATAGCTCAAGCACTAAAAACTGAACCTGGAGGAGGAGGGGGAGGTTCTCCTTTATAAAGAACAAGCAACAAGCTTGTTGGACAAGCTTTGGCCTCAAAGCCATCCCTTCATACACGTGTATGGAGGATGGCTTCTGTGCCTTCCAGCTGGCACAGCTGGACAGAAAATATCTCCAAAAAGGTGAAGAAAAGCAGCTACTTGAAGTGGTCGGCCGACCACCACAAGTGGTCTCCCAAGATGAAAACTGGTCGGCCATGGTGGGAGAGAGTTTAAAGCATGAAAACAATGCAGTGGTGTGGTGGCTGACCAAAAAAGATGGCCCAAAGACCAAGGAGACCAGTTGGCAGACCAGAAAACTAGCTGGCGAGAAGAAAAGTGGTCTCCAAGGGGAAGAACTGGTCTCCCACCCTTGTACCACCTTCCAAACAAGGAAAACAAGGTTCGTACAAAAAACAAACCAAAACGGATGCAAAACGAAAGTTCGGGAGGCAAGACGCTCAGCTGAAAGCCTCAAAAACTAGTCTACGGGTATCAAAAGTGGTCTATGACCACAAAAGTGGTCTCCCAGACCACAGTGTCCCTCTAGACAGAGGCAACAAGGTGTGGTTCAAAAACCACGTCAAATAGAGAACGTTAAGCGGTCCCGAGTCAAGGCGCGCGGCCGAAGGCTCTGAAAACCGAAAACTAGTCTCCAAGCGGGAAAAGTGGTCTACGACCACAAAATGGGTGGTCTACAAGACCTCTCCCTCCCTCTAGGGAAGAGAAACAAGGCTTGGTCCACAAACCAAGCCAAAGCACAAAGAGTTCAGAGGCCCGGAGGCAAGGCTCTTAACCAAAACTCTGAAAACTCAAAATGAGCACAACATGCACTATCACCGAGCGCTCAGTCAATGACATCTGAGTCTTAAGGTCGGTCAAAAATGGGGTGTCTACACCTATCCAAATTTTAACCTTTTAGCGACAAATTGTAATTTTATAGCGACAAAATATATGATTTTTGGCGACCAATTTTGCTTGTCGCTAAATTTCTACATACGGTGACAATTTCTGATTGTGTTGCCAATACTTTTAGTGACAGGCCTTTGGCGACCAATTGTATACTTTGTTGCCGATTCTTTTGGCGACGAAATTTGTACTTTTGGCGACCAATTTTTGGGTCGCCAAATGTGTTTTTGTTGTAGTGTTTTGAAGGTGTCAGCGTAATTTAGCCATGAGATAAGATAATACAGCAGTGATTTAGAACAAAAAAAAAGCACCATTAATGCTAGCTCTAATGAGCTGGCAGTGAAAGAAGAGAAAAAAAAGAAAAAAAGAAGCCAGAGTTAAACATCACATCAAGAAATAAGCCTCATCAATTAGTGCTCTCTTAATGTTCCTAAATTAGTGATCTTAAACATTTTTCAAGAAAATAAATACCTCAGAGAGTAGGTGTGATGAGATAAGATAATAAATACCTCAGAAAGTGTCAGCTTAATTTGCCCATGAGATATGATAATAAATGGGGTACTGTTATGGTGTGCAACCCCTTAAGGTTGCACACCATATGCAACCAACACAAAAGGTGTAAATGGAAGATGTAAACATAAAACAGGACAGCAAACAGAAAGGCGTAAGTGTAAGGTGTAAGTTGCACACTTAAGAAAAGTCCTAATAAATGCCCCAGAAAGTGATGTTTAAAGGGGGTAGTATCCTGTGAGCAAGGATCCCTTCCTTGATTTTCTTACTTGATAAGTTATTGGGTCTATTTTTGAGTTTAATTTTGATAATCTAAACTTTTTATATTTTAGAATTTGTCATGTACATTATAATTGTAAAAAATCAAATTGATCGAATATCGAAAGAATTAAAAACCGTTTATTAAAAAAATTTAATAAACAGTTTTATTGTTTAATAAAATTTTTAGTTTATGTGATTTTTGATATCCGATCAACTTGATTTTTTATAGGTATGATATACATGACAAATTTTAAAATATGAACAATTTGGATCATCAAAATTCGACCTAATGGCCCATCAAATAAGAAATTAAATAAGAGAGTCAAGGAGGGGATCCTCACTGGTACCTTGTAAGGAGGCAAAGATGGGCCAGAACATGGGGACACATTTCAAAAATATAAATGAAGGTATTACACTAAAGTCATGTTTGTTTGGCTTTATAGGTGGGAGTTGGACTATTTATCTTGTAGATCTTATATAGTTCATGTTTGATTGACAAAAATAAAGGGGGATTAGTAGTCTCATGAGATTATGAATACCTTTATATAGGGGGATTAACTTGGCTGGATTTTGGTTGGGATTAAAAAATTAGTGAGGGAATTGAGTCTATTTTATATAAAAATTTTATTTTTTTTTACCAAGTGCATCTATTTATTTTAATATTTGTTCTAATTTTTTTAATATAGAAATAATATATTTATTTATTTTATATAAAAATAATTTAACAATCCCATCACTAATCATCTCACATACTATCATCAAAGCAAACACACTTTTACTTAATCCTCTCACTAACAATCCTCACATTAACAATTTCTTTACTAACAATCTTTTCACTAACAATTCCATCAAACCTAATCCGCCAAATAAACGTAGCCTTACATCTCTTAAGGTTTGAGTTTAATATATATTATGTCTTCGTTTGGAAAGTTGATTGGCTTTTTGATTTTTTGATTTTTTTTTGATTATTTTAGCATGGGGCTAAAAAACCTGATTTGGAAAGGGCTTTTGGCTTTTTTTTTTTTTTTTTTTTTTTACTTTTTGAATTTTTTGTGAGAGAAAGAATGTAATGATTATAGATTGAAGGTGATGTTTATTGGACTAAAAAACCTATTTTGTTTGTTGTGGTTAAAATAGCCAAAAAAGCCCAAATTTGGGCTTCCCAAACAAAGGCTATTTTTTGATATTTGAAAAATTATACTAACCTTCTATTATTTTAATTATTTAAACAGAATGAAAATATTAAATTCATACCCTCTATATTTTCTTGCCTTATTTTATTTTATTTTATTTTTTTCCCCTTTCCTTTCCTTTAATTTTTTTCAAAAAAATATAATTTTCTCTATTATTTTACTAGGAGTTGTTACCTTTTATATAAGTAGGGATTGTGAAATGAGACTATTAACTATAGGGACAATAATATAATTTGTAGAACGTTAGGGGGTAGGATACAATTAGATTAAATCTCAAGAGGTGACAATGTAATTTACCCTCATCTCATTAATATTTATAAAACATAATTTATATACATATAAAGTGTATCTAAAATAATGTAACTGTGATATGTTTGTAATTATGAGATATAATAATAAATATTTTCGTTAGATATGAAAGAATCATAAAAGGTTATCTCATTTTGTATGAATTTTTTTGTAAATTTATTTATTTATTATTTATATAATATTACCGGGTGATTCTTGAAAGCAGGATACTGTGCCTCTGTTTGGAAAGTTGGTTTTGAGGTTTTTTAAGCTAAAATAGTTAAAAAAAATAAAATAGGATTTTTAGTTCAATAAGATAAAATATCACATCTAACCCATAATCGTTACATTCTTATTCTAAAAAAATAAAAATAAAAAAAGCTAAAAAAATTAAAAACCCTTCTCAAACTAGGCTTTTTAATCCCAGACTAAAATAATCAAAAAAATCAAAAAGACAAAAAATCAACCCACTCCTAAACCAACAGTGAAAATAATAGGCATCGGGCATGATGAGGGTGTTTGGTGGAGCTTTTTTAAGCCAACTTATGGCTTCTGGCTTTTAAAAAGTTATTTTGGACTGTTTGGTTAAACTTATTTCAAACAACTTCTGATTCTAACAACTTATTTTAAGTCAAAAAAGCTGATTTTGAGAAGCTGCTCACCCCTTGCTTCTGATTATCAGCTTCTGTTGTGGACATATTAATTCACGGTTATACTCTTAAATTTTTTTATTTTTTATTTTTTTAAAAATAGAAAAAGACCCAGATGGACTATAAAATATTATTATTATTTTTTATGAAAAATGTAGACAAATAGTGAATAATAAAAAATAAAAATTATATAATCCAACAGTTATACCAAACAGATTAACAGCTTCTGATTAAAGTCATAATCTATAATCTGTTAAGTTATAATGTATAATTTGTTTTAACAGTTACACCAAACAGCACCGATGACTGTAGGGGCGGAGAAGTCTAGGTAAAGTTAATTTCTATGAAACAATCAAATGGGTTTTTGACATTATTAGGTATATAGCCAACATAAATTTTTAAAGTAGCATTTCTCCATTTAAAATGCATGCATGGAAAGGATTGCAAAATCTATTGAGAATATAAATGATTTACAATTATTATTATTATTATTATTATTATTATTATTATTATTATTATTATTATTATTATTATTATTTTTATTATTTTTTTTTTGGGGAGGACACTGTGTGATGCCCCAAATTTTGATAACATAATA
Source organism: Camellia sinensis (assembly GCF_055761805.1). NCBI lineage: Eukaryota > Viridiplantae > Streptophyta > Magnoliopsida > Ericales > Theaceae > Camellia > Camellia sinensis. The sequence goes on from NC_138968.1 coordinate 144,108,863, forward strand.
CAACAGGGCTTAACTAGTGGATCCACATCATTTTTAAGCACAAAATTCAAATAACTATACTAAAAGAAAATATTAATAATAGTTACAGATAAAATTCTTCAAGTCTTTAAATACAGATCGGTTTCTTGATACAAAAAGATTATCCAAAATACAGAAAATATACAGCCATGGGTCCTCAAAGCTTTTAGGAATTCTGCTCTTAGTGTAAAACTCGCCTTCACCTGGCATAAAATGCCATGAGCTTGGAATACCCAGTAAACACACACACCTCAACCCTTTTCCCATTCCAAATACACAATTAATATAACGGCATGGTCATAACATACAACAAAAGCAATAATCAAGCAAAGATTATATTTAAATTTCAGTTCTCATGAATAATAGTTAATTTTAGTTAGTTCTAGGCAATTCCCCGCGAAATGTCGTTCCTACCCAACCACTAACTTTGGCCACGGGCAATTCTGACTCTCCCTTGGTTAATACAATACTAATGCGTCGCTTACTGCACAATTACCAATGATGCCCACGCACCTAGGTTACATACCCAAGTAGTGACATCACGATCTGCCCCAAGGAAACAGGCTTCCAGGGATACTCTCCCTGTGTGAGATCCTCACTGCCACCCTTATGCCTCCCATTTCCGTTAAGCAGCCAGAATACCTCCCGTGCCATGTTAGGGTTCGAAAACACACTTGCGCAAGACTTCACAAAGATGAAACACATTCCACTATATCATACTCTTGAATCCATCGTTCATTATCTCATAAAATTTAATACAATGACCGCAACCCATTACCATCCCATTTGATTTCCCCTTTATTAAGTGCATTATGTTATTTAGTGCATTATGTTCTCAGTTATAGCAAAGCATGGTCAGTATAATTACGAGTCTAAACTGAACAACAAGTAATTTATTCATGGTAAAACAAACTTACAATTTATCACAGATTACATATCAAGACTAAGACATTCAAGAAACATAGAATATAAGAGTTGCAAACCAAATAAGAGCATATTAACATAAATTTCCAGATTTTCAGATTTTGAAGCAGTTTGAAAATAATTTTGAAATAAATACTTTTATTGGCCCTAAGTACCTGGCCTCATGTGAGTTTGTAGATAAATAAGTCTAGTTTCAAACTCAATTTACGAAAGTAGGATAGGTATTTTAGATTTTAAGATAATTCAGAATTACCAAGATCTGTCCAGATTCATTGATCGTTACGCAAATCGGTTTTTCTCTCAAACCCCTCACTCTCTTGAGTTCAAACAAATTTTAGTTAAAATATAACACCAAGATTAAGATTTTGACATAAAATTGGGCTCAAGATTATTTTTCTGGAATTTTATAAAAATAGAGCAAGTGGACTGTTTTTCTGGTTCTGTGAGTAAAAAACTTATAAAAATTATTTAGGTGTTAAAGATACATCTTTAGGCCCTACCAAAATTATCACATACTCTGGACATACCAAATATTGCACCATAAAAACAAATTTCGAGTTTATGGAGTTTTGATAGGAAAATAAATTCAAGAGAGGGAAATGATTTGCTGCTGGAAATTTAAGAAAGAAAGTGAAGCATACCATTTCTTGATTAATACACACTTATACAAGAGTGTAGGCCTAGACTACAACATATATATACAAAGAGCATGTATTAGGAGGGGAAAAACAAGTGGTAAGAGAACTTGAGAGAAGAGGTGTTGTATGTTTACCTTTGTTGTACAAGACTCAACACAATTCTTCCTTTTCTTCTTCTCTTCTCTCTCAGTCTCTCGCTCTCTTTTTTTTTTTCCAAGATCACTCTCTCTCACTCCTCTAGTGAATGGCTAAAAATATATATAATAAGAGGGAGAAGTGTGCATATATATATAGAGAAAAGATTGGGAAGATTTCTTGGAGACTAAGTTCCCTAAGTGCAAATTGTCAAAGTTGCCATTATGGCCCTTTCATCCATCACATAGTCAACGACTTGGACTCCAAGACATATATATATATATATATATATATGATATTTGTATGAGATATTTGATTTATAAACATAATATAATACAAGTACATTAATTAATAAAATATTACAATTAGGAGTTGGAATGAAATAAAATAAAAGTATATAGGGACCAAGTCTAAATTTATGAAACCTTGATATTTAGCATACAATATACTAGCCTTAGAAAATAGTTAAAATAATAAATTTGGATCCTGTTAAATTAAAGCGCAAACAAAGGTGAGAAACCGAGCAAAAACGACGTCACCGGGAATTAAGATTTTAAAGTGATGAATCTATAATTATAGTGTCTAATAATTAATAATATGGTTTTAAAGGTGATTATTAATCTACCGGGATCGATTAGGGTTTACTTGAATTAATCCGCGATGCTTTCCAATTCTAGGGTTTAAAACGCAATTAAATGAAAATTCAAGGGCTTTATTGAAATAAACTAAAGGTTAGAGATTTAATGGTAATTACAAAAATTAGGGTCTCTACACACTGAACTTCATTTGAGTGTTGCACAAGATACATGGAAAATTACTAAAGAGTCATAATTTGAAAAAATTATTATATATTTGTAAAAAGAAATTATAATTATAATTATTAATATTTATAAACTTTACCATTTAATTGTAATTGCCATTTAAATTTTATATTGACATGAAATTTCTCCAAAAAAATAACATAATGTCTGACCGTGAATAATTCTCCATAAACTTAAAGCTTGAACCCCTCCCTTGACCTAGGCTCAAGTTCCTGCATTTCATTTACTACTTTTATTTGCATTTTTCTATGGATCCATAGCATTAGCATTGATGCTTTACATCACTTTGCATTTCGTTTTTCTTTCAAGTAGTAAATATTTTTCAAAGAGTAATGGTTACTAAAATTTGTAAATAAATTCTTTTTATTCATTTATTTTAAAACAAGAAACTCACCGAAATGATTTATTATTTAAAAAATACCACTCTCATTTTGGTAATGATTTTTTTTTTTAAAATTTATATATATATATAAAATTTATATTTGCAAATCATTTTCCTATTTTCAAATTTCTGTTATTTCAATAAAAAATAAAAACAAATTTTTTTTTGGTACCTACCATTCTCCAACCTGCTGGAAAGTGAGGGTAGAAAACATATCCTACCTCAACAACCACGTCTCGTAGCAATAATTGCTCAATCTCTCTTTCTACTCATCTTCCACTCTCTTCTTCATTTATTTAAATGCCAACAATTCTTTTCAGCTCAGCAACTTTCCATATATAGACTTAGACTTGTCTGAAGCTCCATGCATTGCTAGAAGCTCAATTTAAAGAACCACTTGAAAGAGTAAGTGAATGGATAGAATGCTCATCATTTAAGATCAATTGAATTTGTTTCTTACTGTTCCTAATTTTTATACAATTATGTCATTGCTTTTCATTCTCAATAAGTATAGGATCACATAAACCAAATAAATTGGATAAATTTTTTGAGAAGTGAGCCCTACTAATAAATTTTTCAAAAATATTTCTTGTATTGGACTGTGTTTAATTTTGTGTTCCTATTGTTTCGGGCTTCCAATGTATGTTAATAGTGGCTTTGGCATTACATTTTTACCAATCTTGATAGTATTTGGAAGTTGGATTGGCGTTTTTTTTGGTTAAAGTAGTCAATAAAGATAAAATATATTAAAATAGTTAATAAGACAAAATGTCATATCCAAACTATAATCATTTTACTTTTTTTTGTCACAACCATTTTTGTGTTTAGATTTTTTGTTCCTAAACTGATTGTAGTATGAGTTTTGCAAATACAAATATAACACCTTTTTTTTTTGGAGAAATTACCATTAAGGAGATTCAAAAATTATTACACATTAATGAAAAAAATATAATCTTAATTATTAATAATTATTTTTTTTTTTTGTAAAATATTTTTTCCCACAACCATTGATGTGTAATTCCCTTGTTTTTTCCAGCTTGTGGTGAGAGTCAACAGGGTGCAAATATGGGCTCACCAACTTTCCACATAGCAATGTACCCTTGGTTTGCCCTTGGCCACCTTACACCTTTCCTCCACCTTTCCAACAAACTAGCCAAGAAAGGTCACAAAATCTCATTCTTAGTCCCAAGCAAAACACAATCAAAGCTCCAAGTATGCAATCTCCACCCAAACCTCATCACCTTCATCCCCATCACCGTCCCTCACGTCCCCAACCTCCCTCCCGGCTCTGAAACCACTTCAGACGTCCCATACCCTCTCCAGTCCCTCCTCATGACTGCCGTGGACAACACCGAGCACGACATTGAAAACCTCCTCCGAACCCTCAAAGTCGACGTTGTTTTCTTCGATTTCACTCACTGGATGCCCGCTTTGGCTCGCCGGTTAGGGATCAAGTTGGTCACTACTGCATCATCAGTCTTGCTACAATTGGCTACACATTGACCCCAGAAAGGCAACTTCTAGGCAGAGAATTAACCCATAAAGACCTAATGCAACCCCCTGCTGGGTATCCGGTCCATTCGATCAACCTCAATCCGCACGAGGCTCGGGCCTTTGCTGCCAGACATGCTATGCAGTTTGGTAACAACTCGCGGTTCTGCGAGCGACAGTTTGTCAGTTTAAGCCAATGCGACGCGTTAGGGTTCAGGACTTGTCGGGAAATCGAAGGGCCTTATTGTGATTGGGAAATGCTAGGTGTCATGAAGAATTTTCATGAAAACTGTCATGAAAACTATCTACACCGTTAGATCAGGTATGTGTCTCATGATCCAACGGTACAGATGGTTTTCATGACAGTTTTCATGACACACAGTAGGATCCTATTGTGATTACCTGGAATCCTAGTTGGGAAAGCATGTTTTGCTTTCCGGACCTGTTATTCCAGAGCCACCTACTTCACCTTTGGAAGAAAAATGGGCTACGTGGTTGGGCCAATTCGAGCCCCGTTCTGTTACTTATTGTGCATTTGGAAGTGAGTGTAATTTAAAAATGAACCAGTTCCAGGAATTGGTTTTGGGTTTGGAGCTTTCGGGTTTGCCCTTTTTGGCCGCTTTGAAGCCGCCAATTGGGTCAGATTCGGTGCAAGCTGCATTACCCGAAAAGTTTGTGACCCGAGTCGAACAAAGAGGGATAGTACATGGGGGTTGGGTCCAGCAACACTTGATTCTAGAACATTCTTCCGTGGGTTGCTTTATTACCCATTGCGGGTCGGGTTCGTTATCCGAAGCGCTGGTGAACACGTGTCAGTTGGTGCTGCTGCCAAATGTTGGGAATCAGATTATTAATGCTAGGATGATGAGTAGGAATTTGAAGGTTGGAGTGGAGGTTGAGAAAGGAGAAGATGGATTGTTTACTGGAGAGAGTGTGTGTAGAGCAGTGAGGGTTGCAATGGATGAAGAGAGTGAGACTGGGAAGGAGGTGAGGGAGAACCATGGGAAGATGAGAGAGTTCTTGTTGAACAAGGATTTGGAGTCCTCTTATATTGATGACTTCAACAAGAAATTACATGGCTTGCTTGGATGATAATTTGGGAAGTTTGGTTGCTCCTAGGATTGAAAATGTGTGGACGCTGAAACAATTTCTTGTAATTTTACCCAGAATAATAAAGTGGGGTTGATTTAAAATAAAAATGTGTGATTCAACAGGTATAAAACGAATCTAATTTTTTTTGGATTTATAGTATTACATATTTATGTTAATTTGTCCCAGTGCTCGGATGGTATTACCAAATTATAAGAAAAAAAAATAAAAAAATCAAGGTAGCGTTTAGTTTAATTTTAGAATTATGATTGCAATAAAAAAATTTCAAAATTCATAATTAAACACTTAATTCAAAATTCTTTTCAAAATTCAAAACACTATTTTAAAAACCAATTTTTTTTTTTTATTTTGTTCATTAAATTTATTTTTTGTTTTTTTTTTGAAAATAGTATTTTTTTCAGAGAATATGTTTTTGGAGAAAAATATTTTTTTTCTTTTTCAATTTTTTTTAAAAAATATTTTCTTACTTTTTTAAGTATTGGCTAAATAATTTGTTATGAATTAAATATATATGGACGACTTACAATTTTTTTAAATTTTAAAAATTAAAACTTAAAAAAAATATATTTGAAAAATAAAATACTTGAAATTAAAAAAATAAGAAAAAATTTATTATAAAAATTATATATTTAAAATAAAAAATTATTTTTTTTAAATTTCTAAATATTTAAAATATTTTAAAAATAGAATTTTTTTAAGATCCATGATATTAATATTTCATAAGATAAATGACATACAATATTTTTATAGTAATGAAGGTCCCCTTAACATTTTCACAGGAAAAAATTGGCTTAAAGAAATTTCACTCAATTCAGAGAAATTTTAGCCTTGACACAGAGAAATTTTAATTTTTACAGAGAATTTTCAAATTTTTTCTAGTATGATCTAGAGAAGTTTCATCGAGGGGCCTTCGCTAATAAAAAATATTTTGGACCTCTTCTACTACACAAAGTTGGAGAGGGATATTTCACTAATTTTTTCTTAAAAAAATACATTGCACATTAAAAAAATAAATAAATATTTACAATTAAAATATTTATCCAAAATAATTTCAAAATAAAGTTCTTTTCAAAATTTAAAATCAAATAAATTTTCTCTTTTCAAAATTCATTTCAAAAACTCATCTTTCAAAATATAATTTTATACTTAAATCATGATTCTAAAATTAAACCAAACAAAAAGTGAGACGATTATTATTATTATTTATTTTTTATTTTTTTTGCAACGTCAGCCGTGCACTGGCAATATTCCCACTGATTTGTTATTATATGTGACCTATTTTTCACCGAATAGTTATTTCCTTTAAAAACATAATCGTGAATGAAAAATGCTTGGGGAGCACTAAAAGGAGGTCATTAAAGGAAGTATTAATGATGTGGCAGTGGATCTCGCCCACTTTCTATGCCTTGTTTTTATTTCTTTGTCATTTTTAATGTATTAGTACTATTAATAATGTATTTTTTAATAGTCTAAATCATTGTTGATCTTGAATATAGATAATATCTAGAAAAAGTAATGCCAGATATGGTTAAAATATCCCATCTAAATTTATTGACGTGGCATGGGATTTGATTATAATTAATTAATTTTTAAACAAATTAACATTTAACATATTCATATATTATATAAGGAAAAAAGAGTTTTTAATAAGGAGCTTTATGAGAGTTTGAATATCTCATATTAATTTTTTTGATTTTTTAATTTTAAACAATTAATTTTTTTTTTATTGATTAGCTTCCATTTAACTGTATAAAAATAAAATTCTAATTAGTTTATGATCTATTCGATAATCCCACATTGGGAGAAGAAGAAAAAAGTGAGATGCTTTACTATATAAAGTTAATCTTATACTTCAATTTAATATTGTAGTGTTGTGTATGTCTTAATTCAATATAATTTAAATTTAAAAATAAATTTAAAAAATTTAATTAATTAATTTTTATGCAAGTTGGTTGATTTTTTGACATAATTGATTAAGCTGAATCATTTTTGATTTGGATGATTCGTTGGTTTAATTGAGATTTTAGTGATTTTTTCAAAATATATTGATTAGATTTGTTTGATTCGAAATAAACTAAAAATTGATTTGATTAAAGATTGAACAACTAAGATTGCCTGATTAGAAATAATCATTTGCCTAAATAATTGTTAACTTTTATTTTATAATCACACATCGAAAAAAGAAGAGAAATAAATAAGTAGTTTCACTTATATAAAGTTAACTTTAATATAGTGTTTTGTATTCTTCAATTCAAGACAGTTTCAATTTTAAAAAAAAAATTTAAAAAATATTAAAAAATTTTAATTAATTAATTTTGTATAAGTTGGTTGTCATTTGATTTAACCGATTATGCTGAATCGTTTTCGGTTTAACTGATTCGCCGGTTTAACCGTAAATTCTTATACTGATTTTTTTAATTTTAAAAAAATTTAAAAACATTCATTGGTTAGCTTTCATTTAATCATATAAAAATAAAAATATAATTAGTTTATGATTCATTTTATAATCTCACACCGAGAGAGAAAAGAAAAAGTGAATTATTTGACTTATATAAAGTAAATCTTATATTCCCATTTAATATTGTAATGTTGTGCATAGTTTAGTTCAAGACAATTTAAATTTTAAAATAAAAATTCTAATTAGTCTATGATATAATTTATTTTATAATCTCACATCGGGAAAATAAGGAAAAAATGAGTTGTTTCACTTACATATAATGAATTTTCTACTCCCATTTATTATTGGGGTGTTGTCCATATTTCAGTTTAAGACTGTTTAAATTTTAAAATAAAATTTAAAAGTTTTAATTAATTAATCTTTGTGTAAGTTGGTTGGTCTTTTGACCTAACCAATTAAACTGAATCATTTTCGATTTGATTGATTCACTGATTTAACTGCGATTTTAGCAATTTTATCAAAATATATTGGTTAGATTTGTTTGATTGGAAATAGACTAAAAATTGACCTAATTAAAGATTGAACGACTAATTACTTGATTAGAAACAAACTTTTCACCCAAACAATTGTTAATCTTTGTTTTACAATCCCACATCAAGAAAAGATGAAAAAGTAAACCATTTCACTTATATAAAATAAACATTACGCTTCTATTTAATATTGTAATATTATACATACTTCAATTCAAGATAGTTTAAATTTTAAAATTAAAATAAAATTTAGAAGTTTTAATTAATTAATTTTTGTATAAGTTGATTGATCTTTTGACCTAACCGATTAGGTTGAATTGTTTTTTGTTTTGACTAATTTGCTGATTTAACCATGATCTTAGCGCTTTTATCAAAATATATTGGTTAGATTTGTTTGATTCGAAAAAAACTAAAGATTGACCTAATTAAAAATTAAATGACTGATATTGTTTGATTCGAAATAAACTTTTAATTTGAACAATTGTTAATTTTTATTTTATACAATCCCATATCGGGAAGAGAATGAAAAAGTGAGTAGTTTCAGTTATATAAAATAAATATACGCTTCCATTTAATATTGTAATGTTGTTCATATTTCAGTTAAAAACAGTTTAAATTTTAAAATAAAATAAATTTTAAAAGTTTTAATTAATTAATTCCTGTATAAGTTTTTGGGTGGATAAATTCCTGTATAAGTTGGTTAGTCTTGTAACTGATTTTAGTGATTTTATCAACATATATTGTTTTATTTTTAAAAGGTATATTTAAGTTTTATGACAAACTTTAACATATAATAAAATAAAACTAAAAAAATTATAAAATCAAATTATTTTTATTTTACCATAAATATAATTTTTTAAATTTATTCTATTTTTTTCATATTTATTAATTAAATTATGACATTTATTTCTTATTGTAAACTTAAAATATACAATTAATGACATAACAACTGCAATATATATTCTAATACATTGGTTAAAATTTAATTTATTCTAAGTTATTTTTCTATACTTTTAAAATAAATTTTATATTATTATTTAATTTGAAAATTATTTTTTATTTTCTATTTAACCCGTCCGCTAGTAACAGTTTACATCAATGGAGCAAATTTATCAAGAGATGATATTTTAAACATTTTCCTATTTAAAAATGTAAAATAGTTGGAATACCATTGTCTATTTTTTGTAAAAGAAGAAAGGAAAAATTATTTATAAGTCCTATTCTGGGAACTTATTTAATGTGAAATTTTGTGAAATTTTTTTTTATAGAATTTCAAGTCCTATTTAGATAAAAATGTGTTCCCAAAGGTCTTATGAATTGTGAATGAATGGTATTTGTTTACTATTATACCCCCTAATTTGTCTCCATATATAAGTTATTGTATCATTCAACATATCACGTTGTTGGAGGGTTTTAGGAAAGTTGTCGAACGTGGCTGGTGCCACATCCTTGTTTTGTGTACTTTAAGATTTCTGAATTTGAATGTGAATTTTTGGGAGACTGTTTGTTCATTGTCACAGTGAATCGAATAATGCAACTAACACGGTTTGGGGTTGTGGTTGTGGTTTCATGTCACCATTTTATGTTATCACATTCGTGTTCGTAGTGGGTTGTTCATCAATATTCACGTGGCACATTCTCGTTTATATTTTCACATTATTTAATGAATCGGTATGTGTAACATTATTCATGTTTACGTTGAGTACTTTAGTGTCACATTTGTAATCGTGTGTGGGTAATTTGTATGCGTGTGTGGGAATGTGGGTACATAGTTACCCACACACGTTTACAAATGTGACACTCAAGTACTCAACATAAACGTGAATAATGGGAGATATACCGATTCATTGTATAATGTGAAAATATAGACGAGAATGTGCCACGTGAATATGATGTACAACACACTACGAACATGAATGTGACAACATAAAATAGGCATGTGAAATCACAACCACAACCCGAGGTCGTGTTAGTTGCATTATTCGACTCATTGTGACAATCAACAAGTAGTCTCCTAAAAATTCACATTCAGATTTCTTACATGTATTATTCATCATGCATAATACAAGACGTTACAAGGAAAATTACCTCACCGCATATTTCACAAATTAACACGTAACTATGTGGCCACATACCCACACATGCTTACAAACGTGACACTAAAGTACTCAACATAGTCCAAAGAGGTGACGCGTTCCTCGCCGCATGGCAAGTCACACGGTGAAGACAGTTCGTCAAAACCATTTATGAGTGAATGAGAAATTGACGTCATTTTCAGGTTCGTGGAATGGACAATTAAAGAAGTAAAATGCAGGTTTCCTTGAAATGGATTGTCCCACATTGAAACTTGAAAAGAGCTTGTATGTGTTTATAAGCTCTAGGTGGGAATACTTGGGGGCACCCCAAGTTTGTAGAAGAGAGGAGTTATGGACAAAGTGAGTCTTGGCTCAAACCACCACACATGCGTGCGCCGTCGCTGCAGTCGGCCGGGCCGGGCCAGGTGCGGGTTGGGTCCTTACATTAATTTTTTGCACAAAATTTATTTAAATTTTTTCCAAAACTTCTTGCGGGAAAATTATTTTTTCTGAACGAAATTAATTAAAATTTGCGCTACATTGGAATTCAAAATTTCTGTCCAGACAAACTTTCTCCAATCTAATTTCCAACTGTTTAAACTGCTCTAAACTGCCCAACAGTTTGGACAGATTCAAACCTAGTTCAACATGTTCAATTCAAATTCGTACCTGTTGAGTTTGAATTCTACACCTGTTCACTTCATTTTGTACCTGTTCGGATAGATTTGAAGGTCACTAATCTACCTATAAATACTACAATATTTCAGCAGTTTGTGCACTCAAAAAATTCACTTGTTGCTTTGAATTTTTTGCTCTCTTGTATTATTATTCTTTATATTAGTTTTTAGGAAAAATTCTGAGAGTATAGAACACAGGTTTTGGTTCACCGTATAGATTATTTTAGAGTGCTACTACAATCCGTGAAACAATCATTGTATCTTGGGAGATAGACGCCATTTATCCATAAGTACTGAAGCGGGGTGAATCTGTCTTAAAGACAGAGTGTTACACACTCGACTTGATCTTTTTTGTACTTATTTATTTTGGCAAATAAATTCTATATGTAATTGATTTTTATTTGTTTGATTTGGTTTCAAGTTATTTATTTTACATAGAAGATTGTTCCAACAATCTTAAGACAGACTCGAATTATTCCGTTTATACAAATTTTTTTGTTTATTTCCTTTTCTTCTTTTCTTTTTCTTATAGAAATTATTTTTTGTGGTTTTACAAAATAATATTGTAGACGTCCCCGAATGTCCCGGGAGGGAAATCCCCCCCGTTTTATTCATTGGGCTCACTACAGTTCAGGACTTAAAGTCATGGTCTTGTATCTAATCTCGCAGAGTACAATGCAAGACCGATGAATCGTCAAAGAGTCTAAATCCGGCAAATCGTTTTTGAAAACAGATTTTTTTGAAAGAAGTGCCAAACATGGACTGCTTTGCCAGATACAGAGTCACCATCTAAATATTTTATTTTAGGAGAAATTTAGGAAACCCTGACTCGTTGCCTAAGGCCACGTGTCCGTCATCACCAAAGTTGCCTTAGCTCGGGAACTTGGGTACGATTGGGGAAGGTCACTTCGTGAGCACCCACGCTCGCCCGATCAAAGATCGGCCTCTACTAACCATGATATCGAGTTTTGAAAACATTATGCGTTCTTATTCCGGTTATTAGCCTAAATTTACTATGTGATATGCACAACACAAAAATATAGACTAGATCGCCTAATTTGGAACAAAGCATTGCATATCCGCTCATTTGAAAGGCAATTTGAAATTTGCTACTTGCAAGTAGGCTAAAACATGGATTTCAACGAGTTGTTCCAACTCAAACAATCCAACCTTCACCCACAGGCATTCAGGCAGTTATATTAACTAAGCACATAGCCACATGGTAAGCATGCTGTCATGTTAACATTCACACTCATGCGAGATGCTAAAGCATAAATACTCACATTGTATTCCAAGCCAAAACAGAGAACTTGTTAGTAATCAAATGTATGATCCAAGTCCATGTTAGAATGGCTAATGCATCGCAGGCAAAATGCAACTAGAATAGGCTCGGCTAATCTATGAATGGCATGTGAAATGCAACAGATAACACGTATTCAAGTTAGATTTGAAATACTATGCAGTTAGTATGATGCTCCGAGCCTAGTGCATGCATAGCATAAGGTATGCTAATCGAAATATGCCCTAAATCTAACCATTGTAAGCGGCTAAATAAAAGGGAGGAAGAAATGGGGTTGGAAGACATGCACACACGCACCCACACTTATTACAAATTGCGCCCTCGCTCGGAGGGTCCGAATAAATAATACAAGTCACCTAATTAACTAACTCACAAGCTAATTAATTATTACAGAACCAAATTGAATAACTAGCTACAACTAATTATTACACAACTTCATTAATTAACGAATCGATTAACTAATTAATGAATGACAACAAGCAGGTAGGGAAAGCAGTAAACGGTGCTATTCCAGCTCTGTTTGAAGAAGGGAGGCATGCAAGCTCGCTTTGGTTCTTCGCCTCGAAACGCCTTCCGGTTGCTCTTTAGAGGCTCTGTTTGCAGGGTGTCTTCTAGTGCTTGTTGCTGGATCCTACCAAAACACTGCAGGGGAAGTCACCAGTGGCCTGCCGGCCATGGAAGGATCACTGCCGGCCAAAGGTGGTCCATTGCCGGCCAAGGATGGCACACTGCTGGCCACTGGTGTGCTGTGACACCAAACTGCAACGAAGCACAAAATAGAGAAAATGAAGGGTTTCCCAAGGACATGTACGCACCATGGCACTCCAAATCACCTCAAAACATCAAGGGAGAGGCCTAGTCGGATCCACGACCATCAATCACGCATCCCGATACATGATGGCCAAAGATCCAACTTATGCCAATCAATATGAAAATGAATGCACAAATAAAGCAAGTAAAGCCTAGAACTCTATCATGAATCATCAAGAGCTTCGGCGACCGAGAATTGAGACACGTTCCATCACTTGAAGTATGAAACGTCCCTCGTTTCTCGTGCTTGGATTAATACTTAATCCAAGCAATGCAACGCATGTATGCTTTATGTAGCTCAAATATGCAATATGAGGCTCAAATATGCAAGGCATGCCAAATGCTATGCAACTAAGCATGCGAGTGTGCAAACTAAGCTAATGTAACGCAAACACTCTAAGTATGCAACAAGGATACACAATGCAACTGGCTAAATGACGTGCAAACGTGATATGATGCAAGCATGCGACCAATGTAATGCAACATGTCAAATATGCATTGGTGGGCTTAAACCATAAAGGGGCAGACCTCAGCCCATCCCAAAACAGTGGCCAAAGTGCAAGGAAACAAGGCCAAAACAAGCTGATTAAGCATGTTCATGCAAGAGGCCAATGAAACACATAAACTAGAGCTATATGATACAATGCTTGCAGGTCTCAAACACCTCAAAACAATCACCCTACATGCCATGTTGATGCTGAAAATGCCATGATCATACACCAAAACAAGCTCAAATGATATGCCCAAACAATGGACTCTTGAAGCACATGAACTACAACTATGTAATGCAATGCAAGAGAGTTTTATCCAGCCCAAAACAGAGTTTCTACATGTTAATTTAGGGCCTAAAACATGCTGAAAAATAGTGAAAACAAACTAGAAAAACATGCTCTCCTTTAGGCCATTCTAAGCATTTAAACCACAACCATGCAAAGCAATGCACAAGCTACCTTAACACCTCAAAATAAAGCTTAATCACAGCAAAATACGGACTATTGCAGGCCAAAGTTAAGCTAGCACATGTTAGGAAGATAGGCTAAAACATGAAACAAGCTATGGCTAGGGAGCAAAATTACACTACAAGTGTATTATGCAAGCATGGAGTGATGAAACCAACTCAAAAAAGATTCATGGCATGGTAAAACATCACCAAAAACCTACTATAATGGACTCAACACAAGCTAAGCACACATGCTACTTTGATGAGCTATGAATGGAGTTACACTACACATAGTAGATGCAATTAGAATATGACCAAACCAGCCATGGACAGGGCCAAGGTAGGTCCTAAAAGTTACAAAAATAGGACTGGACCAAGCCTCAAAAATGCATAGAGGGATGGTCCTTTGGAAGGCCAAAAATACAAGCAAAGAGAAACACAAAGAGAGGGGACTACCCCCCCTGATTTAGGACCTCAAAACCACACGTCTACCACCAAAATCCCATTGGATTTCAGTGGTAGGAAGGCCAAACCAAGGCTAGCTCGGAGGCCTCAAGATATGGCTTAAAACAAAGCTAAACAAAGCATGCAAAGGGCTACACACCCCAAATAGAAAAATGACCTTAACCAAACTTAAAAAGCACTTAAAAACAAGACTTTTTCCAATTATAAGAAAAGCCTAAATCAATATGCAAAGAGGGCTAAAGTAAGGTGCAAAAAAGTGCAAAAATGGGAGAAATGCTCACCCTTGAAGACCCTCTTCGAAACCAGCAATTTCAGGGGGTGGAAGCTTGCTTTCAGACCTGAAGAAGACCTTTCAAAAAGCTTGGTTCAATGGTGGTGGTGTGTCTCTATGTGTTGTAGTGTAAAAGTGCAAGGAAATCCAATTTCTAAACACTAAACTCAAGCAATATAGAGAGAAAGGGAGTTTTTCCTCTTCAAAAGTTCAGAACCCTGTCTAAGGAAGAAGCCTCTTCCTTATATAGAGGAATGAAAAGCCAAAGCTTCTTCAAGAAGCTTTGCAAGGCCTTCATCCCTCCATACATGTGTATGGAGGGGAGCAAACAAAAAACCAGCTGGCTCAAAAGATCTGGAGGAAAACCAGCTGAGATAGGGGGGGTGCCGGCCATCATCAATGGCCGGCAGTGGTTCATTGATGGCCGGCAGGGCCTCATAAATGGCCGGCAGGAGCAAAGCCATGGCCGGCAGTTCCATGCCATGGCCGACAGTGCACCAAAAAGGTCACTTTGAAAGGACCAAGTCAGGGTCCAAAAATGAGGCAGAAAGGACGGGAAGCTCGAACCGGTGACGTTCCGCTGCGACAGTCGAGTACTCGGCGAGCAGTCGAACTAGTTGTTGGGTGTACTTGCAAGCACAACCACGTCCCGAGGACGGTCAAAAGTGGGGTGTCTATAGTTGCCCCTCTTTGACAGAACTCAACAGTGACAAAGTGATGGGAGTGAGTGTCAAGGCCCAGAGACGACCCATTTTTGACAAGGCCGAAGACTTAGACAATCAGTCAATATAGGCATGAGGAAATGCGCCCGGAGGCTGGGGCATAATGCAAATGATATGCAAGATGCAAGAGCATGACTAGTAATCATGCCAAGAAAGCTGTAATGAAGCAAATCATGCAACAGTTTTAAGCATGTGAACAACAGTCCTACATATTCCGACAGGAAGGATGTAAGAAAATTATGCAATTCTTACCATGTTTCACGCGGAGTGTATACAATACCTGTGCGGCTTGTCTGGTCGTGCCAGCTTCAAATGAACCGTACATACAATATCGTGCCTGAAAGAGAAACAAAACTTAACAGGTACACTTTGTTAGAAGTGTGCATAACAATGCAATGGAAAGTGCGTGACAACGCAAGTGAGGGGATGCATGACAATGCGGGTGGAAGGGGGTTCATAACAATGTGACGCAAGCGCGTGCATAACAATGCGATTCGAAACAAGCATAACAATGCGGGAGGTTGCCTAAACACATGTAAGTAAAGCATACGTGGAAATGCATGCAATGTGTAAACAAGCAAGGTATGAACACATGTAAGTAAAGCGTACGCCGAAATGCATGCAATGTGTAAGCAAGCAAGGTATGAACACATGCAAGTAAAGCGTATGTGAAAACGCATGCAATGTGTAAGCAAGCAAGGTATGAACACATGTAAGTAAAGCGTACGCCGAAACACATGCACAATGTGTATAGCAGGAATGAACACATATTAGTAAAGCAAGCGTGATTAATGCAAGCAATGTGTAACCTCCTATAAAATGCATAAACACATGTAAGTAAAGCACACGCGGAAACGCATGCAATGTGTAAGCAAGCAAGGTATGAACACATGTAAGTAAAGCGTACGCCGAAACGTGCACAATGTGTAACCACCTGAAAATACATATACACATGTAAGTAAAGCATGCAGTAACACAAGCAATGTGTAAGCAAGCAAGGTATGAACACATGTAAGTAAAGCGTATGCCGAAACGCATGCAATGTGTAAGTAAGCAAGGTATGGACACATGTAAGTAAAGCGTACGTGGAAACGCATGCAATGTATATAGTAGGAATGAACACATATCAGTAAAGCAAGCATGATTAACGCAAGCAATGTGTAACCTCCTGTAAAATGCATAAACACATGTAAGTAAAGCACACGCAGAAACGCATGCAATGTGTAAGCAAGCAAAGTATGAACACATGTAAGTAAAGCGTACGCCGAAACGTGCACAATGTGTAACCACCTGAAAATACATATACACATGTAAGTAAAGCATGCAGTAACGCAAGCAATGTGTATAGCAGGAATGAACACATATCAGTAAAGCAAGCGTGATTAACGCAAGCAATATGTAACCTCCTGTAAAATGCATAAACACATGTAAGTAAAGTACACGCGGAAACGCATGCAATGTGTAAAGCAAGAAAAAGTAATAACACATGATAAGGAAGTGCATAATGATGTGTGACAAGGACATGCATGACAATGCCTGATAAAGAAAATGCATGGCAATGCATAATAGAGATAAGAAAATACATGACAATGCATGTAAGGTGCGCATGACGATGCGCGATACGGAAAACGCATGACAATGCATAATAGAGATAAGAAACTGCATGACAATGCATATAAGGTGCGCATGACAATGCGCGATAAGGAAAATTCATAACAATGCATAATAAAGATAAGAAAATGCATGACAATGCATATAAGAGATATGCAAAACAATGCATGTGAACTAGATGGATGTTTATCGTAACAGATGAATACTAGTTGACATCAATAAAAGAAAAAGATGTTTAATAAAGACATCTTAAAAGGAGACCTCCGGTTTACCTCTCGGAGGGTTTGGGATGTGTAAAAAGGATACACCTAGTGCATTGATGGATGTCTACCATTGTATGTTGAGGACATGATTCCTGAGTTCCCTCGGAGGCATTTCGAATTAAGTTTTGAGTATTTCGCGGGATTGTTGGGACCTGGGAACATATTCCAAGATCAAATAGATCAAGAAAGCTGGAAAAGGTTTGGTGGTCACTAGGGACAACCGCCGGCCACCGTCGGCCATCTACATCCACTACCGGCCATCGCTGACATCCTGCCGTTCACTGATGTACCCCTGCCGGCCATCGGTGGCAGATTGGGGCAAAAGGGGCTTTCAAGCCGTGGGTCTTTAAATAGGCTTAAAACCAACCCATTTCCTCACAAACCCTCCCATAGAAATCAACTTCGTTTCTTCTTAGGTGTGCCTTCTCTCTAGATTCGTGCATTTTACGCGTTTCCCAACACCCTATACAACCTTGCATCACTAAGGATTCTTGGTTTTCTTTGATTTGAGCCGATCAGAAATCGCATCCGAGGCTTCTTTCATCATTTCCCGCATTCAAGGATCATTTCTCCCGATCTTCTCTCGAGGTTAGTTCACTTTCCCGGGTTTTTCGACTTTTCTTGAATTTTCTCTCTCTTAGGGTTTGAGTTTATTCTAAATTTCAACATTTTGCTCATTTTTGCATCATTCTTGTGCATCTATCTCAGATGGCTGACGATGTGCCTCATGGTGAGGGCTTCCCCGCACTTCCTCCAGTAGAGTTAGCGGCAGAGTTTGCGGCTGAGCCTGAGGTTGAGCCTCAGCCGTTACCATTGGACGTACGTCCCTTCGACCTCGCGGTGTACCATCCGGAGACTCACATCATTCTGGTGGCGGGAGGTATCCATACTTTTACCGATTTTGATGAGGATGTGCCAAACGACCTCTTATTGAGAGAGTCGATGTCTCATTTGTTGGCCATTGCCGTGGAGGTACCACATTTGTTTTTCTATAGTATTACTTTCAACCACCTGCATTTCTTGCGTTGTTTCGATCTGATTGCGTCGCATGCTTTGATCTAACTGTATTTCATACATTGCTGATCTGCACCTGATTATACTTTACACATCACTACCCTGTATGTACTGTACACATCCGCATCACATGCGTCACTACTCTGAACTCAAATACATCTTTGACACATCACTGCTCTGGATATAACCATATTTTCAATACATCATTGATCTGATCTGAACTGTATTTTCAATACACTGTTGACCCGATTTGACCTGCATTTTCAATACACTGTTGATTTGATTTGAACTGCATTTTCCACAGGAGGGATCTCGCTCCTTTCGAGGCTATGGTGCTACGACCGCTTGAGACTGGTACGATGTGCTCCCCACGGGGGTCCGCCGGATTGTCGACGAGACCGGCTTCGGCATATTTTGCTGCAGCCTGACACGGATCACAACGAGTCGCCCTCTCTTGGGGGCTCTTATGGAGAGGTGGTGGGACACCACCAATTCCTTCCACTTTTCCACGGCGGGGGAGATTACCATGACTCCTTTTGATTTTGCTATGATCACTGGTCTGGACATGGGAGGTGATCCTATTCCCCTAGATCCCGACATAGGGGAGTGGGTGGCTGCATGGGATGTATTGCTTGGAGCACGTCCACCCCTTGCACGAGCGGGTATGTTTAGATACTCTTGGTTCGAGGAGCACTACCGTAGGGAGGATCCCGAGACTGATGAGGGGGTAAAGCAGTATACCAGGGGCTTCCTCCTATTCCTTTTTGGCACCACCTTGTTTTCGAACAGGTGGAATACCGTGGGCTTGTACTTCTTGAGCACCCTGGTGGTGCTTCCGCGGGTCAGCTCCTACAACTGGGGCGCAGCCGGCCTCACCACTCTTTATGGATACATGAGCTCCACTTCTCGGATGTGTGGGAGATTGATTGGAGGCTACTGGCGAGCTTGGGAGGTGCACAACCTAATTTCCCCTTTTCATTACTTTGTTTAGCATTTGTACGTTTTGCTTTGTTTAACATTTGAACCTTCCGTACTCACTATCACACTGTATGCTTTCTGCTTTGCATTTTCTGTACACCATACACTGCACACTGCACACCATACACTGCACACTGGATCTAATGTCCGTTTTTCTAAGCCTGCCCCTGTTATGTATTGTACTACATTCCGCATTCTGCATTCTTGTTCATACGCTGTACTGATCACATCTGTTCAACAGCTTTGGATATATGCATACTTCCCAGTGCTTGCTCCAGATTCGGTGGAGGAGACTGCAGTGACGGTCCCATTCTCTGATGTATATGATGGTCCCCTCCGTCGTAGGACTCGGGAGGGCTTCATGTTCTTTCGACAGTACTTTGACACGGTTGCGGCGGGCGAGGTAAGTTTGCAATAGGATTATTTCAATTAAACCGATGCACCTGCCTTAGTTATTTGACTACTGATCATCTTGCTGATTCTCATTCTCAGATTACATGGCGACCATGGGAGGTGGTTCCATCAGGACTCCAGGATCAGTATCGCGTTGCCTAGATTATGTCTCAGTACCGTATCCTCTTCGAGGGGCCGATCTGTCGGGCTTGGTTTCTGAGTGAGCGCTTTGTACGTCAGACTTTGGGGTTACCCCGTCCCATTTGTGCTAATGGCGCCTCCACCATCGATGAGGGAGACACATATGTTATCTGCCGACCAGGTGATCCAGTTCATGGTAGGGCTGGAGACAGATTACTTCCGTGCCGAGGGTGACTACGCGACCTTCATTTAGACACATCTGATGCCACCTTTGACTGGTGTCCGAGGAGGAGAGGGAGTGAGGGCTCCAGCTATGAGAGGCAGGGGTGGAGCGACCAGATCTCGTAGGAGGAGAGGTCTTGAGGAGAGGCAGGGGTCCAGATGGCCAGTGCTGCTTGTTACTATGACACTCCGAGGGCGAGCTGGAGAGATTTATCAGGTTCCTTTTGCTCCTCCTTCAGCTGGTCACGAGCTTATCGGAGGTTACGGCCCGACTTCGGTATGTACTACACTGTCATCCCTTGTACAGTCATTTGATTTCACTTAATATCCTGCAGAGTACTAATGATTTCCAACCATTTTTTTGCAGGCTCCTATTGAGTACACTCGTCAGTCCCTGGCGATGACGGCTTCAGTGATAGGGATGCTACAGACGAGCATAGACCTACTCAGTATCTACAGCATCTCGGTAAGTTCGTTCAAACTGCACTTCATGCCATGAAGTCTTTTCTTAACACACCATTATTTGTATAGCTTGCACATTACATTGATCTGATACATTGTTCCCATGCACCACTCACGGCCTACATTCACTGCAAATCAGTCACTATTCATAGTACATCCTTTTCCTGCACCTGATACATTCTGATTACTAATGCACTTTGGTGGATTGTCCCTTTTTTAGATTCCTTTCTTGCCGCTAGGCCCATCGGGTGTTCCAGCAGGAGCAGGGGTGGGCCCTTCAACACCTCCTCGAGCAGCAGAAAAAGCAGGACGAGGGACTAGTTCACGGAGGCCTGCCCCAGACGATGATGAGTCTGATGAGGAGGCGATGAATCCGCAGTCAGAGTTAGAGTCAGATGCTGATGGTAGAGATCCTGGACCTTCATCCAGGAAGAGGACTAGGACGGATTCTCGCGCTTGAGGCCACCGGCACTGATCCAGACACTTTGCTACTTCAGATGTTGATCTTCTTTTGTTTTATTTTCCTTTTTACTAGTAGTTTTGCACATTGTACTGCGTTAGGCAGATTTAGTTTAAAACCAATCTCTTTTGTGAAAAGAAACTATGACGGAATGAAAACAACCTTTTTGTTGAAAAATTGTTTTGTTTGTACATGCATCGCATCGCATCGCATTACCTTACACAACAATGTAAATGAAATCGAAGTTTTTGTTTTGAAAACCAAACGCTCAAATTGCATTAATCAGGTAGTGAATTGACTAATAACAAAACAACTCGATAAACAAAACAAAGCCTAGCAAGTTTACAACTCGATAAGCAAATTGCAACAACTCGATAAATGAAAGGAAGATAATTACAACCTAACACAGAAAAATAAAATAATACGCCTACGACAAAGTCCAACAGGACGAAACAAGACCTTGAAAGACACAAGGGATAGGACTCCACTGCAACGGACAACTGGGTCTTCAGTGAGGGAGCCAATGAGCAAGAGGGAAGCAATGCCGGCCATTAGTGTGCCATTGCCGGCCACTGATGAGCCACTGCCGGCCATCGATGGAAGATTCTCCGAAATGATGACATCTGTCCTCCACTTACTTCCTTATCTTCTATATGAGTTCCAGCTTCGGGATTCTTTTCATTTCAGCTCAAATTTGCACCAAATGGAAGCACTCCTTGCCCAAAACCTCACAAATTGGATCGCTTCTCTAGATGGCTCGGAAAAGTTGAACTTCCGGGGCTTCGGCTTGAATGCACTATTCACGCTGGGCCATACTCCGCTGTACCTTCCTTTTCTCCATGCTGCGACAAGGTTTTGGAATCCGGTAACACATGTCTTTAGCTTTAGCGGGCAAGAGATGTGTCCTACCTTCGAGGATTTCCAAGCTTTGATGGAATCCGAGTGTAACGAGGAAATCTTGCCTCAACTCCGATTTGGCCACGTCCAAGCCCTAGGACAAATGTGCGGCCTCACTTTGCATGATGCTCGATCATTGATTCACGATGGGGAGCTGGACATCCCAAGCTTGGTTTGTCGGTTTTTTGATGCTGGCGACCGCGGCGACCATTATCGACAAGGCCATCGACGACACGTGCTTTGCCTATGCTTGCTATCTTATTTTTTGTTTGCCCCAGGCTCCGAAGGATTCAGTGTCCGGTTGATTGAGATTGCCCAAGACTTGGAGGAGGGCAAGAGTTGCGTTGTCATGACTCTGGCTGAGACATTGATGGGCTTAGACGCCTTTTATCGCCGAGAGACGACCAGATTTGCGGGGAGTCCACTACTACTGTAGGTAATGTTTTTCACCCAATCTTACATATGTATTGCTCACATCACTTGGCCCTCAGGCTCGATTTTTCTCGTAAAGCCCTTTTCTTACTTTTCTCTCATCGTACATCTCTCTATTCTTTATTCTCTCATTTTTAATCCCTCCCCAGGTGTGGTTGATGGACAAATTACAGATTGTGGAGTCTTGCCCCGCATACTCAGCTCGCGGCTACTTTTTTCGACAACGTCTAGTTGATGCCCTGGATGAGAGGTGGTGGTTCAACTGGATGTGCAATTTGTCTGCAAACCGCATTGCTTGGCGCTGCCCTTGGCTCAATCTGCCGGCAATGAGTTACAACATGACCCGTCAACCTGGGATTCAATTGATTGGCATGACACACTGTGTCTTTTACTTTCCTTTTCGGTTTCAGCGCCAGTTCGAACATGATCAAACTTGCCCGCCAGAAGGGATAGAGTATCCTGTTGCCTTCCCGATTCGAGGCGCACAGCTTGCCCGGTATGCCACAGCATGGAGGACTAGAGAGCTCCTGGTCCCCGCTCTCACTTTCAGTTGCACTTTGTCTGATGAGTGCTTGGATTGGCTCAACGAAGAGGCACAGGAAGGGCCCACTTTGGCATCAGAGGCTTCGAACAGCTCTGGGAGGGGGTGCAGGAACACCTGACTTAGCTATGCCCCGGATTTATTACTTTATTCATACTTTCAAGTTTTCTTTATGATTGTAATAAAAAGAAAGTTCAATTTGTATGCAAGAGCAGGAGAACTCTGTATTGAAATCAATGAAATTGAAGGTCGTGGGTATTGAAAATTTTCCGCTTTGGTCCAAAAATGGTCTAAGTTGTAAAAAGATTAATTTTGAACAAAGTCAACTTTTATTAAAACTTTTCAAAACCATTTTCGATATGGATCAGAACTGGACACGCCTGAAATCTGTCACTGAGATGCACAACCTCGGATCCTAGCAACTGGAAAGTTGCCCCTAGTCTGAATAATACTGCAGCACTGTGCAGCAACGAAAAGTTGCGCCTATTCTGAAGAGCACTGTACCGGAGATCATAACCGAACTCTTGAATGCTGAATAGACAAAGATGGCCGAGATGATCAAAGGGACTAAGTTGATCGGGAAAAAGTTTATGGCTGAACTTCAGGATGAAGTTGCCTACGTATCCCAAAGATGGGAATCAAGCCTTACGTAGTTCAGGCTGGGGTTCACTCGAGTATTTTCACTCTCCTTATACGCTCTAACTTTTGCCAAGGCCGCCCTTTGCGGGTTTTCAACCTTGCGAGCTCAGTTTTTATAATTTCAAATTTTTTGTGCTCTGGCTTTTGCCTAGGTCGCCCTTTCGAGTTTTCGGCCTAGCGAGCCTCTCAGGGGTAATATTTCTTTAACTTGTCCATGTTGATCGGTTGCGAGAACTTTAGGCCATCTAGATCCATTAGAACCACAGCTCCACCTAACTAGATAGCTTTGATGATGTAGGGACCAGTCCAATTGGGTCTGAACTTGCCCCTAGGGTTGTGGATGAGAGCTCGGTTGTCCTTGAGCACCAAATCTCCTTCTTTTAGATTCCTGGACTTAACTTTCTTGTTAAAAGCCCTGGCAATTCTGCGCTGATAGCCTTGAACATGGTACAGTGCTTTCAGTTTGCGCTCGTCAAAAAGCTTGAGATCTTCAAATCTGCTCTGTTGCCAATCTGCTTCGGCTATCTGACACTCGGCCAGTACTCGCAACGATGGAACCTCAATCTCAATAAGTAGAACGGCCTCCATCCCATAAACTAATGAATACGTAGTCGCCCCAGTAGAAGTTCTAATTGAAGTTCGGTACCCCCACAGAGCAACGGCAGCTTGTTTGGCCAATCCCGGTAGGTTTCCACCATCTTCTGCAATATGTGTTTGATATTCTTGTTGGCGGCCTCAACCGCTCCATTGGTTTGCGGCCGGTATGTGGATGACTTATGAAAAGCCACGTTTTATTTTCCCAACAAGTCAATCACTTCTTTCTTGAAGTAGGAACCATTATCTGAAATGACCTCGTTCGGGACCCCGTAGCGGCAGATGATGTTGTTGCTGATGAACTTTGCAACGTGCGACGCCTTCAACACCGCATAAGACTGGGCCTCAACCCACTTCGTGAAATAATCTATCGCGATCAGGATGAACTCATGCCCATTCGACCCTTTTGGGGTGACAGCCCCAATCACATCGATTCCCCAAACTGAAAATGGCCAATGCGAAGTCATATTGTACAGCTTCGACAGCAGAATATTCATGCGGTTCGCATGGATCTGACACTTGTGGCATCGCCGAACAAAGCTGATACAATCCTCCTCTATGGTGGACCAGTAGTAACCCTGTCTGAGGATCTTCCGCGCTAGTATTACTCCGTTCATATGCGCACTGCATTCTCCTCCATGGATGGCCTCCATCAGGCGTTTTGATTCTTCAGCTTCAACGCACAGCTTATGCATTCCCAGATGACCTCTCTTGTACAATTTATCTCCACAGATGATGAACTGAACGACCATTCTTCTGACTGCCTTTTTATCCTTGGCATTTGCCCCTGGTGGATACGACTCTTTCTCCAAGAAATTCCAAATATCGTAATACCAGGGGTTCTCATCCTGGACCTCATCTATAGCAGCAATTGACTCGTAAGCCAGTATAAATTTCTGGTCAATAAT
The DNA here is from genome assembly GCF_055761805.1 of Camellia sinensis. Classification (NCBI taxonomy): domain Eukaryota; kingdom Viridiplantae; phylum Streptophyta; class Magnoliopsida; order Ericales; family Theaceae; genus Camellia; species Camellia sinensis. The sequence goes on from NC_138968.1 coordinate 144,134,125, forward strand.
GATTGGACGGATCCGGACTCCGAACGGGATGTCTATCATGGAAGATAGAGTTGCTAAAGAATCTGCGAACCTGTTGTTCTCTATTAGTAGATGAGCAAAGTTCAGCTTCTCAAACCAAGGAATCAACAAGTCCAAGGTCTGGTGATACATCATCATCTTTTCTTCTTTGAATTTCCAGTCTCCTTTTGCTTGACACACAACAAGGTTCGAGTCCCCGATGACGTCCAACTGTCTTGCCCCTAGTTCCAGGGCTGCTTCTAGACCGGCAACGCATGCCTCATATTCTGCTTCATTGTTCGAGACTTTGAATCGGAGCTTAAATGCTAAAGGGATACGGGAATTGTTGGGTACTATCAGCAACACTCCTATCCCATACCCGTATTGATTTGACGCTCCGTCAAAGTACATTGTCCAAAATTCTTCCTCGATATGTAAAATGGCCTCATTTGGGAATAAGTACTCAACTACTTCACTTCCTTCTATTGGATAATTGGCTAAGAACTCTACTACCGCTCTTCCCTTGATTGACTTGCGCGTCACATATTTCAGATCGAATTCGGAAAACAACAGCAACCATCGAGCTAGCCTACCCGTAAGTGCCGGTTTCTTGAAAAGGTATTTGATGGGATCTAGACGTGAAACCAACATTACGGAGTGAGCTAATAGGTAGTGCCGCAGCTTCCTGGTAGCCCATACCAAGGCTAAGCAAGCCTTCTCCAATGGTGTGTAGCAAGTCTCATACTCTAGCATCTTCTTGCTCAGATAGTAGATGGCCCTTTCCGCTTTATCCTCTGATTCCTGCGCGAGCATTCAGCCCATTGTGGTCTCAGTAACTGAAAGGTACAATATCAACGGTCTCCCCGACTCTGGCGGTGACAACACGGGTGGGTTCTGTAAATATTCCTTGATCTGTTCAAAAGCAGCTTGGCATCGACCGTCCCACTGGAATTTCTTTCCTTTCTTCAGGAGACCAAAAAGTGGTTCACAACTCAAGGTTAATTTTGAGATAAACCGTCTTATGAATTGCACTTTACCCAGAAAGCCTCACACCTCCTTTTCAGTCCTTGGTGGTGGCATTTCTAAGATGGCCTTGATTTTGGAAGGGTCGACTTCAATACCTCTCTGTGTAATGAGGAACCCCAGCATGTTCCCTGTTGTGACACCGAACGTACACTTATGAGGATTCAGCCGCAATCGAAATTCTCTGATCCTTTGAAAGAACTTTCGCAAGGCGGTGTAGTGGCCCTCTCTTTCCTTGGACTTGACAATCATGTCGTCCACATACACCTCAACCTCTTTCTTTAGCCCAAATGGCATCACTCTGTAGCAGTAGGTCCCCCACGGGGTGGTGAATGCAGTCTTTTCCTGGTCTTCTGGTGCCATCACTATCTGATTGTAGCTTGAGAAGCTATCCATAAACGAAAGCAAAGCATGCCCCGCTGTGAAGTCCACCAACTCATCGATATGCGACAAGGGGAAGTCGTCCTTCGAACTAGCTTTATTCAAGTCCCTGAAATCCATGCATACCCGGATCCTACCATCCTTCTTCGGCACCGGAACGATGTTGGCCAACCAAGTTGGGTATTCGGATACCAGCAGGAAACCTGCGTCAATTTGCTTGGTGACCTCTTCCTTAATCTTGAGAGCCCAGTCCGAGCGGATCCTTCTGAGTTTTTGTTTAACGGGTCGGCCCTCGGGGTCAAGAGGGATTCGGTGCTGTACGATCTCAGGATCGATTCCAGGCATGTCTTCGTAGGACCACGCAAAAACGTCTTTGAAATCTTTTAATAAAGCGACTAAGCGCTCGCGTTCCTCCGAAGACAACGTGGACCCGATCTGGACCAGCCGCGGGTCCTCCTTAGTACCGACATTCACAGTAGTGATTTCATCCATTAAGGGTTTAACAAATCTTTCCTGCTTTTGTTCAATTAAGCGTTGCAAAACTGGAGGAATTTCTTCCTCGTTGTTTTCATCAAAATTTTGAAAGTCTGAATTAATACAATAAATCAAGGGCACAGAAAAGTACTCAGAAACCACAGCTACTTGATTCTCATTAAGCACGTCCAAATCGTCCGATTCTTCGGTTACAACAGACTCAAAAGAGAAAGAAAAAGATGACCTGGACAAGACTGTGGCATCCGGGTTATCACCCCCAGGAATACCGGACTCAGACTCAGTCGAGCTGGAACCTGATTTCGACTCACAAGACTTGGTGGAATCAGATTCCAGCTCACTACTTGACCCGGTGCTGCTGGACAAAAATCCCTCTTCATACTGCCAAATGAGAGAGGGTGTGATAGATGCATCCAGAATGTTTGCTGGTAGGCCCGCAGCCATTCCATTCCCGATCATGCATACCGAGAAGTTATCTCCCAAGTACTTCTGTTCGATCGGAGGATCTAAAAGTAGACACGCCAGCGCTACCCCCATTTCACTTTCGGCGTCCTCAGACTCCACTTTCTTGCTTTGCTCAACCTCAGCTAATGGGTCTGTCTGCTCTTCGGCAACATCATCCCCAGGTAACTGCAGGTCAAAGAAAATCTCAAAACCTGGCACGCGCTTCCTCTACGCGTTCAGCCACGGCTCTGGGAAGCCATAAAACGGAAAGTCCTCTCCCTCCCGGACGAAGCGTCCGTTTAGGGTACCCTGAATGGGCCGGTGCATTAAGTCAAAAGGCTTCCCCGCCTTTTTCGCTCTGGCTCTCCCAGCCATCTCCTTACCCTTCCTTATCCAATCCTCTTTGGTGGGCAAATAACCCAAGCCAAAGGTATGTGGGTTATGTGGCACCTCGGCCAATGCTGCGACCCCCTTCCGGCCGCTTTTCCCCAATCCCATCCCGGGGATGTGTTGAAGCTTGTTCACGAGGTATACTAATTAAGCACTAACATATACCCCCTCATTAACAGCCAAGATGTTCTGTATGACCCGGGCTTCAGCTAGGGTAAAACCGGATAAGAACACATCTTCCATATTGTGCTCAATTTCCAAGACTGGTGTAGACACCTTCGGCGGTGGATGGATCGATGAATTCCCCAAAATAATGGCTACTCCCTTTCCATGGGGGTATTTCACCATTTGATGTAAGGTAGAAGAAACTGCCTTCACTTGATGCAGCCACGGCCGCCCCAAGAGTAGATTGAAAGTGGCGGGAACTTCTAGGACGTGAAAGTCAATTTCATGCTGCCCCGGCCCAACCTTAGTCTGAATTTTCACTGTCCCCATGACTTCTCTGCTTGTGTTGTCGTAGGCCCGAATCACCTAGGCTGTTGGCACAAAATTCATAGTCTTCAAACCAATTGCATAGGCAGTCCTTACTGGACACACATTGATGGCGGACCTTGTGTCGACAAGTACCACAGGTATCCACTTGTTTCTACACTCCACAGAGATGTAGAGTGTCTTGTTGTGGTTCGCACCCTCAGGTGGCAGTTCTTTGTCAGAAAAGGTTAACATCGGGGTAGCTCCTCCCAGAAAAACTAAGCCCACCAGCTGTTCGAGCGTGGTGCGTGGTGTCTATTGAGAGCTTGGCCTTGTCCATGGCCGACAAGACAGCTTGTCGATGCACTTGCGATGCCATAAGCAGTCCCCAGATGGAGATGTCTGCTTGTATCTTCTTTAACTACTTTAGTACAGCCTCTTTTTCGATTTGCTTCTCTTTCTGTCTCTCAGCTTCCTTATCCTTCCCAGATGCCTCTGACTGGTCTAGGTGCGGGGGCTTGAAATACCGCCCGCTTCTCGTCATATGATCGACCTCACTGATATACCAGGTATCATCTGGCTGATTACTCCCCCAATCCTCATCCGTGTGGGCAAGACATAAATCATCGTCCTCCCACCACATTTCGTCGGCAGCCAACAGGCACCTGTCTGGCTCCGGTTCAATTGCACCCGCAGTGCTCTCCGTCCACATGCTCACAGCATTTCCTATCTTCGTGCACATAGCACTCTCAGTCCCTTTAGCTTTCCTAATTCTCTCGGCATCCTCAAACCTTTCTTGTTCCAACTGCGTTAGTACAGCTGGCTGTTCAACAATTCCCGCCTTCATAATGCCCAAGTCTCGAGCGGAATTCTTGGCATCGGCGCTCTCCGGCAATTCATTCTAATTTGCGGCCCTTCCGGCCACCACTGATATTCTTGCCCTTGCTGGACCCTGTTCCAACTGAGCTTTGTCAACAATGTCTGGTAGGTCATCAAGCCACCCGGTGACCTCTGCTGACTCCTCAAAATCTGACCAGTTGACCACCATGCCCTCTAGCTCTTGTTCATTGAGAAATTGGAGGTTGGCAAAGTCCTCTTCCACAGCCGTCAAACCATCTATCCCCTGCTCAAATCCATCCCCTCGGATCACACACAGCTCTGCCCTCTTTGGCAATTCAATATTAGGCTCAAATTGACCTGCTGGCCGAATGTAATCACTCGGATCGTAGGCTTCCTCAGCAACACTCCCAGACTGCTCAAACCCTGATTGAACAATTTCATCCTCCTCTGAAATCTCTTTTGTTTTGTCTTGGCTAGTCACCACCATTGGCTTGAGTTGGGTTCTGGAGATGTCCAACATGCACAAAGAGTTAGTGTAGTCAGGAAGGAGCACCTCCGGCTTAGGTAAGACACGACCCCAGTCTGGATGAAGTTGATTCTTTTGGGAGGTGGAGCTTGGTTGTGCAGTGGGAGAGGGTTTGTTGTGACGTTGGGTTTTTCTGGAGGCACAATCACCTGCTTGTCAACGAGATCCTGAATCTCGTGACGCAATCTATAACATTGGTCGGTGTCATGACTGTGCTATTGGTGATATGTGCAATATTTGGTTGGATTGTGGGAAAGGGGAAGTTTTTCTGGCAATGGCCTCGGTTCCAGGGGCTTTAAGTGCCCTTTCCTAATTAATACCCCTAGAGCCTTGGACAAGGGCATATACAGTGGGGTGAAGGTTCTTTGGCCTCTGGGTTGGAATTGGGTGGTTTGTGTGTTGCTCCCGGACGCGCCGGAGAAAGGTGTAGCTACCATGGGTCTGTGAGGGGGGATGGTGGTGACCACGCTTACTTCTGAAGCTCTAGCATTTGCGGAATTGCTGGTGCCTGTGTTGTTGTTGCGGTTGAAAGTTCTTCGGGATTGCTCTCTATCTTGGTCAATCAGACCTTGTTTCATAGCATCCTTTATTTGTACCCCTATCTCGTGCAAATCTGAAAAGGTAGGGAAGGGGAGCACAATCATTTTCTGCATCAATTTTGGCTGGAGATTGCGCACAATCATCTGGATTTGATCTTTATCTGTAGGCCTTAGGGTCATCATTGAGGCCTTCGCCCTCCACCGGGCCACAAAATTTGAAAAGCTCTCCTTAGGCTCTTGCCTTGTTGTCTCGAGATCACGGGTCGTAATCTCGATTTGAGTGTTATAGGAGTACTGTGCAATGAAAGCCTCGGCCATCTCGTCCTAGTTCCGCTTAACATCAACTTCTAACTTCGCATACTAGATAGCGGCCACACCTGACAAGGTCCAACCGAATAGTGAAAGCTTCTATGGTCTGGTGAGGCCCATCGGTCGCAGTATATCTGAGAATAACCGAAGATGGACCATGGATCCCCGGATCCGTTAAAGCGGTCGATTTGTGGCATTTTGAACCTATACGGCAGTGTCACAGCCACATCGGTATATCCGTCCTCGATGTCTGGTATGGACTTCACCCCCTGGGATTTCTTGAACAACTTCTCGAGCTTGCTCAATTTCAATGCCGTGTGGTATACCTCGAACTCAAAGGGAGAGTCCGGTTGATTGATAGTCGTAGGTGCCTTGGATAACTGAGGTAGAATCGGGGGCAGAGCCGGCCCCGTCGGGATGTCCGTATCTGCCTGGACATTCGGTGCCTCCCCGGGTGCCGAGACTCCTGGTGGGAGAGGAACTTGGTGGGAAGCAGATGCCTCGATTTGTTGTTGCAACCTGGCAATCAACTCTGCTTGGTGGGCCATGATCTCGGCCTGTTGTTTGGCAAACTTATCTCGGCGAGCAGCATCCTGCTGCATGGTTCTCATGGTCTCCTGCATTTGACGCATCATTTCTTCAACTCCTGTCGGTACCGCCATACTGCCCTGATCTCTCTGAAATATCGGAAGGTCTAACTCTGGAGTAACCTCAGAAAGCTCAACCTGACTGTTCAAAGTCCACCGATCTGGCAATCTCTGCTCGGATACACTGCGTCTTCTCAGCCTTCGTCTGATAACTGGGGGTAGAGAGTGGAACACTGGTTGTCCGTCGACCAGATCCTCAGATCGATTGAGTCGGCGACCTCTTGTCCAGAGTGCTTGGGGAATATCTGCTTGGTTTGAAGCAATTGTGCTAAACTACCTAGCAAAAAGATAAATAAAGCAATAATAAGGGAATAAACGAGCAGACAAAGGGACAGCATAACAGCGTAAATAAACACAACGCACAGTCGGGTATAATTAACATGCAATTGATACACTGTTCTCAAAGACTGATCATTACTCCCAAATCACTGTCCCCGAAGCTGAATCTGATACTCGCAGATAACTGATTCTGAAAATACTGAAATGGTGCCCGCAGGCCTGATACCCAAAATACTGAACTGGTGCCCGCAGGCCTGATACTTAGAATACTGAACTGGTGCCCGCAGGCCAGATGCCCAAACTTGTAAACTGATACATGCATTCGTATAGAGACGCACTCTAAAAGCACATAACAAACAAGTGAGAGCCAAAACACCTCTATGTTGGGGTAAGGTTTCCCTGTCCTATTTTGTCAGGAGCTAGGGTTTCACTACGCACGCAGCGGTTTCAAACAACCTATAATCGGGTAAGCAACCTGTCCTAGTTTGGAATGGTCACTATGGATTCCGAATATGCACTAGGTCGAATGGTCAAAAAGGGAGCCCTGGTAAAACCGGGGTTTGTGTTCCCGTCGTGGCAGAGCCCGCAACCGATTAGCCTTATGGCACGCTTCGCAAAGCGAGCCTTCGGCAAATCGTTCAGGAATAGCATACGGCAAACACGGTGTCCTAGGCGCACCAATGCACATGCAATGCAAAGAAACACATAAGTGGGAACAAAACAAGATATCATGAGTTCGAGTCAAGTTCCCAAAATCCCCAGCAGAGTCGCCAGAAACTGTAGACGTCCCCGAACGTCCCGGGAGGGAAATCCCCCTCGTTTTGTTCATTGGGCTCACTACAGTTCAGGACTCAAAGTCATGGTCTTGTATCTAATCTCGCAGAGTACAATGCAAGACCGATGAATCGTCAAAGAGTCCAAATCCGGCAAATCGTTTTTGAAAACAGATTTTTTTGAAAGAAGTGCCAAACATGGACTGCTTTGCCAGATACAGAGTCGCCACCTAAATATTTTATTTGGGGGGAAATTTAGGAAACCCTGACTTGTTGCCTAAGGCCACGTGTCCGTCATCACCAAAGTTGCCTTAGCTCGGGAACTTGGGTACGATTGGGGAAGGTCACTTCGTGAGCACCCCCGCTCGCCCGATCAAAGATCGGCCTCTACTAACCATGATATCGAGTTTTGAAAACATTATGCGTTCTTATTCCAGTTATTAGCCTAAATTTACTATGTGATGCGCACAATACAAAAGTATAGACTAGATCGCTTAATTTGGAGCAAAGCATTGTATATTCGCTCATTTGAAAGACAATTTGAAATTTGCTACTCGCAAGTAGGCTAAAACACGGATTTCAACGAGTTGTTCCAACTCAAACAATCCAACCTTCACCCACAGGCATTCAGGCAGTTATATCAACTAAGCACATAGCCACATGGTAAGCATGCTGTCATGTTAACATTCACACTCATGCGAGATGCTAAAGCATAAATACTCACATTGTATTCCAAGCCAAAACAAAGAACTTGTTAGTAATCAAATGTATGATCCAAGTCCATGTTAGAATGGCTAATGCATTGCAGGCAAAATGCAACTAGAATAGGCTCGGCTAATCTATGAATGGCATGTGAAATGCAACAGATAACACGTATTCAAGTTAGATTTGAAATACTATGCAGTTAGTATGATGCGCCGAGCTCGGTGCATGCAATACAGATGAATGAATGCACGCATGCATAGCATAAGGTATGCTAATCGAAATATGTCTTAAATCTAACCATTGTAAGCTACTAAATAAAAGGGAGGAAGAAATGGGGTTGGAAGACATGCACACACGCACCCACACTTATTACAAATTGCGCCCTCGCTTGGAGGGTCTGAATAAATAATACAAGCCACCTAATTAACTAACTCACAAGTTAATTAATTATTACAGAACCAAATTGAATAACTAGCTACAACTAATTATTACACAACTTAATTAATTAACGAATCAATTAACTAATTAATGAATGACAACAAGCAGGTAGGGAAAGCAGTAAACGGTGCTATTCCAGCTCTGTTTGAAGAAGGGAGGCATGCAAGCTCGCTTCGGTTCTTCGCCTCGAAACGCCTTCTGGTTGCTCTTTAGAGGCTCTGTTTGCAGGGTGTCTTCTAGTGCTTGTTGCTGGATCCTACCAAAACACTGCAGGGGAAGTCACCAGTGGCCTGCCGGCCATGGAAGGATCACTACTGGCCAAAGGTGGTCCATTGCCGGCCAAGGGTGGCACATTGCCGACCATCAGTGGCGGGCTACCGGCCACTGGTTTGCTGTGACACCAAACTGCAACGAAGCACAAAATAGAGAAAAGGGAGGGTTTCCCAAGGACATGTACGCACCGTGGCACTCCAAATCACCTCAAAACATCAAGGGAGAGGCCTAGTCGGATCCACGACCATCAATCACGCATCTCGATGCATGATGGCCAAAGATCCAATTTATGCCAATCAATATGAAAATGAATGCACAAATAAAGCAAGTAAAGCCTAGAACTCTATCATGAATCATCAAGAGCTTCGGCGACCGAGAATTGAGACACGTTCCATCACTTGAAGTATGAAACGCCCCTCATTCCTCGTGCTCGGATTAATACTTAATCCAAGCAATGCAACGCATGTATGCTTTATGTAGCTCAAATATGCAATATGAGGCTCAACTATGCAAGGCATGCCAAATGCTATGCAACTAAGCATGCGAGTGTGCAAACTAAGCTAATGTAACGCAAACACACTAAGTATGCAACAAGGATACACAATGCAACCACCTAAATGACGTGCAAACATACGAACGTGATATGATGCAAACATGCGACCAATGTAATGCAACATGCCAAATATGCATTGGTGGGCTTAAACCATAAAGGGGTAGACCTTAGCCCATCCCAAAACAGCGGCCAAAGTGCAAGGAAGAAAGGCCAAAACAAGCTGATTAAGCATGTTCATGCAAGAGGCCAATGAAGCACATAAACTAGAGCTATATGATACAATGCTTGCAGGTCTCAAACACCTCAAAATAGTCACCCTACATGCCATATTGATGCTGAAAATGCCATGGTCATACACCAAAACAAGCTCAAATGATATGCCCAAACAATGGACTCTTGAAGCACATGGATTACAACTATGTAATGCAATGCATGAGAGTTTTATCCAGCCCAAAACAGAGTTTCTACATGTTAATTTAGGGCCTAAAACATGCTGGAAAATAGTGAAAACAAACTAGAAAAGCATGCTCTCCTTTAGGCCATTCTAAGCATTTAAACCACAACCATGCAAAGCAATGCACAAGCTACCTTAACACCTCAAAATAGAGCTTAATCACAGCAAAATACGGACTATTGCAGGCCAAAGTTAAGCTAGCACATGTTAGGAAAATAGGCTAAAACATGAAACAAGCTATGGCTAGGGAGCAAAATTACACTACAAGTGTATTATACAAGCATGAAGTGACAAAACCAACTCAAAACAGATTCATGGCATAGTAAAACATTACCAAAAACCTATTGAAATGGACTCAACACAAGCTAAGCACACATGCTACTTTGATGAGCTATGAATGGAGTTACACTACACATGCTAGATGCAAGTAGAATATGACCAAACCAGCCATGGACAGGGCCAAGGAAGGTCCTAAAAGTCACCAAAATAGGCCTGGACCAAGCCTCAAAAATGCATAGAGGGATGGTCCTTTGGAAGGCCAAAAATGCAAGCAAAGAGGAACACAAAGAGAGGGGACTACCCCCCCTGATTTAGGACCTCAAAACCACACCTCTACCACCAAAATCCCACTGGATTTCAGTGGTAGGAAGGCCAAACCAAGGCTAGCTTGGAGGCCTCAAGATATGGCTTAAAACAAAGCCAAACAAAGAATGCAAGGGGCTACACACCCCAAACAGCAAAATGACCTTAACCAAACTTAAAAAGCACTTAAAAACAAGACTTTTTCCAGTTATAAGAAAATCCTAATCAATATGCAAAGAGGGATAAAGCAAGGTGCAAAAAAGTGCAAAAATGGGAGAAATGCTCACCCTTGAAGACCCTCTTCGAAACTAGCAATTCAGGGGGTGGAAGCTTGCTTTCAAACCTGAAGAAGACCTCCCAAGAAGCTTGGTTCAATGGTGGTGGTGTGTCTCTATGTGTTGTAGTGTAAAAGTACAAGGAAATCCAATTTCTAAACACTAAACTCAAGCAATATAGAGAGAAAGGGAGTTTTTCCTCTTCAAAAGTTCAGAACCTTGTCTAAGGAAGAAGCCTCTTCCTTATATAGAGGAATGAAAAGCCAAAGCTTCTTCAAGAAGCTTTGCAAGGCCTTCATCCCTCATACACGTGTATGGAGGGGAGTAAACAAAAAACCAGCTGGCTCAAAAGATCTGGAGGAAAACCAGCAGAGACAGGGGGGGTGCCGGCCATCATCAATGGCCCGCAGTGGCTCATTGATGGCCGGCAGGGCCTCATAAATGGCCGGTAGGAGCAAAGCCATGGCCGGCAGTTCCATGCCATGGCCGGCAGTGCACCAAAAGGGTCACTCTGAAAGGGCCAAGTGAGGGTCCAAAAATGAGGCAGAAAGGATACAGGGTCTGGGAGGCTCGAACTGGTGACGTTCCCCCGCGACAGTCGAGTACTCGGCGAGCAGTCGAACTAGTTGTTGGATGTACCTGCAAGCACAACCAAGTCCCGAGGACGGTAAAAAATGGGGTGTCTACAAATATTCTGGTTGGAAAATACAAATAGTAAGTAATATACTATTTGACAAACAATAGTAATATACTGTTTATTTTCTTTGACAACTAGCTGTAATATATTGGTAGTCTTTAACAATTTCAGAATATTCATTTGTGAAGTTGGTCAGAAATTAATTTTGAGTTTCAGAAATAATTTCTGAGTTTTCATTAATTAAAATTATACTTTCAGTGTTTTAATTTTTGAAGTGTTACAGAATGATTTTTCTGTGTGAAATTAATTTGTTTAAATAAAATTTTATTTTCAAATTAATTGGAAATAAAAGTTACAATTCTTGTTTCTTTTATTTTTACAGAATTAAATTCTGTGTTTGTGGTTTAATTTTCTGTGTAGCATAAAATTCTAATTATTATTTTGTTTTATAATTTAGAATTCATGACTACTGAAACTAAAGCTCAAATAAGTATTGGTATGGTGGCTGCAATTGCTCCAATCCCTCCTCCTATTGTGACTGTGTTAGTCAATCACGGTAAGAAGCCAGAGAAGTTCTTAGGAACTGATTTTAAAAGATGGCAGCAAAAAATGTTGTTCTATCTTACTACTCTAAACCTGGCGCGTTTCCTCAGTGAGAATGCTCCTACTCTGAACGAGGATGAAACTGATCGACAAGTGGTTGCTGCGGTCAATGCCTGGAAACATTCTGATTTTCTTTGCTGAAACTACATTTTGAACAGGCTTGATAACACATTGTACAACGTCTACAACCCTATCAAGATGACAAAGGAACTTTGGGAGTCTTTGGAGAAAAAGTAAAAAACAGAAGATGTTGGTTTGAAGAAATTCGTAGTAGGGAAATTTCTAAAATTTGTGATGGTTGATTCTAAGACTGTGATCGGCCAAGTTCAAAATCTCCAACTTATTCTACATGACATCCATGCAGAAGGCATGTCTTTCAGTGTTCCAAGTTACTGCCTTAATTGAAAAATTACTACAAGGTTGGAAAGAATTCAAGAATTACCTCAAACACAAGCGTAAACAAATGACTTTAGAGGAATTGATTGTGCATTTGAGGATTGAGGAGGACAACAACAATTCAGAGAAATGGGCTAGTAAGCATCCAATGGAGTCTAAGAGAAATGTGGTGGAACATGCTCCAAAAGCAAAGAAACGAAAGTATTCTGGAGAAAGTTCCGCACAAGGCTCTAAAGAAGGGGAAACTAAGAAGTACAAATTTAATAGAAAATGTTACATCTGTGACAAAGAGGGACATCGGGCCAAAGATTGTTGTAGTAAGCGCAAAGGCAAAGGAAGAGCAAGCAAGAAGTCTGCTCAAGCCAATATGACCGAAGTGGACAAAATTTCCAATGGTGTAGATGAAATAAATCTTTCTACAGTTGTTTCTGAGGCAAACCTTGTTAGAAATCCTAAAAAATGGTGGATGGACACTGGTGCTACTCGCAACGTCTATGCTGACAAAAAGATGTTCACATCTTATTTTATGGTGGACAACGGCGAACAACTTTTCATGGGCAACTCCTTAACTTCTAAAGTTGAAGAATAAGGAAAGATTATTCTGAAGATGACATCTGGAAAGGAACTCACTCTCAACAATGTGCTACTTGTACCGGACATTCGCAAGAATTTAGTCTTCGGATCTTTGTTGAGTGAATATGTGTTTAGGCTAGTTTTTGAAAGTGACAAGTTTGTACTTACCAAAAACAGGATGCATGTAGGGAAATGTTACATGTCTGATGGCCTTTTCAAAATAAATATAGTGACTATTGTACCATTTGTTATTAATAAAAATAAATCTTCTTCTTACTTGCTTGAGTCTTCAAATTTGTAGTATGGTAGACTAAGACATGTTAATTATAGATCTTTACGTAGATTAATTAATATGGAATGTTTGCCTAAATTTGAAATTGATCCAAATCATAAATATGAAATTTGTGTTGAGGCAAAATTAACCAAAACTCCTTTTCATTCAATTGAAAGAAGTACGGAACCATTTGAATTAATTCATAGTGACATTTGTGATTTTAAATCAATTCAAACTAGAGGTGAGAAAAAATATTTTATCACTTTCATAGATGACTATACTAGATATAGTTATATTTATTTAATTCGAACCAAAGATGAAGCTTTGGAAACATTCATTCAATTTAAGAATGAAGTTGAAAATTAATTTGGTAAGAAAAATTAAAAAACTAAGAAGTGATAGAGGTGGTGAATATGAATAACCTTTTGGTGAATTTTGTAAAGAATATGGAATAATTCATCAAATCACTGCTCCTTACTCACCTCAGCAAAATGGAATTGCTAAAAGAAAAAATAGGATTTTAAAAGAAATGATGAATGCCATGTTAATAACTTCTGGATTGTCTCAGAACTTGTGGGGGGAAGCAATACTTTCTACTAATTATATTCTTAATAAAGTATCCTGAAAGAAAGTGAATCAAATACCTTATGAAATGTAGCATGGAAGAGTACCATCCTACAAATGCTTAAAAGTGTGGGAGTGTTTGGCTAAAGTGGCTATTCCTAGTCCTAAAAAGGCTAAGATAGGTCTTAAAACTATTGATTGCATATTCATTGGTTATGCCATGAATAGTAGCGCATATCGATTTTTGATTCATAAGTCAGAACATTTCGAAATGTATGTAAATACTATTGTTGAATCTCGGAATGCATCAATTTTTGAACATGTATTTCCTAATAAAACTGGATAAGAGACTAGTACTAACAAAAGATCTTATGATGCTATTACTAGTCATGATCAAGAACAAGAGCAAAAGTTAGATCAAAGTGAGAAAGAGGAACCTAGGCGTAGTAAACGTGTTAGAACCTCAAAATCTTTTGGTCTAGATTTTCTAATTTTTTTGTTAGAAATAAGCCTTTAACTTTCAAAGAAGCTAAGTCCAGGCTTGAGGCTCCTTTATGGAAAGAGGCTATAAATAGTGAAGTTGAATCCATCTTGCAAAATCACACTTGGGAATTGATGGCTCTGCCACTAGGTTATAAACCTCTTGGGTACAGGTGGATTTTTAAGAGAGAAATGAAAGCGGATGGATCAATTGACAAAAACAAGGCAAGACTTGTGGTCAAAAGATATAGACAAAAAGAAGGTCTTGATTTTTCTTTAAAACATACTCACTAGTTACTAGAATAATATCCATTAGAATATTAATTGCCATTGCATCTTTGAACAATCTAGAAATTCATCGAATAGATGTGAAAATCGCTTTCTTAAATGGTGAGTTAAATTAAAAAATTTACATGGAACAACTAGAAGGATTTTCCGTTCCAAGAAAAGGAAAGAAAGTGTGTAAATTGGTTAAATCATTATATGGTTTAAAATAAGTACCAAAGCAATGGCATGAGAAATTTGACAAGGCAATGATGTCAAATGGATTTAAAATTAATAAATGTAACAAATGTGTTTATATGAAAAACATAGACAAAGGATATGTAATAGTATGTCTTTATGTGGATGATATGCTCATCATAGGTAGTAATAATGACATGATTAAAACTACCAAGAAGATGTTAAATAAACATTTTGACATGAAGGACATGGGGATTGCTAATGTAATACTTGGTATGAAAATTATCAAACTATCAGAAGGATATGCTTTGTCACAATCTCATTACATTGAGAAAATACTTGACAAATTTAGCAAAGATGATGATCATCTTGCTAGACCACCTGTGGAGGTTAATTTATTCATTTCTAAAAATGTACAGGAAAGTATTTCTAAATTAGAGTATGTCCAAATTATTGGAAGCTCACTGTACCTGATGAACTGCACTCGTCCAGATATAGCTTATGCAGTAAGTAAAGTAAGTAGATATACGAGTAATCCAAGAGTAGAACACTGGAAAACAATTATAAGGGTTCTAAGATATCTCTGATTTACTCGTAACATTGGGCTAAATTATATTAGATATCCAGTAGTTGTGGACACCCCATTTTTGACCGCCCGCAATGCTCGAGCGCTTTGCTTGTGCACTCGATGATGAAAGTGGTATTGTGCGTGGTTCAAGATCTCAATGAGGGGGACATGTTTAATCTCTGAAACAATATCAAACCTCCCATATTCCCACTGATTATACCTAAGAAATCCATTTTTACACATTGTGCCACCCTATGCTGAGTCTGAAGCAGAAAAACAGGGGAACACATTGAGGGTCGGCTATGCCTCATTGAGAGTTGGCCATGGATATTGAAGGCCGACTGTGCCTTAGTAGCGAGAAACACTATTCTAGGAGAGAGCCCGCCAGTTGTCCATTTTTGAAGATATTTATGACCTCTCTTGCTCATATTCTATAAAAACGACCATATAACTCTGTTTTGAGGGTTGAAGAATTTCTAAAAAGCCTTTACACCTTCTTGAGAGTTCTTTTTTCTTGTGCAAGCAACCCTTTGAGCAAGCCTATCACCTTGACTCTATATCCATACACCATATACACCCTCACACCTTAGCGTAGGAACCTTGGTCGAGCCTTGAACACCATAATTCAAGCTTGAGAGTGTGTTGAGACTTAGTTTGATTCATAAGCAAAAGCTCACTTCTTTGAGAAATATAAGCTTGTCATCCTCTCTTTTACTTCTTGTTCTATCTATTTCTATCTAGTTCTTGTAGTTTTCTGTTGTTTTGATTCTCTTCCAAGTGTTTGAGTTTGGGTTTGGAGAGCTACCAAAAGGGTAGAGAGAGTTTACATTCTTTCTTACACCTTTACCTACAGCTCAAACCCTTACTTTTGCACTCTTTTTATTTGCTTTCTAAATTGATTTTCAGAGTTAAAAAGAGGCTAAAAATCATGCTTTGAAGTCTCAAAAGTGGAGGGGTTAGCCACCCCTCCTTGTTCTTGTTTACTAGCCTTTTTTTCTCTCTTTGTTGATTAGCTTTTTAGGCTTTTTTCATGCACTTTGAGCCACTATTTTTCATATCTTAAGGGATGTTTTGGGACTATTCTAAGTTGTTTAAATAGTTCATGCTTTGATTAATTTGGTTATTGTCTCATAAGTTTGCCTACATAGCTTGTTGAATATTGTTATAAGCTTTTCTTGTCTAATTTCCACGTTTAAGAACCTCATTTTAATAATCAACATGCCATTCATTTCTTTCATTTGAGATTTATTTCAATCAGTTAACGGTTATTCAAAACATGAACTAGAGATCTATGCTTAATGACTTAATCTCTACGGTAGTTCATTGTCAACGGCATAGTCTCTTTTTCATGTTGAGAATCACCTCCCGTTTGACATGTTTCTCACTTAGTGGACGTAATCTATTAGTGGACGCAACTATTATCTTGGACTTAATGGATTAAAGGATGGCAAATACTATTGAATTTGGCTTAAAATGAACCAACCAACATAAAGAAAATGAGTTATATTGCTTGGGGTTTGACTGGATGTTATGCCGAATCTATTGTGTCAAGGGTTGTCTTATATCAATTCATGATGTTTTGATGAACCTTGAAGTATCTCTACCTCCCTCTTTGAGTTCACTCCATGATAGGAGGAATGAGTGGTTATAGTTCCTTTCATTTATTGATTTTTGTCTAAATTGTACCCGAAATCATCAAGCAATCAACTTGCTTATTGATGGTTTTGGAAACTGTGGGGGTCGAGTACTGGGAGTCATAGAGATTTCAAATAGTCGAGCTTGGGAGAGTTGAATTATGTGGCACTCGGCGTCAGCTCGCACGCTCGAATCCAACCTTACTCGACCGAACAACCGGTTAGGCAAGAGGCCGAGTAAAGAGCGGTTTGCTACAAAATATGCCGAATAGCGAATTGAAATGGACCTAATCTCGAGGCCCAAGAAAGAAAAGATATAAATAGAAGAACATCAGCCAGAAAGTGGTATGTGAGAAACAATATATTTAACTTAGAATACAAGTAATCTTGAGTGTTGGGACTGACTTGCCCGTCGGAGTGCTAATTCCGGCACCCCCGACCGAAGTGTTTATTCCTTTTCAGGTGATTAGCAGAGGATCACGAGTGTCCCCCAGGATCAGAAGAGTATTTTCAAACCACTTCTCCACAATTGGTGCCGTCTGTGGGAATACTCAAACACATCCATGGTGGTCGTAACGGAAAACCCTCTGATAGTCACTGATAAAACCACACAGAGAGACGACCTCACTCCAACAAACATGCTTGGACCGGAGACTATCCCCGTAAACGAGCTTTGAACTTCGCCTCACCCTCGACTCCAAAACATGAAGCAATGCAAGCGATCATGGAACAAGCAAAGCAAAATAAGCAAAGGTTGGAGAACATGATCGCAGAGAACGAATGTCTCTGTCAGGATTTGGCCTTGGAGGTGGCGAAGCCAAACAAGCTATACACCAAGGCCCGAAATGACCTGTGAGCGCAGGTGGTCGACGATCTCGAGCCCGACAACAAGACGCTGATAGCAACTCCGACTCACTATCCCCGGAGCCCAGGAAGAAGGGACGATCTGAAACTTCTAGTTCTTCTGAAGAGAGTCCCCGTATAAGGCACAAACAAAGAAAAAACAATTCGGATGAAGATCAACACGATCCTTTTGTACGACGGATTGCAAAGGCAATGCTACCCAAGAAATTCAAAGCACCGTCATTCACCTTGTACAACGGTAAATTAGACCCCACCGATCACATCCGCCATTAAAAGCAAGCCATGACACTACATGCAGATGACGAGGCTTTAATGTGCAGAATATTTCCGAGCAGTTTGGATCCACTAGTCGTCAGGTGGTATTACAAACTGGAGCCGGCTTCGATTAAAAGCTTCCACCAACTCCAAAAATCCTTTAGGGCAAGGTTCATCACTAATGAGGTCCAGCCAAAGCAAGCCGACTCCCTCTGGGCAATGCAGATTCAATCGGCGGAAACCCTTCGTGCCTACTCGGCGCGGTATTGGGAATGTTTCAATCTGGTAGACGATGCTTGCAATGACTCCATGGCCATCACCGCCTTCAAGATGGGACTGTATCTCGACAGTGCCATCTGCAACTCTTTGACCAGATGGCCCCCCAAAATAGTTTGGTCGTTAATGAAGAAAGTCGAAGAATATTGTAAAGTGGAAGATGATGCCTTGAGGGTCAAAGCCCGCAATGTCACCAACAAGACGGCTCCTGCTGAAATTGTTCAGCCGATAAATTCTGTCGCACCTCAGAGCCCTGAACCTCGCCATCAGTCAAAAGGAGATAAGAGATGGGATTCTCGCCGATCAAGTGACTAATGCTCTCGCTGAGCGAATGAACAGCTGCAAGTCGATAGCAGGCACACAAGGCGCGCCGACAAGAAATATACTGAGTTGTCAGAGCCGATCAGCACGGTCATGTCCAAAATCCAACATCTTCCATTCTTCAAGTGGCCGTAAAAAATGGTGGACCTCCCGATACTCGAAGACGGGATCGGCGGTTCGAGTATCATAAGGATCATGGCCATGAAACTAAGAGTTGTTATGTATTGAAAGATCACCTGGAAGAATTGGTGCAGGATGGTCGGCTGCGGCAGTACGTCCGAAAAGGCAACCCAACCAAAGCAATAGCCTTAAGACAGGATTCACCTCCTCTTGGCGTGATCCACATGATATACAGCTTGCCGATGTCGTCGGCGGTGCATACGATTCAGTCAAACTTCGACCCTCAAAACCAACTCACTCCGGCTAAGCGGCCCCATGAAGCCGAGGGCATTACTTTTGATAATTCAGATTTGGCCGGAGTAACAGTGCCCCACATTGATCCCTTGGTAGTTGAGTTACGCGTAAACCGGTTCACAGTTGAGCGCGTACTCATCGATCCGGGGAGCACATCGGAGGTCATGTATTATAAGACATTTACCAAACTTGGCTTCTCTGAATCAGATCTCTCCCCGGCCTTGTATCCACTATTCGGCTTCAACTCCAATCCAGAGTACCCGTTGGGAAAAATCACACTACCTGTTCGACCGGGCTCCCGAACAGTAGATGTAGAATTCTTGGTCGTCAAGCTGCCATCGCCGTACAATCTCATTATGGGGTGAACTTGGTTGCACACCATGCAGGCCGTGCCGAGTACATATCATCAGCTGCTGCGCTTCCTGAAGGAACGCGGCATTGAGCAAATCCGCGACTCCCAAAAATCGGCACAAGCATGTTATCTCCTCGCTGGAAAGACGATAAAGGAGTTGCAAGTAAATTCCATTGAGGTGCCGGATCGGGAGAGCCTCGATGATGTTAGGCGGCTTCCAAGTGAGAAGGCCACAGAAGGCCTGGACCGAATTGAAATTGACGGAAACCCAGAGAAGTTCTTCATGGTCGGCGCCTCTTTGAGCCAAGCCGACAGGCAGCAGCTAATCTCTTTCCTGCTCAGCAACCTTGACGTCTTTGCGTGGACTCCACATGAGATGCCAGGTATAGATCCGTCCGTTTCACAGCACCGTTTGAATGTTGACCATAAGTGCAAGCCGATTATTCAAAAAAGTCGGCGGTTAGCCGCAGAGCACACTGCCGCCGTTGTTGAAGAGGTTGATAGGCTGCTTGACGCCGGGGCAATCAGGAAAGTGGCCTACCCCACATGGCTCTCTAATACAGTGGTCGTGAAGAAGAAGAATGGGACTTGGTGAGTGTGCGTCGACTTCACGGACCTAAACAAAGCCTGCCCCAAGGATTGTTTTCCCCTACCCAGAATCGACCAACTTGTAGATGCGACGGCACGCCATCAGCGCATGAGCTTCCTCGATGCTTACAGAGGCTACCATTAGATTGCCATGCATCTTGAGGACTAGGAAAAAACTATATTCCTCATCCCAAGAGGAACCTTCTACTATAAGGTTATGCCTTTCGGGCTGAAGAATGCAGGGGCAACTTACCAAAGACTGGTCACGGCTATGTTTAAGGAATAGCTCGGCCGAACTATGGAAGTGTACATTGATGACATGGTAGTGAAGTCCAGAGAAGAGCAAACCCATCTAGCCGATCTAGAAGAGACGTTTGACATCTTATGCAAATACAAAATGAAGTTGAATGTGCATTTGGGATTGTCTTTGGCAAGTTCTTGGGTTACATTGTTAACCACCGTGGAATCGTGGCCAACCTGAGGCAGATCACAGCAATCTTGGAACTCAGCTCTCCTCGTTCAGTAAAACAGGTTCAAAAGTTGATGGGGATGGCCGTCGCACTCAATAGGTTCATCAGTCGGTCTATAGATCGCTGCCGACAAATCTTCCATACACTACGGCAGGTCAAGGCTTTTGAATGGTCCGCCGAATGTGAAGCCACTTTCAACGGCCTCAAGACTTACCTCCGCTCAGTACCACTCTTAATAACACCTGCAGCTGGTGACCCGCTCATTTTGTATCTGGCAGTTTTCGATAGGGCCGTCAGCGCCGTACTGATAAAGGAAGAGCTGGGGGAGCAGCGGCCCGTGTATTATGTGAGCAAGGCAATGGTGGACGCCGAAACACGCTACCTTCTGCTGGAAAAACTCATCCTAGCCCTAATCATGGCGGCAAGAAAACTGATGCATTACTTCCAAGGACATAGCATTGGGGTGCTAACAGATTATCCCCTCCGTTCAGTGCTACGAAGTACAGAAGCATCAGAACGTGTTTCAAAGTGGGCACTTGAACTTGGCCAGTACGACATTCAGTTTCTACCCAGAACTTCAATCAAGGGACAGGTGCTAGCCGACTTTGTTGCCAAATTCACTGGGGGTCTTGTTGGTTTCAAGTCTAACGAAATTCAACCGGAGCCAAACTGGAGAATTTATGTTGGGGACATCTGGCAGTTGTATTGTGATGGATCATCCAATCAGCAAGGCAGCGGAGCCAGAGTTGTGATCATGGCTTCCGACGGCGCAATAGTTGAACAGGCCGTCAAGCTCGGCTTCGAAGCATCAAATAACAAAGTCGAATACAAAGCCCTTCTAGCCGGTTTGCGGAATGCACATCTTCTTGGTGCTCGACGCTTGCTTGTATTTTGCGACTCAAAACTGGTGATCAATCAGCTAAAGGGGGAGTACGCAGGAAGAAACGACCGTATGACGGCCTACATGAAAACGGCCAACTCCTTGCTGGCAAAATTTGTCCATCATGAATTGAACCAGATAACGCGTAATCAGAACACACATGCAGATGCCCTTGCCTGCCTAGCCTCCGCCATTAACTCAGAGATTAAACGGACCATTGAAGTAGGTTTCATCCCGGACCCGAGCATCGGCCCTTCGGAGGAAGTGCAGGTCAATGTTATAGAATCTAGACCGAGTTGGATGGATCCCATTGCTGCATTCCTGTCTTCCGAACAGCTCCCAGAGGACAAGAAAGAAGCACACAAGCTGCAAAACAAAGCCCTGCGATACTACTTGGATCTGCAAGGAAGGCTTTATAAAAAATCCCTCTCTGGTCCATATTTGGAATGTGTGCACCTTGACAAAGTTGAAGAGCTTCTTGTTGAAATACACGAAGGCAGCTGTGGTCCCCATTCTAGCGGGCGCTCTTTGGCCCATAGAGCTATAATACAGGGGTATTATTGGCCGACAATGAGATCTGATGCGGAATGCTATGTGAAAAAATGTGAACAGTGCCAGAAGTTCTCCCCGTTAACCCATCCGCCTGCTGAAGAGTTGAGCTCTATCACCAGTCCCTGGCCGTTTGCCCAGTGGGGGCTTGATATTATAGAACCGTTGCCGAGGGCCCTAGGGAACAAACGATACTTGATCGTCGCCACAGATTACTTCACAAAATGGGTCGAAGCGGAGGCATTAACGCACATTCGAGATTCTGATGTCAAGCGCTTTGTGTAGAGAAATATCATAATGCGATTCGGCATTCCAAGAGCTCCTATCTCTGACAACGACACCCAATTTGATTGTGGCATCTACCGAGAGCTGTGCAAGAAGTATGGTATCCGACCTTACTTTTCTACGCCGGCTTACCCACAAAGCAATGGTCAAGCCGAAGCCTCTAACAAATCCATCTTGGACGGCATCAAAAAGAGGCTGGAGAAAGCTAAAGGCAAATGGGTCGAAGAATTGCCGAGTGTATTGTGGGCTCATCGAACTACGCCGAGGCGATCTACTGGAGAAACACCGTTTGCCCTATGCTTTGGAACCAAGGCAATCATAGCCCTGGAGATCAGCCATCCAACACTGAAAACTCAAGTTTTTGGCAAGGGCCGAAACGACATGATGCTGGCTTTGGATTTGATTCTGATTGAAGAACGAAGAGACCGTGCCCTTGTATCCTTGGCGCGGTACCAGTAGCAACTTGCCAAATCATATAATCAACCTGTTTAGCTGCGCCGCTACATACCAGGGGAGTTGGTCCTGAAGAAGGTACTTCCAGCTACCAAGAAACCGGCTGACGAAAAACTGGGTCCTAATTGGGACGGCCTCTATCAGATTGATTCCATCGCAGGAGTAGGGGCATATCGGCTCAAAGACATGTCAGGAAGAAGTCTACCTCGGCCTTGGAATTCCATGCATTTATGCAAATTTTATCATTGACCCGACTTGTGGGGCATGATACTTGTTCTGAATGATTCGTCATGTACATCTCATTTTCTGTAATGCAAATAGCGCTATTTACTCACTTCAAAATCCAGTTCAAAGGTGTTCCGACTAAGCCTTCGAATTCGGAGCGCCCTTCATGGATATCACAATTGGCCAAATAAGTCTTCGGATTCGGAGCCCCATCGGTGCACGACGTCTTTGGGCCGATTAAGCCTCAGAATTTGGAACGCCCTTCGTGGATATCATGATTGGCCAAATAAGTCTTCGGATTCGGAGCCCCATCGGTGCATGATGTCTTTGGGTCGATTAAGCTTCCAGATTTGGAGCGCCCTTCGTGGATATCACAATTGGCCAAATAAGTTTTCGGATTCGGAGCCCCATCAACGCACAACGTCTTTGGGCCGATTAAGCCTCCGGATTCGGAGCGCCCTTCGTGGATATCACGATTGGCCAAATAAGTCTCAGGATTTAGAGCACCATCGGCGCACGACGTCTTTAGGCCGATTAAGCCTCCAGATTTGGAGCGCCCTTCATGGATATCACGATTGGCCAAATAAGTCTCCGGATTCGAAGCCCCATCGGCGCACGACGTCTTTGGGCCGACTAAGCCTCCAGATTCAGAGCGCCCTTCGTGGATATCATGATTGGCCAAATAAGTTTCCGGATTCGGAGCCCAATCAGCGCACGACGTCTTTGGGTCGAGTAAGCCTCCGAATTCAGAGCACCCTTTGTGTATATCACGATTGGCTAAATAAGTCTCCGGATTCGGAACCCCATCCGTGCACGACGTCTTTGGGCCGAGTAAGCCTCCGGATTTGGAGCGCCCTTCGTGCATATCACGATTGGCCAAATAAGTCTCTGGATTCGGAGCCCCATCGGCCCACGACGTCTTTGGGCCGATTAAGCCTCCGGATTCGGAGTGCCCTTCGTGGATATCATGATTGGCCAAATAAGTCTCCGGATTTGGAGCTCCACCGGCGCATGACATCTTTGGGCCGATTAAGCCTCTGAATTCGGAGCACCCTTCGTGGATATCACGATTGGCCAAATAAGTCTCCAGATTGGGAGCCCCATCGGCGCACGACGTCTTTGGGTTGACTAAATCTCCGGATTCGGAGCGCCCTTCGTGGATATCATAATTGGCCAAATAAGTCTCTGAATTCGGATCCCAATCGGCGCACGACGTCTTTGGGCTGACTAAGCCTCCGGATTCGGAGCGCCCTTCACATATATCACGATTGGCCAAATAAGTCTTCGGATTCGGAGCCCCATCGGCGTACGACGTCTTTGGGCCGAGTAAGCCTCCGGATTTGGAGCACCCTTCGTAGATATCACAATTGGCCAAATAAGTTTCCGGATTCGGAGCCCCATCGACGCACAACATCTTTGGGCCGATTAAGCCTCCGGATTCGGAGCGCCCTTCGTGGATATCACGATTGGCCAAATAAGTCTCCGGATTTGGAGCCCCATCGGCACACGACGTCTTTGGGCCGATTAAGTCTCCGGATTCGGAGCCCATCGGCGGACGACATTTTTGGGCCGATTAAGCCTCTAGATTCGGAGTGCCCTTCGTGGATATCACGGTTGGCCAAATAAGTCTCCGGATTCAGAGCCCCATCGACGCCTTTGGATATTCGGGCCGTGCGTAACATAATTATGCCTCTTGAATACTTAATGTAGAGTGCTCTCATACGAAGCCGGCAAAACCCATTTATACATCAAAGCATGTAAACATTCGTAATGATGTTTATACAATGAAACACAAAACACATTTATTCAAACATTCATGCAATAAAGAACAAAACACGCAGACATGTGTGTGCCGAACAAAAATTATAAAAAACAACACGAACAATGAAAACAAGACATTTTTATTCAATCCGACAATGATTACATAGTTTTTAACGTAATCTGCGTTTTCAAACATCACAATGAGTGTATTTATCCGGCATCTCCCTCATCGTCACTCTTTTCGATTTCAAAAGCAGAAAAGGGCAAATGACGACGCCGGTACAGTGGCAACGCCGAATGAATACCCCTTGCACGAAGAGTCTCCGTGGCTTGAAGTGCCTCGATCCAACCGTGCTTAAATCCCCGATTTTCGCATCGGCAGACCTCCTCCGTAAGTTTCTCTTTGGTTTGCTCGATGCCAACCTTCCGGCCTGCGTGATAGCCTTGTTCGTAACCTATGGTCCTCGCATTCTCTACGGCGAACATGCTTGCCGTGTCCCAGTCGGCAATGGTGTGACTCAACACCCTCTCCTCCACGATCAGATTGGATTGACCCACCGCACGCGGATCAGCGGTTTGAGCCTTTCTAAGCTCCCTGAGTTCACGCTCAGCCTTCTCCGCACGAGCCTCCAAACTGCGAATTCTTTCCTCCTTCTTCTCTATCTCACGTCGAGCGGCGTGCAGGCGTATGCCGACTTCAAAGGCAGTATACAACCCTTTCACCGCCGTGTGGATGCCCTCTCGAAATACGTCGAAATCCTGTCGACCAACCATCGACTATTGGACCTCCGGTGGAAAAATCTGTCGAGCAAATTCGACCACCACACCTGGGTCCTTGATAATGGAGTCCGCCTCCGTCATCGGTTTATTCCCCACGAAAACTGTGAAACTCAATGGTCGCGGCGTCACGTCGGCCTCATTTCTCGGTCACGGTCGTGGAGAACTTCCTTGTTACTGTTTCTCCTTTCGGGGTGATCTGCTTCGACGACTTGGAGGCTGATGCTTTTCCCGTTCTTTGGGCGCCCTACATCCCACGCGGGTGAATTCGCTGCTGCGACTCATTGTAGTATCAAGCTCAACCAAAGTTCGCGCTTCTCCTTTGCTGTTGAAGAAAACTCTATTTGACATTCGCACTTTTCTACGCAACAAATTGTTTTAAATTGATTCTGAACACAGTAAGTGAAGTTATTGGCGCGAAGAGTCCATCCCATTTATTTCTAATAGTTGCAGCGACCCCGCGGCGATTTCATTAACGCTAAACTCTAAAAGACGGATGCCGATCTAAACGGCAATCATACATAAATGCCTTGGAGTTCATGCACTGGCTGGGGCAATGACAGATTTATTAATCTAATCGGCCAAGTATTTAACCCCAGAGCCGATCGATTCATGCCGCAGCCATTCCGTGAACTAGTCATATTCAGCTTCTGAAGCTCATGCTTTGGCTGGGGCAAGGGCATATTTATTAATCTGATCGGCCAAGTGTCTAAACCCGATGTCGATCGATTTATGTGCCACAACCACTCCATGTACTAATTTTTGGCTTTTTGGAGTTAAAATGGCCTAATTATCTAAACAACAATTATACACGAATGCCTTGGAGTTCATGCACTGGCTGGGGCAAAGGCAGATTTATTAATCTAACTGGCCAAGCATCTAGGCCCTATGTCAATTGATATGTGCCACAGCCACTCCATGTACTAATTTTCGGCTTTTTGGAGTTAAAATGGCCTAATTATGTAAACGGCAATCAAACATGAATGCCTTGGAGTTCATGCACTGGCTGGGGCAAAGGCAGATTTATTAATCTAACCGGCCAAGTATTTAACCCTAGTGCCGATCGATTCATGCCGCAGCCATTCCATGAACTAGTCATATTCGGCTTCTAAAGCTCATGCTTTGGCTGGGGCAAGGGCAGATTTATTAATCTGATCGGCCAAGTGTCTAAACCCAATGTCGATCGATTTATGCTGCAACTAGTCCATAAACTTCAAGAATTCGGCTTTTTGGAGTTAAAATTGCCTAATCATTTAGTCGGTGAGTGTGTATACATGAACGTTTTATCTAAAATAGTAACAAAACAATACCATTCATTAAATAACACAATATAGCACAAATAATAGCAAAGTACAAAAGGAATTTTCATTAAGTAAATTGGGCACAAATTGTAGCCACTTTACATATGAAAACTACTAAACAAAAAGTTGTAAAAATACATGAAAATCCTAAAACAAAAATTAGAGTCGCCCAAATTAATCCTCGGAGTCAGACTCCAGCGGCTCAACATCCACTTGCTCGTATGGAATTGGCATAGCCAATGTCACATCATCAGCAGTAAGGGCTTTGAGCTAGCCGTGTTTGAATCCCCGATTTTCAAATTTGGGGACTTTATCAACGTATTCGGCGAAAGCAGCATTTTTCTCGGCGTCGAGCGCCGTGGAAGCCTCCAGGTCGGTTACTTCCTTCGCCTTCTTTAGTTCTTCCAACTCAGCCTCCAACTTAGAGATCACCTCCTGGGCTAATTTAAGCACGCTGTCGCTCGCATCCGCCCTCTTCTTGGCGACCGATCTCAATTCTTCAGCGTTATGGGCTCTCTCCATCTCGGCCTTGGCGCGGCCGGCCTCCATCTTCGCCCTACTCCTTTGGCCCTCAACCTCCGTTTGTAAATGGCCAATCAGCTCGACGGCCTCATAATGGCGACGGCCCATCTCAGTTATCCTTCCGACGGTCTGCAAAACAGGAAGTTAAGACCAAAACAATATTTGTGTAAAGGGAAAAGACAAAGTCAAGATATATATCGACAAAGCCGATTGCACGGCCAACGCTATTGCAACCAGATCCGGCTCCGCTCGAAAAGCCGCCTTGTAAGCAGGCAGTGAAATGGACGTAGCCATGTTGAGTGCGACCGCTGGATCTTTGATTACCAAAGCATAGGAGGGGATTAGCGTGTTTTTTATCTTTGGTTGAATAACAAAAAGGTACAATCAAATCTGATTCCTCCAAACGAGGTTGTTTTTCGGCGCGGTCTTCTTCTAAGCCGGCCTCGACCTCGATAGGGCGCTTCTCTACCCTTTGCTCAGCCTCTACACTGGCCCGCACAACCTGCTCCGCTTCAACACTTCTGTTTTTTGTCGTTTCCTCTTCAATAATAGGCAAGGAGCGCTGAGATTCGCCAATAGGAAGGGAGGGCTGAGATCTGCCAACAGTCAGGGAGGGCTGAGATTCGGCAGCCCGAATGGCCTCAGCTCTTCACCGCGCGGCAATCCTTTCCGCGTTCGCCCTCTTGGCAAGTTTAGTGAGGCTTAACCCAGCCATATCTTCTGGGTACGCACTGGGAAGGTCCTCTAAGCTGTGAAAAATATTGTCAAGTGGAAGGTCCTCTCAGCCCGAAGTGGACGGAGGGTCGACTGAATCGAGGTCTGCTTCTTCAAATGCTAACTTCAAAGCCTTGTCGACTTTGGCTTCGGAGTGGTTTGACTCGGTGGCCTCAGCTACTTCCGGTCGCTCTAAATCTAATCCCTCAAAATTGACTTGCCTCAAAATTTTGAAATCAGTCAAGATGAGGGCAGTAAGAAACTCCTCACCCTTCGGAAAGCCGAAAAGGTCGTATAAGTCGGCTCATAATGAAGCAGAATGTGGGCCGCCCTCTACTATTTCTGAAGACTCGGCCGGCCGAAATATTTTAGCACAACCTTGATTTTCGAAAGAATAACGTTGTCGGTTGAGGTCAGGATTTTTTTCAAATCATTTCCTGCACAAGCAAAACCATAAGGTCCCGAAAATGAAGCTTTATAAATATAACAAAAAAATAAAAATAAAATAAAAGAAGCTACATGGCCACCTGGTTCGCCCCTCCATCTAGGAATAAGATCGAGGCGATCCTCGCCTTCGCCGAATTCCCAGTTTCCTTGGACGACGAGCATAACATCATCGACTCGTTTCCCAGAGCTGGAAAGCATAGTCACTAGTTGATGGTCGGTGTCTTTGGTCCTAAGAAAATAACGCCCGTGCCGACCAGAAGACTTGGCCAAGGTGTAACAGTGCCGAATAGCGAGAACGCCAAGGTTAAGCCCAAGGCGACGGTTTAGTGCGATAATCCCCATCACGATTCTAAAGAACTTGACATTGGGTTGGGAAGGGATTAAGACCCAATGACAGAGCACAGCCCTAAGGAGTGGGTGAAGGAAGAAACAGACTCCACCCTCTGTGATTGATAGGAGAGGGAAGACGATCGTGGTTTCATCAGCCCTCTCCATATCGAGGGTGCCGTCTGTCGACGTCATCAGGAATGGAGAAATGGCGTCGGAAGCCAGAAATTCAATCCGGTGAGAGGAAATCTTTTAAATGTTTTGCCATTTCTCCCAGCCAATAGGAATATGCTAAGCCAAAAACAAAGCAAGAAAAGAGATTCAAAGTAGAGAATGAGAGAACTTACAAGAGGCGAAGAAGATAGAGAAGAAAAGGAAGTTGCAGAGGTAATTCGGAAGGTAGTCCAGCGACGAGCGTCTAAAAGCGTGTATGTATTTGAAAAGACGTCGAGATTTTAAATCGCAATAAATAGAAATGCACGAAGAGGCGGGAAGTTGAAATGATAACCGAAAAGCGTGTGTTCAGACATTTGCGTTGGAATATGGTCAACCGCCGAATTTCGGCTCTAACTTTTCGAGTTCGAAGCCAAAACTCCAGCCAACTGTTGTTAGTGGAGTGCTTGGGGGGCAATTGTGGGGGTCGAGTACTGGGAGTCGTAGAGATTTCGGATAGTCGAACTTGGGAGAGTCGAATTATGTGGCACTCAGCGTCAGCTCGCACGCTCGAATCCAACCCTACTCGGCCGAACAGCCGATTACGCAAGGGGTCGAGTAAAGAGCGGTTTGCTACAAAATATGCCAAATAGCGAATTGAAAATGGACCTAATCCCGAGGCCCAAGAAAGAAAAAATATAAATAGAAGAACATCAGCTAGAAAGAGGTATGTGAGAAACAATATATTTAACTTAGAATACAAGTAATCTTGAGTGTTGGGACTGACTTGCCCGTCGGAGTGCTAATTCCGGCACCCCCGACCGGAGTGTTTATTCCTTTTCAGGTGATTAGCAGAGGATCACGAGCGTCCCCTAGGATCAGAAAAGTATTTCCAAACCACTTCTCCACAGAAGCAATTCCAACCTTTTCTCGAGGCTTGCATATGACAGAGAAGTGTGAGAGGGATAAACAGAGTCTAGAACAACTCTGTCTGCGCTGTTTTCAATTTAGAGCACAAAACAGAATTTTGCATGAAATTAAGGCACAACTGGCCTCTTTAGGCTCGTTCGGGCTTCATTGAGGCCCGGTCGGTCATCAATGCTTGGTCAACAGTGTATTTTGCAGAAAACAGAGGGCACTGGCTGAAGGTGAAACAGAGTTGACCTGGGCAGACAGAGTTGTTCTTGGACACTATGCATGCAACCCTTGTGCATCCTTGCTTACCTCAATATTGTAGATTAATGCTTCGATTATTAGCGTTATGTTTAATTAATTTATTATTGTTGTTATAATTAGTCGTGTCAATTATTTGTGTTGTAATTATCATTATTGTTTATTTGTAATTGTTATAGCTAGTTAGCTTAAATAGTTAGTTTACTTATCATGATTATTCTTATTGTAATAGAGTAGTTAGCTAGTTGATTTTTTAATTTATTCATTCGATTTTGTAATAATTAGTTTAATTTGGACTTTCGGACTTTGATTCGTACCATCTTGCATGAGGGAAATTATGCAATAAATTGTATTTCTTCCAACCCCATGTTTTTTAATCTTTTACTTACTCGCTTACGATGGTTAGCATAGGTCATCATTTTTCAATTTAGCATTCTTACGCTTTGCATCCATTGTCTTGCATGCATCCAAGGTTCGGCTCATCATACTAACCCAATATCAATGTTCGAATTCATTACTTGAATATGTGCTTTATCACATGTCTTGAATGAAATCATATGCCATGCTCATAGCCGAGCCTATAATTACATAATGCGTGCGTTGCATTTAGTCATATTGCATTAATTAGGAACATGCATGTTTTTCTAATAATTTCCTTTGTTTTGGCTCGGAGTACTAGGTGAGTAATTTTATGTTTTAACATCTTGCATCGAACGTTTGTGTTACCATGTCAAAGCATATTTCCATGAGGCTAATTGCTTAAATGATATAACTCTTTTAATGCCTGTGGATGAAGGCTAGTTGCTTGAATTGGGATAGTTTGATTAAAGTCCATTTTAAGCCTACTTCTTCAAGTGGCAAATTCACAAAATGATTTCAAATAAAACACGAAATCATATATTCCAAATCTTGCTAATTAGTCTATATTTGTGTGTGTGTCATATAGTAAAAAGCAGCTAATAATCAAAACAAGAGCATATAATGTAAATAAAAATCACATCATGATTAGTAGAGGCCGATCTTTGATCGGGCGAGTGGGGTGCTCAATTCATGACCTTTCCCTCGCGTATCTAAGTTCCCGAGCTGAGACACTTTGGCAATGACGGACTAATGACCTTTGGCACGAGTCTTGGGTTTCCTAAATTTTCCAAAAATATTTAGGTGGCGACTTTGAAATTTGGAAAAGCAGTCCATTTTTGGCATTTGATTCAAACATCGATTTTCTAAAAGAATTGCCGGATTTGGACTCTTTTTGTGTTTTCACTGTTTCACATTGCACTTGTGAAGTCAGATTTAGAACTATAGGAGTCCGAACTGTAGGGCTATTTGTTTTTCAAAAGGAGCATGAAAAGTCGAGCTATAGTTTCTGGAGACTCTGCTGGGGACTTTAGAGAACTTGACTTGAACTTCATGATGTGAAAATTTATTTACACTTATATGCTCTTTGTATTGCATTTGCATGGTTACTTTAAGTCACTATGTTTTCCATCTGCTATTCCTGGACGGTTTGCTGGAGGCTTGCCTAAAAGGTTTGCCAAAAGGCTGACCAGTCATGGGCTCTACCATGTTGGAAACACAACCCTTGGATCTGGATTACCGCTATACCACTGTCGTTTTTTAGCTTTTCTTTTGAGTCCACTGTAACTGAAGATCCAGACTTTTTGAATGGGAATGCTGTGGACATTGCCTACTTTTCTGTGCCTTTGGTTTGTTGTATTGATCTTAATTTTCAAAATTTTGACATAAACAAAGAGGAAGAAATTCCTTGGGTTTTGAAAAATTTGGTCGATCATGCGGAGGAGAGGCATGTTAAGTCTTGTACAGATGAAATTGTATCAATTAACATGGGTACTAAGGAGGATCCTCGCTTGGTCCACATCGGGTCCACGCTATCTTCAGAGGAACATAAGTGTTTAATCACTTTATTAAAAAATTTCAAAGATATTTTCGCGTGGTCCTACAAAGACATGCCCGGAATCGATCTTGAGATTGTATAGCACCGGATACCTCTTAACCCTGAGGCCCGACCGGTTAAGCAAAAGCCGCGTAGAGTTCACCTAGATTGGGCTTTGAAAATCAAGGAAGAAGTTACCAAATAGATTGAGGAAGGGTTCTTGCTTGTATCTGAGTATCCAATGTGGTTGGCCAATATTGTTCCAGTCCCAAAGAAAGATGGCAGAATCAAAGTTTGTGTCGACTTCAGGGATCTGAATAAGGCTAGTTTGAAGGATGATTTTCCATTGCCGCATATTGATGAGTTGGTAGACTTCACCGCAGGCCATGCATTGCTCTCATTCATGGATGGGTTTTCCGGGTATAACCAGATTTTGATGGCACCCGATGATAGGGAGAAGACTGCTTTCACTACTCCGTGGGGCACCTATTGCTACCGAGTCATGCCGTTTGGGTTGAAGAATGCTGGAGCAACTTATCAATGGGCTGCAACCACCATTCTGCATAACATGGTCCACAAAGAGGTTGAGGTGTATGTGGATGATATGATTGTCAAGTCCAAAGATCGAAAGGGCCACTAACCACCTTGGAGAAATTCTTTCAGCGGATCAGAGATATAGATTGAGGTTGAACTCGCAAAAATGCACCTTCGGCGTAACAACAGAAAAAATGTTGGGATTCTTGATCACACAAAGAGGAATTGAGGTAGATCCTTCCAAAATCAAGGTCATCTTAGAAATGCCACCACCACGGACTGAAAAGGAGGTGCGCGACTTTCTGGGTAAAGTGCAATTCATAAGATGGCTTATTCCAAAACTAACCTTGACTTGTGAACCACTATTTGGTCTCTTGAAGAAAGGAAAGAAATTTCAATGGGATGATCACTGTCAGTTCGCTTTTGAACAGGTTAAGTAGTACCTATAGAATTCGCATATGTTATCACCGCCAGAACCAGGAAAATAGCTGATTTTGTACCTGTTAGTGATGAATTCAACCATAGGGTGTATGTTAGCTTAGGAGTCCGAGGCAAAGGTAGAGAAAGCCATTTACTACTTGAGCAAGAAAATGCTGGATTAAGAGACCCGTTACACTCCCCTCAAGAAATCTTGCCTAGCCTTGGTATGGGCTATCCGTATGTTGAGGCACTACCTGTTAGCTTACTCTGTAATCCTTGTTTCGAGATTAGATCCTACCAAATATCTCTTTGAGAAACCAACGTTTACGGGTAGTTTAACCCGTTGATTGTTTCTTCTCTCTAAATTTGATCTTACATATGTTACACGCAAGTCAATTAAAGGGAGAGGTGTAGCGGAATTCCTGGCAGATCACCCAGTAGAGGGGGATAAGGCGGTGGAGTACTTTTTCCCAGATGAAGATATTCTGTAAATAGAGGAGAAAATGTGGACGATGTACTTTGACGAAGCAGCCAATCAATACGGTTATGGGATCGATGTGTTGCTGATAGCACCTGATGACTCTCATATACCCCTAGCCTTCAAACTCCAGTACAAAGTATCCAACAACGAAGCAGAATATGAGGCGTGTAGTGCTAGTTTAGAAGCCGCCGTGGAACTAGGGGCAAAAAGGTTGGACGTCATCGGGGATTCAAACTTGGTTGTGTCTCAAGCCAACAGAGATTGGCGGGTTAAAGAGAAGAAAATAAAGGTTTACCATCAGGTCTTGGATATGTTAATTTTGAGGTTTGAAAAGTTAATGTTTACCCATTTGCTAAGAGAGAACAACTGATTCGCTGATGCACTAGCAACTCTATCTGCTATGGTAGACATTCCATTGGGAGTCAGGATGCGTCCAATCATTATTGAATAGAAGTACACGCTGGCCTATGAAACCATTGCCGCGATAGATGAGGCTTCAGACAAGAATCCCTGGTATTACGATATTTGGAATTTCCTAGAAAATGAGGTGTATCTGCAAGGAGCAAATGCCAAGGACAAAAGAGGAATACAGCATCTAGCCATTCAATTTATCGTTTGCAGGGGTAAGTTGTACAAAAGAGGCCATTTGGAAATGCACAAGCTATGTGTTGAAGAAAAGGAATCAAAGTGCTTTATGGAGGCCATTTACGGAGGAGAGTGCGGAGCCCACATGAATGGTGTGATGCTTGCCCGGAAAATCCTTAGACAAGGCTACTACTGGTCAACCATGGAAAATGATTGTATTGGTTTTGTTCGGCGCTGTCACAAATGCCAGATTCATGCCAATCGCATGAACATTCCGCCGTTGAAGCTCTACAACACGATTTCACTATGGCCATTCTCTGTTTGGGGAATAGATGTCATCGGTGCAGTTACGCCAAAGGGGTCAAACGGGCATGAATTCATCCTGGTAGCAATCGACTACTTCACGAAATGGGTGGAGGCCCAGTCTTACTCTGTATTGAAAACAATGCATGTGGCTTAGTTCATTAAAAGCAACATCTTCTGCTAGTACGGGGTTTCTCCGATAATGGGTTGCACTTCAAGAAAGAAGTGATAGATTTGCTTGAGAAATATAACATGGCCTTCCATAAGTCATCGACCTACAGGCCACAAACCAATGGAGCCATTGAGGCTGCGAACAAAAATATCAAGAGAATTCTGCAGAAGATGGTGGAAACCTATAGAGATTGGCCAGATAAATTTCCATTTGCGCTCTGGGGCTACAGGACCTCAATCCGAACATCTACAGGGGCAACCCTTTATTCTCTCATCTATGCGATGAAGGCTGTTTTGCCGATCAAAATTGAAGTGCCCTCGCTACGAGTTATGGCTGAGTGTCAGATAATAGAGGCAGATTGGCAGCAAAGTACGTTTGAGGAATTAATGTTGTCTGATGAGAGAAGACTAAGAGCATTGTATTATGTCCAAGGCTATCAACGTCGAATTGCCAGGGCTTTTAACAAGAAAGTTAAGTCCAGAAATCTCAGGGAAGGGGACATAGTGCTAAAAGACAGCTGAGCTCCCATCCATGACCCTAGGGGCAAGTTCAAACCCAACTGGACTGGTCCTTGCATTATCAAGTCAATCTGGTCAGGAGGGGCGGTTATTCTTATGGACTTGGATGGCCTGGTGTTACGACCCAAACCTACCCCTATAGGTTTAGTGTCGTAACCGGCCAAGAATCCTTGGCTTACCAAAGGCCTCTTAACAGAATGACACGTGATAAGGGGCTGCAGAAACAATTATAGAAATACACATTGTCCATAGAGCTGTGATAACGTATATGAGACGGAAATTTTCAAAACAAACTTATATATATATATATATATGACGTCATAAATATATTAGTCTTATGTCACCCATATGCACAGATGTAATCAAAAAGGAAACTTGTCCCTATATACAGATAAGCAAAAACAAACAACAAAACATCTTTGTCAAGTTCACAAAACTTGACTTCTTCAAAGAGGGAACTTCCCCGAGAGGCATAGTGGTTCACTGACTCAACACTCTAGGCAGCAGCTTAGGCCTGGTCACGCGCTTGCTCACCTACATACATAAAATAAATAGTGAACGGGAGCCTAATGAATAATAACAAAGTAAAAGGTTTTAATGAACGATGTCCATGACAGATTTAGAAATCAGAGTTCATATCAGATATAGATTTATAATCATGTTCTTGTTCAAACTACATACAGAAATCAGAGTTCATGCTTAATCATACATGGTACATTCATTAGCGTTAACATGCTTGTTAGTTCCTTTAAGAAACCTCCGATATCGGGAACTTGTAACTTGCTTGAACCATGGTATTATTACTCTCGGGCAAGGGCCTTGAAAATCACGGTATTATTACCCCCGGGAAAGGGCCATGAGAACCACAGTATTATTACTCCCGAGGCAAGGGCCTTGTGTTAAGGTTGCCACGAATACATTTCAGAAATTTGAACAATCATTCATTCATACAAACATCGTATTTCAAAAAATTGATCATTTCATAGCATCGGAAAATAATTAAAGTTAAACATAACTTTACAGAGTTATTACTCACAGATGGCTCCATTTGCTAAATAGACCAATTAGATAACTTGTGGCGCGTGACCTACACATATAGCAGAAAGGCATAATGAAACACACACAAACACTGTTGGTACTTAACTCTTTTCGTTTCACTCTTAGTGTGTTACTAAGTCTTAATCTCTTATTGAGTCTCAATCATGACCTAGGAATGTGTAGGACGCAATGTAGACGCTAAAATGCACTTTGGAACCCTTAACAAGACTTGCTGAAAACAGGGGTCCCGCTCGAACACAACCTTCTTCGCTTAAGTTGACATGCAAACAAGTGATGGGACGCTCGAGCGCTGATTCTTTAGCTCGAGTGGTCTACAAACTTAGAAAAGTACTGGTTATGTGATTTTCACTCTCGACGGACGTTCGACGATTGCTCGAGCGTGAGACTTAGGTCCTCACTCGAGCGCAACTCTTGTCACTCGGGCGGTCTTCAAAAACATGAAACTTTTGAGAGCTCTCATTTAACACTCGAGCGGACTTCTGGTTGCTCGAGCGGAAATGTAAGATCACAGAGTGGTCGCTCGAGCGTAGATTTTGCTGCTCGAGCGGAGAGCAAAATTTTGAAATTTCCAAATTGCTCTTCTCAGCTCAAAACTCAAATTCGAAGTTGTAAAACAAGGTCTTTTGGGCCAAAAACTTGAGGAAACTATAGGAAACAATTGTATATGGTGAAACCATGGTGAATTCAAAATCATTTCACAAGATCAAGGCCTAGAAGCTTGCCAATTGTTCAAGACAAAACCCAAATCTTTGAAAACATAACAATATATATCTTGCATGTAAAGGTGCAAGTTCGAAGCTTTCAAAACATGATCTAATGAGGTGTCTAACTCAAAAACATGTTGAATTCTTAGACCAAGGCCAAAATAAGGACATGTAAGAGGAATTCTTTGAAAACAACTTCAAATTATGATGAAATGATGCATGCATGATATGGTTCATTTCTCTTTAATTCTAACTCAATTCTTGTATCAACCTACTTAATTCTTTAGAGTTCATGTCTTACACATTACAATTTTACAATTTAAGGGTTGAATTCTTACCTAGGCTTGTCAATGATGCTCTAGATGGTCAATTGATGGAGTTTCCAAGCCAAATTCTCAAGTTCTCTAGTAATCCTCTCAATTGAGCTCAAACTTCTCCTCTCTCTATCTCTCTCATTTTGATGCTCCAACAAGAAGAAATGGGAGTGCAAAAGTGTATAAGAGGTATTGAGGTAGCCTTCTATAGGCTTGATTAAGACATTAATTAATTAGGCTTAATTGAGCATTAATTTTTCTAATTTATTTGTTCTGAACCAAATTTTAATTAAACCTACCATAAAATTCTAAAAATTCCAATTATCACAAAAACCAAGTCAATTCTATGATTGGGTGCCGATAAGGTCTTCAATTTACAGACTAGAACAGAATCAGAGGCAGATATTTCTACACAAAACAGATAGAAACTCATATAACACATAACACACGTAATGAAGGAAAAATTTCACCTTAATTACTTATTAAGCATTCTTAATCATGGATTGCATGTTAATCAGAGGTCGGGGTTGTTACACCAGGAGTTCTCGTAGCCGATCAATATGGACAAGTTGAAGAAATATTACCCCTGAGAGGCTCGCTAGGCCGAAAACCCTAAAGGGCAACCTAGACAAAAGTTAGAGCATGAAAAATTAGAAATAAAGAAAAACTGAGCTCGCAAGGTTGAAAACCCTAAAGAGCGACTTTGGCAAAAGTTAGAGTGCAAAATGAGAGAATTAATACTCGAGTGAACCTGAACCGAACTACGTAAGGCCTGATTTCCATTTTTGAGATACGTAGGCAACTTCACCCTAAAGTTTGGCCATAACTATCTCCAATTCAACAGTCTTATCCATTTTCTTGATCAGGTCATCTTTGTTCATCATCTATTTAGTTTGGTTGTGGTCTTTATTTTAGGAAGAAAAGCTAATTACAGTACAGAGTAGCAGTAATATGCAATTAGGGGCAGTTTTGATTTCTTTTGATTCCGGATTGTGCATCTTGAGAATCGACTCTGTGCGTGTTAGGTGGTGATCGTTTCCGAAAATTGTTTTGAAAAGTTTTAATAAAAGTTGATTTTGTTCAAAATTTTACCCTTTTACAACTTGGACCATTTTTGGGACCGAAAGGAAAATTTTAAGTACTCGTAACTTTATTTTTATTGATTTCAACACAAGTACATTCTCCCTCTTTGATTTAGATCAAAGTTGCTTTTACATCTTAAACTTGAAAAAGAAAAAATCAAAGCAATAAAACTAGGGGCACAGCTAAGTCAGGCGGCTCTATGCCAAAGATGGCCCAACCTCTGTCTCATCTTCAAGCCAAGCTAAACACTCCTCAAACAGGGTGTAACTCAAACTAATGGCAAGGGCCAGAATCTCTCTCGTTCTCCAGGCCACGAGATACCGGGTAGGTGCAAGGCATGAACCAGAAATGAAGCTGTGTATTCCACTCCCTCATCTGGACGTAGCTGATCATGCCCGAACTGGCATCTGAACCTGAGAGGAAAATAAAATACGCAATGTGTGAGACCAATCAACTCTACACCTGACTGTTGGGACATGCTGTAGCTCATCTCAGCTAAATTAAGCCAAGGGTAACGCCAAGTTATGTCAACTACAGACCTGCTGTACATCCAATTACACCATAAACCCTCTGAGGGGAAATCCATCAGCTGTTGGTGAAAGAAGTAAGCTCGAACTGAGTACTTAGGGAAAAGGTCCACTAGTTGCAGTTTATCCATCAACCATACTTGGGGAGGGATGAAAAATAAGAGAGATTAAAGAATAGAGAGGTGTATGATGAGAGAAAAATAAGAAAGGTTATGAGAGGAAACAGAGAATGAGTGTTGAGTGATGTGAGAATCATAAATTAGAAGGATGAAAAATAATACCTGGAGAAGTAGTGGGCTCCCTGCCAATCGGGTAGTCTCTCCTCGATATAAAGCATCTAAACCCATTAAGGTTTCGGCCAGTGCCAAACCCATGCAACTTTTACCCTCTTTTAGACATTAGGCCACTTCGATCAACTGGATGCTAGCTCCGCTGAAACTAGGAGCAATGAGGAATTGTGCAAGAAGGCATAAATAGAGAGCATGTTGCCAGCGACCTCACCAAAGAAGGTCACTCCCATCTCCATTGGTAGAAAATCGATGAACTAAGCTGGGATGTCTAGCTCCCCATCATGTGCCAAAGACCGAGCCTCGTGTAATGTTAACCCACAAATCCGTCCCAAAGCTTGGACATGGCTAAAACGAGGTTACGGTATGATTTCTTCATCGCGCGGGGACTCCATTAAAGCTCGAAATTCCTCGAGTGTTGGACACACCTCTTGTGATCCGAATTGAAATACATGAGTGATCGGGTTCTAACATTGAATAGTGGCATGGAGGAATGGAAAGTAAAGAGAAGTGCAACTTAGAGGAAAAAGAGCATTTAGGCAAAAATCGCAAAAGATAACCTTTTCTGAGCTGTCTAAAGTGGCTATCCAATCTCGAAGCCCATTGTTGCACAATGTCTCCATCTTGAGAGAAAAATATCAAAGTCTTGTGTAAACACCCCATTTTTGACTGCCCTTATTAAGACTTGGGCGCCACTGATTGATCACTCGATGATGGAAGTTATGCTATGCAAATGTTCAATTTCTTCAGCAAGAAGAGTTTCTAAATCCCAACCTTACATCCCATTTTGGACCAAAACTATTTTTGACCAAAATTATTTTAGACCTTAAAACCCTCTCTTTTAAAATATTTTTGAAAATGTTTCTACGATATTCCAAGGCTCGCATTTCATTAAAAATTACATTTTTCGGTAAACCGAGCAAGGAAAAAGTGGAAATAAATGAAAGGGAGGTGAACTCTTTGAAAAATATTTAAAAATATCTTATTTAGAGGTTTGGAGTTGAAGAAAAATTGAAGGAGAGGGAAGAAAACAAGTTGGGGAGAAGTTAGGCATCAATCCGATTAAGGCAAAATTGAGCAACCTTCAGTAAAATAGGTATATATCTTTGGATACCTGGAATTTAGATATGAGGCTATCACCATTGGAACATAGACTTCTGGGCTTCAATTTAGACTCAAGAATGACCTAAAACCGAGTCCGAATGAAGGAGTTATGCCCATTTGAAGTCAGGCCTAAAAATAGATTTTTATGGCCGGCCACCAGTGGTGGCCTGCCAGCCACTGGTGCAAGTTTTGGCCATATTGAGTGTTTTACCGGCCACCAGTGATGGCCTGTCGGCCGGCCACTAGTGTCAAAAAGCAAATTTTTTGCAGATATTTTCCTCCAGCTGTTTCCACAAAGCTCCACCTGTCTCTATATAGATATTTTAACTGAAACTCATATATTTCTATATATAAGGGGTCTCCTCCCCCATTTTGAGGGTTAGAATTTTTGAAGCAAAAATTATCTCTCTCTCTCTCTCTCTCTTTCTCTCTTGCAAGTTTGTGCATTGTAGCTTAGATACATCACACTTTTTGAAGATTCCTTGAGGCCTTCTTGGAGTTCTAGAAGGTGGTTTTGGCTTGAATTGTTGCCTAGAGTTGGTTTTCCCTTCAAGAGGTATAACACTTGCCTTTTTAACTTGCTTTGCATACTTGTTTTTCTTATCTTTTCCCACTGATTTGGGTTGTTTTGGGGCTGTAAAAAACTCTATTTTTATGGGTTGAAATTGGTGGTTTTAGGCCATTTAAAGTTAGGGGTGGTCCACCATTCTTTCTTCCTTGTTTGTAAGGCCTTTCCACCTTTGTTTCCCTCTTTGAAACCATCTTTTTTTGGGCTTTTAAATACTAAATTTCAGAGTATTTTCAGTGATGAAAATCATGTTTTGAAGTCTAAATTTGGAGGGGTTAGCCTCCCCTCCTTGTGTTTTGTTTGCTAGCCTAGATAGCTCTATGTGTTAGCATATTTTTCTAGCCTTTTGTAGCTTAATTTTAGCATGTTTTAGGCTGTATTTTAGACTATTTTGTCTCTGTTTTGGGCTGTTTAAGTCATTTGAGTCTTGTTTTGCATGCTTCTAGTGTAAGTGTCCTCACAAGCTTTGTGTTTTAGGCCTTTAGACACCACTTGTTTGAGTTGATTGCATGTTTTAGTGCTTTTCTCACTTAATTTTAGCAAGCTTAATCTCTGCAACCTCCCTCATTCCTTGGCTTTTTATTTGCTTTGAGGGTTGTGTCATCCTTAGGATTGCTTAAGCTTGAGATTGAGGTCCATGCTTAATGGTTTAATCCTCTTGGAGGGGTTCATTATCAACGGCATGACACATCTCTCTTGCCTTAAACTACCCCTTGTTTGATGCTTTCTGCTTGTTTAGAGGAATTAACTCACCAATGGACTTAATTAGTTAAAGAATGGAAGGGTAATTAAAATGAGTAACTAAAAGTTGAAACTAAAATTGTGCAAAGATAAGAATTTGATTGTGTTCAATCGGACGTTAATTGAACACAAGAAAAATTGGGGTATTTCATACTCAAAGTGATGAAATGTGCCAAGTTTCCTAGGTTTCCATTAACCTTAATCATACATGATAGGGTGAAGGTTGTGAGTCTTGTTTGCACATTTATTAACTTGTACACCTTGGTTCTTTAGCCATCATGTGATGAAATTTCTTGATTGATGGTTTTTAAACCAAGTGTATCACTCATTTGAGCTTATTTTGATGATCAGGAGGGATACACGGTACAAATAAACTGTGAGAATACCCTATCTTTGTTCTGTTTGCTCTCTATTGTAGTAAGAAATTGTGCATCATCAGTGGCTGGCCGGCCACTATTTCTGGCCTGTAGGCCATTAGTGTTGGACGGCAACCCCCTATTGGTGCCCGGCAATCTGCAAAAGTGCAATGAGTATAATTTGAGAAGGATAGACAGAAGTAATAGAGAACAATGAACATAAATAGTAGAAAACAAAGCAAGATAAAGTGTAGTGAGTAGAAGCATAAAGAAATATGTGCCTGCTCGATGCCAGGGGTGAACGCCAGCCTGCGATCCCTCTCCTCGATATGCTCAAGGGGGATCTACTTGATCACTCCATCTGGACACATATACATGATCTCAGTGGGAATCACGGGAAGCCCAGGAATGGAAGCAATGACAGGGGCATTGCCAGCCACAGCAGCAACAACAACAACCTTTGGAATAGTGTGAACCACGCCTAGGGTAAGAGGTGTCATCACTCGAGTACGTAAAAAGGTGGTGAAGTCGCCGGGCTCGTGATAATGATCACCATCCTCTCCCACCATCAGAAGGTTGATCTGAGGACCTTCCTAAAGCTCATCGACAACCCTCATGACGAGAAAAGAAGGATGTGGAATGTCAAGGTCAGTGACGCCTCGTGTTTGGCAGATGAACCTCTCCCCTAGGTAGTAAGCCCAACCAAAAGGGCGCTCGAACAGAATCTACATGGTGGAAGCATGCCATGCCCAAGGATGCCAGTCAACCTATGGAAACAGACATCTGGGGAATGCCTGCCCAAGGATGCCAATTAACCTGTGGAAACAGACGTCAGATGTCAGAAATTAGTGTAGTATGAAAATGACAGTGGTGTATGAGAATGACAGCGCAGTATAAAAGCAACGGTATGAAAATGATCATGTATTATGGGAAATAGTGCAGTATGCTTATAGTATATAAAAGTTAAAGGTTGATATTTTGTTACCTAATCCGCAGTGATCGTATTAAAGAAGCGACAAAAGTAGGGGAAGTCTTGGTCTACGTGACGGCGGTGCTCAAATCGGTAGTTGTAGTACCGGGAGTGGGGTACTGACAACTCAATTGGCCTCACTGGGACCGAAGCTAGAGAGGTGAAATATGTGTAAACCCAGAGCTGCAAGCATAAAAGGATGGATGAAGTAAATGAGCAGATAAACAAGAAATACAAAGCAAACATGAACAGGAAATGCAAAATTGAACAAAATGTAAAGCTGGACAGAAGAAGTAAATATGAGGTGCACCTCCCAAACCCTCCAGTAGCCGCCGAGTGAATCCGCCTTGCGGTGGGATACGGAGCTCATATAGTAGTATAAGGTGACCAGGCTAGCGCCACCCCAATCGTACTCTATCACCTGTGGTAGGTGCACCAGTGCCCCCAGAAGATATAACCCTATGGTATTTTCCCTGTTCGCAAATAGGGTAGCACCGAGGAGATACGTGGGGAAGTCGTAGATGTACTGGGCGTCCGCATCTGTAGTAGCGGTAGGAATGGCAACGGGCGGGGTGGGGCTGGGGATCACACTTCCCGTCCCCGACCCCCGACGATAGAAATTCCCCCGTTCCTGGTCTCGATCCCCGATAGAGAACCTATATCCGCCCCCGCTCCCTAACGGGGATCGGGTTTTCCCAACCCCGTAAATTTCACCATAAAAAAAAAAATTAGATCCAACAGATCTGTTCATCATCAATAACAACAATAACGTAGAGAGAGAGATATGTTCATCATTGTCATACAAATCCGTTCATCATCATCATCATCACCATTAACAAATCTGATGAGCTTAAATGTAAAAAATAAAATAAATAAAATAAAAAAATCA
This sequence comes from Camellia sinensis, assembly GCF_055761805.1. Lineage (NCBI taxonomy): Eukaryota > Viridiplantae > Streptophyta > Magnoliopsida > Ericales > Theaceae > Camellia > Camellia sinensis. The sequence goes on from NC_138968.1 coordinate 144,177,323, forward strand.
CATCTAAGAGATCAGTTCATCATCATCATCAACAACAACAACAACAACAACATAGAGAGAGAGAGAGAGAGAAATCTAATGCTCAAATCTAATATATATATATAACAAATAGAGAGAGAGAGAGAGAGAGAGAGAGGGAAAATTCCAGATCTAGGGCGAGGGTCGTGGCGGAGATAGACGAAGCTTGGCCTCACCGTTGGATTGTGTCACTACCGAATCAGCAAAGCTTGGTCAGATAGTGTCACTGCAACTGCCATAAATAGTGGTGATGGTGGCGGTGATTCGACAAGCTTGGCCTCACTGCCGTTGGAGAAGAAAAAGAGACGGTGGAGTTATGATGGCTTAATCGATAGTCGGAGATAGTGATGGAGGTCGGGGAAAGTGAACTCTGATCTCAGCGGTGATGGGAGGAGGGAGCAGAGGGAGATCGACGGTGATAGGAGGATGGAGATCGGCGGATGGTTTTAGAGAGAAAGAGAGAGATGAGGGGCGGTGATGAAGAGGTGAGTGTGAGGTGCTACTGTGTGAGTGAAAGGGTTGGTTTATATATATATATATAGAGAGAGAGAGAGAGGGGGGGTAAAATGATAATTTTATTTAGGGGAAATTCAGGGACGAAATCGGGGCCAAGGCTGGGGCTTGAACACTAATCACCGTCCCTGGCCCAAAAATGATCTGGGATTCAATTTTTAATACCATCCTCGGCCCTATTGGGGTAATTTTTGGGGAAAACCTGCTCAAATCGGGGTCTAGAGATCGGGTCCCCGTCAGGCCGGGTTTAAATTGCCATCCCTAAGTAGCGGGCTGGGACTCAGAGAAGTGATCATAAAACCAACTATACCTCACCATCCCGTGACTAGTGATGTCTGGGATCGCCCTGAGAAGCTGATGCTGTGCGGCTCTCCACTGCATCATGTCAGGATCATATGGGATTAGGCCATCAACCCTGACCCGCAGGCCAGTGAGCATCGAAAAATCATACGGGGTCAGGGTTAGCTCCGCGATCGATGAGAAGTGGAACGAGTCCATAGTGTCCCACCATCTCTCTACTAAAGCCCTGCACAACAGTGACTCGGCCCTCATCTATATGAACCTGGAGTAGAAGGGCCCAAAGCCGACGACATCAACCATTGCACGGACCTCTACGAGCAGTCTCTCATACCAGCGTCGGGGGCTGGATATGGATCCGTAGCTGCCAATCCTCATAGCTATCACCTGTAAATGGGGAATGTATATGATATTAACTAGGGGTCTACTTGTGAGATTTAATAATGGATCAAAACAAAGGAAAGTTGCTTACCGTGGAGGCATCGGCGGATAAGTGCCCCGCGAGCTCTCGTAGCAGGATCTCCTTTATCTATCCCTAGGATGAGGCCCTCAAATCTCAAGATACCGCCTGGGGGCGGAACATGTGTACGTAGCCGGTAGGTGGTCGCATCGAATGGCCTGTTAATAAGGGAAAGCAATGTAGGAGTGTCCTCGGCCTCCATATTTGTGCCTAAGATGGCCCCAATATCTGGCGAGGTCTAGGATGGGAGCTTCGCCACTAGCCAGGGAGAAAAGTGGAGGAAGTGAAGAAAAAGTGAGGGGATGAGTGAAAATAGGTGAAAATCCCAAATTTTAAACCCTAGGAGAGAGAAAGTGAAGAAAGTTTTGGAAAATCAAAGGGGAATAGAAGGAAAGTGTGGGTAAATGTGAGAAAAAACAAGGGAAAAGCTTAATCTCCACCAAATCAAGTTTTGTTTGGTTCAAATTATAGAGGAGGGGAAGGGTTTCAAAGGAAAAGTGGCGAGGGTTGTTAGGTACTTCAAGAAAAAAGGAAATCTAGAGAGAGAGAGAGAGGGGTTAGAGAGAGAGGGGAGGGAGTTTCGGATGAGAGGGTGTGGGGAAATAAGGATTCGAGTTTGTTTTAAACAAACATATCGCGCGAAATTCCTAAAACTACCCCTGCCGCTATCGAAGCCTAGCTGGCTGTCTCAATGCCCAGCCGTGCTTCATTGAGGCCCGGCCAACTCACAGTGTAAACTCAGTTTAGTTTCTTTCCTTTATTTATTTCTTGTATTATGGAGTTTTAGAAAAAAATGAGAAAAAAGAAGAGGAAAAAAGAGTTAAAAAAAAAGAGAAAAAAAAGAGAAGCAAACAAAAAGAAAAACAATAAAAAAAAAACAAAGGAACAAAAGAACAAAAGAAGATAAGAGAAGAAAAAAATGAGCGGGTAAAATATAAAGAGAGGAATTCTATTATGTTTTATTGTGTAGATGCAAAATCTTATCTACTTGGTCTCATTTGTTTAATTCAAAGTTTAAACTCATAAGCTGATTTGTTTTGTTTCAAAACTTTTAATTGGTTTTAAATTGTTCTGTTAGGTTATAAATGGTTTTGCCTAAATCGTAGTTCATTCCGTTATTTTGTAAACAAACGATATTATATGTACGGTTCATTCAGAGGAGTTCCAGATAAAATCATTTGTGCCATAGTAAAATCATCATCCTTTTTACCATCAAATTGGAAGGCGGTGTGTTGTGGTCACATTAAAGCCCATTGTTTTAACACATTGCCAAATTGGTTTTCACTTTACTACATCACTTTGAATGTTTTGATTTTAAGTATCTCTATGTAGAATCCAAGTTTCTAATTCACGCTTATGCAATTTGCTTGTTCTTTTATTCATCAAACCTTTTTTCCTCTCACGTGCAACGCGTGAGGATTGTACCTTCAGTTAAAAACATTGGGCATATCCTGGTGTTCACACCAACCTTTCCTTCTCTCGCATGCTACGCGTGAGGATTGTACCTTCGGTTAAAAACATTGGGCATGTCCCGGTGTTCACACCAACCTTTCCTCCTCTCGCGTGCAATGCGTGAGGATGTATATTTGGTTAAAAACATTGGACGTGTCCTGGTGTTCACTCCACCTTTCCTCCTCTCGCGTGTGACGGGTAAGGATTGTACCTTCAGTTAAAAACATTGGGCGTGTCTCGATGTTCACACTAACCTTTCCTCCTCTCGTGTGCAATGCGTGAGAATTGTTTACTTCAGTTAAAAACATTGGACGTGTCCTGGTGTTCACACCAACCTTTCCTCCATTCGCGTGCGATGTGTTAGGATTGTACCTTCGGTTAAAAACGGCAGGGGCGCCTGTTCGTTCACACCACCTTTCCTCCTCTCGTGTGTGACGCATTAGGATTATACCCACGGGTAAAAACAATGGGTGGGTCCATTGTTCATACCAACCTTTCCTCATCTCGCATGTAATGTGTTAGGATTGTACATTCAGTTAAAAACGACAAGTGCACCTGTTTGTTCACACCAACTTTCCTTCTCGCGCATGTGACACATTAGGATTGTACCTATGGTTAAAAACAGCAGGTGCGCCTGTTGTTCACACTATCTTTCCTCCTCTCGCGTGTGATGCGTGAGGATTGTACCTTCGGTTAAAAATGGCAGGTGTGCCTGTTTGTTTAGACCACCTTTTCTCCTCTCGCGTGTGATATGTGAGGATTGCTAACCTTGGTCAAAAACATTAGGTACGCCTATTTGTTAATGCCACCCTTCCTCCTATCGCGTGAGACGCGTTAGTTTGGGTTGTGCTTTCTTTTTCTTTCCCACATGAGACGTGCCTATTTATTCACTTCTTTCTGTGTGAGACACTACGGGGTTTATTTTGCTTTGATTTGCATTGTAGCATTGTTTCATTGCATGATCATAAGTTATTTGCATTTCGTTTGCGCTTTGCCCTCAAGTTCAATCTTAACATTTATGTCTTGATTTCTTGCTCGAGCCTTGAGGCCTCATCAAATGGGTCGTCTCTGGGCTTTGACATTCACTCATGTCACTTTATGATTTCGAGCTCTGTCAAAGAGGAGCAATTGTGGACACCCCATTTTTGACCGCCCGCAAGGCTCGAGTGCTTTGCCCGGTACACTCGATGATGAAAGTGGTGTTGTGCGTGGTTCGAGGTCTCAACAAAGGGGGCCATGTTTAAGCTCCGAAACAATACCAAACCTCCCATATTCCCATTGATTATACCCAAGAAATCCATTTTTAGACGTTGTGCCACCCTATGCTAAGTCTGAAGCAGAAAAATAAGGGAACACATTGAGGGTCGGCCGTGCCTCATTGAAGGCCAGCCGTGGATATTGAAGGTCGGCCGTGCCTTAGTAGCGAGAAACACTATTGTGGGGGTCGAATATTGAGAGACGTAAAGAGGTCGAATAATTGGACCTAGAGAGTTGAAATATATACATTGCATTCGGCCCCATCTTACACATTTAAATCCTACCCTATTCGGCCAAATAACCGGTTGAGTAAGGGACCAAGTGGAAAGCGGTTTGCAACAAAAGGAGCCGAGAAAATGGTTATATGGCAAATTGAAAGTGGTCCCAGCCCCGAGGCCTAAGAAAGAAAAGATATAAATAGATGAACATCAGCCAGAAAGAGGTATGTGAGAATTAGTACGCTTAACTTAAGACACACACAATCTAGAGAGCATACACTGACTTATCCGTTGGAATGCTAATTCCGGCACCCCCGACCGGTGTGTTCATTCTTTTTCAGGCTACCAGCTGAGGATCTCGCGCGTCCCATTGGATCCAAAGAGTATTTCCAATCCACCTTCCCCAAAATTGGAGCCGTCTGTGGGAATACTTAACCACATCCATGGCGGGTGCAACGAAAGATCCTCTGATAATCGTTGATGAAACTACACCGAGAGATCATCTCACCCCAACAAACATGCTGGGACCAGAGACTATCGCCGCAAGACGCGCCTTGAACTTTGACTCACCCTCGACTTCAGTGCGTGAGACAATGCAAGCGAACATGGAACAAGCAAAGCAAAATGAACAGAGGTTGGAGAACATGATCGCTGAGAACGAATGTCTCCGTCAGGATTTGGCCTTAGAAGTGGCGAAGTCCAAACAAGTTGTACGCCAAGATCCGGAATGATCTTTGAGGGCAGGTGGTCGAAGACCTCGAGCCCGACAACAAGACACTGACAGCGACTCCGACTCATTATCCCCGAAGCCCAAGAAGAAGGGATGACCTGAAACTACCTGTTCCTCTGAAGAGAGTCCACGTATAAGGCATAAGCGAAAACAAAATGATTCAGACGCAAAGGACCAGCACGATCCCTTTGTGTGACGGATCACAAAGGCAGTACTATCCAAGAAGTTCAAAGCCCCTTCGTTCACCTTGTACGACGGGAAATCGGATCCCACGGATCATATCCGTCATTATAAGCAAACCATGGCGTTGCATGCAGACGACGAAGCTCTCATGTGCAGAATATTTCCGAGCAGTTTGGGACCGTTGGTAGTCAGATGGTATTATAAGTTGGAGCCGATGTCGATTAAGAGTTTCCATCAATTACAAAAATCCTTTAGGGCAAGATTCATCACCAACGAGGTCCAGCCGAAACAAGCCGACTCTCTCTGGGCAATGCAGATCTAGCCAGGAGAAACACTAAGAGCATATTCGGCGCGCTATTGGGAGTGCTTTAATCTTGTTGATGACGCTTGCAACGACTCCATGGCCATCACCGCATTTAAAATGGGTTTGCATCCTGACAGTGCTCTCCGCAACTCCTTGACTAGAAGACCTCCCAAAACAGTCTGGTCGTTGATGAAGAAAGTTGAGGAATACTGCAAAGTGAAAGATGATGCCTTGCAGGTTAAAGCCGGAAACGTAGCCAACAAGACGGCCCCTTTTGAAATTGCTCAGCCGTTAAATTCTGTACCACCTTAGAGCCCTGAACCACGGCGTCAGGCTAAACGAGACAAGAGACGGGATTCTCACCGATCAAGCAACCAATGCCCCCACCGAGCAAATGAACAACAGCAAGTCAATCACAGGCGTACAAGGCGCGCAGACAAGAAATACACGAAGTTGTCAGAGCCGATCAGGGCGGTTATGTCCAAAGTCCAACACCTTTCGTTCTTCAAATGGCCGTCCAAAATGGTAGGACCTCCTGAAATGAGAAGACGGGATAGGCAGTGCGAGTATCACAAGGATCACAGCCATGATACTGAGAGTTGTTATGAATTGAAGGATCACCTGGAGGAATTGGTACAAGATGGTCGACTACAATAGTACGTTCGAAAAGGCAACTCAACCATAGCAATAGCCTTACGACAGGATTCACCCCCACTCGACGTGATCCACATGATTTATAACCTGCCAATGTCATCCGTGGTGCATATGATTCAGTCGAATCCTGACCCTCAAAATTAACTCACTCCAGCAAAACGGCCCCATGAAGCTGCAAGCATTACTTTCGATGATTTAGATTTGGTTGGAGTGACACTTCCCCGCATCGATCCCTTGGTAATCGAGTTACGCGTAAATCGATTCACCGTTGAGCGCATACTCATTGATCTGGGAAGCACATCGGAAGTTATGTATTACAAGACATTCACCAAACTCGGCTTCTCCGAATCGGATCTTTCTTCAGCTCCTTATCCATTACCCGTTTGAGCGGCTCCCGAACAATGGATGTGGAATTCTTGGTCGTCAAGCTGCCATCGCCGTATAATCTCATCATGGGGTGAACTTGGTTGCATACTATACAGGCCGTGCCAAGCACCTATCATCAGCTGCTACGCTTCCCGACAGAACCCGACATTGAGCAAATTCGTGGCTCCCAGAAATCAGCACAAGCATGTTATCTTCTTGCTGGAAAGACGCCAAAAGAGTTGCAAGTGAATTCTATTAAGGTGCCAGATCGAGAGAGCCTCGACGATGTTGGGCGGCTTCCAAGTGAAAAGCCCACGGAAGCCCTAGATCGAGTTGAGATTGAAGGAAACCCAGACAGGTTTTTCATGGTCGGCGCCTCCCTGAATCAATCCGACAGACAGCAGCTAATTTCCTTCCTGCTTAGCAACCTTGATGTATTTGCATGGACTCCATATGAGATACCGGGTGTAGATTCGTCTGTTTCGCAGCACCGTTTAAATGTTGGCCCTAAATGTAAGCTGATTATTCAAAAAAATCGGCGATCAGCTGCAGAGCACACTGCCGCTGTTATTGAAGAGGTTGACCGGTTGCTTGACGTTGGAGCTATCAGGGAAGTGACCTACCCCACATGGCTCTCGAATACTGTGGTTGTGAAGAAAAAAATGGGACTTGGCGTGTCTGCGTTGATTTCACCGACCTAAACAAAGCTTGCCCCAAGGATTGTTTTCCCCTACCCAGAATTGACCAACTTGTAGATGCTACGGCATGTCACCAGCGTATGAGCTTCCTTGATGCCTACAGAGGCTACCATCAAATTGCTATGCATCCAGAGGACCAAGACAAAACCGCATTCCTCACCCCAAGAGGAACATATTGCTATTAGGTTATGCCTTTTGGGCTGAAAAATACAGGGGCAACTTACCAAAGGCTAGTCACTACCATGTTCAAGGAGCAACTCGGCCACACTATGGAAGTTTACATTGACGATATGGTGGTCAAGTTCAAAGAAGAGCAAACTCATCTAGCCGATTTGGAAGAGACACTCGGCATTCTATGCAAATACAGAATGAAGCTGAACGCTTCCAAATGTGCCTTTGGGATCGGCTCTGGCAAATTCTTGGGTTACATTGTCAACCACCGAGGAATCGAAGCCAATCCGAGGAAAATCACCGCAATCCTAGAACTCGGCTCCCCTCGATCGGTCAAGGAGGTTCAGAAGTTGATGGGGATGGCTGCCACACTCAATAGGTTCATCAGTCGTTCCACGGACCGCTGCCGACAATTCTTTCAAACACTACGGCAGGGTAAAGCTTTTGAATGGACCTTCAAGTGTGAAGCCGCTTTTAACGGTCTGAAGGCTTATCTCCAAGCTGTTCCACTTTTGACGACACCATCGGCAGGCAACCCGCTCATTTTATATCTGGCCGTCCCCGACCAGGCTATCAGTGCCGTATTATTAAAGGAAGAGCTTGGAGAGTAGTGACCAGTGTATTATGTGAGCAAGGCAATGGTTGACGCCAAAATCCATTGCCTTCCACCAGAAAAACTCATCCTAGCCCTAGTCATGGCGGCAAGAAAACTGATGAATTACTTCCAGGGGCATAGCATCGGGGTACTAACAGATTACCCCCTCCGATCAGTATTACGTAGTGTAGAAGCATCAGGGCGCATTTCAAAATGGGCCCTCGAACTCGGCTAGTACGATATTCAATTTCTGTCTAGAACCTCAATCAAGGGGCAAGTGCTTGTTGATTTTGTAGCCGAATTCACGGGGGGTGTTGCCGACTTGAAGACCGACCAAACTCAACCCAAGCCGAATTGGAGAATTTATGTGGGGGACATTTGGCAGCTTTATTGTGATGGGTCATCCAATCAACGGGGCAGTGGAGCCGGAGTAGTAATCATGACTCCCAACGGCACAATAATTGAGTAGGCCGTCCAACTCGGCTTCGAAGCATCAAATAACGAGGCCGAATATGAAGCCCTTCTAACCGGTTTGCGGAATGCACATCTTCTGGGTACTCGGTGTTTGCTTGTATTTTGCGATTCAAAATTGGTGATCAATCAACTAAAGGGGGAGTACGCAGCAAAAAATGACCGTATGGCAGCTTACATGAAAACGGCTAACTCCTTGCTGGCAAAATTTGACCATCATGAACTGAATCAAATAACACGTGATCAGAACACACATGTAGATGCCCTGGCTTGCCTAGCCTCCGCCATTAACTCAGAGATTAAACGGACCACCGAAGTAGGTTTCATCCTAGAGCCGAGCATTGGCCCTTTGGAGGAAGTCCAGGTCAATGTCATAGAGTCAGGACTGAGTTGGATGGACCCCATTGTTGTATTCCTGTCTACTGAACAGCTCCCAGCGGACAATAAAGAAGCGCACAAATTGCGAAACAAAGCCCTGCGATACTACTTGGATCCGCAAGGAAAACTTTATAAAAAATCCCTTTCTGGTCCATATCTGGAATACGTGTATCCGGACAAAGTCGAAGAGCTTCTGACTGAAATACATGAAGGCAATTGTGGCACACATTCTGGCGGACGCTCTTTGGCTCATCGAGCTGTGACACAAGGGTATTACTGGCCGAAAAGGAGAGTCGATGTCGAGTGTTACGTGATAAAGTGCGAATAGTGCCAGAAGTTCTCTCCTCTGATTCACCTGCCTACTGAAGAGTTAAGTTCCATAACCAGCCCTTGGTCATTTGCTCAATGGGGCCTTGACATCGTCGGACTGCTGCCTCGTGCTTTCGGTAACAAGCGATTTCTGATCGTCGCGGTTGATTATTTCACGAAATGGGTAGAAGCGGAGGCACTAACGCATATCCGAGATACCGACGTAAAGCATTTTGTATGGAGAAATATCATAACGTGGTTCGGCATTCCTAGAGCACTTATATCAAACAACGGCACCCAGTTTGATTGCGGAGTCTACCGGGAGCCTTGCAGCAAGTATGGTATTCGACCCTACTTCTCCACCCCGGCTTAGCCACAAAGTAATGGCCAAGCTGAAGCCTCTAATAAAACCATTTTAGATGGCATCAAAAAGAGGCTGGAGAAGGCGAAAGGCTGATGGGTTGAAGAACTGTCGAGTGTATTATGGGCTCATCGCACAACACTGACACGGTCCACCGAGGAAACGCCGTTCGCTTTGTGCTTCGAAACTCAGGCAATCATCCCCTTGGAGATCGGCCTCCTAACTTTGAAATCAACAGTTTTTGATTTAGGCCGAAACGACATGATGTTGGCCTTGGACTTGATTCTGATTGAAGAGCAGAGAGACCGCGCCCTTGCATCCATGGCACGGTACTAGCAGCAACTTGTTAAGTCATATGATCAGCGTGTTCAACTGCGCCGTTACACACTAGGAGAGTTGGTCCTGAAGAGAGTGCTTCCAACTGCCAAGAATCCGGCCGACGGAAAATTGGGACCTAACTGGGACGGCCCTTATCAGATCGACTCAATCGCGAGAGTAAGGGCATATCGGCTCAAAGACATGTCTGGGAGAAGTCTGCCACAGCCTTGGAATTCCACACATTTACGTAATTCTATCATTGACCCGACCTGTGGGGCTTGATACTTGTACATATTTCACTTTTGCAATGCAAAGTTTCCCGTTTCCTCATCGCGCAATTCAGTTGAAAAGTCTCCAGATTCGGAGCCCCATCAGTGACTGACACCTTTGGGCTGATTAAGCCTCCAGATTCGGAGCGCCCTTCATGTATATCATGATTGGCCAAGCCAAGTCTCCGGATTCGGAGCCCCATCGGTGCATGACACCTTTGGGCTGATTAAGCCTCCAGATTCGGAGCGCCTTTCGTGGATATCACGATTGGCCAAGTCTCCGGATTCGGAGCCCCATCGGTGAATGACACATTTGGGTCGATTAAGCCTCTGGATTCGGAGCGCCCTTCGTGTATATAACGATTGGCCAATACAGGTCTCCGGATTCGGAGCCCCATCGGTGCATGACACCTTTGGGCCGATTAAGCCTCCGGATTTGGAGCGCCCTTCGTGGATATCACGATTGGCCAAGCCAAGTCTCCGGATACGGAGCCCCATCGGTGCATGACACTTATGGGCCGAATAAGACTTCGGATTCAGAACCTCATTCGCGCAGGACAATTATGAGCCGAATAAGACTCTAGATTCAGAGTGCCCTTCATAGATAAAAAGCCTCTGAATTCAAAGCCCTAGCCGTGCCTAACATGTTTGGGCCGAATAAGACTCTGCATTCGGAGCGCCCTACACGAAAGTTAAAGCATACAAATATTCAAAGTGAAATGCTTCGTTAAGTTGAGCCATCAAAAACCGTATACACATTAAAGCATACAAACATTTTAAATGGAATGCTTAATTAAGTTGAGCCGGCGCAAACCGCATAAACAAATTAAAACATGCAAACATTCAAAATGAGATGCTTAATTAAGCATGCAAGCATTCAAAATGAAACGCAAACATTTAAAACAAAGTATTTTATTAAATTAACCAATAGATACATAGCTGACGCCCAATCTGTGTTGGAGCGTTTATAATATATTCAATTCTATTCGGCATCACCCTCGTCATCGCTCTTCTCAATTTCGAAAGTGCTAAAAGGAAAGTGATGACATTGATATAATGGCGACGCCGATTCAACTCTTGCTCCTTGGAATGCCTCTGCAGCTTAGAGGGCCTTAATCCATCCATGTCTAAAGCCCCGATTCTCGCATCGACATACCTCCTCTGCGAGTTTCTCCTTGGTCTTCTCTATCCCGACTTTCCGGCCTTTGTGGAAGCCTCGTTCATAGGCCGCGGCCTTTGCATTCTCTATTGCGAACATAGTTACCGTATCTCGATTGGCAATTGCATGGCTTAACAGCCGTTGGGTCACTTTTTCATCCACGACCGAGTTGGATTGTCCGGCCGCATGCGGCTCGGCAGTTTGGGTCTTCCTTAGCTCGCGCTTGGCCTTCTCTGCACGAGCCACCAAGTTTCGAATTCGTTCGTCCTTCTTCTTTATCTCCCGCCGCGCGACGCGCAGACGTATGCTGACTTCATAGGCGGTATACAGCCCTCTCACTGCTCCGTGGATACCCTCTCGAAATACTTCGAAATCCTGTCGACCAACCATCGACTGCTGGACTTCCGGTGGAAAAATCTGTCGAGCGAACTCGACTGCTACACCTGGGTCGTTAACAATAGAATCTGCCTCTATCATCAGTTTATTCCCCACAAAAACTGCAAAACTCAATGGTCGTGGCGTCGCGGCAGGCTTATTTCTCAGTCGCGGGGAGCTTCCCCGTTGCTGTTTTTCTTTTCGGGGTGATCTGCTTCGACAACTTGGGGGCTAACGTTTTTCCCATTCCCTGGATGTCCTACCTCCCATGCGTGTCGGCTCGCTGCAGCGATTCATTTCAGTGTCAAGCTCAGCCAATGTTCGCCCTTCGCACTTATCTAACCTTCCACAACAAACTGATTTAAATTGAGTTTGAACACGATAAGTGGAATCACTGGCGCGAAGAACCCACCCCATTTATTCCTAATGCATGCAGCGCCCCCGAGGCGATTTCATTAATGCTAAACTCCAAAAGGCCAATACAGATTGATCTGTGCCGCAGCCACTCCATGAACAAATAATATTCGGCTTTTGGAGTTCATGCATTGGCTGGGGCAAGGGCAGATTTATTAATCTAATCGGCCAAATATCTAAGCCCGATGCTGATCGATCTGTGCCGTAGCCACTCCATGAACTAATGATATTCAGCTTTTGGAGTTCATGCATTGGTTGGGGCAAGGGCAGATTTATTAATCTGATCGGCCAAATATCTAAGCCCGATGCCGATCGATCTGTGCTGCAGCCACTCCATGAACCAATAATATTCGGCTTTTGGAGTTCATGCATTGGCTGCAGCAAGGGCAGATTTATTAATTTGATCGGCCAAATATCTAAGCCCGATGTCGATCCATCTGTGTCGTAGTCACTCCATGAACCAATAATATTCGGCTTTTGGAGCTCATGCATTGGCTGAGGCAAGGGCAGATTTATTAATCTAATCGGAAAAATATCTAAGCTCGATGCCGATCAATCTGTACTGCAGCCACTCCATAAACTAATGATATTCGACTTTCGGAGTTCATTCATTGGCTGGGGCAAGGGCAGATTTATTAATCTGATCATTTATTCGACGAGGGTAAATTACTAAACTCCCTAGTTATCTAATCGGCAAGTGTACGCGAGCGTTTTATCCAAAGTAGTGAAAAGCAATACCATTCATCAATAGCAAAATTAAGCACAAATAATAGCAAAGTACAAAAGAAATTTTCATTAGTAAATTGGGCACAAACTGTAGCCATTTTACATGTGAAAACTACTAAGCAAAAAGCTACAAGTTTGCATGGAAATACTTAGCAAAAAACTGTTGTCATCTTACACATAAAAACTACTAAACTAAAGACTGCGGCAATACATTCAAAATCCTTAAACAAAAATAACTAAAATGTCGCCCTAATCAATCCTCGGAGTCAGACTCCAGCGGCTCAACGTCCACTTGCTCGTATGGAATCGGCATAGCCAATGTCACATTAGCAGCAGCAAGGGCTTTGAACCAGCCGTGTTTGAATCCCCGATTTTTAAATTTGGGGACTTCTTCCACATAACTTGCGAGGGTAGCGCTTTGCCCAGCCTCGGAGTCGGCTACTTCCTTCGCCTTCTTCGATTCTTCCAAGTCAGCCTCCAGTTTGGCAATCGCCTCTCGGGCTAACTTGAGCGCATTTTTGCTCGCATTTGCCCTCTCCTCGACGGCCAATCTGAACTGGTCTGAATTTCTTGCCCTTTCCATCTTGGCCTCGGCCCTCGCGCCTTCCATCTTTGCCCTCGCCGCTTCGAACTCGGCCATGCTTCTCTGGCCCTCAACTTTCGATTGTAAACAGCCAAGTCATTCGACAGCGTCATGCTAGCGACGGCCTATCTCAGCTATCCTTCTGACCGTCTGCAAAATAGGAAATTAAAACCAAAATAATATTTGTATAAAAGGGAAAGACAAGGTCAAGGTATATACCAGAAGAGCTGATTGAGCGGCTAATGCTATTGCCAGCAGATCCGGCTCCGCCGAGAAAGTCGCCTTGTCAGCCGGCAATGAGACGGACGTAGCCATGCTCAACGCCACGGCTGGATCTTTAATAGCCGATGCGTCAGAGGAGATCGGCGTGTTTTTTATCTTTGGTTGAATGACAAAAGGCATAATCATATCAGACTCCTCTAAATGCGGCTATTTGTCAGCACGATTTTCTTCAGAGCCGGCCTTGACCACAGTAGGACGCTTCTCCGTCCGCTCAGCCTCTTGATTGGCCTGCACAACCGCCTCAGACTCGGCATTTCGGATTTGAGTCGTTTCCTTCTCGATAACAGACAGGGAGGGCTGAACTTCGGCGGTAGGTGGCACTTCAGATCGAATGGCCTTTGCTCTTCACCGCGCAGCCATTCTTTCCACGTTTTTCTTTTTCGCGAGTTGTGTGAGGTTTAACCCAGCCATGTCTTCGGGGTATGCGTTGGGAAGGTCTTCTAAACTGGTAAAAATGTCATCAAACGGAAGGTCCCCTCGGCCCGAAATAGATGGAGGATTGGCTGAATTGAGGCCGGCTCCCTCAAAGGCCAACTTCAAAGCCTCGTCTACTTCAGCTTCGGACTGGTCTGACTCAGCGACCTCAGCTACTTCCACCCGCTCCGAATCGGACCCCTCGAAACCAACTTGCCGCAAGTTTTTGAAGTCGGTCAAAACAAGAGCCGTAAGAAACTCTTTATCCCTCGGAATTGGGATATTTTCTGCCGTCAAAAATGTCGTATATGTCGGCTCATACCAAAGGAGAATGTGGGCTTCCCTCCCTTGTTTCTGAAGACTCAGACGGCCGAAATATTTGAGCGCGACTTTAATTTCCGAAAGAACGGCGTCCTCGGTTGAAGTCAAGACTTTCTTCAAATCATTTCCTGCACAAGCAAAACCATGAGATCTCAAAAATGAAGCTTCGTAAATATAAGAAAAATAAACGCAAGAAGCTATACGGCCACTTGGTTTGCCCCTCCGTCTAGGAATAGGATCAAGGCGATCCTCGCTTTCGTCGAATTCCCAGTTACCTCGGACAACGACCATAACATCATTGACTCGCTTGCCTAAGCTGGAAAGCCTAGTCACTAATTGATGGTCGGTGTCCTTGGCCCTAAGGAAATAGCGTCTATGCCGACCAGAAGACTTGGCCAAGGCATAACAATGTCAAATAGCAGGTATGCCGAGGTTAATCCTAAGGCGACGGTTTAGCTCTATAATCCCCATTACGATTCTAAAAAAGTTGACATTGGGTTGGGAGGGGATTAGATCCCAATGGCGAAGGACAGCCCTAAGAAATGGGTGAAGCGGGAAACGGATTCCACCTTCTGCAATTGATAAGAGAGGGAAGACGATTGTGCTTTCATCAACCCTCTCCATATCGAGGGTGTCGTCTGTCACTTGTGACAGACGAGCGTCATCAGGAATAGAAAAATGGCATCAAAATCCAGAGATTCGGTCCGCGGAGATGAGGTCTTTCAGATGCTTTGCCATTTCGGTCAGCCTATAGGAGCGTACTAAACTAAAGGCAAACCAGGAAAAGGGATTCAAAGCAGAGAGAAAGAGAACTTACAAGAGACGAAGAGGACAATGAAGGATGAATGGAAGTTGCAGATGTTAGTCGGAAGGTAGTCCAAAAACTCTAAGCATCCAAAAATGTGTGTTCGAAAAGACGACAAGATTTTAAATCACAATAAATGGAAGCGTACGAAGGGGCGGGAAGTTGACATGATAACCGAGAGGCGTGTGCTTTGACATCCGCGTTGGAATGAGGTTAGGCGCCAAATTTCGTCTCTGACTTTTTGAGTTTGAAACCAAGCACTCTAGCTAACTATCGTTAGTGGAGTGCTTGGAAGGCAATTATGAGGGCCGAATATTGGGAGACGTAAAAAGGCCGAATAATTGGACTTGGGGAGTCGAAATATATACATTGCATTCGGCGCCATCTTACACATTTAAATCCTACCCTATTCGGCCAACTAGCCGGTTGAGTAACGGACCGAGTGGAAAGCGGTTTGGAACAAAAGGAGCCGAGAAAATGGTTATACGGCAAATTGAAAGTGGTCCCAGCCCCGAGGCCCAACAAAGAAAAGATATAAATAGAAGAACATCAGCCAGAAAGAGGTATGTAAGAATTAGTACGCTTAACTTAAGACACACGCAATCTAGAGAGCATACACTGACTTATCCGTCGGAGTGCTAATTCCGGCACCCCCGACTGGATTGTTCATTCTTTTTCAGGCTACCAGCTGAGGATCTCGCGTGTCCCATTGGATCCAAAGAGTATTTTCAATCCACCTTCCCCACAACTATTTTGGAAGGGAGCCCGCCAGCTGTTCATTTTTGAAGATATTTATGACCCCTCTTGCTCAAATTCTATAAAAAAGACCATATATCTCTGTTTTGAAGGTTGAAGAATTTCTAAAAAGCCTCTATACCTTCTTGAGAGTTCCTTCTTCCTATGCAAACAACCCTTTGAGCAAGCCTATCACCTTGACTATATATCCACACACCATATAAATCCTCACACCTTAGCTTAGGAACCTTGGTTGAGCCTTGAACACCATAATTCAAGCTTGAGAGTGTGTTGAGATTTAGTTTGATTCATAAGCAAAAGCTCACTTCTTTGAGAGGTATAAGCTTGTCATCCTCTCTTTTACTTCTTGTTCTATCTATTGCTATCTAGTTCTTGTAGTTTTGTGTTGTTTTGATTCTTTTCCAAGTGTTTGAGTTTGGGTTTGGAGAGCTACCAAAAGGGTAGAGAGAGTTTATACTCTTTCTTACACCTTTACCTATAGCTCAAACCCTTACTTTTACACTTTTTTTCTTTGCTTTCTAAATTGATTTTCAGAGTTAAAAAGAGGCTAAAAATCATGCTTTGAAGTCTCAAAAGTGGAGGGGTTAGCCACCCCTCCTTGTTCTTGTTTACTAGCCTTGTTTTCTCTCTTTGTTGATTAGCTTTTTAGGCTCTTTTTATCCACTTTGAGCCACTATTTTTCATCTCTTAAGGGATGTTTTGGGGTTGTTCTAAGTTGTTTAAATAGTTCATGCTTTGATTAGTTTGGTCGTTGTCTCATAAGTTTGCCTACATAGCTTGTTGAATATTGTTATAAGCTTTTCTTGTCTAATTTCCACGTTTAAGAACCTCATTTTAATAATCAACTTGCCACTCATTTATTTTATTTGAGATTTATTTCAGTCAGTTGACGGTTATTCAAAACATGAGCTAGAGATCTATGCTTAATGGCTTAATCTCTACAGAGGTTCATTGTCAACAGCGTAGTCTCTTTTTCATGTTGAAAATCATCTCCCGTTTGACATGTTTCTCACTTAGTGGACGTAATCCATTAGTGGACGAAACTATCGTTTTGGACTTAATGGATTAAAAGATGGCAAAAACTAATGAATTTGGCTTAAAATGAACCAACCCACATAAAGAAAATGAGCTATATTGTTTGGGGTTCGGCTGGACATTATGCCGAATCTATTGTGTCAAGGGTTTTCTTATATCAATTCATGATGTTTTGATGAACCTTGAAGCGTCTCTACCTCCCTCTTTGAGTTCACTCCATGATAGGAAAGAGGGGTGGTTATAGTTCCTTTCATTTATTGATTTTTGTCCAAATTGTACCCGAAATCATCAAGCAATCAACTTGCTCATTGATGGTTTTGGAAACAATTCCAATCTTCTCTCGAGGCTTACCCATGACAGAGAGGTGTAAGAGGGACAAAGAGAGTCTAGAACAACTCTATCTGCACTGTTTTCACTTCAGAACACAAAACAGAATTTTGTATGAAATTGAGGTACGGCCAGCCTTCTTTAGGCTAGGTCGGGCTTCATTGAGGGCCGGCTGGTCATCAATGCTTGGTCAGCAATGTATTTTGCAGAAAACAGAGGGCACTGGCTGAAGGTGAAACAGAGTTGACCTAGGCAGACAGAGCGGTTCTTGGACACTATGCATGCAACCCTTGTGCATCCTTGCTTATCTCAATGTTCTAGATTACTGCTTCAATTATTAGCGTTATGATTAATTTATTTATTATTGTTGTTATAATTAGTCTTGTTAATTATTAGTGTTGTAATTATCATTATTGTTTATTTGTAATTGATATAGGTAGTTAGCTTAAATGGTTAGTTTACTTATCATGATTATTCTTATTGTAATAGAGTAGTTAGCTAGTTAATTTTTTAATTTATTCATTTGATTTTGTAATAATTAGTTTAATTTGGACTTTCAGACTTTGATTCGTACCCTCTTGCACGAGGGCAGTTATGTAATAAATTGTATGTCTTCCAACCCCATGTTTTTCTACCTTTTACTTACTCACTTACGATGGTTAGCATAGGACATCATTTTCCAAATTAGCATTCTTATGCTTTGCATCCATTGTCTTGCATGCATCCAAGGTTAAGCTCATCATACTAATCCAATATCAATGTTCGAATTCATTACTTGAATATGTGCTTTATCGCATGTCTTGAATGAAATCATATGCCATGCTCATAGCCAAGCCTATAGAATTACATAATGCGTGCGTTGCATTTAGTCATATTGCATTAATTAGGAACATGTATATTTTTCTAATGATTTGCTTTGTTTTGGCTCGGAGTACTAGGTGAGTAATTTTATGTTTTAGCATCTTGCATCGAATGTTTGTGTTATCATGTCAAAGCATACTTCCATGAGGCTAATTGCTTAAACGATATAACTCTTTGAATGCCTGTGGATGAAGGCTAGTTGCTTGTATTGGGATAGTTTGATTAAAATCTATTTTAACCCCACTTCTTTAAGTGGCAAATTCACAAACAATTTCAAATAAAACACGAAATCAAATTTTCCAAATCTTGCAAATTAGTCTATATTTGTGTGTGCGTCACATAGTAAAAAATAGCTAATAATCGGAACAAGAGCATATAATGTAAATAAAAATCACATCATGATTAGTAGAAACCGATCTTTGACCGAGCGAGTGAGGTGCTCATTCATGACCTTCCCCTCTCGTATCTAAGTTCCCGAACTGAGACACTTTGGCGATGACAGACTAATGGCCTTTGGCACGAGTCTTGGGTTTCCTAAATTTCTCAAAAATATTTAGGTGGCGACTCTAAAATCTGGCAAAATAGTCCATTTTTGGCATTTGATTCAAACATCGATTTTCTAAAAGAATTGTTGAATTTGGACTCTTTTTGTGTTTTCACTGTTTCACATTGCACTTGTGAAATCAAATTCAGAACCATGAAAGTCCGAACTGTGGGGCTATTCATCTTCCGAAAGGAGCATGAAAAGTCGAGCTACAGTTTCTGGCGACTCTGCTAGGGACTTTAGAGAACTTGACTCGAACTTCATGATGTGAAATTTTATCTACACTTATATGTTCTTTGCATTGTATTTGCATGGTTACTTTAAGTCACTATGTTTTCCATCTGTTATTCCTGGACGGTTTTCCGGAAGCTTGCCCAAAAGGCTTTCCAAAAAGGCTGACCAGTCATGGGCTCTGCCATGTTGGAAACACAACCATTGGATTTGGATTACCGATGTACCACTTGATCCACCTTTCACTTCTCGGTGTTAGGTATGCGAGGTACATTAGGTATTCTTGCTAAGATACCCTTTCGACTATTTGACCTAGTTGCATATAGTGAAGCTATAGTGACTATTCCAATTTAGGACAGGATGCCACCCATTTACAAGATGTTGTGAAACTCGTTGTTTGAAATAGTGCAGTCTAGATCATGACAAAAAACTAGGACAGGGTAACCCTACCCCCCTCGTAAGGGTGTTTTGGTTCTTTTCCTTGGTATGTGCTTTTACAGTGAGACTATATAAGATGGTTCATATTAGTATGAGTTTGAGAATAGAGTTCAGTAGAGATTACAGTTTAGCTATGTGTTATGACTGTTGTGAATTGGGGCCGAAGTGCTATCCGATTTTGATTGTGTTTTTCTTTTTTTTTTTGCTAGGTAGTTTACCATCATAGCTTCAGAAAGACCCGATATTCCCCAAGTTGTGTGGACTAGTTTCGGTAGGCTTTGTAAAGCTCAAGACCTTATTGGTGGTCAGCCCGTGTTAGTCTCGCTTCTGCCAGTTACTCGACGAAGAAGGAATAGACAGTTGGTAGCACCAGTACAAAGCACTCTGCAGACATCTATCTGTTCTCACTAAATCAATTCACCAATATCTAGTTCACCCAGACCGACAATGGCATAGAACACAACACAAAACCCGGAGGAATTCGCTACCATGATGACAGCTTTCCAAAAACCATGGACACTGTAAACCAAAGGATGGCTGCACAAGATGAAATTATTGCCGATCTACATCGTACATCTAGGGCACCAACATTAATCGTGCATCCAATCCCAGCTGCTCAGCCAAATCCTGATCCACCCCTGCTGGTTGAAAATCTGCCAGTCCCAGATCTTCAGGAAATGTTTTTCCTGGCTCCAACTTATCGGCCTTCGGTTTAACCCCCCATAGGAATCTTTCCTTTTGATATCAATGAAATTGATTTGGCCTTAGTCAAGATTGCTAGATTGGAGAAAGTATTGAAGAAATCCCAGGGCTTCAACTCCATTCCAGATATCGAAGATGGGTACACTAAGGCTTCGATCAAATTACTGGAGAAATTTAAGATGCCCCACATCGACAGATTCGATGGGAGTGGGGATCTGATTGTGCATGTCCAGTTATTTTTAGATGTATTGAGGCGCATGGGTTTGTCTAGGGCACATAAGCTTTCCTTGTTTAGGAGAACCCTGTCTGATGTGGCGGCTATCTGGTACGCTAAATTGGACTCAACAAAGTGGAATTGAGAGAAGCTATCGGAGGCATTTGTCAATCAGTATTCATATAACACCGGATAGAGGTAACCATTAATGAGCTGGAGGCTACTACCCAAAACTCCAAAGAATCATTCATCGATTTTGTCTCCTGGTGGAGAGCCAAGACAGCCGAATGACAAATAGGCCTGCCAAAAGAGAACAAGTCCGACTAGTGGTCTAGAACCTTGAGCCAGACATGTTGCAGAGAATGATAGTGGCACCATTGTCCACATTTGCATCCTTACATGAGTTGGGGGTTCAGATTGAGAGTGCATTCAAAAAGGGTATTATTCATAGAACAAGCGAACCCGCAAGAAGGTCGTCCTCTCGGAGTACCAATGCTAGCAATAGCACTATTCCATGGCCTGCAGATGTCAGTACTATTGTTTCAACAGCCAAGATGGCAGCTCCCTTTGCTACTGGCACAACCTCACAACCTTCACAAAATATCGATCCACCCCGGAATCGAAGAGTTTTTACTCCCTTCCATATGAGCCCAACCCACGCCCTCAAGCTATTAATGCAAAAGGGGTATCTTAAGCCTCTTGATCCTCGTCCACTTCTAGACCCGTTGCCACTCAAACATGACCCTACCTAGTACTGTATCTTCTACCAATAACATGGCCATTCCACGGACATGTGCTACCGTTTACGTCATGAGATCCAGGATCTCATTGACAACAAAGTCATCGCCCACCTTCCAAACCAAACGTAACAACCAACCCACTTCCTGCACACAACCAAGTCCCCCCACTTAGAAACATTAACCACATCCATACACTATCGCCCACCTTTAACCCTAGCACATACATTACCTCATCCCACTTACCAAAATCGGAGGTGGTCATTCCAGAAGGCACAGACATGTGTATGATGGATCTAACACCACAAACCCAATCTAGGCCTGTGGCAGTAGAAAAATAGAAAGAAAAGAATACACTGAAGACAGGGTCGCCTGATACCCATGTCATAGAGAAAGGGGTCTTGCTCGCAGAGGAGTACGATCCCAGTTTATACATTATGGCCATCGATCAACCGAAACCAGTAGTCATATTGCCGGACTTTCTCAACTTCAATGCTATTGAAGAAGGCCAAGTAGGGCAACATCAGAATGATCAGCCCGAACAAGGCCTAAATGACTTGGCTGACTTAGAAGAGGATTTGGCTGATCTGGAGGAGGATCTAGAGGATTTATACTTCTTCAAAGAGGAGGATACAAGCAGTGTTTAGGTGGGATGGTAGGACCTGAGCCAGCCAGAAACAAGCAATGGATGGTTGAGTGAGAAAGTGTCCGATGTGGAAAAATAGATAAGAGAGATTGGGAAGGAAGAGGAAGTTGCTGTTAGGGGTAAGGCTAAGGCTGCACCTCTGACTGAGAAAGAACAGGCACTGGAACAATTTCAAAGGAAAAGGATAGAAAAGATCTAGGTTAAGATAGCTCTAGAACAGGGCAAAGGAAAAAGGTAAGAAGAACTTGAGACAACGGTGGGTGATGCCTAAACTACTAAAAAGGTCCAATGGGAGCCTAGAGATCAAAAAATGACGTGACGAAAACTCCAAAAACATTGGGATTCAAAAACCAAGATTGTAGTGGAGGAAGAATGGTATGATGATGGGGCGCGTGATGTCAACATGCTCCAGATAAAACCTGATGCCAGCCCAGCTATGACTGCAGGAGAGTGGTGGAAAGACAACGACCTAAGTCATGCATACACTGACGAAGGTTGGAAAGTTGATACCCTGGATGACACTTGGTATATTGATGAGATCAATCATATAAACCAGAGTGGTTGGTACTTCAAACCCGCAGCATTAGACTAGCCAGAGACCTCTGGAAAGGAGGCTGAGAGATCAAAAGAGAAGGATGCTGAAAAAAACCTGGTCTTGAAACAGCTCAAGAAGATTCAGGCTCACATATCAATCTGGGGCTGATAACGGCTTCTTGGGAGCATAAGCAAGCACTGTTAGAAGCAATGAACCAGACTAAACTGTCTATCGATACCACTGCCGACCAATTGGTATCGTTGGTAACATCTGGGGACGTTACGCTGATGATATCTTTTACAGATAAGAAGTTACCACCTGAGGGTGCCAACCACAACCGTCCCTTATATGTAACTCTGGATAGTCAAAAAAAGTGGTTTCTGGTGGCGTTAATGGATATTGGATCAGCGATCAGTGTGTGTCTAGTGAGAATCGCCTATGCCATTGGTTTAAGGTTGATTGACTTTACACCCACGACCCAAGCTGTCCGGGCTTATGATAATAGAAGCCGGGATGTTATGGGAACGTTCAAGAGCCATATCCTAACCGACCCTTCCGAACATGAGGTGGAATTCCATGTCATGGATGTTCTGGCCACTTTTAATCTACTGCTGGAAAGGCCTTGGCTACATTAGATGAGGGCTGTGTCATTAACAGTCCATCAGTTAGTAAAGTACCCCTTTAAAGGTGGGATTGCCACTATGTACGGTAACTCTGCGATCCATCCTCCCCAGGGAACCACTGCACCTTTATTGGAAATCATACATGGGGAAGAAAACATGTTCCTTTCTGGCTTCTCTCTGGCAAAAGCCCGGTTGGTCCAAACCATCATGGCAAAGGGCGATGGGGACTATGTGAGTGCGCAATCCATTTACATGAAGAACAAACAGGGGCATATGCCTGGATTAGGACTAGGCCGAAGTGGTAGACAGAGAGGTACTGTTGCTAAGGAGATCAGTCACAACTCCTACGCCTTTGGGCTGGGATAAAAACCTACCGCTGTAGATTGGCAAAGGAAAGGGGAGGAGCCGAGGGAAAGGCTGAAAACAAAGAGGACTGGGAGGTAGTACAAGTTAGTCCACAAACCGATACAGGGGACCTTGAATGGATGTTTTATCGGCCAAGGGGAAGACTTCCCCTTTTGTGGATTTCCAGAGCCTTGGTTTGACAAGGAAACAAAAACAAGGTATCCGAGGTTTGAGATCTTCTTCGAACACCAATTACCAGAAGAGGAGGATAAACAAGCAGACCTGAGCACTAGCATAGATCAAGGTGGGACTGCAAGCCTAGCTATTGAAGAGGAAAAGCTATTGGGAAAAGCACTGGCTGACCTACTAACAAGGTCGACTACTGCAGCTGAGATCGCCAACTTGGGAGATAGTTTTACTATCTTAATGATCGGGGATAACCAAGCAGCGGATTTCTCCAATCTTATCATGGATGCATGTGAGGCTCCACGCCTGGTCTAGAAGTTTGAACAAGGCGTCATCAACAGTTTTGAATCGGATAATGAGTCTGGATCTGATTCCACTGAGTCTGTGGAGTCAGAGTCAGATTTGAGTTCCTCTGAATCTAGTACTTCTAAGAGTGGTAACCCGGATACCAAAGTCCTGTCCAAGTCATCTTTTAGCTTTTCTTTTGAGTTCACTGTAACCGAAGATCTAGACTTTTTGAATGGGAATGTTGTGGACTTTGCCTACTTTTCTGTGCCTTTGGTTTTTGTACTGATCTTAATTTTCAAAATTTTGACATAAATGAAGAGGAAGAAATTCCTTGAGTTTTGAAAATTTTGGTTGATCATGAGGAGGAGAGGCGTGTTAAGCCCTGTACAGATGAAATCGTATCAATTAACGTGGGTACTAAGGAAGATCATCGCTTAGTCCAGATCGGGTCCACACTATCTTTAGAGGAACGCGAGCGTTTAATCGCTTTATTAAAAAATTTCAATGATGTTTTCGCGTGGTCCTACGAAGGCATGCTTGTAATCGATCCTGAGATTGTACATTATCAAATCCCTCTTGACCTTGAGGCCCGGCCAGTTAAGCAAAAGCTGCGTAGAGTTCGCCCAGATTGGGCTTTGAAAATCAAGGAAGTTACCAAACAGATTGAGGTAACGTTCTTGCTTGTATCTGAGTATCCGACGTGGTTGGCCAATATTGTTCCAATCCCAAAGAAAGATGGCAGAATTAGAGTCTGTGTCGACTTCAGGGATCTGAATAAGGCTAGTCCGAAGGATGATTTTCCACTGTTGCATATTGATGAGTTGGTAGACTTCACTGTAGGCCAAGCATTGCTCTCGTTCATGGATAGGTTTTTTGGGTATAACTAGATTCTGGTGGCACCCGAGGATAGGAAGAAGACTGTTTTCACTACTTCGTGGGACACCTATTGCTACCAAGTCATGTTGTTTGGGTTGAAGAATGCTGGAGCTACTTATCAAAGGGCTACAACCACCATTCTGCACGACATGATCCACAAAGAGGTTGAGGTGTATGTGGACGATATGATTGTCAAGTCCAAAGATCGAGAGGGCCACTACACTGCCTTGGAAAAATTGTTTCAGCAGATCAGAGAGTATAGATTGAGGTTGAACCCACAAAAATGCACCTTCGGCGTAACAATAGAAAAAATACTGGGATTTTTTATCACACAAAGAGGTATTGAGGTAGATCTTTCCAAAATCAATGCCATCTTAGAAATGCCACCACCAAGGACTAAAAAGGAGGTGCGCGACTTTCTAGGTAAAATGCAATTCATAAGACAGTTTATTTCAAAACTAACCTTGACTTGTGAACCATTATTTGGTCTCTCGAAGAAAGGAAAAAAATTTCAATGGGATGATCGCTGTCAGTTTGCTTTTGAACAGGTTAAGCAGTACCTGTAGAATCCGCCTGTGTTATCACCACTAGAACTGGGAAAATCGCTGATTTTGTACCTGTCAGTGACGAATTCAACCATGGGGTATATGTTAGCTCAGGAGTCCGAGGCTAAGGTGGAAAAGGCCGTTTACTACTTAAGCAAGAAAATACTGGATTGTGAGACCCGTTACACTCCCCTCAAGAAATCTTGCCTAGCCTTGGTATGGGTCATCCGGAAGTTGAGGCATTACCTGTTAGCTCACTTTATAATCCTGGTTTCGAGATTAGATCCTATCAAATATCTCATTGAGAAACCAGTGCTTACGGGTAGGCTAGCCCGTTGGTTGCTTCTTCTCTCCGAATTTGATCTTACATATGTTAAACGCAAGTCGATTACAGGGAGAGCTGTAGCGAAATTCCTAGAAGATCATCCAACAGAGGGGGATGAAGCGGACGAGTACTTTTTCCCAGATGAAGATATTCTGCAAATAGAGGAGAAAACATGGACGATGTACTTTGACGAAGCAGCCAATCAATACGGTTATGGGATCGGTGTGTTGCTGATAGCACCTAATGTCTCCCATATACCCTTAGCCATCAAATTTTGGTTCAAAGTATCCAACAATGAAGCAAAATATGAGGCATGTATTTCTGGTTTAGAAGTCTCCATAGAACTACGGGCAAAAAGATTGGATGTCATTGGGGATTCGAACTTTGTTGTGTCTTAAGCCAACGGAGATTGGCGGATTAAAGAGGAGAAAATGAAGGTTTACCATCAGGACTTGGATATGCTAGTTTCGAGGTTTGAAAAGTTAATGTTTACCCATTTGTTAGGAGAGAACAACCGATTCCCTGATGCACTAGCAACTCTATCTTCTATGGTAGACATTCCATTGGGAGTTAGGATGCGTCTGATCAATATTGAATAGAAGTACACGTCGGCCTATGAAACCATTGCCGCGATAGATGAGGCTTCAGATTAGAATCCCTAGTATTACGATATTTGAAATTTCTTAGAAAATGAGGTGTATCCGCCAGGAGCAAATACTAAGGACAAAAGGGGAATACGATGTCTAGCTATTCAATTTATCATCTGCGAGGGAAGTTGTACAAAAGAGGCCATTTGGGAATGCACAAGCTATGTGTTCAGGAAGAGGAATCAAAGCGCCTTATGGAGGCCATTCATGGAGGAGAGTGCGAGCCCACATGAATGGTGTGATGCTCGCCCGAAAAATCCTTAGACAAAGCTATTACTGGTCAACCATGGAAGAGGATTGTATTGGTTTTGTTCGACGCTGTCACAAATGCCAAATTCATGCCAATCACATGAATATTCTGCCATCGAAGCTGTACAACATGACTTCACCATGGCCATTCTCTATTTGGGGAATGGATGTTATCAACGCAGTTACGCCAAAGGGGTCAAACGGGCATGATTCATTTTGGTAGCAATCGACTACTTCAGGAAATGGGTAGAGGCCCAGTCTTACTCTGTATTGAAAGCAACGCATCTGGCTTAGTTCACCAAAAACAGCATCATCTGCCGGTACGGGGTTCCAAATGAGATTATCTCTGATAATGGGTCGCACTTCAAGAAAGAATTGATAGATTTGCTTGAGAAATATAACGTGGCCTTCCATAAGTCATTGACCTATAGGCCATAAACCAATGGAGCCGTCGAGGCTGCGAACAAAAACATCAAGAGAATTTTGCAGAAGATGGTGGAAACCTACAGGGATTGGCTAGATAAATTGCCATTCATGCTCTGGGGCTATAGGACCTCAATCCAAACATCTATAGGGGCAACCCCTTATTCTCTCGTCTATGGGATGGAGGCTGTTTTGCTGATTAAAATTGAAGTGCCCTCACTACGAGTTATGGCTGAGGGTCAGATGGCAGAGGGAGATTGGCAGCAAAGTAGGTTTGAGGAATTAATGTTGTTTGACGAGAGAAGACTAAGAGCATTGTATCATGTCCAGGGCTACCAACGTCGAATTGCTAGGGCTTTTAACAAGAAAGTTAAGTCCAGAAATCTCAAGGAAGGGAACATGGTGCTGAAAGACAATCGAGCTCCCATCCATGACCCTAGGGGCAAGTTCAAACCCAACTGGATTGGTCCTTAACTCATCAAGTCAATTTGGTTAGGAGGGGCAGTTATTCTTATGGACTTGGATGGCCTGGAGTTCTCGCAACCGATCAATATTGACAAGTGGAAGAAATATTACCCCTGAGAGGCTCGATAGGCCAAAAACCTGAAAAGTCGACCTGGGCAAAAATTAGACCATGAAAAATTAGAAATAAAGAAAAACTGAGCTTGTAAGGTTGAAAACTCTAAAGGGCGACTTTGGCAAAAGTTGAAGTGCAAAAGGAGAGAATTAATACTCGAGTGAACCTGAACCGAACTACGTAAGGCCTGATTCCCATTTTTGGGATACGTAAGCAACTTCATCCTGAAGTTCGGCTATAACTATCTCTAATTCAACTGTCCTATCTATTTTCTTGATCAGGTCATCTTTGTTCATCATCTATTTAGTTCGGTTGTGGTCTTTATTTCGGAAAGGAAAGCTAATTACAGTACAAAGCAACAGAAATATGCAATCAGGGGCAGTTTTGATTTCTTTTGATTTAGGATTGTGCATCTTGAGAATCAACTCTGTGCGTGTCAGGTGGTGATCGTTTTCAAAAATTGTTTTGAAAAGTTTTAATAAAAGTTGATTTTGTTCAAAATTTTACCCTTTTACAACTTGGACCATTTTTAGGACTGAAAGGAAAATTTTTAGTACTTTTATTGATTTCAACACAAGTACATTCTCCCTTTTTGATTTAGATTAAAGTTGCTTTTATATCTTAAACTTGAAAAGAAAAGATCAAAGCAGTAAAACTAGGGGCACAACTATGTCAGGTGGCTTTATGCCCAAGATGGCCCAACCTCTGCCTCCTCTTCAAGCCAAGCTAAACACTCCTCAGATAGGGTGTAACTGAAACTAATGGAAAGGGCCAAAATCTCTCTCGTCCTCCAAGCCACGAGATACCGGGGCAGGTGCGAGGCATGAATCGAAAATGAAGTTGTGTATTCCACTTCCTCATCTGGACGTATCTGATTATGCTCGAACTGACGTCTGAACTCGAGAGAAAAATAGAATACGCAATGTGTGAGACCAATCAACTCTACACCTGACTGTCGGGACATACTATAGCTTATCTCAGCTATATTAAGCCAGGGGCAACGCCAAGTTATGTCAGCTGTGGACCTGCTGCACATTCAATTACACCATAAACCCTCTGAGGGGAAATCCATCAACCTTCGGTGAAAGAAGTAAACTTGGGCTAAGTACTCAGGCAAGGGTCCACTACTTGTAGTTTATCCATCAACCATACCTGGGGAAGGATGAAAAATAAGAGAGATTAAAGAATAGAGAGGTGTACGATGAGAGAAAAGTAAGAAAGGTTATGCGAGAAAAACAGAGAATGAGTGTTGAGTGATGTGAGAATCATAAATTAGAAGGGTGGAAAATAATACCTAGAGAAGTAGCAAGCTCCCTACCAATTGGGTAGTCTCTCCTCGACGGAAAGCATCTAAACCCATTAACGTTTTGGCCAGTGCCAAACCCATGCAATTCTTACTCTCTTCCCGACATTAGGCCACTTCGATCAACCGAATGCTAGCTCTGCTGAAACTAAGGGCAATGAGGAATTGTGCAAGAAGGCATAAACAGAGAGCATGTTGCAGGCAGCCTTACCAAAGAAGGTCACTCCTATCTCCAATGGCGGAAAATCGATGAACTAAGATGGGGATGTCTAGCTCCCCATCATGTGCCAAAGACCGAGCCTCGTGTAATGTTAACCCACACATTCGTCCCAAAGCTTGGGCATGGCTAAGACGGGGTTGCAGTATGATTTCTTCATCGCACCGAGACTCCATTAAAGCTCAAAAT
Organism: Camellia sinensis; assembly: GCF_055761805.1. Taxonomy (NCBI): domain Eukaryota; kingdom Viridiplantae; phylum Streptophyta; class Magnoliopsida; order Ericales; family Theaceae; genus Camellia; species Camellia sinensis. The sequence continues at coordinate 144,206,243 of NC_138968.1, forward strand.
TCCTCGAGTGTCAGACACACCTCATGTGATCCGAATTGAAATACATGAGTGATCGGGTTCCAACATCGAATAGCAACATGAAGGAACGGAAAGCAAAGAGAAGTCGTAGATGGGAGCTCGGTTGTCTTCGAGCACCAAATCCCCTTCTTTCAGATTCCTGGACTTAACTTTCTTGTTGAAAGCCCTGGAAATCCTTCGTTGATAACCTTGGATGTGGTACAGTGCTTTTAGCCTTCTTTCGTCAAACAGCATAAGTTGCTCAAACCTACTATGCTGCCAATCTGCTTCCGCTATTTGGCACTCAGCCATCACCCGCAGCGATGGAACTTTAACTTCGATCGATAGAACAGCCTCCATCCCATAAACTAGAGAATACGAAGTTGCCCCATTAGATGTTCGAATTGATGTTCTATAGGCCCAAAGAGCAAATGCCAGCTTATCTGGCCAATCCCTATAGGTTTCCACCATCTTTTGCAGAATGTGCTTGATGTTCTTGTTGGCGGCCTCAACTACTCCGTTGGTTTGCGACCGATATGTGGATGACTTATGAAAAGCCACGTTGTATTTCTCCAACAAGTCGATCACTTCCTTCTTGAAGTGGGAACCATTATTCGAGACGATCTCATTCGGGACCCCATACTGACAGATGATGTTATTTCTAATGAACTTAGCTACATGTGACGCTTTCAACACTGCGTAGGATTGGGCCTCAACCCATTTTGTAAAGTAGTCTATCGCCACCAAGATGTACTCATGCCCGTTCGACCCCTTAAGAGTAATTGCCCCAATAACATCAATTCTCCAGATTGAAAATGGCCATGGTGAAGTCATGTTGTACAGCTTCGACGGCAGGATGTTCATGCGATTTGCATAGATCTGGCATTTGTGGCATCGCCGAACAAAACCAATACAATCCTCCTCCATGGTTGACCAATAGTAACCCTGTCTGAAGATCTTCCGAGCTAGCATCACTTCGCTCATGTGCGATCCACACTCTCTTCTATGGATGGCCTCCATCAGGCGCTTCGACTCTTCGGCATCAACATACAATTTATGCATTCCTAGATGGCCCCGTTTGTACAATTTCCGCCCGCAGATGATAAACTGAGCAGCCATTCGCCGTATTGCCCTCTTATCTTTGGCATTTGCCCCTAGTGGATAAACCTCCTTTTCCAAGAAGTTCAAATATCGTGATACCAGGGGTTTTGATCTTGTACTTCATCTATTGCGGCAATCAGCTTGTAAGCCGGCATATACCTCTGTTCAATAATGATTTGACGCATCCGGACTCCCAAAGGGTTGTCTATCATGGAAGATAGAGTTAATAAAGCGTCCACGAACTTGTTGCTCTCTCTTAACAGATGCGTGAAGGTTAGCTTCTCAAACCTGGGGATTAGAACGTCCAGGGTTTGGTGATAGATTTTCAACCTTTCTTCTTTAACCTTCCAGTCTCCTTTTGCTTGAGGCACAACCAGGTTCGAGTCCCCAATGATATGCAACCCTTTTGCCCCTAGTTCCAGGGCAACTTCCAAGCTAGCGATGCATGCCTCATACTCTGCTTCGTTGTTTGATACCTTAAACCAGAGTTTGAAAGCTAAGGGTATGTGGGAATTGTCAGATACTATCGGCAACACCCCTATCCCACACCCGTATTGATTAGACGCTCCGTCAAAGTACATAGTCCAAATCTCTTCTTCAACCTGCAGAATGGCCTCATCTGGAACAGATACTCTACTGCTTCATCTCCCTCCACTGGGTGATCAGCTAGGAACTCCGCTACCGCTCTCTCTTTCACAAACTTGCAAGTCATGTACTTTAAATCAAATTTGGAGAGAAGAAACAACCAACGGGCTAGCCTACCTGTAAGCGCTGGTTTCTCGAAGAGATATTTGATGGGATCTAATCTCGAAACCATAATTACAGAGTGAGCTAACAGGTAGTGCCTCAACTTCCTAGTAGCTCATACCAAGGCCAAACAAGCCTTCTCGAGCGGAGTGTAATGGGTCTCATATTCCAGCATCTTCTTGCTCAGGTAATAGATAGCCTTCTCCACTTTATCCTTCGATTCCTGCGCAATCATGCAGCCCATTATCGTGTCGATTACTAACAGATACAATATCAACGGTTTCCCTGGCTCTGGCAGCGACAACACAGGTGGGTTCTGTAGATACTGCTTGATCTGCTCAAAAGCAACCTGGCATCGGTCGTCCCATTGGAATTTATTTTCTTTCTTTAGGAGACCAAATAATGGTTCACAAGTCAAGGTAATTTTGAATAAACCTTCTTATGAATTGCACTTTACCCAGAAAGTCGCGTACTTCCTTTTCAATCCTTGGTGGTGGCATTTCTAAGATGGCCTTAATCTTGGAAGGATCGACCTCAATGCCCCTTTGTGTAATCAAGAACCCCAGTATTTTCCCTGCTGTGACACCAAAAGTACATTTCTGAGGATTCAATCGCAACCGATACTCTGTGATCCGTTGGAAAAAAAATTTCAAAGCGGTGTAGTGGCCCTCTCTTTCCTTGGACTTGACAATCATGTCATCCACGTACACCTCCACTTCTTTGTGGATCATATCATGCAAGATTGTAGTTACAACCTGTTGATAAGTAGCCCCAGCATTCTTCAAACTGAACGGCATCACCCTGTAGCAGTAGGTTCCCCACGGCGTAATGAAGGCAGTCTTCTCCCTATCCTCAGGGGCCATCAAGATCTGGTTGTACTCGGAAAACCCATCCATAAAAAAAAGTAGTGCATGCCCTGCGGTGAAGTCCACCATTTCGTCGATGCGCAGTAGTGGAAAGTCATCCTTCAAACTGGCTTTGTTCAGATCCCTGAAATCCACACACACCCGAATCCTGCCATCTTTCTTCGGCATCGGAACAATGTTGGCCAACCAAGTAGGATACTCAGATACTAATAGGAACCCCGCATCTATCTACTTGGTGACCTCTTCCTTGATTTTCAGAGCCCAATTCGGGCGTATTCTCCGAAGCTTCTGCTTGACGGGCCGAGCGTCAGGGTCAAGAGGGATCCAGTGTTGTACAATCTCAGGATCGATTCCAGGCATGTCTTCGTAGGACCACGTGAAAACACCTTTGAAATCTTTTCATAAAGTGACTAAACGCTCGCGTTCTTCCAAAGACAACGTGAACTCAATCTGGACCAGACGCGGATTCTTCTCAGTACCAACATTAATTGAAGTGATTTCATCAACCAAAGGTTTTACAAACCTCTCCTCTTCTCGGTCAATCAAATGCTTTAAAACCGGAGAAATTTCTTCCTCGTCGTTTTTATCAAAGTTTTGAAAGTCCTGATCAATGCAATAAATGAGCGACACAGAAAAGTACTCAAAAGCAGCAGCAGTACCATTCTCATTAACAACTTCCAGATCGTCCAATTCTTCGGTTACAACCGACTAGAAAGAAAATGAAAAAGACGACCTGGACAAAACAACGGCATCCGGGTTATCAACCCCAGGAATACTGGACTCTGACTCACAAGAACTAGAATCTGATTCCGACTCCACAGACTCTGTGGAATCAAATTCTGGTTCACTACCTGACCAAGAACTGGTAGACAAAAAGCCTTCCTCGTACTGCCAAACGAGGGAGGGTGCGATAGATGCATCTAGAATGCTGGAAAAAAAGGCCCACAGTCGATTGATCTCCAATCATGGAAACAGAGAAATCGTCCCCCGAGCACTCTGGTGTGATCTGAGGATCCGAGAGGAGACAAGCTAGCGCTGCTCCCAACTCAAGTTCTGTGCCATCGGACTCATCCTCTTTACATTGTTTAGGCTCAGCTGGTAGGTCAGTCTGCAATTCTACAACTTCATCCCCTTGCAACTGTAAGTCAAAAAAGATCTCAAAGCTGGGCAAGCGCCGCTTTTCAGAATTTAGCCATGGCTTCGGAAAGCCGCAAAAAGGGAAATCTTCCCCCTCCTGGACAAAGTGGTCATTTAGGGTTCCTTGGATAGGTCTATGCACTAACTCATAGTGCTTCCCAACTTGTTTAGCCTTGGCTCTTTCAGCCATCTCCTTTCCTTTTCTTACCCCATCCTCTTTGGTAGGCGTGTAACCTAGACCAAAAATATGGGGGTTATGTGGCACTCCGACCAATTCAGCGGCGCCCTTCTAGCCGCTCATTCCCAATCCCATCCTAGATATATGTTAAAGCTTATTCATGAGGTAAACAGATTGTGCACTGACATACAGTCCCTCATCAACAGCTAGAATATCTCGCACTACCCGAGCCTCAGCCAAGGTGAACCCAGATAGGAAGACATCCTCATCGCCGTATGCATTTTCTAAGATCGGCGTAGTAACCTTCGGCCGTGGATGCATGGAAGAGTTCCCAAAAACAATTGTTACCCCCTTCCCATGGGAGTATTTCAACATCTGGTGCTGGGTGGAAGAGACAACTTTCACTTGATACAACCACGGCCATCCAAGGAGTAAGTTGAAGGTGCCTAGAACATCCAAAACATGAAACTTGATGTCCTGTTGGGCCGGGCCAACCTGAGTTCTGATCCGCACTGTCCCCATCACCTCCCGACTGGTATTGTCATAAGCCTGAATCACCTGGGCTGTTAGTACAAAATCTGCGAGCTTCAACCCGATAGCATAGGCCGTACGCGACGGACACACATTTATTGCAGATCCCGTATCAACTAAGACAATTGGTATCCACTTCTCTCTACACTCCACAGAGATGTATAACGACTTGTTGTGCTTGGAACCCTCAGGCGGCAATTCTTTATCTGTGAAGGTCAAAGTTGGTGAAGCACCACCCGGGAATACCAGTCCCACTAACTGCTCGGGGGTTGTATCAATAGAAAGCTTAGCATTGTCCATTGTTGATAGGACGGCTTGTCTATGTACCCACGAGGCCATAAGCAATCCCTAGATGGAGATACCTGCTTGAATCTTTTTTAGCTGCTTCAATACAGCTTCCTTCTCCAACAGTTTGTCCTTCTGCTTCTCAGCTTCCTTGTCTTTCCATGATGCCTCCAGTTGGTCCAGGTGTGGAGGTTTAAAGTACCGCCCACTCCGAGTCATGTGGTCGACTTCTTTAGTATACCACGTATCATCTGGGAGATTCTGTCCCCAGTCCTCATCATTATGGGCCAGACGCAAATCATCATCTTCCTACCACATTCCCTCGATAACCGACAAACAACTGTCCAGTTCCGCTATAGTTCTTCCCGTGTTCACAACACATTCTGTCCCCGCGAGGGCTTTGGCTTTTCTAGCCCTTTGATCAGTCTCGATCCTTTCTTGTTCGAACTGCTTCAGCGTGGCCTCTTATTCTGTATCTGCTGTACAAATGCTACTCAATTCCTGAGAAAAATTCTTCGTACCAGTGCTCTCCGGTAACTCCCCTTTGTCGTCGACCATTCTGGCCATTACAGACGTCCCTGTTTCAGCTGAGACCCCTCATCAATATCTAGCTCATCACTAAGCCACCCTGTATTATCTGTTGATCAATTCAGGTCAAACCAGTTGATGCGCACATCCCCCGAATCTTGCTCGTCGAAAAATTACAGATTAACGATGCCCTCCTCAAGCTCTGCTAAATCATCCAGCCCCTAACTTGGCTCATCCTCCCGGACCACATTAACCTCAATTCTCTTCGGCAATTCCACCCTCGGCTTGGCCTGATCAGCTAGCGCAATAAAGCGGCAAGGATTGTATGCTTCCTCAGTTAAGTCCACAGAGCCCTCAGGTGTACTCTATTCTACCATAGTCACCACCACGAGTTCAGGTTGAGGTATTGACGTGCTCATCATGCATAAGCCTGTGCATTCTAGGATGAACAATGCCGGCTTAGAGAGGTAGGAGGGAGTGATGTATATACTGGGGTCATATGGGACGGCCATTGTTTGGATCAGGTTTACTTGCCTGGGTGGAGAAGGGGGTTGGTTATGTGGTGGAAGGGGATTTGTAGTGACATTTGGCTTCTCAGAAGGTGTTATAACTTTATTGTCGATGAGATCTTGAATCTCATGACGGAGTCTAAAGCATTGGTCAGTATCATGCCCATGCTACTGATGGAAGGCACAATACTTGGCCGGGTTGTGTGTAAGAGGGAGGGGATTTGGCAATGGGCGTGGTTTCAGGGGCTTCAGATGCCCTTTTCTAATCAGGACCCTCAAGGCCGCAGACAGAGACATGTAAAGTAGGGTGAAAACCCTTTGGCCCTGGGGTGGGTACTTTGTAGGTTATGAGGTGGCTCTAGATGTGCCGGTAAAGGATGTGGTTGTTTTTGGTGTGGTAATGACCATACCAACGTCAGAGGTCCTCGCAGCTGCATTGCTACTCGTAGCTGCATTCGAACTGCGTGTAAAGGCCCTCTTGGGCTACTCTTTTTCCTGGTCAATCAGATCCTGTTTCATTGCGTCTTCTATCTGTACCCCAATCTCATGAAGATCAGCAAAGGTAGGGAGGGGTAAGACAATCATCTTTTGCAGCAGCTTCGGTTGTAGATTCCACATGACCATTCTTATCTGGTCTTTCTCAACTGGCCTAGTGGTCATCATGGAGCCCTTGGCCCTCCACCGAGTGACAAAGTCAGAGAAGCCCTCCTTCGGCTCTTGCCTAGTGGCCACGAGATCACGAGTTGTAACCTCGATTTGAGTATTGTAAGAATATTGGGCGACAAAGGCCTCGGCCATCTCTTCCTAACTCCTCTTCACTGAATCCTCCAGTTTAGCATACCAGTTGGCCACAATACCCAACAAGGTTAGACCAAAAAGGGATAGCTTTTGTAGTCTAGTCAAGCCCATCAGCTGTAGAATACCTGAAAATAGCCTCAAGTGGACCATAGGATCGCCCGAGCCGTCGAAGCGATCCATGTATGGCATTTTAAATCTATCTGGCAATGTCACCGCCGAATCTATGTAGCCATCCTCCATATCTGGGATGGAGTTAACCCCCTGAGCTCGCTTGAACAGCTTCTCGAGCTTGCTTACTTTCAAAGCAATAGGATTGACCTCAAACTCGAACGGTGTATCCGTTGGGTAGACCGGTGCTTTGGAAGTCTGAGGTGGGACTGGCCCTGCTGGAATGTCTGTATTCTCCTGGACGTTAGCTGCATCCCCGGGTATTGGAATCTTAGGTGGAGGTGGGTGCGAAACAGATGCTGCTGCTTGTTGTGGTTGTTGTTGTTGTTGAAGCCTGGAAATTAGCTCAGCCTGCTAGGCTACAACCTTCGCTTGGCGAGCAGCGTCTCGCTAAATGGCCTCGATGGTTTGCTGGAGTTGACGCATCATTTCCTCCATATTGACTGAGGGGTGCTGATCTGTCTGAACCGGTATATATTCCCTCTCTGAGGTAGACGTAGAAAACTGGACTTCGCTGAGCACAAATAACTGACGAACTGGTGAATTATGCCAAACTCTCCTCCGTCTTGTAACTGGGGGTAGGGAAGCAAACACTGGTTGTCCTCTCACAAGATCCCCAGATCGATAAAGCCGCCTTACTCTAGTCCTAAGTGCTTGGGCGTAATTTCCTCGTCGGAAGCAATGGTGAAAATATTACCTTGGACAAAGAAAAATAAAGCAAAAAGGAAACAACAATCAGCAAACACACAACATTTTGGCTTAGATAACGACAACACACAGTTGAAATCATAAGCTGGACAATCTGTACTCAAACACTGATTTCTGCCCCCAAATTTTCTGCCACAATACTGATACCCTCAAACACTGATGTCCTTAGACTGATATCCAAACTTGCAACTGATACATACATTTCTGTAGAGACGCACCCTAACAGCACATATCAAGCAAGAGAGAGCCAAAATACCCCTATAGTAGGGTAGAGTTTTCCTGTCCTAGTTTCGTCAAGAACTAGGGTTTCACTACGCACGCATGCGGTTTCATACAATCCTGCATTCGGGCGAGCAACCTGTCCTAGTTTGGAACAGTCTCTATAGCTTCCGATATGCAACTAGATCAAATGGTCGAAAGGGGTGCCTCAGCAAGACCACCTAATATACCTCTCACTCCAAACACCGAGAGGTGAAAGGAGGATCAAACGGTATAACGATGATCCAGATCCAAGGTTTGTGTTCCCATCGTGGCAGAGCCCGTAACCAGTCAGCCTTATGGTATGCTTTTCTAAGCAAGCCTCCGACAAACCGTTCAGGAATAGCAGATGGCAAACACTGTGACTTAGGCGCACCTATACACATGCAATGCAAATAAACACACAAATGTAGATAAAACAACATATAATGCGTTCGAGTCAAGTTCTCTAAATCCTCAACAGAGTCACCAGAAAGTGTAGACTCGACTTTCTTTGCGCGTCCCCCTTTCGCAGAAGCGCGAATTGGTCTTCTACAGCTCAGACTCCTGTCACGATTCTGAATCTAATCTCACAAAATGCAATATGAGACTGATAATCACTAAAGAGTCCAATCTGGAAAATCATTTTAAAAAATCGATTTTGAATCAAATAATGCCAAAACTGGACTACTTTGCCAGATTACAGAGTCGCCACCTAAATGTTTTATTTTTGGAAAATTTAGGAAACCCTGACTCGTGCCAAAGGCCACGTGTCCGTCATCACCAAAGTTGCCTTGGCTCGGGAACTTGGGTACGAGAGGGGAAGGTCTTGAAATGAGCACCCCCGCTCGCCCGATCAAAGGATCAGCCTCTACTAAGCATGATATGTTGTTTTATAAACCTCATGTGTTCTTATCCGGTTATTAGCTAACTTTACTATTTGACGCACACACAAGCAAGTATAGACTAAGTCGCGAGAATTGCAACGAAACAACTCATGTCTATTTTAAAAAAAATGGTTGGAAAGTGCCACTCGCAAGTGCGCTAAAGCGCGGATTTTCCACCCTCAAGTGGGCTTAAAAACATGATTTTGCCACTTCGCAAAGTGGGCTTAAAACTCCCGATTATTGAATTGATCCAATTCAGGCAATAAAGCCTTCACCCACAGGCATTCATGCAATTAATCACTTAAGCAAATAGCCTCATGGCAAGCATGCTACCATGGCATCACTCACACTCATGCAAGTATGCTAAAGCGTAAAACTTACAGTGTACTCCAAGCCAAAACAAAAGCTAGTTAGAAACAATGCATGACCCTAACTATGTTACGATACCTAATGCAACACATGTAACTAAATAGGCTCGGCTATCTAAGATGGCATATGAATACAACAATTTGATACACGTATTCAAAGAAGTACGATGCAGTTTGAATAATGCGCCGAGCCCCGTGCATGCAAGACAAATGAATGATGCAAACATGCAAACATAAGGTATGCTAGTTGAAACGTGCCCTAAACTAACCATCGAAAGCAATTAAGTAAAAGGGAGAAAGAAGTGGGGTTGGAAGACATGCACACACACACGCACGCTTATTACAATAATATGCCCTCGCGAAGGAGGATCCGAATGAATAAGCTAAGCCAATCTAAGCTAAGCTAAGCTAACTAATCTAATTAAATTAATTAGACTAATTATTACAACACAACATAAAGAAATAGCTAAGCTAAAGCTACTTAATTATTACATAATCAATGCAAATTAACAAAGTAATTAACATATTAAACTATGCTGCTACTACTCTACTCCGAGATGTAGAAGATGCATGCACTCGGTTCTCGCCCCAAAAAGTCCACCGATTTGCTCTTGAGAGGCTCTGTTTGCAAGGTTGCTCCAAGAACTTTCTGCCCCACCTTACCAAACCAATGCTTAGGAATGCACCAGTGGCCTGCCGGCCATGAGAGGTTGCTTCCGGCCAACTGCCGGCCAAAGAGAGGCACTGCCAACCAATGATAAAGCACTGTCAGCCATCAATGTACCAGTGCCGGCCACTGGTGTACTGAATTGCCACACTGCAATAGAGCACAGACAGAGTAAAATGGAAGGTTTTTCAAGGATATGTTTGTGCCATGCCCCTCCTTATCATCTCAAAACATCAAAGGAGTGGCACTCTTGGATCCAAAACCACCAATCAAGCATTTTCAATGCATGATGGCCAAAGATCCAAGTTGTACACTTTCAATAAATGCACAAAACAAGACTCTTGACCACTACCTTATCATGGATGATCAAAGGCAATGGAGACAAAGGAAGATTGGCTCATTTCATCACTTTAAGTATGAAATGAACTTGTTTTCCTTGTGTTCAATATAACGTCCGATTGAACACTATGCAATGCAAACACAACATGCTTATCTTAGTCATGTTTTAGTTGTCCAATTCTTTTTTACTCATTTTAACATTACCAAGCCATTCCTTAGTCAATTTGTCCAAGATGAGTGTCCTCTAATGGGAGAGGGGTTAACCAAAAGATAGCTTAAGACATAAGAGAGATCATGCCTTTGGTGAGTAGAAACCCTCAAAACAAATGAAAAGTGAAGAAATTAGGGAGGTTGTAGAATTTTCAGTACTAAAATGGCATGAAAAAAAGTGCTACAACATGCAAGCAACACATGCAAGACATGCTCAAAGGCCAAAAATGATAAACTAGTGAAGAGCACTACACTAGGGCATGCAATATCAAGCACAAATGACCAAACCAACTTTGGACAGAGCTTAAACATGTCAAAACAGTGGCCAAAACATGCTAAGATGGTAGCACAAAATGGTAGAAATACATGCTCACATGTTAAGCTATAAACAAGGCTCAAAGCACAACTCTCAAAAACCATAAAAGAGTGATAGAAGTGAGAGTGTGATAGAGCTATAAACACTGAAATTACATGTTAAATGATGCTAAAGCATGCAATCATCTCATACAAAGCATGTTAAAGGCCTTGAAACACAAAGCTAATAAAGGCCATTTGCACTACAACCATGCAAGACAAGGCTCATATGACCAAGACCACTCAAAACAGAGTTAAAGCATTCTAAATCAGCGGCAAAAACATGCTGAGACCAAGTCACAAAAGAGTAGAAAAACATGCTCACATGCTAGGCCATCTACACATGCAAACAAGACACAAGGAGGGGAGGCCACCCCCTTCTATTTTGGACCTCAAAACTAAGTTTTCACCACTAAAATTCCCCTGGAATTTAGTGGTTAAAAGGCCAAAAACAAGTTGTTTTAAAAGCTTGAAAAGAGGCACAAAAGGCTTCACAAGCCAAAGAGCAAAAGAGGAGACAACCCCCCTAACTCAACAAGGCTTAAACCACCATTTTAAAACCTTAAAAATAGAGTTTTTTATGGTTGAAAAACCAGGTCAAAGCAGTGTAAAAAGATGGCCAAGCAATCAATTAAAACAAAGCTTAAAAGAGGTAAGCTTTTACCTTTGAAGCACAGCAACAAAGCAGCCCCAACTCTGAGCTAAAACGAACCTCAAGACCTCAAACAAAGCCTCCAAGAACCTCAGCTCTAAGGTGAAGGTGTTTGGCTAAGGGTTCTAGTGCAAATGTATAGAGAATTCCCACTTTCAAGCACAAAAGAGGAAGAGAGATAGGATTCTAGAGAGAAATAAAAATTTTGCTCACAAAATTTTTGTCACCCTTTGCATGCAAGAGGATGACTCCTATATATAAAAGATACAAAATCATCTTGCAAAGATCCAACCGTCCACGTGTAAGAAGATGCTCCAATATGTGCAAACAATTGTCAAAAAATATCACAAAATATCTACTGATGCACTAGTGGCCGGCGGGCCATCAGTGATAGCCGGCAGGGCATCATTGATAGCCGACAGTGCTCCAAAAGCAACATGCCAAAAGGACCAAAACATGGTCCAAAAATGAGATAAAACTTATGCAGGGTTTGGAAAGATCAAACCTAGGACGCTCCGCTGCGAAATTCAAGCACTTGACGAGCAATCAAACCTGTCACTGGATGTACCTACAAAAACACCCAAGTCTTGAGGACGGTCAAAAATGGGGTGTCTATACCGCCCGCAAGGCTCGAGTGCTTTGCCTGGTACACCCGATGATGAAAATGGTGTTGTGCGTGGTTCGAGGTCTCAACAAAGGGGCCATGTTTAAGCTCCGAAACAATACCAAACCTCCCATATTCCCACTGATTATACCCAAGAAATCCATTTTTACACATTGTGCCACCCTATGTTGAGTCTAAAGCAAAAAATAGGGAAACACATTGAGGGCCGGCCATGCCTCATTAAGGGCCGACCGTGGATATTGAAGGCCGGCCGTGCCTTAGCAGCGAGAAACACTGTTCTGGGCGAAAGCCCACCAGCTATTCATTTTTGAAGATATTTATGACCCCTCTTGCTCAAATTCTATAAAAACGACCATATATCTCTATTTTGAAGGTTGAAAAATTTCTAAAAAGCCTCTACACCTTCTTGAGAGCTCCTTCTTCTCCTTCTTCTTATGCAAACAACCCTTTGAGCAAGCCTATCACCTTGACTCTATATTTGTCATAGCCCAAACCCGCCCCCTATAGGTTTAGTGTCGTAACCGGCCAGTAATCCTTGGATTGTGAAAGGCCTCTTAATAGAATGATATATATTAAGGGGTTGTGGAAGCAATTATAGAAAACATACAAAGTCCATTGAGCTGTGCTAACATACATGAAACAGAAAACTTTTAAACTTATATAATGTCAAACATCCACAAGACTTGCATCATTTTACAAATAATGCCATAAGGGACTTAGCCCAGCGTATAGATAGCAAAACAGCCAACAAAACATCTTCAAGAGGTTCACAGAACTTGAATTCTCAAAAAGGAACCTCCCCGAGAGGCATAGTGGTTGGCTGACTCAAAATACTCAGGCAGCAGCTTAGGCCTAGTCACGCGCCTGCTCACCTACATACTTAATATAATAGAGTGAGCGGAATCCCAGTGAATAATAATAGAGTAAAGGGTTTAAATGAATGATGTCCATATCAGGTACAGAAATCAAAATCTACATTACAAACAGATTTGTATTCATGTTCTTGTTCAAACTACATACAGAAATCAAAGTTCATGGTACATCTATTAGCGTTAGCTTGCTTGTCAGTTCTATAAAGAACCCTCGGTACAGGAAACTTGTAATATGCTTGAGCCACGATATTGTTATCCCCGGGCAAGGGCCATGAGACCACGATATTATTACCCCTGGGCAAGGGCCTTGCTTATAAACTACGCTATTGTTACCCTGGGTGAGCGCCTTGTGCTAAGGATGCCACGAATACTTGTCAGAAATTAAACAATCATTAATTGGACAGAATATAACATTTCATAAAACAGAGCATTTCTTGTCATATCATATCATATAAGAAATTAATTAGACGTAAACGTATCTTTATAAAGTTATTACTCACTGACGGCTCTACTTGCAAAACAGACAAATCAGATAACTTGTGACGCGTAACCTACACAGACAGCAAAAATACATAATGAAACACACACTCGGTTGGTACTTAACTTCTTTTAGTTTCATTCTTAGTGTGTTTCTAAGTCTTAACCTCTTATTGAGTCTTAATCACAGCCTAGGAATGCCTAGGATGCAATGTGGATGCCAAAATGCACTTTAGAACCCTTAATAAAATATGCTGAAAACAGGGGTCCCGCTCGAGCGGACATGCAAGCATGAAAGGGGCCGCTCAAGCGCAACTTCCTTCGCTCGAGCGGTCTGCAAACTTTGAAAAAGTACTGGTTGTCTAATTTTCACGCTCGACGGTCGCTTAAGTGTGAGACTCAAGTCCTCGCTCGAGTGCAACTCTTGTCGTTCGAGCAGTCTACAAAAACGTGAAACTTCTAGGAGGTTACATTTCAAACTCGAGCGGACTTCTAATTGCTCGAGCGAATATGAAAACAAAGGTGGCCGCTCGAGCGTGGGATCTGTCGCTCAAGTGCAGGGTTTGCCGCTCGAGCGGAGAGGGCGAATTCTGGGATTTCCAGATTCATTTCCAGACTGCAAAACTCATATTCAAAGTCTCAAAATATAATTTTTGGCTCCCAAAACTTGAGAAAACACTAGTAAACTGATAAAACATGGTGAATTCAAAATCATGTCACAAAATTAGGTCTAAAAGCTTTGTCAATTATTCAAAATTCAAACTTGAAATTGTGAAAACATATCATTACATATCATACATGTAAAGGTGCAAGTTCAAAGCTTTCAAAACATGATCAAATGAGGTGTCTAACTCAAAAACACATTGAATCCTTTGACCAAGGCCAAAATAAGGACATGCAAGAGGAAATTCTTTGAAAACAACCTCAAATTATGATGAAATGAGCATGCATGCATGATATGGTTCAATTCTCTTCAATTATGACTTAAATCTTACATCAACCTACTTAATTCTTTAGAGTTCATGTCCTACACATTACAATTGTACAATCCAAGGGTTGAATTCTTATCTAGGCTTGTCAATGATGCTCTAAATGATCAATTGATGGAGATTCCAAGCCAAATTCTCAAGTTCTCTAGCAATCCTCTCAATTGAGCTCAAACTTCTCTTCTCTCTCTCTCTCTCTCTCTCTCTCTCTCTCTCTCTCTCTCTCTCTCTCTCTCACATTTTGGTGCTCAAGCAAGAGGAAATGGGAGTGCAAAAATGTGTAAGAGGTATTGAGGTGGCCTTATATAGGCTTGATTAAGAAATTCATTAATTAGGCTCAATTAAACATTAAATACTCTAATTTAATCGTTCCAAATCGAATTTCAATTAAACCTACCACAATATTCTAAAAATTCTAACTAACACATATACCAAGTCAATTTTCTGATCAGATGCCGATAAGGCCATCAATTCACAGAATAGAACAAAATCGGAGGCAGATATTCCTACGATAGACAGATAGAAACTCATATAGCACATAACACATGCAATTAATTTAGGATTTCTTCGTGATTACTTATTAGGCATAATTAATCATGGATTAACGTCAACCAGAGGTTGGGGTTATTACAATATCCATACACCATATACGCCCTCACACCTTAGCTTAGGAACCTTGGTTGAGCCTTGAACACCATAATTCAAGTTTGAGAGTGTGTTGAAACTTAGTTTGATTCATAAGCAAAAGCTCACTTCTTTGAGAGGTATAAGCTTGCCATCATCTCTTTTACTTCTTGTTCTATCTATTGCTATCCAGTTCTTGTAGTTTTGTGTTGTTTTGACTCTCTTCGAAGTGTTTGAATTTGGGTTTGGAGAGCTACCAAAAGGGTAGAAAGAGTTTACTCTCTTTCTTACACCTTTACCTACAGCTCAAACCCTTACTTTTACACTCTTTTTCTTTGCTTTCTAAATTGATTTCCAGAGTTAAAAAGAAGCTAAAAATCATGCTTTGAAGTCTCAAAAGTGAAAGGGTTAGCCACCCCTCCTTCTTGTTGTTTACTAGCCTTGTTTTTTCTCTTTGTTGATTAGCTTTTTAGGCTATTTTCATGAACTTTGAGCCACTATTTTTCATCTCTTAAGGGTTGTTTTGAGGTTGTTCTAAGTTGTTTAAATAGTTCATGCTTTGATTAGTTTGGTTGTTGTCTCATAAGTTTGCATACATAGCTTGTTGAATATTGTTATAAGCTTTTCTTGTCTAATTTCTACGTTTAAGAACCTTATTTTAATAATCAACTTGCCATTCATTTCTTTCATTTGAGATTTATTTCAATCGATTGACGGTTATTCAAAACATGAACTAGAGATCTATGCTTAATGGCTTAATCTCTACGGAGGTTCATTGTCAACGGCCTAGTCTTTTTTTTATGTTGAGAATCACCTCACGTTTGACATGTTTCTCACTTAGTGGACGTAATCTATTAGTGGACGTAACTATCATCTTGGACTTAATGGATTAAAGGATGGCAAAGACTAATGAATTTCACTTAAAATGAACCAACCCACATAAAAAAAAATGAGTTATATTGCTTGGGGTTCGGCCGGACGTTATGCTGAATCTATTGTGTCAAGGGTTGTCTTATAACAATTCATGATATTTTGATGAACCTTGAAACGTCTCTACCTCCCTCTTTGAGTTCACTCCATGATAGGAGGGATGGGTGGTTATAGTTCCTTTCATTTATTAACTTTTGTCCAAATTGTACCCGAAATCATCAAGCAATCAACTTGTTCATTGATGGTTTTGGAAACAATTCCAACCTTCTCTCGAGGCTTGCCCATGACAGAGAAGTGTGAGAGAGACAAACAGAGTCTAGAACAACTCTGTCTACACTATTTTCACATCAGAGCACAAAACAGAATTTTGCATGAAATTGAGGCACGGCCGGCCTTCTTTAGGCCCGGTCGGGCTTTATTGAGGGCTGGCCGGTCATCAATGCTTGGTCAGCAATATATTTTGTAGAAAACAGAGGGCAGTGGTTGAAGGTGAAACAAAGCAAACCTGGGCAGACAGAGCTGTTCTTGGACACTATTCATGCAACCCTTGTGCATCCTTACTTACCTCAATGTTGTAGATTAATGCTTCGATTATTAGCATTATGATTAATTAATTTATTATTCTTGTTATAATTAGTCTTGTTAATTATTAGTGTTGTAATTATCATTATTGTTTATTTGTAATTGTTATAGCTAGTTAGCTTAAATAGTTAGTTTACTTATCATGATTATTCTTATTGTAATAGAGTAGTTAGCTAGTTAATTCTTTAATTTATTCATTTGATTTTGTAATAATTAGTTTAACTTGGACTTTCGGACTTTGATTAATACCCTCTTGCACGAGGGAAATTATGTAATAAGTTGTATGTCTTTCGACCCCACGTCTTTCTCCCTTTTACTTACTCACTTACGATGGTTAGCATAGGACATCCTTTTTCAAATTAGCATTCTTATGCTTTGCATCCATTGTCTTGCATGCATCCAAGGTTCAGCTCATCATACTAACCCAATATCAATGTTCAAATTCATTACTTGAATATGTGCTTTATCGCGTGTCTTGAATGAAATCATATGCCATACTCATAGCCAAGCCTATAAAATTACATAATGCATGAGTTGCATTTAGTCATATTGCATTAATTAGGAACATGCATGTTTTTCTAATAATTTCCTTTGTTTTGGCTCGGAGTACTAGGTGAGTAATTTTATGTTTTAGCATGTTGCATCGAATGTTTGTGTTACTATGTCAAAGCATACTTCCATGAGGCTAATTGCTTAAATGATATAACTCTTTGAATGCCTATGGATGAAAGCTAGTTGCTTGGATTTGGATAGTTTGATTAAAGTCCATTTTAAGCCCACTTCTTCAAGTGGCAAATTCACAAAACGATTTCAAATAAAACACGAAATCAAATATTCCAAATCTTGCAAATTAGTCTATATTTGTGTGTGCGTCACATAGTAAAAAATAGCTAATAATCGGAACAAGAGCATATAATGTAAATAAAAATCACATCATGATTAGTAGAGGCCGATCTTTGATCGGGCAAGTGGGGTGCTCAATTCATGACCTTCCCCTTTCGTACCTAAGTTCCCGAGCCGAGACACTTTGGTGATGACGGACTAATGGCCTTTGGCACGAGTCTTGGGTTTCCTAAATTTTTCAAAAATATTTAGGTGGCAACTCTGAAATTTGGCAAAGCAGCCCATTTTTTACATTTGATTTAAACATCGATTTTTCAAAAAAAATTGCTGGATTTGGACTCTTTTTGTGTTTTCACTATTTCACATTGCACTTGTAAAATCAGATTCAAAACCACGGGAGTCCGAACTATATGGCTATTCGTCTTTCGAAAGGAGCACGAAAAGTCAAGCTACAGTAATACTTGAAGGATACTATAATGCAAACTGGCTATCGAATACTAGAAACTCAAAATCCACTAGTGTGTATGTCTTTACTCTTAGTGATGTGACTGTATCTTGGAAATCTTCCAAACAAACTTGTATTGCTATGTTTACTATGGAATCAGAATTTATTACTTTAGATAAAGCTGGGGAAGAAGCAGAATGGCTTCACCACTTCCTTGAAGATATTCTAATGTGGCCAAAATCGACGCCTGCTATATGCATTCTTTGTGATAGTCAATCAGCAATAGGTAGAGCACAAAGTCATATGTATAACGGTAAGTCACGACACATTCATCGTTGATGTAACACTGTGAGACAACTATTCTCTAATGGAATTATTCCCATTGAATATGTGAAGTCTAAAGACAAGATAACGGATCCACTAAACAAAGGATTAGCAAGAGAGTTAGTTGAGAATTCATCGAGGGGAATAGGACTTAAGCCTATTAAATAAGAGTTACCACAATGGCAACCTAACCTAGTTGACTGAAGATCCAAAGATCTAGGTTCAAAGGGACAACCGAGTTGTGTATGACTCATAAAGATCACTAGGGAGTCAAACTCCTCCCCATTTCTTTGATGAAATAGTGATGTCTGCAGCGTTTTAGGTTAAGTAATACTTTTAATGATTCTTTTATCTAGGAATACCTAGTGGAGTATGGCAGGATACTCTTCATAAGAATCACCTATATGAGTGTGAACTGGGCCGGTTCTATGAGATTTGTGAAGCACTACAATTCTCTAGGGCACTCATGAAAGACCAGGTTGTTCAGGGCCAAAATAAATACAATAATGATAACTAAACTATGTCTAGTAATATACTGTGTGAGTTCTATTGTCTTGGTTTACACAAATGGCTGAACAGTTTAAGACATCATGTTCACTGGTTAGCTAGTAAAAGGTTGTTTGGGATGTTCTAAATAAGTACACTTTTTGACTTTTTATGAAATATGGATTAGGTTTGAAGTGACGTGGTAGAGAGGTGATGTGACTTAAATAGGATAGTGACTTTTTGAACTTTTGGCTTTTTTTAAAAATGCCAAACCTAGCCTAAATCTGATAATGTCTTACAAGGGAATGTTCAAAGCCAAAAACTACCTGTCCTTTGCATAATATTTCCAATTTCTACACTCTCTATAATAAGATCATATTGTTGCATTTTCTCTCCGTCAAATTTCATTCATGTGGGGGATTGTTGGAATTATGGTTTTTATAGGCTTATTTTGGATCAACTTTGAGCCCAAATTTAAGTGGGGCCCACACAATTTTTGGGGTAGGTCCAAAGAGGTGACGTGTTCCTTGCCTCATGCCAAGTCACACAGTGAAGACTGTTCGTCAAAACTATTTATGAGTGAATAGGAAGGTGGCATCGTTTTCAGGTTCGTGGAATGAACAATTAAAGAAGTAAAATGTGGGTTTCCTTAAAATGGATTGTCCCACATTGAAACTTGAAGAGAGCTTGTATGTGTTTATAAGCTCTAGGTGGGAATACTTGGGTTGGGCCCCAAAGGACACCCCAAGTTTGTAGAATGGAGGAGTTTTGAACAAAGTGAGCCTTGGCTCAAACTACCACATACGCGCTCACGTCGTTGCCACTGGCCGAGACGAGTGTAGGTTGTAGGTTGGGTCCTTACATTAATTTTTTGGACAAAGTTAATTTTATTTTTTTTCCAAAAATTCTTGCGGGAAAATTATTTTTTCTAAACGAAATTAATTCAAATTTGTGCCAAATTTGAATTCAAAATTTTTGTCCAGACAAGCCTCCTCCGATCCAATTTCCGACTGTTTAAACTGCTCTAAACTGCCCAGCAGTTCGGACAGATTCAAACCTGGTTCAACAAGTTCAATTCAAATTCATACCTGTTCAGTTTGAATTTTGCACCTATTCACTTCATTTTGTACCTATTCGGACAGATCTGAAGGTCACCAATCTGTCTATAAATACTACAATATTCCAGCAGTTTGTGCACTCAAAAAATTCACTTGTTGCTTTGAATTTTTTGCTCTCTTACATTATTATTCTTCATATTAATTTTTAGGAATAATTCTGAGAGTATAAAACACAGGTTTTGGTTCGCCGTACAGATTGTTTTGGAGTGCTATTACAATCTATGAAACAATCATTGTATCTTGGGAGATAGACGCCATTTATCCGTAAGCATCGAAGCGGGACAAATCTGTCTTAAGGACAGAGTGTCACACACTCGACTTGATCTCTTTTGTACTTATTCATTTCGGCAAATAAATTATGTTAGTAATTTATTTGTATTTGTTTGATTTGGTTTCAAGCTATTTATTTTACACAGAAGATTGTTCCAATATGTCACACATGCCGATTCATTAAATAATGTGAAAATATAAACGAGAATGTGCTACGTGAATATTGACGAACAACCCACTACGAACACGAATGTGACAACATAAAATGGTGACATAAAACCACAACCACAACCCCAAATCGTGTTAGTTGCATTATTTGACTCACTATGACAATGAACAAACAGTCTTCCAAAAATTCACATTCAACTTCAGAAATCTTAAAGTACATAAAACAAGGACGTGACACTAGCCATGTTCGACAACTTACTTTTGTTACTGAATGCAAACAATCAAACGACATCATAGCACAACGCGGACCCCCAAAAAACATACAATCAAAGACCATCGTTTGCGTGGGTAAGAAATAATGACGTCATACCTACGATGTTACAGAGCTCCATTCAAACGTAAACATCACAAAATAAACCCCATGTTCGAGACCACATCAACAAATCACACACAAGACAAGAAATCGACAACCCACGGAACCACCATCCAAAATCACCAACAAATAACTCACAGCACACACCAAATCGACAACCCACACATAAATACTGACAAATTCAAATCCAAAACTATCAAAACCTGGAATAGTCATAAAACACACAAAATATACATCTTACGTTATAACTTTTGACCAATAGAACTCGTAAATGTCAATAATCTCATATTCGCATAAACCCTAGCTATGGGTTGCTAACCAAAATCAAATTAATCAACATTGCAAAACAGGGAAAAAGTCACACTGACGTTTCAGGGCCATCAGTCGACGTTGTTTCACCAGAGACACAATGCAGAGCCCACCGTTCCATCTCACATCGCCGCCGAATCGAACTGCCATTTTTCACGCGATGGTAGCCTTCCCAATTTTGGGTAATGAAGCTTCCTTTTTCATTAGCCTAATGAGACAAAACATATCTCATATATTTTGTTTCCTAAAAAATAGCTTATTCAAAATTGTAATCACCAAACATAACGTAAATTTTGAAATTCAAATTCACATCCATATAGATAGGATCATAATTTATGGTAACATTCAATTTCTTATATATGCTCTTGTCACTATTTATTATGTTAACAAATAATATTGAGGATAAATGTGTCAACAAGCTTTCCACAAAACTTATGAGAACATAAATTTTTTTTGTAAGATCACATGTAGCATAAGTCTCTCAAATAGAATTCATAAATAATTTTTTCAAGAAGAAAATAACGAATATATATTGTATCATTCATTAAAATAGTATGATTTTCTGACAGCGTAATCTATAATTTTGTCCCAAGATTTGCTGAAAATGAACAAAACAAGGTCATTTTCAGTTACAACCAAGGCAAATACAATAAACTGATGGCTCATACACATGGTCATCAAAATCTCCATTAGAATCATAGGATTTTAAAATTGTACGATTTTAATTAGACTAAATGATCTTGGCGGTACTAAAATATTAAATTTAATAAGATTTTAAAATTATTACGATTTTAGTTATAAAATTATATAGAATCGCACTACGATTCTGATCTTACTAAAAAAAATCTTATTATTTATTTATTTATTATATATGTGTATATATATATATGTGTGTATCTACACAAGAAATTTAACTATAAATTCTTTCTACAAATATCTCTTTTGATTTACCAAAAAAACTCTCTTTATGATAATATAAAAGATACATTATATCAAATTAATTATTTTTTTAATAATTTTATAATTATTTAACATCTATTATCATTATAAATAATTTATCATTTTTTTATATTAAAAATAATTCTTTATGATTTTTAATTTGATTTTATAATCTGATTCACAAATCTTTTTTAACGATTTTAACAAAATTGCCCGTAGATATGTCTAGTGCTCAAAGTTCTTTTTCTTTTTCTTTTGGGGGATGCACTAATAAATCCCAAATTAATAACTTATACACTGTTTAGTCCTAAAAATTTTCTTATAGACTGAAAGGTCTCATTACAATGTTTCAAACATCATATTAATGTTTCGAACATTAGATTTCGAACATCATATTAATGTTTCGAACATTAGATTTCGAACATCAGATTAATGTTTCAAGCATTAGATTGATGTCCAAATGGAACTAAACGGAGCATAAAAAAACTTTTAAAACTAAATGGTTTAACTTTTCAGAAACTATGGCTTATGGGTAAATTTTCCTTTTTTTTTTCTTTGAAAAAGTGCTCAAAGTTAAACAAGTACGAATTGTTGCAAAAAGACAAAAACAGTGTTATGAATCGGTCTCACCACAGCATTATTGCCTTGTAAATCAATTGAAACGATCACACTACTTAAATGAAATAATATTTGTAAAAAAAAATTAAAAAAATTTAAATTACACTTACACCTGTGAGCTTTGGATTTAACCCATATCATATCACTCACTGATATTTAGGGAATTATATTAATTCTCTTGTCATTATAATTATTTAGACAGAATAAAAATATTAAACTTATGGACTCTCTTTTTTTTTTACTTTGTTTTATTTCTATTTTTTTCTTTTTTATTTCTTTTTTTTCAATGTAATTTCTTTTATTTTTTTATTAGAAGTTGTTGTCTTTTATATAAGTAGATAATTTGCAAAAATTACACCATAAATCACAAGAATAAAAATATAATTTTCAAAATATTAAAAAATAAAATATAATTAGACCAAAGGTATTAGTAACCTACCCATGAGATAAGTTTGGGTTGTTTAGGATGTCCTAAATAAGTGTACTTTTTGTCTTTTTAGACTAAAAAATTGAAGAAAAAAATATGAATATTTAGGTTAACTTTTTAACTTTTTATGAAAAATGTGTATTAAAAAATTGTATAAATTAATGTGTAGGAAAAAAATTAAAATTGGGAGCTGTGCAGCCGTAATTTTTGACTTTTGGTAAATATTGATAACTTTTTTACTTTTTGAGTAATTTTTTAACTTTTTAATTTTTTTTCAACTTGCCAAACTTGACCTAAATGCTTCGGAAAGTCATGTTTGGAAGAGGCAGCAGGGGAGACAAAGATGGGCCAGAACATAGGGACACATTTTAAAAATATAGAATAAATGGTAAATTACATTTATACCTCTTGAAATTTGGCTTTAATACATATCATTTACTGATGTTTGAGAAATTATATTAATCTCCTGTCATTGTGATGAAAATATTAAACTCACACACTCTCTCTTTTTACTTTGTTTTACTTTCTCTATTTTTTCTTTTCCTTTGCGATTTACTCTTTTTTTTTAATATAATTTTTCTAATTTTTTTATTAAGAATTGTTACTTTTTATATCAATAGAAAATTTGTAAAATGAGACTACTAACACAATAGTGAGAATGTAATTTTTAAAACATTAGGGGTTGGGATTTAATTGGATCAAATTTCAACAGTGATAGTGTAATTTACCCTTATCTCATTAATATATACAAAACATAATTCATATACATATAAAGTATATATCTAAAATAATGTAACTGTGATATGTTTGTAATTATGAGATATAATAATAAATATTTTAGTTAGATATGAAAGAATCATAATGTAAATTTTGTACGAATTTTTTATCCCATTTTGTACGAATTTTTTTTAAATTTTTAAATATTTTTATTATATAATATTACCGTTCTTGAAAGCAGGATACAGAAAAAAATGGAAGAAAAAAATAGGCATCAGGCATGATGATTATAGGGGCAGAGAAGTGTGTATAAAGTCTTGGTTTGACATCTGGGGTGCGATCAATTGGGGAAAAAATAATTATAAAAAGATGAAATAAATTTTTTAATCTTAAATTAAAAGTTATCACATTTAAATTAAAATTATTTTTTTTTTTTATAAAAGTTTAAAAATTTCATTTCAAATGAGACTTTTTAATCTTAAATTAAAATAGTCAAAAAAATTAAAAAAATTAAAAAATTAACCCAAATCTCAAACAAAACTTCTATGAAACAATCAAATGAGTGTGTGACATTATTAGTTAGGTATATAGCCAACATAATTTCCTTTTTCTCTTTTTTATTTTTGTTACATCGGAAACTAAAACAAATAACAAAAGACTAAGGTCTCGTTTGGGAACAGATTAATTTAGTAATTTTTTGGTTATTTGATTAAAATATAAGATAAAAAAACTAGTATGTTTGGGATGACTTTTTGACTTTTTACGAAAAGATGTGCAAAAAATAGAGAGAAAAGAGAATTTTTGACTTTTTTGTATGGGTTGTTGACTTTTTGGCTAATTTAGGCCTCGTTTGGGAACCCTCCATTTTACCCAAAAAGTCAAAAAGTAACTAAATTAGCCAAAAAGTCAACAACCCATACCAAAAAGTCAAAGATTCTCTTTTCTCTCTACTTTTTGCACATCTTTTCGTAAAAAGTCAAAAAGTCATCCCAAACATACTAGTTTTTTTTAGTTCATATTTTAGCTAAATAGCCAAAAAGTTACTAAATTAGCCTGTTCCCAAACGAGGCCTTAGTAACTTTTTGACTTTTGGCTAAAAATGTGAGTTCCCAAACGAGGCCTAAGTCCATTTCCTAAACAAACTTATCATGTCTGCGATAAGAAGACTTCTAATTTCTGCCGATGGGTCATTCACCACCAACATATCTTCGGGTTGTTAAGCTCCAAACATTGCCAAGGCGTCGGCACGGAGATTTCCTTCCTTCCAAACATGTTGGACAGTCCATTGACATCCTCTAAGTAGGATCTTGGAGTCCTCCACCAGATTCTCAAAGGGGCAATTATCTCCTATTTCTTCGTCTATCAGTTTCACTACCTACATCACATTTGTTTCAATGATTACATTGTTCATGCCTTTTTGGAGTATGGTTGTGAGTCCCTTCTATAGAGTCCATAATTCAACTTCAAGGCTTGTTCCTGGTTGCAATCGCCCATAGTAACCACACACCCAAGCACCTCTCTCGTCCCGAATTAGCCCACCAAAGCATCCATCTCCTCCAATTTTCCTGCTGCCATTGGTATTAAGTTTCAGGCTTCTTGCAGGTGGTAAGCACCAGTTAATTAGTCTAAAAGAAGGTTTGGGTTGTGGTACAAGCTGGAGGAAAGTTTGATGGATTTCTGTAGCGTAATCAAAAATGAATTTTGCACTCTCTTGATTACTAACAGTTTTTCCTTCAAAGACAAATCTGTTTCTGTTTTTTCATATTTTTCACGAAGCCTCAACAAAAATAGTATACCAAGAGAGATGATCATTAAAATGATTTTTACTTTTAGCATTCCTCTTGAGCCAATCCATAGCCAACATAAAATTTTAAAATAGCATTTCTCCATTTAAAATGCATGCATGGAATGGTTCACAAAATTTATTGAGAACATAAATGATTTACAATTATTTTTTTTAGGGGGAAAAACCACACTTGCACAAGATACATGGGAAATTACTAAACAGACGTAACTTGAGAAAATTATTATATATTTATAAGAAGAAATTATAATTATAATTATTAATATTTATAAACTTTATCATTTAATTGTAATTGCCTTTTAAATTTTATATTGATATGAAATTTCTCCAAAAAAATAACATAAGCCTTTCTTGATGGACATTATCCGATGAGCCACAAAAGTAATTATGTCAAAAAAAAAAAAAAAAAAAAAAAAAAAAAAAAAAAAAACTCTCAACTAGATACAAAAAGAGAAAACTATCCTCATGAAAAATTGAAAATAATAATAAAATAATATCAATTTCAGAAGGAAGGGGTTCACCCCCACCATCCTTTTCCTCTTTCACCCCAATCCACCACCACCACAACCACCACTAATTCCCACCCCCAACGGCTACCACCCCATAATCTAGCCGGCCACCTGCCCTTTTTTCTCTCATCTACCAAGCTCATTGGATTCTGTGAATATTAGTGGAAAAAGAAAAAAGGCAATGGGATGGTTGATTAATTATAACTTATTTTAATTGAAGAGTTTATGTTAAATTATTTAGTGTAATTTTATTTATAATTTATTAAGTAAAAATAACTTAAATAAATTAGAAAAAATTGATTAGTTGAAAACTAGAGTAGGAATACTTTTAGTTTTTACTTTTTAATTATCAGTTTTCACCTCAAAAAACTCTCCACCAAACAGGCCAATATGCAAAACAGAAAGGAAGATAGGATCATGGGTGAGTATCATGACACCTTTTTACGTAGTGAATGGTGATAATGTGTTATCCATGCCATAAAATTTCAATTAAGTAAATTTCACTATTGAATGTTTAAGTGTCCACTTAACCATGAATAGAATAATTTAAGTCGAATGAGGGCTGTACAAATTTAAAAACTGAGTCTAGCACATATTTAGCAATTAAATTTCATAAATACATAATCTCCAGGAATTTGTGGATGAAGCCTCGTTAAACACCATATCAACAGAAAACCTCCACACACACACACAAAATGAATAAATAAATAAATAAATAAATAAAAGAGCAAAATATATATATATATATATATATTTTGAAGAAATTTTTTTTTTTTTTTTTTTTTTTTGGGACTCAGTAATGATTAAATGGCAATAAGAAAATTGTGACACGAATATTATGTTTTTAAAAATCTTAAAATTGAAAGATTTTTGTGTGTGTTCCTAATAATTGTTTCAAAAGTAAATTAAAGTTGATGAATTTAATGAAGTTCCATTCCATGACTAATTAAGTAACAATTCACTTAGGTCATGTTTGTTTGGGTAGACATGAGCTTAGAATTGGACTAATAGTCCAAAAAAACTATTAATCCGATATTTGGTTAAACAATTGAAGTAGGGATTAATTATTTTAAACTTGACTATTAGTTAAGATAAGATACATAATCCAACGGATTCGTAGTGCTAGGACTATTAGTCATGGGAATGCTAATCCAGTCCGCCCAAACAAACATAGCCTTAATGCATACTCATGAAAGAAAAATGTTTGAGGGCCACAAAAACAGTGGCTCAAATGGCTCAAAACTGTCAAAACGACAAAACGTCGTTTTGACAGTTTTGAGCCATTTGAGCCACTGTTTTTGTGGCCCTCTACCATTGCTCCTCATGAAATAAGCTAGGTGCAACGTAGTAGCATTCGCAAGAACCTGCTATATTCTGTGGACAATCTTTATTGTAATTTTGTTAAATTTGAGAAATGGGTTTAAAGAAAAAAAAAATTAGACACAAATGTATCTCATTCAGCTTTAGTATTCTATTCAAGACGGTTGAAATGTCCCACACAAAATCAGCACAAAAAAGTCTAAATCACCAAATCTCATTCAACATTAAAAATAATCAATAAATGAGGTCACTAGATTTAGTGAATCCCTTTAATTAGTTATATTAATTAACAATCTGAATGATTAAATAAAGGAGAAGAAAAAAAAATTAATAATAGAACGACAAATATGAACACAACATGTGTTATATCAAATATATACGAATATTTTTTTTTATAAATATATATATATATATATATAAAGATTTGGCAAAGTTGTCAGAACAAATTACTACTCAAAGGTGGCAAAATTTGTAGTGAGTACCCCCCTTGAGTATGCATAATGTGCATTAATTAATTTTTCTATGATGGGGTCACTAGATTTAGTGAATCACAATAATTAGACATATTAATTAATACCAAGATATGGTTAAATAGTAAGAGAAAAGATACTGTAAACAATATCATGTATCATGTGAGATATACAAAGATTTAAGGCTCCGCTTGGCAAGGAAGTTCGAGGCTATTTTAGCCATAAAAGACAAAATAGGTTATTTTAGCCACAATAAACAAAATATCACATCTAATCCATAATCATTACACTCTTCTCTCACAAAAAAAGCCAAAAAGTCCTTCTCAAACCAAGCTTTTTAGCCCAGGTTAAAATAGCCAAAAAAACCAAAAAGTCAACCCACTTCCCAAACGGAGGCTAACAGTAAAAAGTCCCTATAGTTTGGCATTTGTATTTTTTTTATTCTTAATTTTTCAATTGTGATATATTTGATCTCAAATTTTAAATCTTGTTCTAAATATGAACAATTAAAGATATCATTGCTCAATTTCAAGAGCAAAGTCTTCAATTTGATAAAATATAAATTAATTTGACAAAATTAAATGTTAAAAAAATATTTTTGAGTTTTTAAAAATATTTCTACCAACCAAAGATAAAATTATGTAAAATTAATAAATCTTTTAGACATATATTTATTTATTTATTTTACTAAATTAATTTTTATTATGTGTTTGGATGATGATTATGTAATAAGTGGTTATTAGACTTTTAATGTGTAAACGATATATTTAATATATAAAATATTTTTAATTTTTAATTTTTTTATTTAATGGATTGGTTTAATAATGATATCAAAATTTTTGCCATATTTAACTTTTAAAAAAATTGAAACTAATTTAATGAAAATAAAAACAATCACTCATTACATCATCATCATCTAAACACATAATAAAAATTAATTTGATAAAAAAAAAAAAAAAAAAAAAAAACTAAATGTCCAAAAAATTTATCAATTTTACATAATTTTATCTTTAGTGAGTATAAATAATTTTTTAAAATTCAAAAATATTTTTTTGATATTTATTTTGGTTAAATTAGTTTATATTTTATCAAATTGATGATTTTACCATTGAAATTGAGCAATGGCATCTTCAGTTATCCTTATTTGGAACAAGATTTAAAATTTAAAATCAAATATGTCACAATTGAAAAGTTAAAAATTAAAGTGACACAAAATCTAAACTATAAGTATCGTTAGTATAATTTGTCCAAAATTTAATTAGATGGGCCGAACATTATTCTATTTATAATTAGCATAAAATCTATAGTTCCCACTAGGGCTGAGCAAGGAATCCGTGAAATCCGTAATCCAATCCAGTCCAGTCCAATCCGATAGGTTTGGATTGGTTTTTGAATCCGTGGTTCGGTTCCGGACTGAAGAATTAAAAATCCGTAGTCCACGGATTGGTTCCGGATTGAACCACACGGTTTCGGATTGGAACCGATCCGGACCGTATACAAATAGTCTATATTTTTATTATACATCCTTACCCATAGTATCTTCGCTTATTCCATATAAAACCTAAACTCAAACCTAAACCCGTTTAATATCTTCTTTTATTACTTTTGTTTGTTAGTTTTTAGTTTTAACTTGTAATGGTCTAAATACTTATGGTGAAACTAATTTTCTTATGGTTGTTTAAATTATAGAACAGTATGTCGCTATTATAAAGACATATTGCTATTGTGGAACTAATATAATGCTATGTTTATGTTTTTATGAAATTAAAGTGTTATATATATATATTTTTTATTATTTAATTATGTGAATCCGTGGTCCTAAACCGATCCAATCCGTATTTAAATGGATTGGTTCGGATTGGTTCCATGATTTAAACGGATTGGATTGATTCTAATTTTTTAGAAACCGTAAATAACGGATTGGTCCTGATTTTACACCAATTCAATCCAATCCGGACCATGCTCACCCCTAGTTCCCACGACCCTTTAATAAGGTCATCCGATTTGGTGGATAGGAAAAAAGGGGCCACCCAATAAGGGTGTGCTAGCATAACAAAATGTTATCTGAAATAGGAAAGATGAAAAATTATGTAGGTAGTCTTTACATTTTATTTTTTGTATTATTTTAGTTATATTTTTATTTGATTAAATTTTAATCTTTAATTTTAAATTTTGTATCAATTTAATCTAAGTATTAATATCATTAGTATTTTTTTAAAGAAAATTATCATTAAATTAATTGAGATTAACTCATTAAGTTAAATAAGTTTATAATTTTGCCTTTAAAAATATGACACTTATGTATATTTTTTCTATAACAAAAAACTACGAGCTGTAATCAATTGGATCAAATTGAGACGAAATTCATAATCAAAATCAAGCCAATTGAAATTACAGAAACTAAAATGACACGAAACCCTAAGTATAGGGACTACTGTCATAATTTGCCTTAGGGAAAAAAAAAAAAAAAAGTAGATAAACAATATCATCATAAGCACAAAGGAAAATGTGAGATGAAAAATGTTAGAGATTCTCAAAAAATTCTCACAATTTGATCTATCACGATATAATATGATAAATATTAACTTTTGGTTCATTACATACTAAGGCCAAGTTTGGGAAGACTAAAAAAGTGCACTTTTTGTCTTTTTGGACTAAAAAATTGAGGTTGAAAATATGGATGTTTGGGTTAACTTTTTGACTTTTTATTGAAAAATGTGTAATAAAAAATTATAAAAATTGATTTGTAGGGAAAAATTTGAATTGGGAGTTGTGCAGCCGTAATTGTTGACTTTTAGTGAATAGTGATAACTTTTTAACTTTTTGAGTAACTTTTTAGCTTTTTGACTTTTTGAAATGTTCCCAAACTTGGCCTTAATGTAGAGTCTAACTCTCTTCACATTTCTCAATGTGCATAATGTACACCTCATTTGGTTACAACACAATGTGCTTATGACACCACATACTCTCAATTTCCATAGTGTACAGCTCATTTGGTTACAATGCGATGTGCTCTAAGTAATGACACAATGCTGTATTCACATTTACGATTGAATCATGTTTTGTCGCTATTTCAGTGACTTGTTGAGTTGCAACTCAAGATTACGATCCAATAAAATTCTTACGAATAGCTGTACAATATTTTTTGAAGCTATTTTAAGTTAAAAATCAAAATGTACCTTATTTTATTAAGTTATTGAAAAATTAGTCTTTAGCAATAAAGAGTTTGAGATAGTCTTAATAAACCCTTTTCCTTTTTTGTCAAGATTGTAAGATGTTAGTTTGTTAATAAAATTATATTACTACTAAAAAGATCATTGTTGTTTCATCAGCTCGAATTCCTGACTTTCTTATTATCGCACTTTACAAGACTATTGGGTCAAACTCAACGACTCAATCTTGATAAAGAAACGGCCAATAGAGCATCAAAGCCTGTTCAAAATGGGGCGAACAAGGTCAGAACTCATCGGACTACGTCATTGCCGAATAAATATCCGATTAAACATAAAAATATTGGGGGCACCGAATAGTGGATACCTGTGTCGAATAAGTATGTCGGGCGAGTCGGCACAGACCCATTAAGTGGGATTATGATGTCCCTTTCAAGGAAGTATAAAAAGGGGATGGACCCTGACAGAATGATGATGAAAGACTAAGCTGCATGGAGTAAAAATCGAGAAGAGTGACTCTGTAAAAAAAAGGATAAACTATACTGACACCCTCTAAAGTTTATGTTTATTATAGTTCTCCCCCCACATTTGGAAAATTACATTGACCCCCCTTGCTAATTTAATTTTATGTATAATGATCGTTACGGTGAGGGGGGAATTATTATGAAACTTTAAACCTCAGGGAGTAATCTGTAATGAAACTTTAAACCTCAAGAAGGGGGATGTAA
Organism: Camellia sinensis; assembly: GCF_055761805.1. Taxonomy (NCBI): domain Eukaryota; kingdom Viridiplantae; phylum Streptophyta; class Magnoliopsida; order Ericales; family Theaceae; genus Camellia; species Camellia sinensis. Next base: position 144,237,644 of record NC_138968.1, read on the forward strand.
TTTTCAAAATGTGAGGATAGAACTGTAATAAGTATAAATCTCGGAGGGTGTCAATGTAATTTATCCATAAAAAAGAAAGGAGAGAAGCTGGAGAAAGAGTTCTATAGAAAAGGAACCTTGAACCTTAAGAAATTAAAAAAAAAAACACTAACCTTTTAACAGAGACTAACTTGTCTGTCAGAGTGTTAATTCCGGTACCACTGTCCGGAATTTTATTTCCATTTCAGGTGACAGCAGGAAGGATTATCCAAGTGCTTGTTTACAGGACTTGTGTTGTCCCACATTGCTGTACCCACGTTTTTCTCATTTTGGCATAAAACAGTCCATTCCATTACTATATATAGAAATCCATGTCATGAAGGTTTAGGTAAAAGAAAGTTTTGAAGTACAGCTTAAAACACACTAACTAAGATGGATAAAGCTATTGATGGGAGTTCTGCAGAGCTACTTCAAGCTCAAGCTTATATATGGAACCAAACTTTCAACTTCATAAACTCTGCTTCACTAAAATGCGCAGTTCAACTGGGCATACCAGATGTGATTCAAAGCCATGGAAAACCCATGACTCTCACCGAGCTTGTCACTGCACTCCCAATCAAGCAAGCTAAAGCTTGCTACATTTATCGCCTCATGCGAGTCCTAGTTCACTCTGGCTTGTTTGTTCAACAAAAGGTGTGTTAGAGGATTTTAATAAAAATAAAATTATAGTTAGTACTTTTAATATTTCATTTACAAGAATTATTTTAAAATCAATACAAATGTTAAACCGTTTGTTAGGTAGCTTTATTACAGAAATAACTGCACCATTTTTATCATTCAATGTTCATTACAAGAATAAAATTAAAATGTGACTGTCACGTCGGTTATGTGCGAAGGGAATATTATAATTTATAGATACAAGCTTTTTGTCAATAATTTGAAACAAACTGAAAAGTGATTTCAAAGATCTCCATACATATATATATATATATATTAGATAGCGTGCACACTTTTATGCTGTGTTTGGTTGGAGGATTTAAAAAGTGATTTGGAAAGGGAAAGGAAAAAGTTTGGTGAAATGTGAATAAAATATACCTACATTTCACATAGTTTCACACACCTTTTCCTTTTCGCTTTCCAAATCCCTCTCCAAATCCCTCAACCAAACACAGCATTAGGTGTGTTACAAAAACCAACCAATCTTACGTAGATGGAGAAAAAAGAAAACTAAAGAAATTATCAAAATTTCAAATTTCAAATCAAAATCTAGTGTAGTTATATAAAGATACTGTTCGTACCAACTTAGGTGCTCACACCATATAATAGAATAGGTATTATTTTTGTTTTAGGCGACTTTGGTTCATCACTCGGTCTAAGTTTCCTAATGATCGTGAACATTGGATGACTGATCCTATGAGCAAATTTATCATGAAATATCTTCAATCAACTAACATATTCACTAGAGAGAAAAAATAGTTTTAGAACAATGAGAACATGACTCTTAAACTTTCACACACTATTTTAAACTCCAATTTAAGTGTATTTTTTTTTTATATCATAACATTTGTGTTTAATATTCTGTTTATTACTTTGCTAGATTAACAAGGAAGACGAACAAGAACAAAGGTACTTCCTCACACCGGCTTCTAGGCTCCTTCTCAAAGACGAGCCATTGAGTGCAAGGTTGTTCTTGCTGCTCGTACTAGATCCTATTTTAACAAAACCATGGCACTTCCTGAGTGATTGGTTCCAAACTGACGATGCTACACCATTCACTACAGCTCATGGAAGGAGTTTCTGGGAATACAATGCTGAAGAACCGAGGCTTGGCAATTTGTTCAACGAAGCCATGGCTAGTGACTCACGATTGATCACAAGCGTGCTGATAAAAGACTGCAAGGCGGTGTTTGAGGGATTGACATCGCTTGTTGATGTTGGGGGTGGCACGGGGACTGTGTCCAGGGCCATTGCTGAAACATTTCCAGACTTGAAGTGTACTGTGTTTGATCTGCCACATGTGATTGCTAACTTGCAAGGGACTGAGAATTTGGAGTTTGTTGGAGGGGACATGTTTGAGGCAATTCCTCATGCAAATGCAATCTTACTTAAGGTATAGTAAATTAAGCTTTTGAAAAATTATTTTTTAAAAAAAAAACAAAAAATTAAATACATCCACGTCTAAGTAGTGTTCGGGACTCAGATGTGAAGTACTAGGATTGTGAACCCCTTATTGATCCTTCTCGTCTTGTTTTTGCTTCTCTAGTAAAGTAATGGAATCGAATTAAGTAGCTCTTGCTAACCAGGCTTTCCTCCTAAGCCTCATTCCTAAGGTTGTGTTTGGTTGAGGAATTTGAAGAGGGATTTGGAAAGGGAAATGAAAAAGGTAGGTGAAATATGAATAAAACATGCCTAAATTTCACATAGTTTCACACATCTTTTCCATTTCCCTTTCCAAATCCCTCCCCAAATCCTCCAACCAAACACACCATAAAAGAATGGAATGGTTTTTGCTAAAGTGAAATACACAACCAAACATGCCATAAGAATTTTTTTTTTTATTTTTTTATTTTTTATTTTTTAATTTTTTTATGTTTTTGTTTTTCATTTTTGTTTTTTGTGTTTTCAAACAGAAAGATAATAAAATTTTTGAAAACACTTATTATTTTCATATCATTTTTATTTTTATGTGAGAATAGTTTTTATTTTTATTTTTATAATTCATAAAACAATTTTATCTGTTTTTTAGAAAATAGGATATTTTTTAAAAAAAATTCTAAATTTTTTTTCCAAATAAGTTATTTACTTTTTTTTTTCTTTTTCTTTTTCTTTTTTTCTTTTCGGATTGTAGCTTATTTTCAATAATATTGAAATTAGATGACGATTAACAGAAATATATATATAGATTTTTTTTTTTCCCTTTGAAAGTTGAAACTATGTAATATATCTACTGATAGAGGATCTTTTGTCGGAAAAATCCTTATTCTACAAAATTCTTTATTTTCAACCGTTTGATGATATATCTCAAGATTTTCGTTTCTCAAAATTTTTATTTGCTCTGCTGACCGAGTGAATTAGATCTGGAGAATAGAAAGATTTTGAAAGAGAAGATTTTGACTATTTTTAACTAAGATTGAGAATTGAAATACAGTGGATTTTGCACGACTGGAATGACGAAGAATGTGTGAAGATATTGAAGAAATGTAAAGAAGCAATTCCGAGAAAGGAGGAGGGTGGGAAGGTGATCATCATAGACATGAGTGTAGAGAACCAGAAAGGAGATGACAGGTCGTTCAAAGCACAGCTCTTCTTCGACTTGTTGATGATGGTTCTACTTACAGGTAAAGAAAGAGACCGTAAAGAATGGGACAAACTCTTCTCTGATGCTGGATTCAGTCACTATAAAATCACTCCAATGTTGGGTTTAAGGTCTCTCATTGAGGCTTATCCTTGATAGAGGTCGTCAATACAGGGTTGTACTGTGTACTATCAAGCAACTGGAATTGCGTGTGCATGTACAAAGAAGTATAGGAATGCATAAATCAATCATGGACCTGTATACAGTCCTCTCATATCCATGCCCATGCGATAGGGCTGTGTCTGATTCTATGATTAATTTGTGCAAATAGAAGAATTGGAGCATGCTCAAGTTGTGCGAGCATGTTCGTGTCTGCAGTGTTATCGAAGTCATGTGATAAACCTTTTGAGTAATTATTTTCAATAAATTTACGCATAACTAGCTAGCTAATATGCAATTTGTCTTACTGTATAACTAGCTAGCTAATAAACTTCTAGATAATCTCCTTTGCTTGTTATTGAAATTTTCTTCCCAACAAGGACAAATCCATCAACTCTAAATCATCAATGAAGTGGTTAAATTATCTCATTCATCTCTCTCCTAATACAGACAACAGATTATGGACCTCATAACTCAGTAATGAAAAGCATGCCTATAATCAAAGAAAATGAGGGAAGAAACACATTGATTCATATCCAACAGAATCAACACAAGGATAGTAAGTACATGGAAGGAAAATAGTAGTAAAAAGGGGCTTGCAATTGAATGCAATACTCCCCTTTTATAAAATGATGTATTAGACAAACAGAAAAGAATCATACAGTAGATAAAACATACCATTGGTACCTCCCTCCGATTTTAACTAAAATAACCCTAACCACCAAATGATGGAAGGAAGGCCTTCAATCCACAAGCTTCCTCTTCAAAAAGAATGTTTGAACAAATATTTCATCAACCGTCCGTTATTAGAAACCCTAAAGGCACCATTTGGTCAGATTCTTGATTTGCGTGAGTTGAAGATCTACGAAACTCTACGAAATTAATGCTCTGATTCCAGGACAAAAAATTGTAGCTGTCCATTGTGAGAAGCTCCACTCCATAAGAAATCTATTCAGAGGCATTTGGTCACAAGTGACAAACAAGTTCAGATTTCAGTAAGAACTATTCCAATCGAAATATATGTATAAAATAAATAAATAAAAGCACAAAACAACAACAGTATCAGTTAAAAGAGAACACATAAGAGACAAAGGTCTTTAAGGAGATAACTACAACCCCACCCCTAAATAAACAAATAAATTATTGACTAATTTGAAATCATGGAGCTTACTCCTGTTCTTTTACTCTTGCCTTCCCATCTTTCACTTTGTACACGACAAGCACTTCATTACATTTTTCCACTAATGACAGTGACAAATTACATAATAGGCAAGCTCGATGAATCTAATATGATGCAAAGTCCACCCAAAAATGGAGGTCCACAGATAACGTGACGACCTACAAGGTCTAATGCAGCCTCAGTTGTACCCACATGTACATTAGCTCCAGAGAAAGACAAACAACAACTATTAACTATAATCCAAGGTTAAAAAATGGAAAAAACCAAGAATTCACGAGGGGAAGGGAATCAGAGAGACTGGTAGGGAAGAGAATGGTAGGAATAAAAGAGAGAATTCAGTAATTCTAGTAAGGTCACGACACCAGCAATACTCAGCGATCAAAGTTCTGAAATTTAAGTAAACATATTTGACTTGTTTGGACAGTAAAAAGAAATTTCTAGTAGGATTGTTTGAAGATTTCGTAGGGCCCTTATGTAGTAGACTTGTTTTGACATTTAAAACCTCATTTGTCTCCATCAATCTGACATCCAACAGCATTTTTCTGTTTCAACTACAAAGTATACAAAGCTGCCTAGGTGCCTAACCATATTACAATGAAACGATTCTATTCGTTGATGACCTCCGTGTATTAGGTCATTGCATCTTTTAATGAGTTAACATGATCCAACAATTTCAAGGCGAAATCCCCATTTACAGAACAGCCATGCTCAGTGATGCCCTAAACCATGTTTAATCATAATCAAAATCAAAGTTGGCTAAACAATCTCACAAGTTTTACATGGGCTAAGCTTGAAACAATTTACAGGCCAAGCTCAAATGAGTCCAAACTTGTTGGACACGAGCTGCTCAAAAACAACTTAGTTCGTTTGTTGCCTGTTGTCCTCTCACGTGCCTCCTGAGCATGACACTTTAACTGCTCAAAAGGATCGAAATCTTGAGCCATTCAATTCTTTGATCTGATCTGGTCTACAGTAGGGACTGCACATATCCTACCTTTAGGCAAACCAAACCAATAATTCAAAATATCTTCCAACTGTTCACTCTGGCAAAGGTCCATCATCCATATGCTAATTGCAAGGGCCCTAGAGAGGGCCAAGATTCATTGTTTTGAGAGTCCATTTTGTGATTAGGCCCATTAGACTTCAAACAGGTCAGGCCTCCAATGTGTTGAAGCCAACCTCATTTGGGCTAGATCTGGTAGTGCTGAAATGAGCCATGAATTACAATCGAGTGTCATTGTGTTTCATCCTTCCAAAGCCACAAGGATGTACTCTCATGTTCCAAATCTTAATTTGATAATGACATGTCCCGATACAGAGCAGTTTTTCCAAAATTACAAGCCCTTGATTCAAAAACCAAACTTCACACAATGAAGCTATAACATGATTATTTCGAATAGTTTTCTTTTCTTTTCTCTTTTTTTTTTTTTTTTTGTTTCTTTTTTTGGGTAAGTAATTTCAAATAGTTACTTTAACAGGAAAACACTAATTTTTAATTTAAAAAAAGGTTAAACATTCTCTAGTCTGATTATTGGCTCCACTAGGACATCTAGGGGTCATTGGAAGGAAACAAGAAGCTGATGACCAAGAGTTGCATACATACAAGTCTTTTGTGGAAATGGAACATCAAGACAAATATAGAACACATTAGTAAGCAGACGACATGGACTCTAATGCTGTGTTTGAATCTTGGATTTGTGGAAAACATGAACTCTGATCCAAGATCCAAACACAACCTGAGAAAGAATTTGCATGTACAACCACTATAGAGTTAGTGAAAAATCAGGATGGGGATACTAACAGAAATCTCCACTATTTATAAAACATGCAGAATGATATCGAATTAGTAATATCAGAGCTCCAAGAGCTCCTCAAAACTTGGGGAGCTAAAAACTGAACCACCTGGAAGAATAAAGACGGGGTTCATAATGAAACTCTAGAACCCATGTCGAATTCTTATTCATTCTACTGCTCCTATCAAATGCTCCTGTCAAATAAACCACCGAACTCTATAATGTGATGAAGGATAACCCAGTTACCAGACTAGAATGAACACAGTACCTGTTACCACACTGACAACATACCAAATATCTGAAAGAGAAACAACTATCCTATCAACAATGCTCATAATCCACATTGCACAAACATATAAAGAACAAAATATTTTACCTGCCCTTATGCAACCAATCTGAAGAAGCACCCCTAGGCACAGGGACTCCATAACAGAACTACTGACCTTTGGCAGCCACAGCGCACTTGTGTTAATATACATCCTTGTCATAGTCCTACTTTGTACAACTGGGAGTAACCTTGGAAAGAAAATGTTGTGATGAAAACAGAAATGTGTTTATCTAATCTAACCATCTAATAATTAAGCCTACATGTCATAATCGAGCAAATGTGCTGAATACATGGCAAAGCACCATGGCCTCAAATGCTTTAGTGAATTAGGGGCATGACTCAGAAAGATGCAACATTAGTGGGTTCGTAGTTTGACTCAAATTTTTTGGTGTAGAACATTCAATCGAGGTTCACTATGGTGTTGTGTATCTCAAAGGAGCCTAACCAAGCATAAAACCAGCCATTTTAGGCTATCTAAGATGAAGTGTAATGTATTACTAATGGGGTAGTGTTCACTTGTTGCTTGATTCAAGATATACCATGGCTTAATTGCTCCCACAAAACATTTCATTAGTGACCTATTCTTCAAAGTCTAAACTCAATCTCAATGACTTTACTGGTATCTAAGTGTCCCAGTGCATCATTCTCTACAACTTTTGGGTTAAGATTTCCTTTGTAAGAAACAGGGTCTCTACCTGCTCCATCCCTCTCTGATGCATTCTCAAGTTGCTTTGCTCCCCCAAAGTCAGTACAGCTCCAATTTTTCTCCAACAAAGATCCACAAGAAAATAACCTATATGAATTACTGAAACTTTGAAGAAGAAAATTTATAATTTTGGCTATCAAAAAAAGTTAGAAGTAAAAAAAAGAAAAAAGGAACAAAAAGCTATGGTTATTCTCAAAAACCACCCCCTTCCTCTCTCCTATTTAGGAATGAAGATGAAAAACAAATTTTGGTTCTTCTCAACCAACCCCAACCTGGCAACCTATGGTACTCTTCCAAGTCTCATGCACCCAATCCACAAAGCACCATAATCCTCAAAAGGAAATCATAGCTATGCAATTGCCATTGCTTAAAGCCTTCTTTTAAGAAATGCACTTTCTAACCAAAATTTGGATCAGTGTTTCAAAACTAAACACCATCAAGCCAAAACTAATATAATTATTCACCTGGAAAACCTAAAGTAAAAAAAAGACAACTTCCTTAATTGCATGATATAGAACAACTCTGACAACCTTAAGGCCCCGTTTGTTTCCAGAGATAGAATGGAGGGGATTGATAGTGAGGGGATTGTTAGTGAGGGGATTGATAGTGAGGGGATTAGTAGTGAGGAATTATTAAATTATTTTTATATAAAATAATAAAACAAATAAAAAAATACAAAAAATTAAAAATTATATTTTAAAAAAAATTTCCCATATATAAAAAATAAAAAAAATAAAAAAATTTCTAATCCCCTCACTATTTTTCTAATACCATCTCTACTTCCTCCTTACCAATCCCCTCTCCAAGGGTATTAGTAATACCAAAGGAATAATAGTCCCAAGGCCTTCTCCCAAAACAAACAAGGCTATTACTAATACCTTGGTATTAGCAATCCTAATACCCTCTCTTTCACCCAAAACAAACGGGGCCTAACCTCCTTGAAGGAGTCAGGCAGTTGGCATCAATCACAAACTCACATATATAGCTTGCATCCAAAAAACTAGGGACACAATACAAGGATTCTGCAGTCTTATCCCCTTTTTAGAGACAAGACAAGGCACACAGGGCATGTTTGGTTTGTCTCTAAAAACATGTGTTTTGGAGAAAAAATTCCAAAAACATGTTTTATTGAAAAAAATTTCAAAATCACTTTTCTGTCTACTACACATCAATCAATCATTTTTCTCTCTCCTCTCTCTTTCTCAATCACTTTTTCTTTTACACCCATCTATTCAACTACAAAAAAATATTAAATCATCCCAAACTCCAAAACTATTTTTAAAATATACAACAAAAAAATATTTTCAAATTTTCTAAACTCCCTCCAATTTTTTTATTTTTTTTATTTTTTTATTCTTTTTAAATAATATCTCAAAACACAAACCAAACAAAGCCATAGAGTTTTCTATCACCAAACAATCTCTTCCCCAGCTGTCACAAGAGAAATATTCTTTAAGCATCATTCTCCAAGTAAAAAAAAAAAGGGTGGGGAGGGCTAGAAAATTATAAAAAAAGAAATAAACGACACAAACCGTAATCCGTAGAACATCCAACTTTCATGATATCTTCTAGATCTAAAAGTATCCTCTACTCTAGATGTAAAAGTATCATCAAATTACCAATTTTTCTTCTTAGGTGAGGTCCTCAGAAAGCCTCTCAAGATTCCAAGCACCAATTGACTTTCTCAATTTCTGTCTAGGGTAGTTCCCGTTGCAGCTCCAATCTCTATGTTTACTCTTAAAATAATAATCATGTTCATCATTAAATAAACATCTTTTCATAAGGATATTTACCTTGAAAAATGAACCCTTCTTTACTGAGTTTCCTCAAAAACATTAATCCTTATAACGTCAAATTAATTTTCCAGCACCTTCTTCTTTACCACCTTTCAACAGTTCAATGCTTTTAATCCAGGCAAAGCTCAAGATGCAATCTACTTAACATTAATCCATCATTGCCATGCTTTTTTAAACTAAGAAGCAAAGATAAAGACACGCAACAAGCGACAACATGACACGAAAATGCTAACATGGAAATTTTCAAAAAATTGGACAAGAGATGTGGGGGGTGCTCGAGTATATAGTTTTATAATTTTATATATTTATTATATGTTATATATGAATATTTTGTTCAAAGATAATAAAAATGCAAAATAATATTAATTCCTAAAATCTAAAGGAGGAGAAATTAATAGGAATATAGATCTACATTATTTTTTTTTATCATTGGATTCCAAGTTAATTTCTCCAAACTTGTAATGTGTTTCATGTGTCTCATGTGTCTCTAACTGATGGACACATGTCCCCATAATGTCTCAAGTGTGTTCGATCTAATTTTTTTTAAAAATAATAATAATGTGTATGACATGTTTTGGGAAGTGTCTAAGGAGTGTCTATGGTTGATTGGACACAAAATCTTTCTGGAAGCATCGTTAGTTAAAAGGCCTTCATTCTCAAATTTTAAAACTTGGTTGATTTTCATCTTTACACTTAAGGAAAATAACAATAATATGATTTGCACTCACTAATGAAAAGCAAGTTGCACAATGTCCAAATTACAATCACCCAAATTAATAAAGTGGTTTAGAGAGGATAGAAAAGTCTCAATTCAGAAAGGAAAAAATAAAATCCACCAAACGTAAGAGCTATAATATATAATCAAACTAGTTCATAGGTAAAAAATTGTCTTATAGTTGATATGTGATCATATAAAAATATGGCAACGAATGTCAAACACAAATGTGGCATCTTCTTGGGGAGCGTTCATATTTCTTAAATATAGATGAATAATTGGGGAAAAAATATAAAAGTATGCAACAAATAGCTTATTGTAGCCACCCTGCCTACAATAAAGGCATACGCTGATTAGGACCAACCACCTCAATAACAGGTAGTTTACATGTAAATATAATCACCGTTATGTCAGGTGGTTTGAAGGCAGCCACCTTATAAAGAAGTCACCTTAATGTTAAGAAAAACTACAATAATACACCCAATGGGAAAAAACAATAATTTAAATGCCATGTTTGATTTGCTGATAAGGAGGTAAGGTAAGATTAAATAATCCAGGGATAAATTTATCCCACCCCATGTTTAACCAAGACCCTTTTATCTCTCATGTGCAAGATTATTTTGTCGCAAGGGGACGGAAAATTTATTGGTATTAGGGCAATAAGAATGTGTTGCACCCTCCTCGTGCTAAACACCTACACAAAATATTAGACACATAATCACATTGGTATTGAGGCACCACTGACTGGGAATGCTCCAAAAGCACCAACTTGTTGAGTGGGCGAGACAACTTGTGCCAGCATATAACTTTTGTCACAAATGACTTAAATGCTCTTGAATATGTTATGCTGAAAAAGGTAATCTCAACATAACTTATCCTCCACAATCATATCTGTACATCAAACGTGGTCTTAAGGTATATCATAACCCAAAGTTAATAATGCACATAAAAATACAACTTCTCTAGTCCTAAAACACGATAACCTACACAAAAGTTTACAAGAGAACTAGCTTCCAACTAATAGCTAAATAACAAAAATATCATCATTATATAGGGTAATGTGACTTTCAAAATTTATTGATCCACATTTTTTAACAAGGCATGAACAAAAACAACTAACTGATTGATCCATAGCAAATGAAAAATAAAAATGTATAGAGTTGCAATTATATAATTTCTATACATATAAACAGATGAAGATGCATAAAGTGAACAACAATATGAGCAAAACTGATTCCATAGAAGCTAAAAACTGAGAATCGTACCGATCATCCACTTGAACTCGGGCGAGTCCCACTTGAACGAGGCCGATTCATCTCCACCGGGCCTGAATCGCCAACTCGGCGCATCCTCTCATACCCACCTCCAGACTTGGGTCGCCCTTCTTCCCCGTGCTTATTCGGCGACCCGAAGTGACCCCCGAACTCCCTGGATCGGACTCCCTGCTGCTTCTGGAGCTCCGGCCCGGGCTTCTCCTCCCTGCCGACGAATCCCGGCCGAAGATGAGGTGGAATGAACCGGTTCGGCTTCGGCGAAGGCGATGGAGATAGAGATGAAGATGGAGAGAAGTCCTTGTTTGGCTTGGGCAACGTCAAAGGAAGGAGAGACAAAGATGGGCCAGACCCGGTTCGACCCAGAGGGCGGAGAGAGATGGAGTCCGGGAGGAATCGGGGTTGATCCGGAATTGCAGGGGGGTGGGGTGGGGATTGAGGTTGGGGTTGGGGTTGGGGAATGGGTTTGGGGGAAGGGCGGGTCAGGACGAGCATGTTGCCATGGATGCGAGAATTGGAGAGGATGGTTTTGGTGGAAGTGGTGAGAGGAGATGATTGGGAAGAAGAGGAATGGTGTTGTTTGTTGTTGGTGGGATTGATGATCTTCTTCTCGTAGATGTCGTTGAAATTGAGGGAGGCGTATTTGTTGGCTCTGCTTGCCATCCACCGGAGACACCGCCGCCGCCGCGAACGGAGGAGAGAGAGAGAGAGAGAGAGAGAGAGAGAGAGAGAAGGGTTGTTTGGAGGTGGAGTTTGGATCTAAGGTGAAACAATTCGCGTTCTGGGACTCTCTCCGGGGTACCGTGTCTGTACTATTGGTCCGGCGGCCACATCCCAGAGGCTTTTCCCAATATAGCCAAATTTCCATCTTAATTGCAAAGTAGACCTAGTTTTGACGGAATTTTTAAATTAGACTAAAGTGTTATTACAAATTACGTTTTTACTGTTTCAAATAAAAAATTTGTAAAATAGTGAAAGCGTTATTATAAATCACGCTTTTAATTAAGAAAGCGTGGTTGTAACCACGCTTTTAAAATAAATTTATTTTCTTCATAAAACGTGGTTTCAAAACACGCTTTTACTGTGCTTATTTTATTTTTTCAAAAAAACGTAATTTCAAACCACGCTTTCACTATGCATATTATTTTCTTAAGAAAACGTGATTCATAATTACGCTTTCACTGTCCATATTTGTTTTGTTAAGAAAGCGTGATTCACAATCACGCTTTCACTGTTGATAAATGAAAACGTGGATTGCAACCACACTTTTACAACTCATATAAAACCCCCAAGCCCCCTCATTTGCAATCACGTCTTTTACACTTATGTTTTTTTCGACTCTCGCTCTCGCTCTCCCCTCTGCTCTGCTCTGCTCTCAAACTCTCGCTCTTCCTCTGCTCTCAGACTCTCTCTCTACTCTCTCTCTGTCCGTGGTATGGCATCTATCTCTCTCTGTCTCATTTGAATTTTATGTGTTTATTGTGTTTGTGAAAATGTGAATATGTGGTTTTGAATTGGTAAAAAATGTTGTGGTTTTGAATTGTGAAAATTTTGTAGGGTTTTCAATTGAATGTGAAATCATAAATTATGAAATTAGAAATTAGGATTATGAAATCATAAATGTATTAGGGTTTTGAATTATGAAATGTGTGGTTAAATGTGTTAAGGTTTTGAATTATGAAATGTGTTAGGATTTTAAATGTGTGGTTATGAAATTATGAAATCATAAAATGTTAGGGTTTTGAATTGTGAAATCAGAAATTATGCTTGTGGTTTCAGAAATTAGGGTTTTGAATTTTGAATCGTGTCTATATTTTTTGCATTGTAAATTGTGAATCCTGTCTATATTTTTTGAAATTAGGGTTTGGAATTTTGAATTGTGAATAAACCAACCTATATTTGTTGAATTGGAAATTCTATTTTTTGCTTGTTAATAAAGGAATTTTTTTTAATTAAGAATAAAATTATGTGAATTGAAATTCATATAATTGAGAATTGTTAATGTCATATTATGAAATTCATATAATTGTGAATTGAGAATTGAAATTCATATTATAAAATTCATGAATTGAGAATTAAGGTGGACTGGCAATTTCAATTCCAGGTCCACATGCTTACATATATGATCATTTTGTTTCAAAAAATAAGACTGTAAACTGTATGATTGAATTCAAAATCTGAAAATGGAAATGAATCTGAAAAATTCAAAAGTTGAGAGATTTGAAAAAAAAAATGAATTTAGTGCAAACTGCCCATATAACTGATATAGGGGTATTTTTGAAAAACTCAAAATATGAGACATAAACACCCAGAGAAGACTTCTCTTTATAATAATACTAGATATATATACACCTTTATTCAGTATTTCACTTGGTAATATCAAGGTGGGGTTGTATACTTGAATCTGTCGTCTATTATACTATATGAGAAATGGTATTTGTCACCTGATTTATTTCACTATACTATTTTACCCTCTAGGTGTATTTATTCAATTCAAGACATTGTGCACATTTAATAAATGGCAAATTTCACTTCAATGTGCATGTGCAAACTACCCATATAATTTGGAAATAACTATAATGTTCTTGTGGTTTGTGGACTAAATGAAGTATACCGTCAGACGCTCAATCCAAGTTAACATCAAGTGTGAAACATGTGCTAGGTCATAAGGCGCTTATGTTCTTATTTTCAAATATCAGAGGTAAATCACACATGGAGTAAAGCAAAGGGGGTTAAAGTCAATTTTATCTTTCAAAAAAATGACAAATATGAATTTCATAATACCAATTTCAATTAAAAATACTAAGTGTATAGAAAGATTAACGTTTTTTCCTAAGTTAAATTTCATAAAACTAATCTCAACCAAATGAAATTATTCAAAAAAAAATTTAATTTTGACTCTATTTTATTCCAAAAAAAAATATTTTTATTAACTTCAAAATAATAAATGAAAAGATCATGTTCTCTCAAATAAAAGATAAAATGACTATATTAACCTCAAAATTCTATTTTACGTATTTTCTTTATTTAATTGTGTAGGTTACATAAGAGATTTAAACATTTTTGGCATCCTTTAATGAAAAATAATATTAAAATTTGTAACTAATTATTTATTAAATGGGTTATCTGTGTCAATTTCATATTATGCAGGTTTGACATAACCCTATTTATTTATCATGTTATTATATAGTGTCATATTTGTGTTTGTGTTGAAAATGTTCAACCCTAACCCCTAACTTCGTGTACGATTCATGTTGTGTTAGAAATTCCCACCTGTAATAGAATCAAAGTAGGTTCAAGTGGAGTGCCTTTGGCATATTATGTGACCAATGATGCTAACAAAATTGACGTTGTTAATTTATAAAACAATTGTAAGACCAGTGATACTTTGCAGTTCACATAATATTGGACAATTAAGAAACAACAAGCTCATGAAACGAGTGTAGTTAAGATGAGGATGCTTTGGTGGGTGTTTGGTAAGTTTTGGACAAAGAGAAATAGAAATGAATATACATTAAATGGTACGAGTAGCACCAATTGAAAATATGTTGAGAGAGAACAAACTAAGATGGTTTGGTATGTACAATGAAGACTAGCAGATGAAATGGTAGAGAAGAATGTGATAGGATCACCGTAAAAGGAAATGTTAGGGGAAAGACGTAAATTGACTTGGGATGTGATAGTAAAAAAATTAAACGAATTTATTTAATTTAACCGAGTATATAGCTTTTAATAGTATGAAATGACGAAAAAAGGATTCATGTATCGTAGCCCACTTGATTGGGACATAAAGCTTTGTTTGATTTAGTTTCGTTTGGTTTATTTCACTGTATTTAGGGTCAGGCACCCAAAATATTATAAAAAATTCTTAGGATTTATTTTCATTTGGGTTTCGCTAAAGGTTTTCACTTAGTTGTTAACTACCTAAATCCATACTTTAGGACATAGCTTATTGCAGGTGTCTGCATATAAGCACATAAGCACTTGTAAATTGTATGTTAGACCGGATTGCACTTTGCCCCTCCAAGCTAACCAATAAAAAAAACTGAATTTTGGGAGGTGTCCCATTCTTCCACAACCATTTGGAAAATCAAACCAAACAATTTATTTTTGTCAAATTTATTTATATTTTTTCAAAAAAATCAAAAAATAATTTAAAAAATCAAACCAAGCCGCTATATCATGTATTATTTTTAATATACATTCAATAAAATTAATAATTTTTATAAAAAATATTAACTTTGATATTAGAATAATTTGAAGACATTTTATCATAAAATACTAACATTTAATTTTATAATCTTGTAATAGAAATTTTAAAAAATTTAATGAGCTGAATTTGTAATACATATAATAGCATTATAGTATAAATTAAAATTTCCTCACAAAACTTAAGAAAATTTGAAAAAGTTTTTGAAATGGGTATTGAACGAAGGGACTCATCGCCACTTCCGCTTTGTGACTGTCCACCACCATTGAAAGGAAAACCTTAATATTATGTTTTAATAATTTTATTTTGATTTATATAATTAAAAGTCATTATTAATTGCACCGTGCCATCAGGCACGGGCATACACTAGTTATAATATACGCATGAAAAAAGTCTTAAAGCATTCTAATTAATAGTCCATAGAAATTTCCTAGGTAAGAAAGAAAAAAAAAAAGGCACTTTGATGGGTAAGCCTGTGTTTCATAATACCAAATAATTGCTATGGATGGCCCAATAAATTCACATGGATAACTATCCAAAATTTACTACATAGATTTAAACACCAACATAAATTTTCTTTCTATTTTTTGGCCATTATAAATTATCTCTCTATTTTTTTATTTTTTTTTGTATGTTTAAGGGAAAAAAAAAGAGTAAATAAATAATTTTTTTTTTTTACTTTTTAGAACGAGCCAAAATGAGCTTTTTGTTTGAATTTCATAACAAAGCCTCTATGACCTCTAAAAAGTGGACAAGGATTACTATTTCACATAGGAAATAACTTTGTCATTAAGGTCTCTAATGGCACAAGTTTGAGCAAATCAAATTAACTTATCTTTAATTGTCCATAAATCTGAAGAATTGGATCATCAGTTTTAAAAAATTAAGAACAATGTTTGAAACCTCTATTTTATATTGCCCAAATCAATCGAGTTATTTCAACTCAATGAAAAAAATAATAATTTCATACGAAACTTACACTATGATTTAAGATGTTTGTATGACTTGTCCAATTTTGTCCAATCTCACTGAATAAGAAAAATACTTGATAGAATAAAGTTTTTTTTAAATGTGTGATATATATGTCTACTTTATCAAAATACTAAAAAATAGATCAAGAATTATGAAAAGAAAACAAAATAAGTGTTTTTAAAATTGGTCTTGCTTACATGCGTACGATTAAATCATTGCCTAAATTAACGGTTGTGTAGAGTCATTTTTATTATTTATTTATTTATTTATTTATTTATTTTGAGTAAATGCCTTTTAAAAATTGATCATATTGAGGGAGGGAGGCCGTTGCCGCAATGGTAAGGTTGTTTTATTATGCTGATAATAATATAAAATAAAATAAAATCTATTATAATTCGAGTGTTATAGATTCAAACCATAGAAATAATGGGCTTGTTTGGTTTGTTTTTCATAAAAAATTTTGGGAAAATTGCTCTACAAACAAATTTTCGAGAGTAATCAAACCAAACAAAATTTTTCAAAAAAAATCTCAAAATTTTGTTTGGTTACCTACTTTCCAAAATAACTTTCTCTCTCATACACATCAAATCAATCACTTTTTGTAAAACTCTCTCCCCAAAACAATTTTCCACAACCATTTTTGAAAAAAGGCAAACCAAATAAGTTTTCGTACTTTTTATCTTAAAAACTACTCTACAAACACAAACCAAACACACTGTCTCTGGATACTGAATAATACGCATGCATATATCTGATCTTCCTCTAAACTCTGCCATGACTGTAATCTTTGGAATTGTCCCTTTATAGATCTTATAAATCAAAATGGGTCACTAGCTAAAAATCTTGTAGTTTTGTTATAAACAAACAAAATTGATCATAAAATTGAATACAAATACATATATACGCATAAAATTTTATAGAGTTTGTTACTATTTTAAAAAATTTTATCCATCTATATACATTTTGTGTACAGTTCTATAACCATTTTTGTATTCTTAGACTTATTCAAAATCTGAAGTTATTGCTGCTATGTGATTCAAAATTTCTTTTTGGCCACTAATTCAATAAACATTTTTGTATAGGACATCTATACATGTGTATGAATTCCAAAAAGGATCATATGAACAAAGCATATCCAACCTCAAAAAGAATGAGAATAAAAAAAGACCAATGACAACAAAGAATTAAGACAAGAAGTATAGTTATTTTGATGTTTTTTTTGAATTAAGACAAGAGAGCAATGACAACAAAGAACCTTCACGTAGAAAAGATAAGAGTCTCCACATAAGAAGTAAATAAAAACTCCACGTAGAGATGAAATCTTAGCTGTTGTTTTATACAAATAAAAATAAGTGAGAAAAAATGAGAAAATAAACACTAATAAACATATTAAGACACAAATATACAGCTGACAAAATATAAATCGAAGTAATGTTTCACCTCTACAGTTCCTTTTACCCTGGAAAATATAAATTGACAAAAATGAGATGGCTGATTTTTATAGGAAAATGTCACTTATGATATAAATGTCACTTATAGGAAAATATAAATTGTCTTTTGACTCCCACAACTTCCTTTCACCAAGTATCCGCCTAAACAAATTCAAATAACGAACACAAAAACAAAAGTAGGTTAATTTGCAAAAATCAAATCAACACTGAAATGTTATTAAAACAAAGAAGAAGAAATATGGAAAAAGAAAAATTTACATTTACCGTGCACAAGAGCATGATGTTAATCGTAATAAATAATGGAAAAAGCAGAACACAGGAGTTCCATAGACAGTTATGTCCAAACAAACCAACATTCTTTATGTGTTGTAAGCTTTTTTCTCAAAAAGCTAAAAAATCCAAAACATAATGTTTATTTTAACTCATATTTTAATTAAAAAATGAATAATGATTGTTGGATTACAATTACTGATTACTTAAATAAAGTTATTGCCTCACAAGTAATTGTAATTGAATGATTTAAAGTTCATATAATTATTTTAGAAGTAAAATTCGATATATGTATATTGTTGATATTTTAATGTTTGTTGTTTCATTGAAGCAAGTATATGACAACTGTTCTAATTATCTTCTACTGGGGGGGAAACATAATTCGGGATCCCGATGAAGGTGTGTCATATGATGCTGAGCTGAAAGGGATATATGGGGTGCAACTTGGCACCACACTTAGCAATTTGGAGGAGATGTTTATGTCCAAGGTGGCAAGTTACGGGGAAACTGTCCGATTGATCTTCAAATGTAGATATCCTTATCGCCAGTGGCAAGCAACCAGCAAATACAAAATATTACCGATCAATGACGATGAGGCGTTGAACACCGTATTAAGTATCGGTGGAAGTTTCCAACCACCAAATTGTTTGGAAGTGTACATTGATAAAGAGGTTGTACACAATATCCCGAATATGACACAGATGGATTCTCGTCCATTCACTACATTGCTGACACATGGGATTGACACGACAGTGTTTCAGTCTCCTATGTATGAATCAAATGAATGTTATGCAGTGGGCTACACACAAAAGACATTTCAGGCCCATGGTGTAGAATCAAGTTCATGTGGTGGATATGAGACTGAATTTTACAATAACACAGAAGATGTGCCCACCTACAGCCATCATACCACTCTAGTTGAAGTTGCTGGTAATATGGCTGAAACGGTGAATTATGTGCAGTTTGCTGACAGTGACATGCACGGTCCTGATGTCGCCCTAGACAATGACGAGAATGAAATGTGTGATGAAGAAAATTTATTGGGCGGATCAGATGATGATGATGAAGAAGATGATGCCGACGCTCCCGTTGACCTTGACAATGCCCCCATTCCGCCTAGACCTGAAATCCCTTTCTATGAAAACATTTACACGGGTGGTGATTTTGACATTAGTAACCGCGATGTCGTTCCCCGTAACCAAATCTGGAACGCTGAAAATCCAGAGTTGGACAAAGGAATGGTTTTCATTGATAAGAAGCAACTTGTACATGCTGTGAAATTGTACCATGCAACAAATAATCGAGAGTATAAAGTCGTAACCTCCAAGTGAGACGTTTGGGTGTGTGCTTGCAAGCATGATTGCAGATGGTGGTTGCGTGCATCTCTTAGTAGGAAGCATAGTCTTTTTGAAATAAAGCAGTATAAGAGTCCTCACCATTGTTTATACCCACAAATGAACAGGGACCACACTAATATTAGCTCTAGTTACATTGCTTCTCATCTTTTGGGACAAGTTGCTTTGAGTATACAAAATAAATGTTTACATATATATACATATTTGTTTGTTTATAGTGTTCACACCAAAATAATCTGACTCATAGATATTGTCGTATGCAGAATGAACCTGATATGCCAATTAAGAATGTCATCGAAGATATCAAAAAGACCATGAACTATAGTATATCATACAAGAAGGTGTGGCATGCAAGGGCAAAGGCAATTAGAATGGTATTCGGGGATTGGGATAAATCATATAGGCTGTTACCTAAATTCATGCATGCATTACAAACATCTAATCATGGCACCATCGTGCAATGGAAGCATAGATATACCGGAAGTACAACCATTATGCCCGTCTTCCACTTTGTTTTTTGGTTTTTCAAACCCGTCATCGATGGATTCAGATATTGTAGGCATGTTATAACCATAGATGGTACATTTTTATACGAAAAATACACTGGTGTGTTACTTGTAGCAATGATTGTCACTGCTAATGGCAAAGTATTACTGTTTGTATTCGCTGTTGTTGACAGGGAGAGTTTGAAATCTTGGTCGTTCTTCATTTCAAATATCAAGGAACATATTGTCATAGACCGACAGGGAGTGACTTTGATATCTGATCGAGCTGAGAGTATTTTAGCTGTTGTGAAGCGGTATTGGCTGAATCCCTCGCTCCAATTTGTTGGATATCATCGGCACTGCCTTCGACATGTTTGTAGTAATTTTAACACTAGGTTCAAAAATAAAGAGCTGAAACAACTTCTATGGAAAGTAGGGAGGGCTCATCAACGACGAAAGTGTAATGGTTACTTAGAACAGATACAGACTATTAACCAAGATGCCATCAATTGGGTTCACAAGATGAATCCTATGGAGTGGGCCCTTGCGTATGATGGTGGATATTGGTGGGGGGTATTGACCAGAGACAGAGGTCGAGGTCGAGGTCGAGGTCGAGGTCCAGCTGCAGATCGTGATACAGTTGCACCAGATGAGGGAGTTTCACAGCTCACAGCAGTATCCGATCTTCAGCCAGAGATAGGATCGGGGGCAGCACATGCAGGCGATGGGGGGTCACACTCACAGGCTCCACAGGCAGTCAGTGAAGGGCCACATGCAGGGGAGGAAGTGCCACTGGATACACATTTGCGATTGGAGGAGCCAGATATTCAGAGAGTCTACCGCAGGAGACCGATGAGAGAGGTCCACGATCAGGGTTGTGGGACTAGAGGCAGGTTAGGGCATTAGCGGGTGTGATATGGTGTGTATAGTTTTTTTTTATTTATAGTAATTGTTATAGTTTTTGTAAATCAAACTTGTACAGATGATGTAAATGTGTCATACTTATTTATTCGAAAATATAATTTCACAATTTTTTATTCTTACTTATTTTGATGATTTCCAAAATCTTTTTCACATCGGTATCTCTCTCTCATTCTCCGTAGTCTTTGCATTATTTATAGTAATTTACGTTTTTTCCTCAAATTTACAAATTGAGACAATCATTTACAAACTAAAAAAATTATCAAACAAGTTTTTATGATAGTTTTTTAAATTTGGTAAAAATGTCTTAAAATTAACAAATAATTAAATAAGTTACCAACGTAAGAAATGACTATTCAAAAGATTTTTAGGCTATGTATGGTTTGATTTTTAGAATTTTTTTCAAAAAATTAAAAATTAATTTGGTTAAGAAATAAAAAATAAAAAATAATTATCATTTAAGGGTAAAAAATAATTATCATTTTAACTTTTGGGCAAGTTATATATATACGTATGGTTGTTTCAATTTAATTTGTAAAAAATTATTTTTAACCACTCGAAAAATAAAAATTATATAAAAATGATTTATATTTACAAAAATTATATAGTTGATTATTATTTTCTATTATAAATTATTATTATATATATTTAATATTGGTCCCAAATTTATAAAATAAAATTTATATATATTAAAAAAATGTGAGTGTGGTGGGTGTGTATGTGTTAGAGAGAGAGAGTGTGAGTGTGAGTGTGAGTGTGAGAATGAAAATGAAGAGTGAGTGCAAAACACATTTTTATGATTTAATTAAAAGCGCCGTTCCTAATCACGTTTTCTGAAGAAAAAAAAATTATAAAATTTATTTTTTAGGGTTTAGGATTTATTTTTTTATAAAATTGAAGTTAAAATAAATTTTAAGAATTCAACTATAAATCCTAAACCCTAAAATAAAAACCAATAAATTTTAAGAATTAAACCCTAAATCCTAAAATAAAAAAAATAAAAAATTTATCCCTAAACACTAAGATAGCGTTTGGTAACGTTGACGTTTTTGGTTTATGTTTACAAAAATTTTATAAACTGGTTTTTATTTATTTTTAGAAAAACATAAATTACAAATGCGTTTGGTTTGAACAAAATATTTAAAAAAATTTAAAAACATAAAATAAAAAATACGTTTGTTCAGGCCTAAAATATTTATATTTATTTTTATTATTTATAACAATGGGATCACATATATTATAATTAAAAAAAAAAATTTTAAAAAAAATTAATTGAAAAAAATATTTGAAAAAAAATTTAATTGGGAAAAAAATATTTGAAAAAAATTTAATTGAAATAAAAAATTAATTGAAAAAAAAAATTAATAGAAAAAAAAATTATTTGAAAATATTGGTCTTAATTTCATATAGTTGATTATTATTTGCTATTATAAATTATTATTATATATATATATATTTAATATTGGTCTTAATTTTATAAAATAAAATTTATATATATTAAAATTATATTGGTTTGGTGTGTGTGTGGGGGGTTTGGTGTGTGTGTGGGATGAGTGTTTGTGTGTCAGAGAGAGAGAGAGAGAGAGAAAGAGAGAAGAGAAGAGAAGAGTGAGTGCGTAAAGTAAGTGCATGGAATGGCTGGTATTGAAAGCGTTCTTCAAAATAACAATAACAGAGAGAAAGCAAATGTATTTGTTATTTGTAGAATTACAAGAACTCTTCAAAAACAATTGAAATATCTCCCTTCATTGATAATTCGTGGATAAGCATTACAAATCCATTACAAGATAAATGGTTTGGTCATTCATCCAAACAATTTCATTCATTATCATCATCATCTGACATCTCAACATCAGATTCATACATAACATCCATGCTCCAGGCGAAGTACTAGTGTGCATCATTCATTAACCCATCTTCGGCACGCTCATTTGTGGTCTTCATTAGTGAGGACCTTTGCAAACGTTGGGTCATGCGATTAACTTCGTCACGGATATGATGCAATGCCCTTTGCAACAACTGTAGAGTGTCAGTTGGCATACGCATGGCTAACCGGCGAGGAAAGTTAATATTAACTTCATGACATAGCTCAACGAGAATGTGTGCTCGAGTTATGCGAAATTCCCACTCAGCTCTCATGGTATTGACAGTGGCATGTGAGTAACACAAATTTGGATTTAATGGGTATTGAAATTCATCTCCATCTGCAACCCAATAACGACCCATTGCTGAATATAGATCAACCATCGTATATCTCATGATGATATCGCTCGAAATAGCTATAAAACTTTTGTTGTGGTATGATGAGATATTTATACCACATATACACATGGTAGTTGTATGTATGAAATTATTGTAAACAACTATGCATCAGAGTTGTCACGTCAACTTTTATGACCTGAACAACTATGCATCAACTTTATAGGAGTTGTCACTTCGACTTTTATTTACTACTCAGTGCATATCTGAAGGTTTTAAGCAAAGTTCAAATCCACTTAGAAATTTAATTTAATTTTTCCGCTTACAAATATAATTCAATTTATTTTGTCTTGACAATATATTTAATTTCACTTTTTACCTTACATATTTCATTTAATTTAATTCGAGAAATTTGACCAATTTAATTTGAAATTAATTATGTGCTGATTTAAGTCGGTGTTATTCTTGTCTGCATACTAGGCTAGGTTTTATCTGTAACACTTTCAAGTTCTGTACATCGAAAAACTCATTCATTCTAACTCAACTACAAATTAATCTTCAATACATTATAACTGTATAATATTTTATCTTCAACGTTTATGAATCTAACTGGGGCTGCATGGGGTGGCTTTTTAAACACAAAGGGTCCAATTGTTTTGTTATTTTGTTCTGACACCCCCTCATCCCATTATGGATTGCAGAATTCACATGGGCACAGTAGGTATGGTACGATAATAAATTGTAGTTCGGCGCAGTGATACGTCCAACATTTCTCAGTGATGCAGTGCAGTGACTTGAACAGACGTAATAATTTGTATGCTTTGTTTTTTCCTCAGATGCTATGTGACTTTGTGCAACGATGCAGTGATGCATGTCATGCATGTGACTTTGTGCAGTGATGCAGTGATGCATGTGACTTTGTGCAGTGATACATGTCACTTTTATGCAATGATGCATGTCATTTTTATGCAGTGATGCATATGACTTTCTGACTTTGTAAATTACATACTTTGTGACTTTTTTCCTCACATTACGTGATGCATGTGACTTTGTGCAGTGCAACTTAGATGCTTTGTTTTTTCCTCACATTTCATAATTCATCTAAGTCACATTAATACAACCACATGGCAATAGTGTTGATAAACAATTATATAAATGACTGAAGGAGTGAAGTGTAATTTACCGAATATAAAAAGAAACAGAAAATGCAAAGAGGAGAAAATGGGATGACTCTGAAGTTCATTAAGTGAAAATAAAATAAAATATAGGTTGCAGTGCCAATCTTGTTTACATATCAGGTGACCATTTTATTATTTTGGTAAAAAAATCAACGATAGTTTTGTAGGTCGAAGTGAGTTGGACAGTTGAGTATTTACTTGCACTCTGTTTCATAGTTGTTTATGAACAATATTACTTTAAAACAAAGAAAATTAAAGCCACTGTTTCATTTTATGATTTCATTTATAATTTTTTGAAAACACCAATTTGTACTGAAATTGTCAATTCCAAGTGACTACTTACTGTATTAAAAAAGTAAGCATGAAAAAATAGTTTCATGTGGCGATGTGACAACTCACTGCATTACTGATTAATTTGACAACTCACTGCTCGAATATGAAGGGATTACATTGTGAAAAGGATGGCCTACAATTATGATTTTATCTGACAACCACGTCCATGACTACATCACAGGTACACAAAGTCACGGGTACTCAAGATTGCATGAAATGAATAAGATAAAATAATATCACGGGTATCACTTCTTCCATAGTGCCCCAGCATGCATTATCATCACCAGATCATCTCTAGTTAACCCCCCAGTATGATGTCTATAAATAGTGCTACCCCCAGTATGATGTTTGTTCAAGTCATAACAATAGTAATATATCTACAATTACTATTATTATTAATTTTTTTATTTTATAAACAATGTCTTCAACAGGTGCAGGAAGTTCACGCCGGCAAACAAATCCGAAAGTGTGGCTGCTACCTCCATTTACTTATGACTACAAGAGCGAAAAGTACTCGAGTCCGAAAGATTATTATGCTGGTATCCGAGCAAAATGGGCGTTCAGGGTAATGGAGCAAGAAGGATTGTTTAATGATCTACGTAACTTTGGGGCACCGGAACCTCATCGTCGTTCATTGACCATGGCTAGACGAAATGTGAGTGACTATGAAAAAGCAGTTAGCAGAATTAAGAAGGAGAACAACAGAATGTTGATGCGGAGATGTCGACATTTCATGCTTCAACTAGCCACCGAAATGGCAGAAGCAAGCAACAGAGATTTGACAGTGATTGAGCAAAATAATGTCTTAAACAATGAAAAATATCTCTCTGACTACTACATGTCAGATGAGGAATGAGAAATCAAACACCTTTATCTTTTATATATGTTTGTATGTTGTGTCGTATCTTCGTTACTGGAGTGTAAGACAATATTGTTATTCATCTAACTTACGGATGTATTTCAAGTATTTGTTATATGAACCTGAAGTTTATGAAATAATTACATTTATAAGTACACATTTATTAGTTCATGACTTTCTTTATTGAATTGCAATGAGTTAATGAATGTTCTAGATTAATGAATAGATTAATGTATTTTGAATTATGTGAATACTTAAGGTTTTTTTTTTTTTTTCAAACATCATATACAACTCCATTTTTTGTACCCACTTTATAAACTCAGTGATGTGTGAAGAAGATGATTGGTTGATAATCAGATAATATTTAATTATCAACCAATCCTCTTCTTGACATATCAGTAGACTTATAAAGTTTTTGATGTTGTACTTTATTTAGTTTTTTTAATTTTGTTTATGAAATTTTGAAATTTACCCCCACTAATTATCCCATAAAATGAAATTAAAATAGAAATATAATAACATGAATACAAGTAAACACAAAATCACAATAATGCTGCATTGCATAACAACAATATATTGTACAAGTTCACATTAGAAACATACAAAACTTAATGCACTATCTATTCTAATAGAATTTACAAAATAATAGGGAGAGGAAAACAAATGCATTTTGACAGATAAAACAGAATTTGTTAGTTGGAGAAAGAATCTCAAAGCCAAGTGGTTGGTACAATTAGGGGACTAATAAAGTTACGATAGACGAACTGCTGCATTCAACAACACAGAAAACAGAACAAGTAGCTCAGTCAAAAGCTTCCCTTAACTGGGGCTCCTCAAATACTGATCTTCTACGTAAATAATTTCAATCTCCATCAGGAAAAATGAAAGAGTCGCCTTCCAATTCTTAGAAGTCCAGTCAAAATGATGACTCTGATAAGGAATGGGGGGTTGACAGAAAACTAAACTTGGGGGCTGGACAAACAAGCTCAAAGCCAAGTGGTTGGTCCAGTTTGGGGACTAATAAAGTTCAGACAAATGAACTACCGCCTTCAACAACACATAAAACAGAACAGGTAGCTCGGTGAAAAGCTGTCCTTAATTGGGGCTCGTCACATAGAGATCCTTTACGTAAAGGATTTCAATCTCGATTAGGAAAGAAGAAAGAGTCGCCTTTCAATTCCTGGATGACTCTGGTAAAGAATGGGGGGTTGACAGAAAACTAAACTTTGGAGGCTGGACAAACAAGCTCAAAGCCAAGTGGTTGGTCTAGTTGGGGGACTAAGTTTAAAATCCAATTGGTTTTACGTGATTTGTTTGTCAAAATAATTATTTACAATTAATTATACCCAAACAGATTGTTTTCTGCACCTCTTTAAAGAAATTGACGATTCTCTTAGTATAGAATAGCAATCAACGCAAGGTCAAAAATGTAAGAAACTAGACTTGTAACCAGTTCTAATGACGCTGATTTGATATTTTTCGGATTTATACCCAAAGAGAACAACACTTCCGAAATTACTGTGTAACACCAGTTTTCTGGACAGATTTGAATGCACCAGTTAATATAGATTTTGACTCCCAAAAATTATAAGAAAATTCTGATATGCAATTCAATATGTAATTAATCAACTTTAAAAATTTCAGTTCAAAATTCATCCGTTTGATAAGGTTTCTTCATTTTTAAAGATTGTGGTTATGTGCAGAATTTCATACTCATAGATTGTACCATCAACTTTATGTACCCATCTGATATTCCTCAAACTACATAAAATACACATGATATTCACAAACATTGGTGGCCAAGTACTCCTACCTAACCCACGTTTCACTCACAGGATCCACCATTACAAGCAAAAACACTCATGGAATATAGCCCATGCCATATACTTGTTCTTCATACATCCACTATACCCATTACACTATTTGACACCAGCAATTAACCTGATATATATTGAAGCCACCTAATCAGTTAAGCTTTCATTCCATCATCTTCCAATGAATGCACAGAAACATAAATACAAAATAATTATATTCACAGAATATTGGTTTCAACCTTGGATATGGATTTATTAAAGCACCAAACTAGTTGTTCAATTTTCACCAAAAGTTACTCCTATCTCCTCTTCATAGCTGGTAGTTGAATAATATGAGAGTTTAGGGTTACCCATACATTTTAAAAAATCTGACTCCCTTATCATTTTGCTTTTATTTATTTATTTATTTATTTTGTTATTATTAAAATCTTATCTCTAAATTAGAGATTTCCACCATAAATTTATTTTAAGTTTAAAAATTAATTAAAAGACCTTCCAAATATTTAATTTGCACTTTAGGATTGACCACAAAAATATTTGAGATTGTAATATTATTATTATTTAATTATTTACTTAATTTTTATATTCGGGTTCTCACAGAACAGGTAGCTCAGTCAAAATTTTTCCTCAACAAGGGCTCCTTAAATAATGACCTGTACGTAAAGAATTTCAATCTCTATCAGGAAAGAAGAAAGAGTCACCTTCCAGTTCCTGGAAGTCCAGGGAAAATGATGACTCTGGTAAGGAATGGGGGGTTGACAGAAAACTAAACTTGGGGGCAGGACAAACAAGCTCAAAGCCAAGTGGTTGGTCCAGTTGGGGGATTAAATAATTTCCAAAAAATTGTTCTTGGAAATTCGAAAACCGAGTAAGTTTTGGATTTAAAATTTATAACAATTCTTTTAATATATACATTTTCATTCCAACAATATTTTCATACACTAGTCTTCCAATACTATTGGGTTAAGTGGTTGTCCGTGAGATTTGCAAATTTATTACGAGTGATTTCCAGAAAAAATGAAAACAACAATTAATCTTCCATACCTATGGGGTTAAGTGGGCGTGCGTGGGGTTTACAAATTTGTTACGATTGATCTGTGAATGGGTACGTTACGACCAATGTTCAGTTGATGTTGTAAATGTTTCCCAAAATATTACAAATTGAATATTCAAAAGTTGATTTTAAAATAATTCCAAATGACAACAAAAATTCAAATAGTCATACTTTTCAATGAAATACAGATAGTTGGTCGTAACAACGAATGATGCATAGCTAAGTAAAACACAACATTGCTTACATAAGCTTCCTTTTTTCACACATTGAGTAGTCAAATCGTGGAGAGACTTGTCAATATATTCAGATGGATTGTCAAGTCATGTGACTTGGTGCACAGGTTTTGGTTTTCTCGATTTTTGGCTCGATTTTTTTATTACAGTGACAACTCATCTGTTATTGATATATATGGGATTCTCAATTCAGAAAGTCACATGGCAACAGTGAATTCACTGATTTACCTTACAGTGAGCATGCCCTTATTTTGCAGGTATATGCAGATGGATTGTCAAGTCTTGTGACTTGGTGCACAGGCATTGTTTTTCTCTGTTTTCTGATTACAGTGACAACTCATCTCTTATTGATATTTGTGGGATTGTCAATTCAGAAAGACACATGGCAACAGTGAATTCACTAATTTACCTTACAGTGAGCATGCCCTTATTTTGTCGGTATATGCAAATGAATTGTCAAGTCACATGACTTGGTACACAATATTTGCTTTTCTCTGTTTTTTTATTCTAGTGACAACTCATACCTTGTTCGTATATGTGGGATTGTCATCAGAGGCATTTATTTTCTATGGTTTTTCCTTCAATGTCTTTCTAAAGCCATTCATAACCAACTATATAAATGACTAAAGGTGAAGATACAACCTTATAACTCATTTCGCCCTATGAAATTATTATTCATTTGTTTAAAAAAATTAGCATGGCTACATGATTCATGGGAGGGAGTGGGAATCGCAGAGGTGGTAGGAACTTGCAGAGGGGTGACAGTTCACGACGAGGAGGGGGAAGGGGACGTGGCGGGCCATTTCCCTAAATAAGCCAAAATACTAAATCAATTCCCAAACTAAGCCTAGTTTTGAAAGAATTCCCACAATAGGCTAAATCGTGGTTCACAATCACGATTTCAACATGTATGCGCCTGTCTCGCGTGAAATTTGGGAAGTCTTAAAATCGTGGTTACAAAACGCGATTTTGATTAAGAAATCGCGGTTACAAAAGGCGCTTTTAATTAAATTTTTTTTTCTTCTGAAATCGCTGTTCTGAACCACGCTTTTATCGGAAAAAAAATTTCTTCTAAAATCGCTGTTCTGAACCACGATTTTTACCAAATTTTTTTTTTCTTCTGAAAGCGTGGTTGTGAACCACGCTTTCAATACACAAATGCAATAGCTGATAAAAAATAAAGTAAAGTGAACCAAGTGCTATTGGACCAACTGATACACAAGTGCTATTGGACCAACGTAAAGTGAACACTCATCAACATAAATTTCTAAAAATAAAAATAAATTTCTAAAAATTTACGCTACCTTAGTGTTTAGGGATAAAATTTATTTTTTTATTTTACTAAAATAAAAATAAATAAATTTTAAGAATTAAACCCTAAACCCTAAAATAAAAAAAATAAAATTTATCCCTAAATACTAAGGTAGCGTTTGGTAACGTTTACGTTTTTTGTTTATATTTATGAAAATTTTATAAACTTATTTTTATTTATTTTTAGAAAAACATAAATTATAAACGCGTTTGGTTTGAACAAAATGTTTAAAAAAATTTCAAAACATAAAATAAAAAATATGTTTGTTCAAGCCTAAAATATTTATATTTATTTTTATTATTTATGATAATGGGATCACACATATTATAATTGAAAAAAATTTAATTTAAAAAAATTAAAAAAAAAAATTAAAAAAATTAAAAAAAAATATTTTAAAATTAAAAAAAATATTTTAATATTTTAAAATTAAAAAAAATATTTTCAAAAAAAATATTTAAAAATATTTAAAAAAATAATTAAAAAATAATTGAAAAAAAATTAATTTCAAAAAAAAATAATTGATGTGTGATCCCATTATCATAAATTAATTTTTTTTATTTTTTTTTAAATTAAATTTTTTTCAATTATAATATGTGTGATCTCATTATCATAAATAATAAAAATAAATATAAATATTTAGGGATAAATTTTATTTTCTTTTAAATATAAACAAAAAACGTAAACGTTACCAAACGCTACCTTAGTATTTAGGGATAAATTTTATTTTTTTTATTTTAGGGTTTAGGGTTTAATTCTTAAAATTTATTTATTTTTATTTTAGTAAAATAAAAAAAAAGAAATTTTATCCCTAAACACTAAGGTAGCGTAAATTTTTAGAAATTTATTTTTATTTTTAGAAATTTATGTTGATGAGTGTTCACTTTACGTTGGTCCAATAGCACTTGTGCATCAGTTGGTCCAATAGCACTTGGTTCACTTTATTTTATTTTTTATCAACTATTGCATTTGTGTATTGAAAGCGTGGTTCACAACCACGCTTTCAGAAGAAAAAAAAAATTTGGTAAAAATTGTGGTTCAGAACAGCGATTTTAGAAGAAATTTTTTTTTCGATAAAAGCGTGGTTCAGAACAGCGATTTTAGAAGAAAAAAAATTAATTAAAAGCGCCTTTTGAAACAGCGATTTCTTAATCAAAATCGCGTTTTGTAACCACAATTTTAAGACTTCCCAAATTTCACGCGAGATAGGCGCTTACATGTTGAAATCGTGATTGTGAACCACGATTTAGCCTATTTTGGGAATTCTTTCAAAACTAGGCTTAGTTTGGGAATTGATTTAGTATTTGGCTTATTTAGGGAAATGGTCCGGACGTGGCGATGCTGAAGACGAAACAACAATACCTGTTTTAGATTATGCTTGTGGTTATCGTGATAGGTTTGGGAAGCGACATTTTTTGATACCCAAGTATTATCGAGTTCAAGGAGGTTCATATATGGAGCCATCTGATAATCAAACAGGATATGGTTTATCTGACGCTGCTCGTCTCAAGTGGCCGCACTATTTATACAGCGGGTACAGCTGGAAACCTTAAGTCGGGAAAATCAACTTAAGGTGCCAAAAGCACGTTCTGTTGAGATCCAAAAGGAAGATCCTGATAATGTTGATCGACTATGTGATAGACTACAACGTGAGATTTCTCAAATGCACCGTAGGTTAGCCCGCGATATGCAACTATACATAGTTAAGAAGGATGTCCAAAAGAACAGAACAGAACCAAATGTTGCGGCTATCAAAGGTATCATGGAGGATCCTGAACTTGTCTCTGACGCTGAGCTTTCGGATTATTCAGACTCTGAGATTGTCGATTTAAGCGCGAATTAGGTGTTAATGTCTACACTTCGGCAATATTAGGTCATGCATTAATATGTAATGTCTGTGTTAGACTAAGTATTTCCGTAATGAGTTTGTCAGATTGTCTGCCTAATATTTGTCTGTCTAACTGTTATGTTTATGTATTGTGTGGTCAGTTCAGGGTGTCCAGGATGTATGTATTGTGTGTTCAGTTTATGGTGTCCAGAATGTATTTTTGTGGGAGACTTATGTCTGTACTACCTATGTAACTGAAAATTGTTACATTTGCAACTTCAGTTATGTTGTTTTCATGCTTGAGAGGGTGATTTATGATCAGGATTTGGGCCGAAGTAACGGCCGAGCAGATTGAGAGCCCAATGGTGCATGGGGCTGAGATGATTGGCCATCCGCCAAGAAGTGGGCTGCCAGAACTTGAGCCGGGAAGAACTTGGGCCAAGTGTGAGTCACCCCGGCCCAAGACGGAGCTCGCCTAGATAGCACCTGGTTGGACCGAGCTGCTTGATCAGGGGATGGCTGAAGGCAGACAAGCTGAGTGACCGGCGCCCGGAAAGGCGTGGTCAACCGAGGAGACTGTTTGACCGGCAGAAAGGCCGACCAAAGGAGGTACCCGGGCTAGGCACTACCGGGAAGCCGCCTAGCCCGGTCCTCCATGTGTTTATCCGGTTAGGCACTTGGGTATGAAGCATGGCATGGCCGTGGTAGAGCAGCTCGGCTGCCAAGCTCCAGCTGTGAAGTCAGGCAGTTGAGATTAGGTGATGATCGGCAAGGTTTACGCTGACAGATGGGATAGCAGAGCCACGTGTCAAGAGATGACTGGGAGTGGATATGGGGCTCAGAAGGTATATAAGCATGTCTGCGCCCCCCATACGCGGGACACGAACATCTCTGTAAGGAATTCTTACACTCAAACACTCTCTCCCTTCTCTCTATCCATCCTAAGGTGTGTGCTAACTTGACCGTCGGAGGGTTTTTCCGGCCACACACCGCCGGGTAGCTCACCGTTACTTGCTCGCAGGTGATCGGACATCGACGGAGCTCAGAAGAAAGGAGTACGGGCTTGCCAGAATATTTGCTCCCCGTACAATTGGCGCCGTCTGTGGAAAGCTTGACAGACAAAACTTTGTCTTCCAGGTTCATCTGATCGCCGTCCATGGCGAACAACGACGAGTTTCCGTTGTCCGCCATCGACGGAGCCATCCCAGAGTATACCCGAAGGAGAGAGGGACCTCCTGTTGTCCACCCAATGGCTGACTTGGGAACGCCCACTGGCGGACAGTCAGGAGACGCGTGGGACAAGCGCGGACGAAGTCATGGACATTCACGGAGTCCAGACGGTCACCGACGGAGGAGAGACTCGCACGCCAGGCGACTGGAAAGCAAGTTGAGGGATCAAGATGCAGTCATCCGGCGAATGGCGGCGGAGATGGAAGATCTCAAGCGGCATGTCAAAGGGAAGGGTGTAGTTGGAGTGGGAGACCACAGTGAGCGCACCCCATCCCGCCGTTCAGGCGGTCAGAGTCAACGACATACTCAGTCCATATCCATTACCAGAAGTTTCCAGGTTGGTGATTCCGACGTGCATGCAGAAAGGTCTAGCGCGCAAGACAGCACCTACAAACCTTCACGTCCGGCGACGATGTCAAGGTACTCTTACTCCGCTCAGTCAGAGGATTTACGGGCGGTCTTAAAGGAGCGGGCCCGCCGGCGCGAAGCTCAGAGAATACCTGCTTTCCAGCGGCTATCCTACGGGGTTCACGCTAGCGAGGATGTCGGAATGCCTCCACCTCGCCAAGCAGTGCCACTCCTTGAAGATATGGACTTGGCCAGGCTGAGTGCCACTCCTTTTTCCCTGGAAATTGAAACAACACCACTTCCGGCAGGCTTCCACCAGCCTAAGTTCACACTTTACGACGGAAAGACCGATCCGTACGTGCATGTAAGCCACTTCCGACAGGTCATGGCGGGACATAGGCGCAATGACGGACTTATGTGCCTAATCTTCCCGTCCAGTTTAGGCGAGCTGGGCTTAAAGTGGTTCGAAAGGTTGCCAGAAGGGAGCGTACAACGGTGGCATCAGTTGGCCGAGGCGTTTGTTACGCGCTTCAAAACCAATACAAAGACACCAAAGGAAGTTGATCATTTGCTAAGTGTTAAGATGGAACCAAGCGACACACTGAAGGTATACAACTCAAGATACTGGGAAACCTTCAACGAGATCTTGGATTGCCCGGTCAACCTTGCAATCACGCAGTATAAGCGCGGTCTCCCGGTCGGACATAGACTGCGGGACTCGCTTACCATGCACCAGCCGACCTCCATGGGCCAGCTCATGCAGCGCATCAATGAGCACATCCGTGTTGAGGATGACGCGTCAGCTTCTACCGTGAAGGTCAGTCCGGTAGTAACAGACAAGAAAACAGCAGGCAAAGTGCACGCAATTGGGCAAGAGTCCAGCCGCTCAAGTGACCGAGCAGAGGAATCAGACCGTGGTTCAAATCGTAAGAACCGGGGTAGAGGACGTCGGCATGACCGGGATAACTACCTTCGAGATGACGTTGAGGACGCAAACAGAAGGATGAAGGCGAGGACTGGCATAACCACTGTCTTCAAGATTCCAATCTATCGCATACTTAGTGAAATCCGAGACGAGGAGTATGTCCAGTTTCCTACTAAGTTGGGCGATGGACAAAAGGGCTATAATCCGCGGTATCGTTGTACGTTCCACCGAGAGAGAGGCCACCGGACTGAGGACTGTTTGCCTTTGAGGCAACACTTAGAAGAGCTGGTCGCTGCCGGGCATCTAGACCTTTACATTGATGGCGGCGTGAAGCCGAATCAGGCTCCGGTCGATCCCCGGGGACAGGATGACCGAGACGCACCACCGCAAGGAGTTATTAATGTCATCCACGGCATCATGGAACCGGAGCGTGTCTGCGAACTCCGGGGCATGATAAAAAAGGCAGAGCATATGCGGGAAGTTTTGTCGGTACAGCCTGCCATCAAAAGGGGGAAGACAGAAGAAAAAGACGTGATTAGTTTCACCTCAAGGGATCTAGAACGTATTCAGACGCCACACAACGATGCCCTAGTAGTAACACTACGCGTCAAGGACTTCGATGTTAAGCGAATCTTGATCGATCAGGGAAGCTCGGTCGAGATCATGTACTATGAAGCGTTCAAGCAGCTTAAACTCCGGGAGACAGACTTGGCTCCTGCAACTTCGCCACTGGTTGGATTCAACTCTCAACCGGAGTGGCCTTTGGGAAAGATTATCCTACCGGTCAAAGCGGGATCCGTGGTCAAACAAGTTGAGTTTTGGGTGCTACAAGTGCCTTCGACGTACAACCTCATCCTTGGAAAGGGATGGCTACACGCCATGCAAGCTGTAGCATCGACTTATCACCAGGTGATGAGATTCCCCTCGGCCATGGGGGCAATCGAGGAGATTTGGGGCGATCAGGTCATGTCCAAGCAGTGCTTCGTGGCGGTCAACGGAAGCCGGGCTGCCAAAGGATTCGTTCAAATGATCGAGGGACTGGAGGACCAGGGTGTCCTGGATGATGTGGGCACCAAGGCCGAGGATAAGGCTGTTGAAGAATTGGTTGAAGTGCGGATTGATACCGAGCAGCCGGACAAGTTCTTCTTGCTCGGTTCAAGTCTCACGGCCATAGAGAGGACCGAGATGATCGAGTTTTTGATGGCGAATATCGAAGTCTTTGCATGGTCGCCTTACGACATGCCTGGCCTCGACCTAAGTTTTATCTGCCATCACCTCAATGTCTTCCCTGGAGCAAAGCCAGTCATCCAGCGAACAAGGAGATCGGCGTTGCATCACGCCGAGGTAGTTGCTGAGGAGGTAAAGAACCTGCTTGAGGCACGAGCAATTCAGAAAGTGCACTATCCTCGGTGGATTTCCAACACAGTAGTGGTGCCTAAGAAGAATGGGAAGTGGCGAGTTTGTGTCGACTACAAGACAGTCAACCGAGCTTGTCCCAAAGACAGCTTCCCTTTGCCGCGCATTGACCAGCTAGTGGACTTGACGGCTGGACACAATAGGCTCAGTTTCTTGGATGCGTACCGCGGCTATCACCAGATCGCCATGCATGGGCCTGACCGAGAGATCACCTCTTTCACGACTCCAAGGGGACTCTTCTGCTACCGCGTCATGCCATTTGGTTTGAAAAACGCCGGGGCAACCTTTCAGAGGATGGTGACCAAAATGTTTGCTCCTTTGCTTGGTCGGATAATGGAAGCTTATATCGATGATATGGTGGTAAAAAGCCAACATGAGGCAAACCATTTGTCCGACTTAGCCGAGATGTTTGCCATTCTAAAGAAGCACAAGTTGCGCTTGAACGCCTCAAAGTGTGCCTTTGGCGTGGGATCCGGAAAATTTTTGGAATTCCTAGTCACGAACCGAGGCATCGAAGCAGACCCTACTCAGATCAGAGCCGTGCAAGCGTTGAAGCAGCCCAGCTCGGCTAAGGACGTGCAGCATCTGGCCGGTATGGCCGCCGCGCTTAATCGATTTATAAGTCGGTCATCAGATCGCTGCCGCCCTTTCTTTCAAGCATTGAAGTCAAAGTTCTCATGGGACGACGAATGTGACCGAGCTTTGGCCGAGCTCAAGGAATATCTGTCTTCTCCGCCACTATTGGTTACACCAGAGCCGGGTGAGGAACTCTACCTTTACCTTGCCGTCTCCCAGCACGCAGTCAGTGCGGTGCTGGTCCGGGCTGAAGGAATCAAGCACCTCCCAATTTTTTATGTCAGCAAAACTTTGTTACCGGCAGAGTCGAGATACTTGCCGTTGGAGAAGCTTGCTTTAGCCTTGATGATGGCTTCAAGAAAATTGGCGCACTATTTCCACGCCCATACCATTGTCGTACTGACTGAGTTTCCCCTCAAGGCCTTGTTTGAACGGGCGGACTTTTCAGGCCGAATTCTTAAGTGGGCGGTCGAGTTGGGGCAGTTTGATGTCAAGTTCCAGCCGCGCACTGCTATAAAAGCCCAGACCTTGGCAGATTTTGTCGCCGAGTTCTCACCTAGCATTCATCCGGTATGCCCGGTCGACATTACCGAGGCAGATGGTGAGATGCACGCAATGCCAACCGAGGTACAACCAGTTGAAGGAGGTAGCGCCACGGAGTTAGCGCGCACCATCGAAGCTCCCTCAGTTTGCACGGTCATACCACCCGGTGATGCGATGACGGAGTTGTGTATCACCAACCCATCCACTCTATCCGGTCCTGCATCACCAAGGGGGGAAGAAATCAAACCACACCGCTCAAAACCTGATGATTCGCCTATGGACTTGGGCATTCCGAACCAACTTGCTGAGTCCGGTGCCGAATCATCAAGGGGGGAAGGAATGGATCCACACAGCTCAGAACCTGCGGCCGGCTTCACACCGCAACCTGATGATTCGCCCACGGACTTGAGCATTACAGAACAACTTGCTGAGTCCGGTGTCGAATCACCAAGGGGCACTGAATTTGAACCGGTCAACACCGAACTTGACACCGCACAGCCGAGCAGTTGTGATCCCATTGCCCTTCGCAACTCTCAGGACCCATCCGACTGCTGGAAGCTTTTTGTGGGGGACATGTGGAAGCTTTTTGTTGATGGAGCGTCCAACCGCCATGGTGCCGGCCTAGGTATTGTTCTTATATCCCCGGATGGCCTAACCATTAAACATTCTATCACGCTTGGCTTCCCGGCATCTAACAACGAGGCTGAGTACGAGGCACTTCTCGCCGGGCTCAAGAGCGCAATTCAAATGAAGGCTGCCGAGCTCCTGGTGTACAGTGATTCCCAACTTGTGGTTAACCAAGTTTCTGGGATTTATGAAGCAAAGGACGAAAGGATGGCGAAGTACCAGGCTCTGATCAGGGCACATATCAAGCAGTTTGAGGCAATTAGAGTCCAACAGATTGGCCGGGAAGAAAACAGCCGAGCTGATGAACTGGCCGGTCTCGCGTCTATGGTGGATAATACTTTTCCAAACCCTCTTTTGATTGACTTTCTTCCGTGGCCAAGCATTGAACATGCCGGGCAGACAGATGTACTCTGCGCCGCGCTCGGTCCCTCTTGGATGGACCCCTTGATCTGGTTCCTCAGAGACCGGACTCTTCCAACTGACAAGAAGGACGCACACAAAATCCGGGTGAAGTCAGAGCGGTTTTGGCTCTCTTCATCCGGCGCGTTATATAAGAAGTCCTTCACTGGTCCTTATTTAAAGTGCGTGCACCCGAATAGTGTGGAGGCCTTCTTGTACGAAATTCATGAAGGCATTTGTGGCAGCCACATAGGAAGCAGGTCCTTGGCCTACCGTGCTATTTCGCAGGGATACTGGTGGCCGTGCATGCAGGCTGACGCACAAAAATATGTCCGCAAGTGCGAAAAATGCCAGAAATTCGCCCATCAGATCCACCAGCCTGCCAGGGAACTTCTTCCCCTTACCAGTCCTTGGCCCTTCGCCATGTGGGGGCTAGATATAGTGGGACCACTGCCAACAGCACCGAGCAACCGGAAATTCTTCATCGCGGCCACAGATTACTTCACAAAGTGGGTTGAAGCTGAGCCCTTGGCAACCATCAAAGAGAAAAACGTGAAGCGATTTGTCTGGCAGAACGTGGTCACGCGGTTTGGCGTCCCCAAGATTTTGATCTCTGACAACGGCACCCAGTTTGACGGTCGCCTATTCAGAGGATTTTGTGAAGATTTGAAGATAGAATTCTACAACTCCACCCCGGCTTACCCGCAGTCCAATGGTCAAGCCGAAGCATCGAACAAGACTATACTGGATGGGTTGAAGAAACGGCTGGAAAAGGCCAAGGGCAAATGGGCTGAGGAATTACCTAGCGTCCTTTGGGCATACCGAACAACCCCGCGACGTTCTA
The DNA here is from genome assembly GCF_055761805.1 of Camellia sinensis. Classification (NCBI taxonomy): domain Eukaryota; kingdom Viridiplantae; phylum Streptophyta; class Magnoliopsida; order Ericales; family Theaceae; genus Camellia; species Camellia sinensis. The sequence continues at coordinate 144,276,245 of NC_138968.1, forward strand.
CCGGGGAAACTCCATTTGCTTTGGCTTACGGCATGGAGGCGGTCATACCCTTGGAAGTTGAAATGCCCACCCTCAGAAGCGAGAGTTTTGAGCCCGAGCTGAACACCGAGGCTATTGCCTTGGAGCTGGACCTAGTGGACGAGCGTCGGGAGAAGGCCCTCATCCATGTGGCCGCCTACCAACAGGAGCTCTCAAAGAAGTATAACAAGACGGTGCACCCCAGGACCGTTCAAAGTTGGTGATTGGGTTTTGAGGAAGATTATGGGCAACACCCTGGTGCCAGGAGAAGGCAAACTAGGGGCAAATTGGGAAGGACCCTACAAGATCACTGGTCTGGCGGGCAAGGGGGCTTACCACTTGGAGGATTTAGAGGGAAGAGCAATACCCCAGCCATGGAATGCGGTCAACTTGAAACTGTATTATTTTTAAGCTTCTGCTTTCTTTTCTTGTGCAAAGAAATTTTTTGGCTTGCACCACAGCATGTAATTCTTTTTGTCAATTTATAGAAGTAATTTTGCTTTAGCACTTGGACTGTTGTTTTAATGTTACGGACCGTGATGATGTACTCCGGTTGGAAGAGTTGGTGTTTTGTCCAACTTGGGATTCCCAACCGAGATGATATACTCCGGTTGGAAGAGTTGGTGTTTTGTCTAACTTTGGATTCCCAACCGAGATGATGTACTCCGGTTGGAAGAGTTGGTGTTTTGTCCAACTTTGGATTCCCAACCGAGATGATGTACTCCGGTTGGAAGAGTTGGTGTCTTGTCCAACTTCGCATTCCCAACCGAGATGATATACTGCGGTTGGAAGAGTTGGTGTCTTGTCCAACTTCACATTCCCAACCGAGATAATGTACTCCGGTTAGAAGAGTTGGTGTTTTGGCCAACTTTGGATTCCCAACCGAGATGATCTAATCCGGTTGTAAGTGTTTATTTGTTCAACTTTGTTACAACCGAGATGGTTATTTTGGTTCATGAATTTGTTTTGTTATGCTGAAGTGCTTCGACCGTGTTATGGATTCCGGTCGACAAAGTGTTGTTCAAACGATGAGTTATACCGAGATATTTTGCTGAAGATGGAATTGATTACTACCGTGCAAACACTTAGAAAAATTTGAGTTTCTCATTGAAACGAAAATCATTACAAAAGGTGGGGACAGAGCTTGGTTACATCAAAAGAGTTGGAAGCAAAACTACAAAAAAGAACAAAGAGAACAGAACTAAACTAGGGGGCAGAGATTGGTGAACTCGTCCTCGCCAGCATCAAGGTTGATGGTTGGATTGACGTCTTGGGCACCGGGCTCAGCATTGTCGGGCTGCTCCTGCACCTCGGCCTCCTCTGCCTCAGAATCTGTCTCACCGTCTCCATCTTCAAGTCCTTCCTCGGCCTCTGCTTCAGAGCGCTAAATACGTCGTTTGCGTAAGGCACAAGGTAGACCGGTAGCGAAGCTGGAGGTGGGTTGGCAAATACGTCGGTGTCGGAGCCTTGGCCGAGGTGTTCGCAGGCAGACTTCCAGCCTGCTTTGAAGTAAATGTCTTGTGTTGCAAAGACTTGCTTCTTGTAGCTCTCCTCGGCTTCGTTAAAGCCGGCGGTGTTTGCAGCCCGGCAAGCTTTCTTCTTCGATTTCTTCAGGGTATCCACCTCGGCCTGGAGCTCATTTTGTTTTTTCTTGGCTGCATCCAGCTGGCCGAGCAGTCTGTTATTGTCGGAGTTGGCCATCTCAAGAGAAGACTTAGCTCGGCAGAGCTTGGCTTAAAGGCTTTTAACCTGGCTGGCTGTGTCGTTGGCTTTCTGCCTAAGTCTGTGGATACGCTCCAAGACCAGGTGTTGTTTTTGAATGGCCTGCAAAAACAAAAGCAACGTTGATTAGATAGGAGACCGAGCAAAAACGGAACCGAGCAAACACTTGCGAAATTTTCAAAGGAACATCGACTTACCCTGGCCATAGACTTCACTGACGATTTGACCAACCGAGTGTCGGGGACGTGGTCAGTGCCGACCATGTCGCTCGGTAGTAGCAGGGCTTTGGACAGATCGAAGGCGAGCAGATGCTCTTTGTCAGCCTTGATCGAAGCCGTCGCCGGGATATCTTGACCCCGGTGCTTCAAATGTGGGCGCCAGGCCGGCACTGGGGCGGGGGCGTCTGTTGGATGCTCGGTGGTAAGCTCGGTGACTAGCTCGGCGGACGGGTCTGCCCGAGCTCTTTTACCGGCACGTCGAGCAGAGGGTTCTCGGCTGGATTGCCCGGCGGATTGAGTGGCAAGGGCGACCACAGCGCCACTAGATTGACCGGCGGCTGGCGACCGAGTTACTACGCTTGGCACCTCGGCGGATGTGGCGGTGAGCAGGTTCTTGATTCTGCTGCGCTTGGCCATTTCTTGTTCCTCGGTCAGGCGAATGAGGGGAACGTCAGGAAGGGAAGGATCTGGAGGTGGCGAAGGAGCGCGGAGGAAGTCAGTTACTCTACTCCGGCGCGGAGCAGAATACCTGTATGTCGGTGTGTAGCCAAGTAATTCGTTGCAATCTCGGCGAGGATACCGAAGCACGGTCCAAATTGCTTCGACGTTGGGAAATTGATAGTTGGCTTGCAAGGCTTGGATTGCTGCAAAGGAAACAAGAAAACCGGTTAGTTACAAGGTAAAACGTTAAGCTAACCGAGCAAGTTTGAGTGGCTTACATGAAGAACCGAAGCCCTTGTTTATAAACCAGCCCGGGACCTCGGCTGTTTCGTAATTACCCGACACCCAGAAAAAATCATCGTCGTGAAGATCTTTATCCGGTGTGCCGGTCACAATTTTTTTCTTGCCCGGTCTGATCTTCAAGTAATAAGCCAAACCGTCCCCGGTGTGGCCCATGGTGTATTGCCTCAATATCTCGGCTAGACCCAAGTTGGTGCCTAGCCGATTGTTCAATTCGTGAACGCCGTTGATTATTCTATAGGTATTGGTTGACACTTGTGTGGGTGCCAGCCCGGTGCGGCGAAGGAACTCGGTTATAAGAGGGTTGAGGGGGAAACGGAGGCCCCCTTCGACAATAGAGAGCACGGTGAAGGGGCATTGGTCAAGTCTGCCCCAAGGTGTGGTCTCCTCTTCAGGCAGTTCGAGATGAACATCGACCGGGATGCCGTAATCCTCTCTGAAAGCAGCTAGCGCGGCCGGAGTATACACTAAGAAGCGGAATTTCCCCATTTGTGGCCGGCTTAGTGTATCCCGGCTGAGGGGTTTGGCACTGGTTATTGGATGCTGCTCGGTCCTGAGAGCCTCAGGAATGACAGTGGTCCCCTTGGACTCTGCAGGAAAAGGATGGCAAGTGTTAAGTGTTAGCGCGGTCGCGCAAAAGGAGCTGGATTTTAGCTCGGTCATTAAGGGTGCCAAACCACCTCGGTTGTCTATTCTATCTAAGGAGCCCGGTCGCCCAAGCAGACCAGATGTTAGCCCGGTTGAGCGACCAAGTCCTTTTGTTATCTCAGTTTTTGCTGGGTTTTGAGACAAACATGTTATTTGCTCGGTCAGATTGGTTTTTTGGATCAAAAGAAGACCAGGAGCCCGGTTCGCTCCAGTTCTTCAGTGTTCTTCAGGAAGAAGAAGAACACCAAGAACAGAGGGACGTTTAGGACGGATTCTATGGCCTATGCCCTAGTAGCTACGTTTTTGTGCCCTAATGTGTGTATTATGAAAAAATATAGCTACTCTAGAGGGATTGAAGATCTTACCTGTGAAGGGCTGGGGCTGTTCTTCCAAGCACGAAGAATGGCAGCCGAGTATGAGGAGAGAAAAGACACTTGAGCTCTGAATCGTCAGGAAGAAGAGAAGCAGTAAGAAGAGATCGTAATAGGGGTGTCTTGTATATGTAAGAACGAAAGGCCGCCAAAATTCAAAATTCTAGCACGGACGGCGGGTTGGCTGCCCGATGACCAATGGCAGCCCGCCACGTGTCCCTATTTATGGCAATATCAGTACCGAAGCGACGGGTTAAAAAGTCGAAGAGCCAACCGAGCTACTTCCGAAGAAGAGGGCGTCATCCGTGGCGGATAACCGGGCAAGTTTGTAGACAGTTTGTTAACCAGTCCGGTTGCCTTCTGGCCTCTTGGAGACCAGAGAAGTGTTATCTCGGTCGAAGAGAATAATCCCGGTCACGCTTTCGCGGACGGAATTAAGGGGCAATTGAGAGGGTGATTTATGATCAGGATTTGGGCCGAAGTAACGGCCGAGCAGATTGAGAGCCCAATGGTGCATGGGGCCGAGATAATTGGCCATCCGCCAAGAAGTGGGCTGCCAGAACTTGAGCCGGGAAGAACTTGGGCCAAGTGTGAGTCACCCCGGCCCAAGACGGAGCTCGCCTAGATAGCGCCTGGTTGGACCGAGCTGCCTGATCAGGGGATGGCTGAAGGCAGACAAGCTGAGTGACCGGCGCCTGGAAAGGCGTGGTCAACCGAGGAGACTGTTTGACCGGTAGAAAGGCCGACCAAAGGAGGTACCCGGGCTAGGCACTGCCGGGAAGCCGCCTAGCCCGGTCCTCCATGTGTTTATCCGGTTAGGCGCTTGGGTATGAAGCATGGCATGGCCGTGGTAGAGCAGCTCGGCTGCCGAGCTCCAGCTGTGAAGTCAGGCAGTTGAGATTAGGTGATGATCGGCAAGGTTTACGCTGACAGATGGGATAGCAGAGCCACGTGTCAAGAGATGACTGGGAGTGGATATGGGGCTCAGAAGGTATATAAACATGTCTGCGCCCCCCATACGCGGGACACGAACATCTCTGTAAGGAATTCTTACACTCAAACACTCTCTCCCTTCTCTTTATCCATCCTAAGGTGTGTGCTAACTTGACCGTCGGAGGGTTTTTCCGGCCACACACCGCCGGGTAGCTCACCGTTACTTGCTCGCAGGTGATCGGACATCGACGGAGCTCGGAAGAAAGGAGTACGGGCTTGCTGGAATATTTGCTCCCCGTACAATGCTTGTATGAGTATTTAGTAAATTAGTGACTTCGTATATTATGTATTAAGTTTCTTTACAAAAATGTTGACAAAATTTATTTTAGGAAAAATACACATTCTCTTAACTTGTTCAGCTTCTCAATCATGACAACCCAAAAATGTAACCATTATTCATTGAATATAACAAATAACGTTCTCATTCTTACAAAAAATACACTACCAATTGAATAAAACAGATAACATTTCCATTCATTCATTTATTGCACAACATCAATCTTATGAAATAAGCGAAACCAATTGAATCACAATAACATCAACTCCAACCCAATATTTACATTACATAAGTTCATGTTCGTAATCAAAATTCAAATTACATACAAGTTACATTACATAGCAAAAAATGAAAAAAGTACCATTCGTATGTAAAAAATACATCACCATAATTTGAGGTCTTTCTCTTATTCCTTCTTGCTGCAGCTCTCGCGGTGGCCTTCGTCTTCTTGGCCTATTCCGCGGTGCTCTTCGCGTCTCACCCTTCGTCGTTGTTCGTCGAACTGCACAGTGTATGGGTGTGCTTCGGACTGTAGAGCATATATATCACCTTCTAACCCAAAACAAAGACGAAAGAAATTTTTTTTTTTAATGAAAATGGCTAGAAAACGGTTTTACTAAACTGGTTTTCTGAATTACATTATCACCTTCTAACCTAAAACAAAGATAAAAGAAAAAATATATATATTTAAATGAAAACGGCTTTAGTAAAGCCAAAATAAATTTCTAAATAACACCTTCTAACCCAAAACAAAGACAAAAGAAAAAAAATAAAATTTTACATAAAAACGGCTTTAGTAAAGCCAAAAAAAAATTATGAATTAGATTATCACCTTCTAACCCAAAACAAAGACAAAACAAAAAACAAAAAAAATTACATGAAAACGGCTTTAGTAAAGCCAAAAAAAAATTTCTGAATTACACATTCTAACCCAAAACAAAGACAAAAGAAAAAAAAATTAACATGAGAACGGCTTTAGTAAAGCCAAAAAAAAAAAATATGAATTACATTATCACCAAAACAATGACAACAGAAAAAAAAATTAAAATAAAATAAAATTTAAATGAACAGTAAAAGCGTGGTTGCAATCCACGCTTATTGTAGTGAACAGTGAAAGCGTGATTCACAATCACGTTTTCTTAAGAAAATAAATATGCACAGTGAAAGCGTGGTTTGGAATCACGATTTCTTCAGAAAACAAAAATAAAACAAATATGCACAGTGAAAGCATGGTTTGAAACCACGTTTTCTTCAGAAAACAAAATAAGCACAGTAAAAGCGTGGTTTGAAATCACGTTTTATGAAAAAAACAAATTTATCTTAAAAGCGTAGTTTGTAACCACGCTTTCTTAATTAAAAGTGTGGTTTGTAATAGCGCTTTCACTGTTTCACAAATTTTCTGCTCCAAACAGTGAAAACGTGATTTGTAATAGCGCTTTAGCCTAATTTGGGAATTCCGTCCAAACTAAGCCTAGTTTGGAAATTAAGATGGTAATTTGACTTAATATGGGAAAAGCCTCCACATCCCAAGCACTTTTTTGAAAGTCTTCTCTCTCCGTTGGATCATTGCCTAAATTGGGTGGGACCATTTCTTTTCGGGTCGGCTATTGCCGTGGCACCATCTCAGTTGTTTTTGTTATTATTATTTTGGATAAATCACACTGAGATTTTTATTTAATATAGATTCTTTTTATATTTAAGAAATCAAAATTTTTTTCTGTGAAATTTGTAATATCATACAATTTACTCATATCATGTCTTAAAACTTTTTAAATGACCATCTTGTCATTTTTCTTACTATTTCTTCTTCTTATTATCACGATTATATTTTACAATTTTTTATCATTAAATTCTATTTGAACATATTCTTATACAAACATGAATTTTATATAGAATTTACAAATATAATAATATAGTTTAATGGTGACCTTTCACTTTAAAACAAAACACTCATAAACATTATTTATATTTATAATAATATCACTATCACAATATTTTTATGATATTTTTTGCATAAACTTTTATATATGAATATAATTTTTCATTTTTATTTTTATCATTATATCTAGATTAGATCAATTTAATCTAAATATATTTAAAAAGTATAAAATTTGTTTAAAATTAAAAAAAAAAAATCTATTGAATACAACAAAATAAGATAATATATCAATTTTTTTATTATTTTTTATTTGGTGAATTTAAAAAAAAAATACAAAATAGTATACTTCTTAAGTATATCTAGATTAGATGTATCAAAAAAAAATTACTTAAAATATTTAAAAAATTCAGTAAAAATGAAAATGAAAAAACTCAATTTTTTATGTGTGTTAAACCAATGAAGATGATTCTTATTTCCCTTGAAATAACATGAACAAAATATTTACGTTATTTTATTATTTTATATGTATAAAGGTTAAAAGGTAAATATGTCATTTTAATTTAAGAGCATCTCGAACCCACTCTCTATAACTTCATATTTGAAGGATTTGCTCCTCCAACCCATCCTCTAAATCCATTTCTATTTGGATGGAGGATCATCTTCCATATTTGAAGGGAGGATGAAATATAGAGAATCCCCCTCTAAAATACTATTTATTATATATATTTTTATTATATTATAAATAACTTTTCATATGTAAATTTATTTTTTATAAAATTGGCATCATTAAAAAGGGTGAAATCATACCTTTAAAATGAGTATAATATTAAATATATTTGTGAGAACCCGTATTTAATTATTCTTAAAAGAAAATAAATAAATAAACTAATTAATTAATTAACTTTATCTAGAGTCTATCTAAAATATATATTAATGTATAAGTTAGTTTTAAATTAACCCAATTCAATCACTAACAATGACATTATTAAGAATAATAATTTATGGATGTTCAATATTTGTTGTTTATAAATTATTTTAAAAAGGGTTCAATATGATAATTATCCTTACTAAATACCTTATTTAAAAACATTAGTGTATCAATTTTAAGAAACCCACACAAATACACAATTATATAAAATTAAAAAAAAATCCAAAATTTCGGATTTTCTGTGCATAGAATGCCACTTGTTTATTTGCTTGTCAATATAAGGAAGAAGACTTCATTACGCTTCTTGGATTTGAGAAATACGAATAGACTTGAGCAGATGATGTGTGTTTGTGTGTGTGTGTGTGTGTGTGTGAGAGAGAGAGAGAGAGAGAGAGAGAGAGAAAGAGAGAGAGATAGATGAGGGCTCAACAAGCATTGTATATATATACGCATGCATGCATTCAGATGAAAAAAACAAAAAAAAGAAATTTGTGAAGCAGCTAAGTTGAGTAGGAGAAGAAGAAGAGTAGGAGATTAAGAAGGCTAAAATTTTCTATCATTTCATCATGCTATTATTAAGTAAGAAAACCCTGCCAATCCTCTTTTTTTTTTCTTTTAATTGTCGAAATTTTCAGCTTTAATTCATATGATAAAATGACTAAACTTGTAGATAAAATTTTATAGTTGTATGTAAATTTGTGTATCAAATATTTAAAGATATTGGTAGTCTGAAAATCATGGTATTATTGTGGAAATAGGCTTGCATGTGTAGTTTATACCATTAAAGAGAGGATTGAAGATTTTATTTGGCCTTTAAATCTACCAAACAGTTGTACAAATATTTAGACAATTTTATACTCAAAAATTTGGAGATCATTTCTTCTACAAAGTTGTTGATAATGATATCTAGTTCATCCACGAATTTTTGCAACAATTATTGAGTTTTTTATTAATTTATATAAATTTTTAACCAAATCTGAAACTGTAAGACAAATTTTACTCTATGTTGGAAAAATCATTAAAAATTCTATATTAAACCAAATCTGGTAATTTCTAAATAAAAAATGAAATTTGAGAAGTCTAATTTCATAATAAAATTTTAGGTTATGGAATTGATTTATAAATTTAAGTATGGAATTAATTTTAAAAAATATGATAAATCTGTGTCATAAACTTTCTTAAAATATTTCAGAATTATTTACAATTTATTTTTGAAAAATGCTTTCTGAAAAATGACCATAACATGTTTATTGAGTATTCTATAGATTTATATGAATTTTAGAGTTGTATAAGTAATTTATTTATAATTTTAATTACGATATATACATTCCGAAAAATTCTGGCAGATTGGGGAGGAATAAAAAATAATCTCTTAAATTGTTTATTTGGACTAAAATTTAATAATGTGATAGTCTAATCTTGAAAATTAAAAATCTATGCATGTGTGTGATTATGGTTTATTTCTTTTGTATCTACATGATTATTTCATATCATGGTTTGAATTAATTATTTCTTTAAATTTTTTACATTGATTTATTAATGTGTGGCATGTGTAATATTTTATGTTGGGAATTTTAATGAGTTGGTATAACACTATTGGTGATTGAAATTTGAATTATTTGTGATTAATATAAAAACTAATTGAAATGATTAATGGTATATATAAAGTTAATGATCGAGGGTTAATTTCAGTAGTTCAAGGTGAGCCCTGATTTTTAATAATTTTTATATAATTGTGTTGTGAAGCCCTAAGATGGCACAGGACTTATTTGAACCCCTTTTCGGTATTCGGTTTTGGAATAAGGGTGGATGTGCAGGTGGCACACAGGAAGGTTACATACCCCTGGCAGATTGTTCCCTTGGGGCAGACCATAGATGCCACGGCTTGAGTATATAACTCTAGGTGTGGACGTCCTTGGTAGTTCTTGAATATTTGACAAAGGGGGGATTTCCAAATTAACCGTGGCCATGGCTCAGGGGTTGGTAAGAAAATCTCTTTGGTGAGTTTTTAAGTGTCACCTAAACTAATAAAATTGTTGAAATTATTTTAAATTGTTGTTATATTATCATGCTATTAATTCTGTCATTTTCTTTTAATTGTCATGATTACTATCTGATTGCTTTCTCTTAAAAAGAATGGTAGGTTGGTTTTGTTTTCTTACTGTATTGCAAAACTCATGGCATATATTTGTTGCCCTGGCATTTTTTGCCAAATTATGACGAGGAAGGGATTGAAGCTGAAATTAGGGCCGCTACTAATATAGAACCGTGGCTAACTTGAAATCAAGAATTTAGCAAAATAAAATTTTATTATCTTTTGTATTAGTAATTACGAATGTTATAAAGTTGTTGTAATATTGTATGCAGACTCGTAATTTGTTTTGTTGATAAACTTTGACTATGTGAGAATTTAAATTTCCTTAATTAGTTATTAAAATTTTTATTTAGCAAGTTATTTGTTATTTAAATTTTATGATGTTCCAAAAAATAAAAAAATTGGGGCGTCACAGTTTGGTATCAGAGTTTAGATTCGAACCTTTGGGCCATGGGTAGCAATTATATTTCTTTTTACGTTTAAGAAAACCTTACGTTAACTTGTAATTTTCTGTGACTTAACTAAGTTAGAACCTTTTTAATTGTAGGATGCCAAGGTCATCAGATATTAAATCTAACGAGGAGGATTCGGTGGGAAACAATGACATAGAGTCTAGTCCAAGTGATGAGGTGGAGTCGCCTGTAGAAGGCTATGAGCCTGAGTCTGACCTTGAAGAAATTGCACCAATAGAAGACTATAAGTCTGAACCTGAACCCGAAGAGATTGCACCAATGTATAACCCATTGGAGATAATTGTGATTGAGTCTAACACCAAAGAGGAATCTGTAGAGGGCAATACTAATGAGAGCACTGGAGACATAGGGGCTGTGTTTTGAGAATTGAGATGTTCGAAATGGCCTGCGAATTGGCTCATTTGTATATGTTATAATTTATCCCCTAGGAGGTTGTGCTTGGAAATCTGAGAGTTGGGTAGGTGCCTACATAGGACCTGTCCAAATTTTAAGGCAAAAGACTCTTTGGTTATATCAGCTAGACCCTTTTCCAGATGGTTTCATCAATAAGATGGGCAACTTTTTTGACATTTGGAGCCTTCAGTATATCATGCCCGACCTAAACAGAATTGTGAAGAGAGATGGATCAGTGGACTTCAAAGACTGGAGGATTTATCCGGAGGCGCCGGTGCAGCTGCTAGGGCATTGTGTGCAGGAAACTATTGTTTTTGTAAGGGTATTGTGGTGATTCATGGGGCTTTTCCAAGCCACGTGGGAGCCAAAGGTCCTTGTGAGGAGAGACTTTCCTTGGCAGTTTTATAGGTTTTAAGGGAATTACAAACTATGCTAACCAATTGTTTTGTATGCTTACTATGTAAAATTGCCTAGTTTACAATTGTTGGTATAGGAGTTAAACTGGATTTGTAGGGGCTATCTTTTGCCCATAGTATTTTTATTTTTATTCTTTTGTTTTATTTGTATTTTGTTGATTGTAGCTTGTCTAATCTAATGAAGTTTCTTTTTCTTTTTTTTTTAATTACTGCCCTTGCATATAAATATATAATAATAACAATAATGATAATAAATAAATGAATAAATCACAAATTACTAAAGATCCCATCATGCAGAATAGCTGGACGAACAAGAAATAGTAACAACGGTAATAGTGATGGAGTGCCTGATGACGATATCGCTCGAATTATACGCGCAATTGCTGATAGGGTAGGCAATATACCACCCCGAAACCAAGATCAAAGCAAATCTGAAATGATAGCAAAATTTGAAAAGTTACATCTCCACAAATTCCTTGGCGGATCAAACCCCTATGAAGTTGAAGCTTGGTTAAGACAAATTAAGAAGTTGCTAGATACTTCGGACATCCGAAATGAGCAAGATAGAGTGACCATGGCAGCATTTCAAATGGAAGGGGAAGTAGATCATTGGTGGGAAATGATCAGAAGTACTCAACAAGTAGAGACATTAACTTGGAGACAATTCGAAGACTTATTCATGAAAGAGTGTTTTCTTAACTCGCTAAGATAAGAAATTATTCAAAAGTTTCTCCAATTGAAACAAGGAAAAATGTTCGTTACTTAATATGCAAACTGTTTTGAGGCTCTCTCACGGTATGTTTCAATAATAGTAACAAATGAAGAGGATAAAGTTAGACGATTTGAATGGGTTTAGACACAGACATTAGAGGAAGATTGATTGCAGTGCAACTTTTTACCTATACTCAAACGGTGGATCGAGCTTTAATTGTGGAACGAGAATTAGCAGATTCCGAACGCATTCGAAATCAGCGATCAAGGAACAATAACCAACCACACGGAGGAGGTCCAGTCCGTAACACCAGAAACCATCTTGCACCAGCACCTTATGCCGGAGGGTTGCAGCAGCAACAAAGGTAGAATCGAGGAAACCAGCAAGGAGGAAACTTTGTAAATGAGTGGAAAGGGAAGTGTTTTAGATGTGGTCAACAGCGGCATCGTTGAAGTGAGTGTCCTCAAAGTGGGGATTATTTTATGGATCAACGAGGGACGAGGCCACAAGCCTCTAGAAATACGAGCCAGCCAAGAACACAACCACAAGGAGGTAAAAATAGAAAGAAACTAGAAAGGACTAACCAATAGGTAGTAGGAAGAATGTATGCTCTCCAAGAAGAAGAAGATGTTGGTAACTTATCAGTAATTCAAGGTATGTTAATCCTTATGAATTCTTGGGTTAAAGTATTGTTTGCTTCCGGAGCTTCGCATTCTTTTATATCCACTGTATGTGTGTCAAGTTTGGGTTTGGAGCCCGAAACATTAGAGATAGCTATGAGTGTTGCTTCACCCTTAGGAGGTCAAACCTGAGTAACTCTAGTATGTAAATCTTGAGAACTAGAAATCTTTGGTTCATATTTGACATGCGATTTAAGAGTTTATAGAGATGTCTGATTTTGACGTCATCCTAGGAATGGACTGGTTGTCAGTTCATCGAGCCATTATTGAGTGTTACCGTATGACGGTGACAGCATCCTCCCTTAATGGCACGAAATTTCAATTTAAAGAAGATAGAAAAGATTCTTTAACTCCAACGTGTCGCAAGTCGCAGTGGCAAGCTTAATTTTGGAAGACGAAAATCGAAAGGATCCAGGATTACTCCATGTGGTATATGAGTACGCTGATGTTTTCCCTGACGAATTACAGGGACTACCCCCAAAACAGGACATAGATTTCATGATAGAGCTTCAACCTGGGACTTCACCAATTTCTATAGCACCACATCATATAGCGCCAGTTGAACTTCGAGAATTGAGAGAGCAGTTGCAAGAATTATTGAATAAAAAGTTCATCAGACCAAGTACGTCTCCATAAGGAGTGCCAGCATTATTCGCGAAGAAGAAAGATGGAACCTTAAGATTATGCAACAATTATCGATAACTAAATCAAGTCACCATTAAAAATCGATATCCATTACCAAGAATTGATGACTTGTTCGATCAATTAAGAGGTTCAAAATGTTTTTCCAAAATTGACCTTAGGTCGGGATATTACCAACTTCGTGTCAAAGAAGAAGATATATCCAAAACTACGTTTGAACCCGTTATGGCCACTATGAGTTCGTGGTAATGCCATTTGGTTTGACGAATGCGCCAGGGGCATTCATGAGTTTAATGAACAAAATTTTTACACCTTATTTGGACCAATTTATGGTAGTATTCATTGACAATATTTTGATACACTCACAATCGGACGAAGATCACAAACAACATCTGAGAACCATTTTGCAAATTCTAAGGGAGAACTAATTGTATGCTAAAGCTAGCAAATGTGAATTTTAGTTGAAGGAAGTAAAATTCTTAGGTCATGTTGTGTTGGAATCGGGAATATCAGTGGATTCTACTAAAGTAGAAGCAGTAATATGATGGAAACAACCTAAGAATACATTTGAGATTCGTAGTTTCTTGGGATTAGCAGGATTTTATAGAAGATTCATTCAAGATTTCTCCAAATTAGCCAAGCCGATGACACGCGTAACACAACAAGAAGTAAAGTTTGAATGGAACAAAACTTGTGAGCAGTCATTTCAAGAACTCAAGAAGAGACTGACAAGCGCTCATATACTAATCATACTCGAACGTGACATTGGGTACACAGTTTATTGTGATGCCTCTAAGGAAGAGTTAGGTGGCGTGTTAATGCAAAACGGGAAGGTAGTAACTTATGGATCAAGACAATTGAAGAATCATAAGAAAAATTATACTACTCACGATCTGGAGTTGGCAGCTATCGTCTATACACTTAAGACTTGGCGACATTACCTTTATAGCGAAAAGTTTGAGATATTTATCGACCACAAAAGCTTAAAGTACTTGTTCACACAAAAAGAGTTGAACATGAGGCAAAGACGCTGGATGGAGTACCTTGAAGATTACCATTTCACTTTGTCTTATCATCTCGGGAAGGCTAATGTTGTAGCAGATACACTAAGTCGAAAGACAGGGGAGATTATAGCCAACATATCAATTAAAGAATGGGAAATGGTAAGTATCATGAATGAGTTTAAGTTACAACGAGAGACTCAGAATGGGAAGGTTAGGTTATTTGCAATAGTTACAACACCCTAACTTCTTACCAAAGTACTGGAAGCCTAAAGATTTGATCAAGAGACAGACTTCATCAAGGCACAACTAGTGTCCGGGGAATCTTCACTGGGTTGGACGCTTCATCAAGATGGTAGTTTAAGGTATTTAAGTAGAATTTTTGTGCCAAATATTGAACAATTGAGAGAAGAAGTACTCAAAGAATTTCACCATTCAGTTTTTGCGGTTCATTCGGGAGGAAACAAGATATACACTACAAGAAATTACACTTTTCGCGACTAACGTTTTGGTCGCGAAAAGTACCATATTTGGTCGCTAAAATCTTTTCGCGAGCAAAATGTGTTGGTCGCGAGTTGGTCACTAAAGCGTCGTCACAGATAGTTTTCTACGACCAAAGTTATAGTTGGTCGCTAAAAGGGACTATTGGCAACCAAATAATTGGTCGCGGAAAGTCCAATCCATATTAGCCAAAAGGTAACTTTTAGTGACCAAAGTCATAGTTGGTCGCCAAAAGTCAGTGCCTTCACTCAAAGAAAAATATTCTTTTGCGCTGCCTGGGAGTTGAACTCCTGACCAAGGAGTCACTCTCCATGCGCCCAATCCACTCTGCCAATAGCATACTTGTTGTTCACATTTGGCAGAGAAAATATATAACCCATAAAAATTAGGTTATATATTATTTCATAAAACCTTCAATGCCTAGACAGAAAAATAGAATGTAATTACAGTAGTACCCGCTTTTTTTAAATTTATCCCACCATAACTTTCCACGACCAACTTATTTTTTGGTCGCCAAAAGGTGATCTTCCACGACCAAATTTGTAGTTGGTCACCAATAGTTAATTCATTCGCGACCAACTTATTTTTTGGTCGCCAAAAGGTGATCTTTCGCGACCAAATTTGTAGTTGGTCGCCAATAGTTAAGTCATTCGCGACCAACTTATTTTTTGGTCGCCAAAAGACGACCTTGTGCGACCAAATTTGTATTTGGTTTCCAAAAATTAGCTATTATCCACCAAAAAATTGTGGGTCACAAAAACATACCTATTAGCGACCAAAAAAAATTTAGTCGTAGAAAGTGGACTATTTGCGACCAACTCAAAATAGGTGGTCGCCAAAAGTGTTTTTTCTTGTAGTGATACCAAGATCTTAAGTGACAGTATTGGTGGAGAGGAATAAAGAAGGACGTTGCTCAATTCGTATTTAAGTACTTGACGTGCCAACAAGTAAAGACAGAACATCAAAAGCAGGTAGGGAAACTCCAACGCTTACCAATACCTTAATGGAAATGGGAACACATAACAATAGATTTTGTAATGGGATTACCTCGGTCACCGCAAGGCCATGATGCCATTTGGGTTGTGGTTGATCAGTTAACTAAGATGGCACATTTCCTACCGATAAGATCAGACACACTTGAATCATTAAGTCGATTATTTATTCGAGGAATCATTAGGTTGCACGAAGTACCAGTCTCAATAGTGTCAGATCATAATTCTCGTTTTATGTCACAATTCTGGCAAAGCCTGCAAAAAGCTACGGGTACAGAGTTGTGTTTTAGTACACCTTTTCACCCTCAAACTGATGGTCAATCAGAAACAACAATTCAAACTTTAGAAGACATGCTTCGAGCTTGTGTGATGGACTTCAAGGGTAGTTGGGAGAGATATTTATCACTAGTCGAATTCTCTTACAATAACCGTTTTCAAGCAAGTATTGGTATGGCACTGTATGAGGCTCTGTATGGATGGCCTTGTCGATCACCAATATATTGGACAGAAGTCGGAGAAGCACATCTTTTAGGGCCAAAGGTAATTCAAGAAACTATCGAAAAGTTAAAATTAATTAGACAAAGACTTGAGACCGCTTAGAGTAGGCAGAAAAGTTATGCGGATCAAAGGAGAAGACCTTTAGCATTTCAAGTTGGAGATCATGTATTTTTGAAAATACAACCTCGTTGAGGAGTTGTTCGTTTTGGAAAGAAGGAAAAGCTGTCACCTCGCTTCATTGGGCCTTCCGAAATTTTGGACAAAGAAGGAGAGATGGCATACCGTTGGCTCTACCACCTCAATTGGCTGGAGTACATAATGTTTTTCACATCTCTATGCTGCGGAAATACGAGCTGCACCCTTCTCACATCATTAATTAGGAGGAAATTAATTTTGATGAAGATGTAACATTTGAAGAAAAGCCTGTCAAAATTTTAGATCGTCATGAGAAGAAATTATGAGGTAAAACTATACCATTGGTTTGAGTTCTCTGGAGGCATCGTGGGATGGAGGAGTCAACGTAGGAACGAGAAGATATGATACGTGCCAATTACCCTTAACTTTTCGAGTCTAAAGGTACGAATTAATTTCGATGACGATTTTTTTTTTTTTTTTAAAGAGGTAGATTATAAGAACCTGTATTTAATTATTCTTAAAAGAAAATATATAAATAAATTAATTAACTTTACCCAGAGTCTATCTAAAATATATATTAGTGTATAAGTTAGTTTTAAATTAACCCAATACAATAACTAATAAAGACATTATTAAGAATAATAATTTTGTGGATGTTCAATATTTGTTGTTTATATATTATTTTAATAAGGGTTCAACATGATAATTATCCTTACTAAATACCTTAGTTAAAAACTTTAGTGTATCAATTTTAAGAAACCTATACAAATACACAATTATATAAATAAATAAAAAAATCCAGAATTTCGAATTTTCTGTGATAGAGAATGCCACTTGTTTATTTGCATGTCAATATAGGGAAGAAGACTTCATTATGCTTCTTGGATTTGAGAAATACAAATGGACTTGAGCAAATGATGTGTGAGAGAGAGAGAGAGAGAGAGAGAGAGAGAGAGAGAGAGAGAGAGAGAGAGAGAGAGAGAGAGAGAGAGAGAGAGAGAGAGAGAGAGAGAGAGGCTCTGCAAGCATTGTATATATATGCATGCTTGCATTCAGTTGAGAAAAAGAAAAAAAAGAAATCTGTGAAGCAGCTAAGCTGAGTAAGAAAAGAAGAAGAGTAGGAGATTAAGGAAGCGAAATTTTTTTACCATTTCATCATCCTATTATTAAATAAAAAAACCCTCTTAATATTCTCATTTTTTTAATCATCGAAATTTTCTGATTCTATTCATATGATAAAATAACTAAACTTGTAGATAGAATTTTATAGTTGTATGTAAATTTGTGATTTGCGTATCAAATATTTGAAGATATTGGTAGTCTTAAAATCATTGTATTATTATGGAAATAGGCTTGCATATGTAGTTTATACTGCTAAAGAGAGGATTGAAGATTTTATTTTGCCCTTAAATCTGCCAAATAGTTGTACGAATTTTTAGACAATTTTATACTCAAAATTTGGAGATCATTTCTTCTACAAAGTTGTTGAGAATGATATATTGTTCATCCACGAATTTGTGCAACAATTATTGAGTTTTGTATGAATTTATATAAATTTTAAACCAAATCTGGAACTGCAAGACAGATTTTACTCTATGTTGGAAAAATTATTAAAAATTCTATATTAAACCAAATCTGGCAATTTCTAAATAAAAAATGAAATTTGAGAAGTCTAGTTTCATAATAAATTTTTAGATTATGGAATTGATTTATAAATTTAAGTATAGAATTAATTTAAGAAAATGTGATAAATCTGTGTCATAAACTTTCTTGGAATATTTCAGAATTATTTACAAAATTAAAAATCCATGCATGTATGTGATTATGGTTTGTTTCTTTTATATCTACATTATTATTTCATACCATGGTTTAAATTAATTGTTTATTTAAATTTTGTACATTGATTTATTAATGTGTGGCATGTGTATATTTTATGTTGGAAATTTTAATGAGTTGGTATAACATTATTGGTGATTGAAATTTGAATTATTTTTAATTAATATAAAACTAATTGAAATGATTAACGGTATATATAAAGTTAACGATCGAGGGTTAATACCGATAATTCAGGGTGAGCCTTGGTTTTTAATAATTTTTATATAAGTGTGTCGCGAAGCCCTAAGATGGCACGAGAATTATTTGAACCTTTTTTGGTATTCGGTTTTGAAATAAGGGTGGATGTGCAGGTGGCACATATGTATGTTACATATCCCTGACAGACCGTTCTTTTAGGGTAGACCACGGATGCCACGACTTGGGTATATAACTCTGGGTGTGGGCATCTTTGATAGTTCTTGAATATTTGACAAAGGGGGGGTTTCCAAATTAACCGTGGCCATGGCTTAGTGGTTGATAAGAAAATCCCTTTGGTGAGATTTTGAGTGTCATCTAAACTAATAAAATTGTTGAAATTATTTTAAATTGTTGTTATATTATCATGCTATTAATTCCGTCATTTTCTTTTAATTGTCATGATTATTATCTGATTACTTTCTCTTAAAAGGAATGATAGGTTGGTTATTTTTTCTTACTTTGTTGCAAAACTCATGACATATATTTGTTGTCTTAGCGTTTTATACCAGATTATGACGAGGAAGTAACTGAAACCGAAATTAGGGCCGCTGCTAATATAGAACCGTGGCTAACTTGAAATAAAAAATTTAGCAAAATTAAATTTTATTGTCTTTTATATTAATAATTACGAATGTTATAAAGTTGTTGTAATATTGTATGCGGACTCGTAATTTTGTTTTGTTGATAAATTTTGACTATGTGAGAATTTAAATTTTCCCAATTAATTGTTAAAATTTTTATTTAGCAAGTTATGGGCGTCACAATATTTTACAAAAATTTCAGAATTAAATATTTATTAATGACCAAAAATTGTTTACTTTTTGATGAAAACATTTTCGAGAGAAATCTTTAGAGAAGAAAATGATGATTTATGGTTCGAGTTTGAGTGAATAGTGAGATACTCTGGTGTCATTTGGTAACACTTATATTTTCAGTTTTCTATTTATATTTACAAAAATTTTAAAAATTGAAATAAAAACTTGTTTGACAAATTTTTGATTTATAATTTAGTGGTCTCAGTTTATAAATTTGGCAAAAAAATATAAACTCAAAAAATGTGCTTCCGTTTTGAGTTTTGAGTTTTTTTTTTTTTTTTCC
Source organism: Camellia sinensis (assembly GCF_055761805.1). NCBI lineage: Eukaryota > Viridiplantae > Streptophyta > Magnoliopsida > Ericales > Theaceae > Camellia > Camellia sinensis. Next base: position 144,295,749 of record NC_138968.1, read on the forward strand.
ACCCAACACTAGCCACCACCCGCCACCATTTTCCACCACCGTCTTTCGCCACCATCACCCACCACCACTCACCACCCACCACCACTACCCGCCTGCCACCCACCAGTTACCACCAACCACAACTCAACTGCCACTCACTCGCCACCACCACCATCTCTCGCTGCCGCCACCACCACCACCCACCACCCACCTACCATCTACCTACCACTACCATCCACTTACCCGCCACCACTACTCACCACCCACCTGCCACCACTATTCACCATCTGCCACCACCTGCCACTCACCCGCCACCACCTCCCACTACTCACCCACCACCACCACCCACCACTCACTCGCCACTACCACCGCCACCCACCTCCCACCATCACCCACTCGCTACTACCCACGACCCGCCACCATCACCCAACCACCCACCCACCACCACCACCCACCTTCCGCCACCCACCTGCCACTAATACCCACCACCCGCCACCACTGCTACCCACTCGCTACCACCCACCACTCGCCACCGTCATTCACCCACCCGCCACCTACCTGCCACCACACACTACCTGCCACCATCCGCCACCCACCTGCCACCACCACCTACCACCCGCCACCACTCACCTACTACCACCCACCACCCGCCATCGTCACCCATCCACCTACCCACCAGCCACCCACCTGCCATCACCACCACCACCCACTCGCTACCACCCACCGTCACCCACTCACCCGCCACCACCGCCACCGCCACCACCACCACCACCACCACCTACCACCACCCGCCAGCCACCATCCACCTGCCACCCGCCACCACCACCACTATCACCACCACCCACTCGCTACCGTCTACCACCCGCCACCGTCACCCACCCACCCACCCACCCACCCACCACCACCACCCACCACCGTCACCCACCCAACCATCACCACCACCGACCCGCCACCACCCGCTACCCATCACCCACCGTCACCACTTTCCACCACCGTCTTCCGCCGCCACTTGCTACCACTTGCCATTTCTCACTCTTTTTTATATTTTTAAAATTTTTTAAACATTTTGTCAATTACCAAACGCGTTTGTAGTTTTTGTTTTTCTAAAAATAAACAAAAAATAAACAAAAACCAGTTTATAAAAATTTTGTAAATATAAACTGAAAACGTAAACGTTACCAAACAGACCCTCTATATTTACTTTTTGAATATAAAAAAATATTTTCATCTTTTAATTAAGAGTGCTGGGTTGGAGATGGTCTAATAGGGAGGTAAGTGTAATTTTTCAAATGTGAAAAGAGAATCTGTATTAAAAAGAAATATTAGGGGTGTCAGTGTAATTTACCCTAATATTATTTATTTTATTTTTTTTATAGATGGAGGCACCTCCAAATACACTTAAAAAAAATGTATTGGTCACTTTATTTTTTTAATTATTTTTAATACCATTTTACTCCTATGTAAATTATCAGCAGCAATGCTAGATATCATGAAAAACCTTTCATAAAAATAATCATGAAAGTTTTGTGACCCTTGTATTACACTTAGAATAAAGCACCACACACTAATCAAGGTAATCCAAGGATCATACCTCTTTCATGATCATTTTCATGAAAAAAATTTCATGATCCCTAACTTTTTCCAATTATCAGAAGTGATAAAATTTGAAGTTTGACTAGTTCTTCCAGCTCAAGCCAATCCCTCTCGCTAGTCTCCAATTCTTTCCTACCCCTCGACACCACCACCCAACACCGTTCCACCATTTCGGGGCACTCCTAACCCCTTTCTACCGTCTTCATTGCCCCAACATACTTCTTCATCACAACTTTCCATTCTTTTTTTCTTATTTTATTTATTTATTTTTTTTCTCTCTCTCCCTGTTATTGTTTGTGTGGTTAGTGAAGTTAGGATTAGGGTTTCAAAGAGAGGAAAAATGAATGTGTAGCAATGTGAGCCCAAAGACGTAAAATAATTATTTGAAAACTTTTTCAAGCAAATGCGCATTTCTTGTGAGTGTTGGAGAAGTATGGAGAGAGGAACAACAAATAATAGAAAATGAAAGAAAGGAGATAACATGGGATAGAAAAGGGGTGAAGGCATCAGGGGGTAGGGGAGGAGGTGTCCCAAACCCACTATACTTGGACAATTCTACCTTACAACCTCACTTCACGCACAACCTTTTTTCCCTTTCCACCATCACATGCAACCACCCTGTCTTCCTACTCCACTGGACACCACTACCACAACAAAATCACAAAAAAAATATACCACACCGAAATCAACCATCATCGCAACAAGCTCTGAATCAACCATCGCCATCTTGTCCTTATTAAACTACATGAATCACAAGACCTTTGGGCCAAGTAGAGTTGTGCAATCATTTTTCGAGTTAGAAGTCAACATTTTGATACCTCCTTATTTTTCCTCCCACTACAGATTAGCATTGCAATTTCCCTCCTCCACCTCTTGTGGTGCATTACGCTATTCTTTATCCTTCGAACTAATCTAACTATGTACTTAAAAAATGGACATTCTAAGAGTAGTAGTTATGGCATAAAATAGAGACATGAGCTGTAAGGGAGACTATTCTCCATTTGTTTTTGGTTAGGTAGATTATATTCCATTATTTGTATAGACTAATGAAGAACTACAGGTTAATCAATCTGGCCGTCGGTTGGTCCATCTCCTCAAGATAAGGACATGAAAATGATGCTAGAGGCATAACTGATCACATATATATACATGAACTCCAAGGTGTCTAAAAGATGAAAGACTTGTAATGTGGTTAAACTAACCCCAATGCATCATTTGTTTATCAAAATGATTTTGACTTTAATTGACACCCAATTGTTCATCACAAATCCCAACCCCCAAATCACATTTAATTTCATTAGCTGTACACTAATATCTGGTTGTGACGTAAACATTTGTGGCTGAGCACATACCAAAGAGGCCAGTGCAATGTACCCATCATTGGCTAAGCTAGGATGATATAGGGATAAAAGTCATAATGATAGACCTACCAAATAATGATGCTACTATATGTATTTGCTGAATTGTTAGTTGTATTTGGTGAAATCATATGGGTTTTAGTGGGTATCCCACATGCCGTGTTTTGCCAGGCTGCTAAAATGAGCATGCATGTCTTTTGTTTATCCAACTTGATGAAGTGGGGCACAGATGTATGTGAGTGCAAAATTAATAAAAACAAATTGAAGGTAAAACTATGTCTCAAGGCCTTGTAATTTACGTTGTATTAATTTAATTTTTATAATTCTAATTATATTAATTTTATCTTTCAAATTTTTATATTGTTTTAGTTTATTCCAATTAACATTACTTTTCAGCTAATTACTGTAAATTTGGTTGATTTGTTAGATAATTTAAACATTTTAAAGTGACAAAATTTTAATTTATAATTTAAACATGTATATTTGTTTTCTATATTGTAACATATATATATATATATACATATATTTATGTTTTATCAAATGACAATTAATTAACATATACATACATTGAACTCGAGTTGAATTAGGTTTTGAACACTAATTTTACTGGCGAGGAGTTGTACTAAGAACCATTGTTAACATTGTGAGTTGAGGCCCATGTTTTCTCAAAAACCAGTTTGCATTAGTATTTAATAATTCAATATGGAATTACACAACTTAATAACCAACTAGCCCTAACTTAGTTGGCCACTATATCTTCCTTAGGGCTGAGTTCCAAAGAAGTCATGGGTTTAATTTCCCTTAGAATGATTAAATTAAGGGAGTGCAAGCACTTAGGTGCTTTGCCAAGGGTAGGGAGATTTTTTCTCATAGGTATTAATCTAACAACTAACAACTAACATTTGCTGATAAAAAAAAAAAACAACAACAACAACTTAATGATTTGCCAATTCAACCTACAAATAGATAATCATTAAAACCACACTAATTTAGTCATTTTAATTAATTAAGAGAATGATAAATTATCTAAAATCATAATCTGAAATTTTTATCCGAGTGGTATGACTACATTAAAAAATCGATGGTACTACATATATTAATTAGTGTACATACTAATGTATCAACTAATATTATGATATTATTATTGATCACATTTAAGAGTGTTTTGAAAAGTTGGTAAAGTTTTTTAACTTGTTTAGTCTATTTTATCTTTTTGTAGGTAAAAAATATGAAAAGTGATGCGACCCAAAAGGAGTAAAAAGTTAAAAACTAACTTTTTATTTTCTTTCCAAAAGATCCCTTATTATATAAGTTATAAATATCTAAAATCATACAAATAATATCATATTATCTATTAATATATTAATATACACATTAATTAATACATATAATATTATTCTTAAAAAATAGTGTACTATGTCAGGCTTGGACGGTGTAGCTATGAATCCCGCCTACAAAAGCCAGCCGATTCAAATTGCGGTTTTGGGTTATAATATCATACAGTAATTAATTATGCTGCACGATCTCACACGGAAGCCTAGCCTAGTTTAAATGGAATTTGGTCAACTTAACATATGAGAAATTAAGGACATATATTAAAGGTGTATAAATGCATAATAGTAACATATTATATATTTATTATTATTATTATTTATATGTACACTAGCAACATAATATATTTTATTGATTATTAAACAGATTGTTATAATAAACGATACTTCATTTATTGTAGTGTTTAAGAAAGATTAAATATACACAATTTTATTGTTAAAAAAGAAATTTTCATAATTTGAACCCATGAGATTAATATATTAATCATTACAACTAAATAATTAATAATTTTAAATTGTATGATTTTGGGTAGACTTACCTATAATCAATGGCTCGTTTTAATTTCTTGTAATCTCTATCCTTTCTAGGAAATATCCAATTTGTCTTGATTCAAATCTGTAGCCAGCTCATTCCAACAAGTCGCATCCTCCTAACCCTACTACATCCAAAACTCATAAAACCCCCTCACAACACTCCAACCCCACACCACACCACACCACACCACACCACCGCAACTCACCACCATGGCCTCCACACCTCTCTTCTCCATCATCCTCTCTCTCACCTCCCTTCTCTTCCTCCTCCTCACCCCCCACATCCAAGCCCAATCCCCCTCAGCTCCATCCCCCTCCCCCTCCGGCCCAATCAACATCACCGATATCCTCGTCAAAGGTGGCCAATACAACATCTTAATTCGCTTCCTAACATCAACCCAAGTCGTCAACCAAATCAACAACCAAGTCAACAACTCCAACGACGGCATGACCGTCTTCGCCCCCACCGACAACGCCTTCTCTAACCTCCCCTCCGGTACACTCAACAACCTCTCCACCCAACAACAAGTCCAGCTAGTCCTATACCACGTGTTGTCTAAGTACTACAGCTTAGCCGACCTTTTAACCGTCAGTAACCCGGCTCGAACCCTAGCATCCGGCCAAGATGGTGGTGTTTTCGGGCTTGACTTCTCCGGTGCGGGCAGCCAGGTCAATGTCTCCACTGGCATTGTCGAGACTATAGTCAACACTGCTTTGCGTTCTAATTTTCCATTGGCGGTTTATTCGTTGGATAAAGTTTTGTTGCCTAAGGAATTCTATGAAGCTAAGGCTCCGGCACCGGCTCCGACTACCAACGTCACTTCCAGCAGCTCAAACTCAACAAAATCAGCGGCCTCTCCGCCTTCTCCGGCGAGCGGCTCAGGACGGTTACAAATGGGGGTGGGTTTGGTTGCTTCGATTGTGTTGTTTTGCATGGGATTATTTTGATGAGGAAAGCTGATTTTTTTTTTTTTGGGTGGAAAATGATGGTATGAGTTGGTGTTTGAGGTATAGCATTGATACCTTGCCACATTAAAGCTGTTTGTACTTCTTTGTTTTGATTCTCTTCTCGTTTTCTGTTTTTTTTTTTTTTTTTTTTTGGCTATGCCTGCATTGTTTGATTGTTTTTGTTAGTAAATAATGCAATAATATTTACTGTATATTTACTTTTTGTGTGTCTGCCATAGGAGTCTTTTGGGAAGGAAAAAAAAAAAAAACCAATTTTTATTTTTTTACTCATTTTTATCACATCAACTCTAGCAATTTTTTACCCATAAAAAAATAAAATAAACTAAAAAAAAATTAAAAAGTCAACTTTTATCATCTTCCCAAATACCACATAGTGTGTGTGAGAGATGCCCAAGTTGCTTTAGTGGCATTTGTTCTCTTGTATTGATGCAGACAAGAGGTATTTGGATCCAAGAGCACCTCACATGCACCTTGGACTTGAAAAGTTAACCCCAAAAAAATATAGAACACATGTCCTATGTTTGAAGAAAATATAATTAGTTTTATGTTTTTAACATAATTATATTAATTTAAAAAAAAAATTTAATATACATAACACTTAAGATTATTTTTGTTAGTAGTTTATTAGTTGTATGAATAAAAAATACTAATGTTATAATCTCTTTCCTACTAAAATATATATATATTTTTATTTATTTCAATATCTATCTACCATTGACATTAGTTTTGATCGTTTTAATTATATTAAAAATGAAATCTATATATTATATAAGGAAAGAGAATTTTAGTGAGAAGAGCTAAGAAAGCTCTAAGGGCTCAATCCAAATTTCTTGATTTTTCAATTTAAAAAAATAATTAATAATTCACACACTAACATTTTCTTTTTTAAACAAAGAACGTATTTTTTATTCCTAAAATCATTCCTTTTTTACCATCAAACTAGCTTATCACCCGTGCTATGCATGGCATAAAATAATATATTATTTACGGTTCCGATTGGTAGCTCGAAAATTATTGGCTCGAATTGGCTCAAAACCCAAAACGACGTCGTTTTGAATTTTTTTTTCTCACTTTTCCAAAGAAGAAGAAGGAGAAGGAAGAAGGAAGAAGAAGAAGAAGAAGTTGGAGATCATTATCAACAACAACATCTCTATCAACACATCACCATCAGTCAATAATTTTTTTTTCCCCCTTCATCTTCATCTTCATCTTCAGATCCAATAGGGAAAAAAAAAATCAACTTTTCCCCTTCAGCTTCATCTTCATCTTCATCTTCAGATCCAGATTCAGATCTAGTAGAGAAAAAAAAAAAAATCAACAACACCATCTTCATCAACACATCATCATCATTAAACAACAGCATCTTCATCATCATCATTATCAACACATCATCATCAACCAATAATTTTTTTTTTGCCCTTCATCTGCAAAGGTGAGAGAGAGGTGAGAGTGATTCCTCCTTTCGCGAGAGATGAGAGGGACGAGAGAGATCGAGAGGTGAGAGTGCTGAAGCGGAGAGGAGAGGAGTGCAAAGGGAAAGGAAAAGAAAAGATAGAGAGGAGAGAGAAATTCGTATTTTCGAGCCCTTTCGAGCCAAAACTTTCGAGTTACGGGTCATTTTGATATTATTTATTAAAAATATGATAATTATATTTAATTTTTTGTATTTGGTCTCTCGTAAATAAAATTTTATATATAAGTTTAAGAGTTTTATTTCAAATATTTCTTTACTATAATATATAGTATAGATAGATTAAAGTTGTTGTACTGACATAGTTCAAATACTTCACTATTTTAGAATAAAAATAAATGAATTTTTAAAAATTGTTATATTGATTTTTGAAAAGAAAATAATTAAAGAAATTTTAAAAACTTAATGAGTAATAAATAATTATCGTAACATGTAAATTAAAATATCAAAAAAAAGGTTAAAAATGAATAAAGACTTTAAAAAGATGTGTTTATAATTAAAACTAATGCCATAATTATTAATAAGTATAATTTCATTTGGATATCTATTCATACTTCAACATGCTTATTTTTAAAAAATAAAAAATAAAAAAAATTAATAATTTTGAGTTTTAAAATATGATATTGTAGACTTGCTATATTAAATTTTGGAAAGAATATATTAGAATTTTTTTACAAAAATTGAATATTAGTCATTGAACAAATCGTATAAGATTTAAAACAAAATTTATAATAGGAAGAAATTAATGACATTGCAACATATGCATTTTAACAATTTTAAATTTTGAAAAATATAAAATTAGGACTTTGAATTTCAATTATCGTACAACATTTTTATTTATATAATAATATAAATAAGGATAGGTAATAGATAGATCAAAATTAATTATAAATATAGCTACATTTAAAAGGATATGGGCTTGTATAGTTATATTTTAAATTCCAAAATTTAGTTTTTAACTTCCTATATAAAAAGATTCAAAATGTTAAATTACATATGATTTTTTTTCTAAAAACATATGAACTCACAGTGAAATAGAGAAAGAAGTACTATAAAGGAATAAAGAAGCTGCACATATTAAAGATAAATAATTAAATAATTGACTAACACCTTTAATAGTTTGAAAAAATTGATTAAAATTAAAAAAAAAATTTAATAGCTTAGAAACATTATTATATGCCTTTGAAGTAATGCTCTGCACCAACAGTCAATTAACACATATCATGTAAGTAACTTTAATATCTTAGTAAAATCTACTAAGATGAAAGAGCATTCAACATTTCATGAAAAGAAAAATAGGAAAAGCAAACAACCGAAATACATTATTGTGAAGCAATATGCTTCCTTGCAACTAAAATACCCAGTTAACAATTATAGACATAAAATTATAATAGCATAAAAAGTCGAGAAAAATCATGATAGATCCCATATTAAAGTTATAATAGCATTGGGCTGCTAATGGGACAGGAAAGTGAAAACAAAATTACACTGTGGCACATTATCAATGAAGATTTTGAAGTAGAAAAACATGAATCATCCATTATAATTTTGTAACTGTTGGCATGAACACAATGAATGATGAGAATCCACCACCCACTTATATATATATATATATATATATTAACTTGTTGTGCTGAATAAGGAAGAAAATTTACAATGATGATATGACATAATTATGGATACATGATATATTACTCAGTAATTATTATATATGTAACAACCTCGATCCATGATTACCTGCTAAGCTATGGTTAAGGCCTCGTTTGGGAACAGGCTAATTTAGTAACTTTTTTGCTATTTGGCTAAAATATGAGCTAAAAAAAACTAGTATGTTTGGGATGACTTTTTGACTTTTTACGAAAAGATGTGCAAAAAGTAGAGAGAAAACAGAATCTTTGACTTTTTGATATGAGTTGTTAGCTTTTTGGCTAATTTAATAACTTTTTGGCTTTTTGGCTAAAAGGGTGGTTCCCAAACGAGGCCTAAGTATGCCTAACGAGTGATTAAGATCAAATTTTGAATTAATTGCATACAAACAGCATCATTTGTGTTTATACATATTTATCGTAGAAATATCTATTTGTATTTCTGTTTCATTCTGTGAATTGAAGGCTTTATCAGCATCAGAATATGAAACTGACTTGATTTTTGTGTTAGTTAGAATTTTTATAATTTTATGGTAGGTTCAATCGAAATTCGACTCGAAATGGATTAATTAGAATAATGTCCAATTGATTAGTTTAATCAATAATTTAATTAAGCACTAACTAAGCCAATATAAGGCCTATGTGAGCTCATTAGTTCACTTTACACTCTCCTATCACCCTACCTTAAAGAGAAAAACATAGCGAGAGAGTGAGAGAAAAGAAGATTGAGCTCATCTTAGGAGAATTGCTAGAGAATTTGGGGAGTTTGGCTTGGGGCTTCAAACAATTGACCATTGAGAGTATAATTGACCATTAAAGGTAAGAATTCAACCTTCTAGCTTTGAGATTAAGTCACTTAGCACATGAATTCAAAGAATTGAGTTGTGTAATGCAAGAATTGAACTTAGATGGTTGACTATAGGAGTGTATCATACATGCTTGCATATAGCATAACATTTTAAGTTTGATTCTAAAGAATTTTCACATACAAGTGTCTATCTTGACTTGGTTTTGAGAATTCATCACATTTCTTACCATTTGACCTTAATTGATCATGTTTTGGAAAGTCTAAGGTCATAGTAATTCATGCATGTCATATTCATAAGTTTCAAGTTAACTTTTGAACAATTGGTATGCTATTGGGCCTTGATTTTACGAAATGGTTTTGAATTCAACATGTTTTTCCAAGTTTAGACTTGTTTTCTCAAGTTTTGGGGCCCAAAGATTGAGTTTGAAGGCACTGAATTTGAGTTTTAGACTTGAGAGTGCAATATGAAAATTTCAGAATTTGCACCCTCCGCTCGAGTGACATATCCTGCGCTCGAGCAACCACTCTGTTACGTTTGTATAGGTCGCGCGCCTTGAATTGTTGATGCATTGGCTACTATCAAAGTTACCTGTGCAATAATCTATGAGTAATAACTTAGTAAAGTTATGTTTAACTTTAATTATTTTCTGAATAATACGAATTAAGATCTGTTTTATGCAATATTATATTCTGTACAATGAATGAATGATTGTCCACGTTTTTGAAATGTATTTGTGGCATCTTTAGCATCATATTATATGTGTCTCTTTATAGGTCATCGGAATACCTTTATGGCCGTCTCTTTATGGGTCATCGGAATGCTTTTATGGCTATTCCTTTATGGGTCATTGGAAATGTCTCTGTGCACATAAGTTATCGAAATGCCTTATGGCTGTCCCTTTATGCGTCATCGGAATACCTTCACAGCCGTCCCTTCATGGGTCATCGGATTTGTTATCGCAAATGGATGTGCCACGTACTATGATGTGAAATATACGAACTTTGAATACAAATACGACTACGCATATGAAACTGCTTCTTCTTGACATCTGATCATGTACAAGACTTTGCTTGTGTATAAACATCATTCAGTAAAATCTTAACTCTGTTATTATTCACTGGGCTTCCACCCACTATTTATATTATGTATTTAGATGAGCAGGCGTGTGACCAGGCCTAAGCTGTTGCTTGGAGAGTTTGGATCAACTAGCCACTGTGCCTCCCGTGGAGGTTCGCTTTTGAGATCCGATCAAGTTTTTGAGAAATAAGCCTTTGGGGCTTTTGTACCTTTTGATGTTTATATTTTGTCTGAATATGTTTTTAGAAATTCTGTATATGTGGCTTTGGTGACGTTTGACTAATGTATATATATAATGTCACTCTTACGTATCGAAGTTTGAGGCTTTTGTTCCATATATATTTGCACAACTCTATGAACTATGAATATTTCTATATTTGCTTTCGCAGCCCCTTATCATATGATATTCAGATTAGAGGCCTTTGGTAATCCCTGGATTACTGGCCGATTATGACACTAAACCTACAAGGGCGGGGTTAAGTCGTGACAACATAAGTGTAATAACAAATCTCACTATATGTAAATGTGACAGGTACACATTATATTAAAACGAAGAATTTCATTTTAATAGTAAAAATCAGCATCTTACTCGCACTAGATTGGGGGACAGCCTCCCTGTGTGCCTCTATATCGACATCAAGTGGCTATAAGTGTTAGGTCTCCATATTGTCATGTAAATCCCTATTCAGAACAAAAATTGCCTCATGTGAAGGTTGAAGAGATAACTGTGCCAATCGTTTTGGTGGCATTGGTAAGCCTTATGGCAGCCCAACCTGTTCAAGCACTACATAACAAAATAATGAGCCTAAACAAGGGACATAAACTGCCAATAAACTCAAGACTACAAGATCTAAACCAAAATAACAGTATCAACTAAACACCTCTAAAAAAAAAACTCCAAGCAACGACCACAGTGACCTCTAGCCCAGGATACCAACACAGCAGAGGCATCGAACAACATATACACAAATTGCAGCAGCATATACACAACTAGAGCATGTACTCACTTGACTCAACAGAGAAGCAAACCAGACCTACTTAGCCTAAACACAGCAGCAGCATATACACAGGTTGCAGTAGTAGGTAGCTCAACCAATGTATAACTGAGCAGCATAACTACTGGAAATTGTTCTATAATAGGAGATGGACAGCTTACTCCAATGCCTCACTTAATTGATCCTAGAAAGACAAGCAATCAACACACTCAATAAAAACAAACATCAACAGTAACTGCATCAAAATCTCACTAGTTTACTGCTACCATCACTCAACCCACATATGAACACTCCAACTCAGAAAGGGAGCAATTATCACCACTTCCCTAAAAAATATAAAGTAGACCCGCACCTATTGATGTATTCATTTCACTCAACCTACTTCCCTAAAAAGGAGACTAACATTGTCACAACCCAAACCTGCCCCTATAGGTTTAGCATCATAACAGGCCGGTAATCCTGGGATTACTGAAGGCCTCTAAGACAGATTAACATAATATTAGGGGCTAGCAGAAGCAAATAACAAATATACAACGTCCACTGAGCTGTGCAGACTTATATGAGACAGAAAAATTATAAATTTTTTATATACATATTTACGCATCATCCTTACGTCATCATATATATATATACAAATTAGACAAAAAATAGACTTAGCCCTATTTACAAAATAAACAAAGACTGGTTTAACCAAACAAGAAAACAAAACTTAAACTTTAATTGCATAGCCATAACCACTTGATATATTTGGAACCTCCAGGGAGGCACATAGGTTGGCTAACAAAAACAGAGTCCAAGTAGAAGCCTCTAAGCCTAGTCACGTGCTTGATCACGTACATGCATAAATAATACAATGAGCTAGAACCCAATAAATAATAACAGAGTAAAGGGTTTTAATGAATGATATCCGTCATAGAGTCAAAAATCAGAGTTTATATCAAAAAACAAATTCTTATCAGAAACAGAGTTTTTCAAATCAGAAATAGATTCATATACATATTCATATTCAAATCATATAAAGAAATCAGAGTTCATGCTTAATTATACGTGGTACATCCATTAGCTCTCACAGAACAGATATAGAATAGATACAAAACAGATGGTGGTTATGAATAACCAGTTCCATAAAGGAACCTCTAGATCTGGGTAATAGATGACAGATATTATAACGCCCTAACCCTTCACATGTGTCACGACCCAAACCCGCCCCTATGGGTTTAGCACCGTAATCGGCTAGTAATCCGTGATTACCGAAGGCCTGCTTAACAGTAATAACAGTAATACAGAGTAAAGGGGCTGGCGGAAGCCAAAACAGTAAATAAAAGATGTCCAATAAGCTGTGACAGTCTGAATGCAAAAAGACTTTTTATAAACATGCCACATTGACGACCAAAGCATATATATTTAGGCAACATATACACAAACATCCATGTCAGGGATCAAATCCCTAACTATAACTGTACAGTCAAGTCTTGTTCAACTATTACAAAACAGAAACAAAATGGTAAATCTGAACACCCCAAAACAGCCGTGGCTTGGACGGACTTGGAACCTCGAGGCGAGGCACATAGGTTGACTTGACAAAACAAGAGCTAACCCGACGCTCCTAGCTCCTGTCCGGTGCCTGGACACCTACATATATATATATATATATATAAATAGTGAGCTAAAGCCTAGTGAATAACAGCTATGTAAAGGGGTTAAGAATCAATGTCCTTTCAGTAATTAAGCAGTCATATCAGTCACTTAGAAACCATAGCAGTCATATGTGGTGCATCCTATAGCAAAACAGTACAGTAGGTCTTAACAGACCGAACAGTCAGTTGATGACCACCATAAAAGTAACAGTAGTGGTTCCAAACATGGGAACCGACAGAGATCTCTATGACAGTAGCAGTAACAGTACAATAATAGTAAATTGCTATGGATGCCACGGATATAGTTTACAAATTGGACAAACATTCATTCATTAAACAATAACGTTTCAGTAAGTAGAACAGTTGATCATTCAGAAAATAATCATAATTAAACATATCTTTACAACATTGTTACTCACAGAGCACTGGGCTATAGACAAGCTAACGAGCGTCCTCAGATGCCAACCCTACAATTACAGAACGAACACACACTCGGGATTAATAACTTAGCCCCTAAGTATACATGGTGTGGTTCTATAACATTATCCTCATTAAGATGCCTTAAACTTGGCCTAGGAATGCCTAGGATGGAATGAGGATGCAAAAATGCACTTTAAAACACTTTTCAAATTTTTGCTGAAACAGGGGTCTCGCTCGAGCGTTGCTTTCTTCGCTCGAGCGAGCTTGCTGTAATAACCCTCACCACTGCTTACCGATAAACACTGATTACCGTTAAACTGAACTGATTATGACTAATAACTAGACTGATTATGACTGATAACTGGACTGATTATGACTGATAACTGAACTGATTAAAGTACTGAACTGACTGACTGAAAAACTGGAATCGAATTGACTGAGTATGTAGGTTAATTTGTAATCCATCTGTTGATTATTTATTTGATCTGTTCACGTTTTACGTTTAAACTGCTAATTGAAGGCCTTATCGGCGGCCGAACTGGGAATTGATTAATGTTTCATGATCCTCATAATTAATGTGATTTTATGGTATATTTATCTGAAAACTAATTAGGTATGATTAAATTAGATTAAAATGAGATAATTAAAGAGTTTTGGACTTAATTACCAAACTACCCCTAATGGACCACTATCTCACACGTTTGAGCCTTATACTTAATATGAACTTTTGCTCAGCCATTTCTTTTGAGCACATCACCGACTAGAGAGAGGGAAATAGAGGATGAGAGAGAATTGAGTTGAGCTTGAGTTCATTGGTGGAATTGCTTGGTAATTGAAGTGTAGATTGCTTAACTGAGCCCCTAGTCTTGCATTGGAGACCTAAGGTAGAGTAATTACCTTCTTGTTATCTTGTTCTTGCATGATTCATGTCAAAATTTAGAATTGAGCCATGGATTAGTTCTAGCATGTTGTAATAGAGCATAATTCATGCATGCATGTTAGTATTGTTGAGTTGTGAGTTGATTTCATGGTAAAATGGTGCATGCATGTCCATAATTTTGTAATGGTCCATGTTTTTAACTTGTTTTTGGATCAATTGGCTCCTTAGAGCATCAAATTGGAGCTTCAAAATGATTTGAAATCATGCATGTTTGCATGTTCATCCTGTTCTTGAAAAATGGTTTGAAATTGAGTTTGAATTAAACACCCTTGGGCTTTGATTTCTCAAATTGAGCTTTGAACCATGTCATTCTATATGTTTACAAGTGTTTTCTGGAAATTCAGCCCAAGAGGATTGGTTTTGATGCATTTAAACCTGGTTTTGGCTTGGAGGTGCAATCTGGAATTCCCAGATTTTGCACTTTCGCTCGAGCGTGGAATCCAAGCATCCAGTATTTTCTCTGCACTGTTTTACAGTCCGCTCAAGCGGAGGATTAGGCGCTTGAGCAGAGGCATGTGTCTCACGATCGAGCGGGCGTCGAGCGTCCGTCGAGCGGAGATTTCACCCATCTAGTACTTTTACAGTATGCTCGAGCGGGAAAGTTGACGCTCGAGCGTGTACCTTTGTTTCATGTCCGCTCGAGCGGGGAAACCTGAGCTCGAGCGGGACTCTGTCTTTCTGAAACTTCTGAAACTGTTTTCTGATCACATCTTTGCATCCTCATCCCATCCTAGGCATTCTTAGGCCTAGTTTAAGGCATCTCATTGAGGGCTTAGATGTAGAACACACCGAGGCAAATTAGGGATTAAGTTGTTATCTTTCCCAACTGTGTAGCTTAGTGTGTTCAATCTGTTAACTGTGTAGGGTTGGCGACTGGGGAGACACGCTCTAGCATACTGTAGCCCAGAACTCTGTGAGTAACGATTGTGTAAAGATATGTTCACAAATGATTATCTTCTGAACAACTGAAATGTACTATTTTCTGAACTGATTTACTGTTAACTGAATGAATGTATGTCCTATATTCCGAACTGTATTGTGGCATCCTTAGCACCTACTGTTTACTGTTACTGTGACAGAATTCTCTGTCGGTTCCCTTGTTGGAACCACTACTGTTTACTGACTGATGGCCATCATTACTGCTCAGTCTTTTAAGACCAACTGTTTACTGTACTGTTATGCTAATGGGTGTACCACATATGATTGTACTGACTGAACGACTGAAATACTGTTTAAATGAACTGTTTTCATACTGTAAGGACATTCATTCTTAACCTCTTTACGCATTATGTTATTCACTGGGCTTTAGCTCACTGCTCATATATATATGTAGGTGTACAGGCACCAGACCGCGGCTAGGAGCGTCAGGGTTACTCCAGTTTTGTCAAGCCAGCCTATGTGCCTCACTGCGAGGTTCCGAGCCTATCATGTTAAGGCTTAGGGGTGTTTTACAATTCCCCCCCTTTTGTATTGTCTTACTGTTCTGTATAGACTGAATGTTTACTGTACTGTTATACAGGGATTGAGTCCCTAGTCTGAATGATTGTAAATGTTGTGTATACTGTTCTGTACTGTTATGTATAAATGTATGAGAAGTCTTTTTGCATACAGACTGTCACAGCTCATTGGACATTGTTTATTTACTGTTTTGGCTTCCGCCAGGCCCTGTACTCTGTTTTACTGTTCTTCTGTTCTGCAGGCCTTCGGTAATCTTAGATTACTGGCCGGTTACGGTGCTAAACCCATAAGGCCGGGTTTGGGTCGTGACACTTGCCAAAATAGAGGAGTCGCTTAAGCGTAGACTTCCTCGCTCAAGCGGTCTATAAAAATGCAAAAGTACTGGATGTTGAAAATCCCCGCTCGATGCTCGCTCGAGCGTGAGACACAACTCTTCGCTCGAGCGTAGGTCTCGTCGCTCGAGTGTGTGTCTGCGTGCACCAAAAACCTGAGAGCTTGCAATCTACGCTCGAGCCAGCATTCTGTCGCTCGAGCGGAGCACTAAACAAAACGATGGTCGCTCGAGTGTGAAATCCTTCGCTCGAGCATGGAAGCCAAATCTGGAATTTCCAGATTTACTTTCAAAGCTCAAACCAAGCATTCAACACATCAAAACTCAACCTTTTGGGCCAATTTTCTGGAAAATACTTGCAAACTCATAGTATAACATGTCTTAAAGATCAATTTTGTAAAATCAAGCTCAAATGTGAGACAATTGAACACAATTTCAAAGGAACTTTCATAAACAATGCAAGAACTTAATATGCATGAGTTCTAATGAATTCCAATGCTCCGAAACATAACCAAATGCAAGATTGAACTCCAAAACATAGTGAATTCATGGACTACAACCAAGATGTGGACATGCATGTGGAAATTCATGATGAAACAACCTCAAAATTCAAGAATACGTACATGCATGCATGAATAAGCTACTCAAATCAACTCTTTAAATCAATTCTTGACTCTAAACACCAAATTTCCATGAACCATATAAGAAATAGCTTAAGTTCATAATTAAGAAGATGATTTTCCTACCTTAGGCCTTGAATCTCAAGTGTGCTAGCTCAATTTTGCAATTAACCTTCAAATCTTCTAAGTTCAAGCAAAACTTGTTGAATTCAACCTTGTTCTCCTACTCTCCCTCTCTCATACGGTTTGGTCTAAGAAAATTGCTGAATAATGGTGCATCAAATGTATAGATCATGTCCTCAAACAATGACCCTAAGGTGGCCCACTCAATGACATTAAGGTAAATAACTAGGTTCAATTAATTTAACCATTCCAAATCAACTTTTAATTAAACCTACTATAAAATCAAATAAATTCTAACTAGCATAAAACACTAACCAATTTCTGATTCGGCCGCCGATAAGGCCTTCAATTTGTAGTTCGAAATTAAAACGTGAACAGATTATTTAATGATAAACAGATATAAATACAATTAATGCAACACACTCATGCAATCAGTTCAGAATTTCAGCTTAATTAGTTACTTATCATGCTGAATCATAGATTAGCACTAATCAGAGGTGAGGGTTGTCACAGTCTTCCCTCCTTAAAAAGAGTTTGGTCCTCCAAACTTGGATTACCTTCATCTTGGATGAATACCGGATTCAGGGAAAACAATTCAGGATATCTCTTCGACATATCATCTTCCCTTTTGCAAGTGGCATAGATGCCACCATGGTTTTGCCAGTCCACTTTTACTAAAGGAATTTCTTTGTTTCTCAACTTCTTGATCCGTCGATTCACAATTTGAATAGGTCGTTCTTCATAAGTGTAGTCATCACTTAGTACTACACGGGTAGGCTCAATAACATGGAAGGAATCCCAAAGATAATCCATCAACATTGAAATATGGAAGACATTATGCATATGCTCCATTTCAGAAGGAAGCGCCACTTGATACGCCACCGGATTAATCTTTTCAATGATTTCATACGGTCCAACATACCTCGGTGCTAGTTTACCCTTGACTCCAAAATGAGTCTGACCCTTCATTGGTGTCACTTTAACAAAAACGTACTCATCCACTTCATATTCCTTGTCTCGCCTTCAGACATCCGCATAACTTTTCTGTTGGCTTTGTGCGGTTTTCAATCTTTACTGAATCAGTTTTACTTTTTCAGTGGTTTCTTGTACAATCTCGGGCCCAAGCAAAGGCCCATCTCCAACTTCTGCCCAGCAGATAGGAGATCGACATTTTCTGCCATATAAAGCCTCAAAAGGCGCCATACCAATGCTCTAGTGAAAGCTGTTGTTGTAGGCGAATTCAGCTAAAGGTAAATGGCTTTCCCAATTTCCTTGGAAATCAAGAACACACATATGCAGTAGATCCTCCAAAGTCTGGATGGTCCTTTCTGACTGGCCATCTGTCTGAGGATGGTATGCACTACTCAATCTCAATTCAGTACCCAATACAGTTTGCAGACTTTGCCAAAATTTCGATGTGAACTTCGAATCCCTGTCAGAAACAATAGATACAGGCACTCCATGCAATCTAACAATCTCGTCAATATAAATTGTAGCCAATTTGTTCGCATTATAGATTGTTTTGATAGGTAAGAAGTGAGCAGATTTAGTTAATCTATCAACAATAACCCAAATTGAGTCCATACCTTTACTGGAGCGAGGTAAACCGACAATGAAATCCATAGTAATACGTTTCCATTTTCACTCCGGTATTGGTAAGGGCTGAAGTAAGCCTGCGGGTCGTTGATGTTCGACTTTGACTTGTTGGCAATGTAGACATTTCAATACAAACTCGGCAATTTCTTTCTTCATTCTCGGTCACCAGAAGTTAAGTTTCAAGTCTTGGTACATTTTTGTATTTCCAGGATGGATGGAAAGTTTTGAATTGTGGCCTTTCTGTAAAATTCACCTTTTCAGTTCAGAATCATTCGGTGCACACAACTTTCCTTGGAATTTCAACACATTGTTCTCAAATTTAAAGTCCGGCCTTGGTTTGTATTCCTGTTCATCAATGATCTTTTTTAGATAGTCATCTTGGTGTTGTTTCTCTTTAATCTCCTCAATAAGTGCCGGTTGAGTAGAAATAGCAGCCAATGTTCCGCCTTGTTCACACAAACAATCTCAACTTCAAATTTTTCAAGGTCACATAGCAATTCTTTCTGTCCGGTGAGTAAACAAACTAAATTTCCAATTGATTTCCGACTCAATGCATCAGCAATGATGTTGGCTTTCCCCAGATGGTACAAAATTTGCAAGTCATAGTCTTTTATTAGTTCTAACCATCTCTGCTGCCTCATGTTCAACTCTTTCTGTGTAAAGAAATATTTTAAGCTCTTGTGATCGGTGTACATCTCACATGTAGCCCCATATAGGTAGTGGCACCAAATTTTCAATACAAAAACCACTACGGCAAGTTCTAAATCATGAGTAGGGTAATTTTTTTCATGTGGTCTCAGTTGTTGGGAAGCATACACGATAACTTTTCCATTCTGCATTAATACATATCCCAAACCCATATAAGAAACATCACTAAAAATAGTAAATCCATCCGTACCTGAGGGTAGGGCGAGAATCGGTGCAGTCACAAGTCGAGTCTTTAGTTCTTGAAAAGCTGATTCCATTTGGTCAGTCCAGTCAAATGGTACTCCCTTTTGAGTCAACTGAGTCAACGGTAAGGCAATTTTGAAAAAATCTTTCACAAACCTTCTGTAGTACCCGGCTAAACCCAAGAAACTGCGAACTTCAATAACATTTGTCGGTCTAGGCCAATTTACTACTGCTTCAATTTTCTGTGGGTCAACTGAAATGCCATCCTTATTAATCACATGTCCCCAAAACATAACATTATCAAGCCAAAATTCACACTTTGTCAGTTTAGCATACAGTTTCTGTTCTCTTAAGGTCTGCAAGGCAATTCTCAAATGACGTTCATGTTCTTCCCTATTCTTGGAATAAATCAAAATGTCATCTATGAAAACAACCACAAAGTCATCAAGGAATGGTTTGAAAATTCGGTTCATAAGATCCATAAATGCAGCAAGTGCATTAGTAACTCCGAAAGGCATAACAAGAAATTCATAATGTCCATACTTCGTTCGAAAGGCAGTCTTTTCGATGTCCTCTGGTTTGATTTTTAACTGGTGGTATCCAGATCTAAGGTCAATTTTGGAGAAAACCTGGGCACCCTATAACTGGTCGAACAAATCATCAATACGAGACAATGGATATTTGTTTTTAACTGTTACCTTGTTCAGTTCACGGTAGTCAATGCAGAGTCTTAGTGAGCCGTCTTTCTTTTTCACAAATAAAACTGGTGCGCCCCACGGCAAAGTACTGGGCCTGATGAACTTCTTATCTAACAATTCCTGCAGCTGAACTTTCAGTTCTTTCAATTCAATAGGTGCCATTCTGTAAGGAGCTTTGGAAATTAGCTGTGTACCCGGTAACACTTCAATGGTGAACTCAATCTCCCTATCAATCAAATCCCCCGGCAAATCATCTGGAAAAACATCTGAGAATTCTCTGATTATAGGAATACTATCCACATTAGCTGTAGTATCAGTAGGTACAGTCAATATGCAACATAGATACCCCTTACAACCCTTTTTAATCAATTTAAAAGCTTTTATGGACGAAATTAGATATGGGGGAGGTACTACACCAACTCCATTAAACACAAATTTAGACAATCCAGGTGGACGGAAAATAACTTGTTTCGTTACACAGTCTATGGTAGCATGATATTTTGTTAACCAGTCCATTCCCAAAATTACATCAAAATGGTCAATGTTCAGTGGCAGTAAGTCAATATATAAATGTGCATCTCCCACAACAATCTCACATGCAGGATACATATACGCACAAGTCATGGATGCCCCAACGGGTGAAGATACAGCTAACAAATAGTTCATGGGTTCCAGTGGTCTATTTAATTTCCGTGAAAAAGCATGCGAGACATATGAATGCGTAGACCCCGAATCAATTAGAACATAAGCATTTTGAGCACAAATTGAGAGTATACCTGACACAAATGTCTCGGCATTCTGCACATCTCCCGGTATGAGTGCAAACACCCAGCCTTGCCTTAAAGGCTCCTTTCCAGTAGCTTTGGGATTGGGTTTCGGTAGAGCAGTTGATGCTGCGGTGCTAGCTGCAACTTTACCAGTGCCTTGAGAAGTGGAAAGGCAATCTTTGACGATGTGGCCCACCTTGCCACACCTGTAACAAGCACCTGAAATTTTGTAACAAACTCCCTTATGCCTCTTCCCACATTTAGAGCAGGGTGGTATAAAACCACTTCCCTGACTAGAACTATTCGTTGACCCAGTATTCTGCTTTTTATTTGATGAGCTATTCCGACCTTTCTTAAACTTGAAGCCCCGTCTCTTGCCGCGCCACTCAGACGCTGGTGTTTCAGTCTGTTTCAATGCCTCAATATTCAACTCAACTATTATTGCTCGGTCGAGAACATCCACATATTTAAGCAATTTCAAGACATTAATTCGATCAAGTATCTTAACATTGAGTCCGCCTTCAAATTTCCTGGCCTTTTTGTAATCAGTATCCACCATGTGTGGTGCATATCTGGCGAGTTCAGTGAATTTAGATTCATACTCTGCTACCGATATGGTGCCTTGTTTCAACTGTTCAAACTCAGTCACTTTGCGGTCTCGGACACACTGGGGAAAGTATTTTTCAAAGAAGGACTCCTTAAACTGAGCCCAAGTCATGACAGTATTTGTATCACGGACAAGCATCCACCACCATCTAGCTTCTTCTTGTAAAGTGAAGGTAGCCAGTAACACCTTGTGCGCCTCCGAACACGGAAACACTTCAAATAATTTTTCAGTTTCAAGAACCTATGCTTTGGCCTTTAATGGTTCAAGGCCTCCTTGGAAGAATGGTGGTTTCATTTTGCTGAACTTCTATGTCAGAGCAATGATATCATCATTAACATTCTGTTCGGGTTGTACTGGAGGAGGTGGGGGCTGTTGGTTCTGTTGTTGTCTTAAAACTTCAGTCAACAGTTCAACTGTTCTTTCTAATCTTGCCATTCTGGCATCAGATGATTCCGTTTCATCGGCATTCCTTGCATTGTCCATTTCACTATATACAATACAGTAATCATAAACATAGGAATAACTTACTTAAGCATATTAGCACATATATTCATGTCATGGCCACACACACTTTCTCAATGCTCATGCAATGCCCTAATCACTTTTCTAAGACATCCTATAGCTCATTTGGACACGTGTGTGCGGTATAACTCATGCTTGGTATCGCTCTGATACCACTCTGTCACGACCCAAACCCGCCCCTATGGGTTTAGCATCGTAACCGGCCAGTAATCCGTGATTACCAAATGCCTGTTTAACAGTAATGACAGTAATACAGAGTAAAGGGGCTGGAAGAAGCCAAAACAGTAAATAAAAGATGTCCAATGAGCTGTGACAGTCTGAATGCAAAAAGACTTTTTATAAACATGCCACATTGACGACCAAAACATATATATATGCAACATATACACAAACATCCATGTCAGGGATCAAATCCCTAACTATAACTGCATAGTCAAGTCTTGTTCAACTATTACAAAACAGAAACAAAATAGTGAATCTGAACACCCCAAAACAGCCGTGGCTTGGATGGACTTGGAACCTCGAGGCGAGGCACATAGGTTGGCTTGACAAAACAAGAGCTAACCCGACGCTCCTAGCTTCGGTCCGGTGCCTGGACACCTATATATATATATATATATAAACAGTGAGCTAAAGCCCAATGAATAACAGTTATGTAAAGGGGTTAAGAATGAATGCCCTTTCAGTAATTAAACAGTCATATCAGTCACTTAGAAGCCATAGCAGTCATATGTGGTGCATCCCATAGCAAAACAGTACAGTAGGTCTTAACAGACCGAACAGTCAGTTGATGACCACCATAACAGTAACAGTAGTGGTTCCAAACATGGGAACCGACAGAGATCTCTGTGACAGTAGCAATAACAGTACAGTAACAGTAAATTACTATGGATGCCACGGATACAGTTTACAAATTGGACAAACATTCATTCATTAAACAATAACGTTTCAGTAAGTAGAACAGTTGATCATTCAGAAAATAATCATAATTGAACATATCTTTATAACATTGTTACTCACAGAGCACTGGGTTATAGACAAGCTAACGAGCGTCCTCGGATGCCAACCCTACAGTTGTAGAACGAACACACACTCAGGATTAATAACTTAACCCCTAATTATACATAGTGTGGTTCTATAACATTATCCTCATTAAGATGCCTTAAACTTGGCCTAGGAATGCCTAGGATGGAATGAGGATGCAAAAATGCACTTTAAAACACTTTTCAAATTTTTGCTAAAACAGGGGTCTCGCTCGAGCGAGGCTTTCTTCGCTCGAGCGAGCTTGCCAAAACAGAGGGGTCGCTTGAGGGTAGACTTCCTCGCTCGAGCGGTCTGTAAAAATGTAAAAGTACTGGATGTTGAAAATCCCTGCTCGATGCTCGCTCGAGCGTGAGACACAGCTCTTCACTCGAGCGTGTGTCTGCATGCACCAAAAACCTAAGAGCTTGCAATCTACGCTCGAGCCAGCATTCCGTCGTTTGAGCGGAGCTCTGAACAAAACGATGGTCGCTCGCGCGTGGAAGCCAAATCTGGAATTTTCAGATTTGCCTTCAAAGCTCAAACCAAACATTCAACACATCAAAACTCAGCCTTTTGGGCCAATTTTTTAGAAAACACTTGCAAACTCATAGTATAACATGTCTTGAAGATCAATTTTGTAAAATCAAGCCCAAATGTGAGACAATTGAACACAATTTCAAAGGAACTTTCATGAACAATGCAAGAACTTAACATGCATGAGTTCTAATGAATTCCAATGCTCCGAAACATAACCAAATGCAAGATTGAACTCCAAAACATAGTGAATTCATGGACTACAACCAAGATGTGGACATGCATGTGGAAATTCATGAAGAACAACCTCAAAATTCAAGAATATGTACATACATGCATGAATAAGCTACTCAAATCAACTCTTTAAATCAATTCTTGACTCTAAACACCAAATTTCCATGAACCATGCAAGAAATTGCTTAAGTTCATAATTAAGAAGATGATTTTCCTACCTTAGGCCTTGAATCTCAAGCGTGCTAGCTCAATTTTGCAATTAACCTTCAAATCTTCTAAGTTCAAGCTAAACTTGTTGAATTCAACCTTGTTCTCCTACTCTCCCTCTCTCGTACGGTTTGGTCTAAGAAAATGGTTGAATAATGGTGCATCAAATGTATAGATTAAGTCCTCAAACAATGACCCTAAGGTGGCCCACTCAATGGCATTAAGGTAAATAACTAGGTTCAATTAATTTAACATTAACAATGCTAATTTAACCATTCCAAATCAACTTTTAATTAAACCTACCATAAAATCATATAAATTCTAACTAGCATAAAACACTAACCAATTTCTGATTCAGCCGCCGATAAAGCCTTCAATTTGCAGTTCGAAATTAAAACGTGAACAGATCATTTAATGATAAACAGATAGAAATGCAACTAATATAACACACTCAAGCAATCAGTTCAGACTTTCAGCTTAATCAGTTACTTATCATGCTGAATCACAGATTAGCACTAATCAGAGGTGAGGGTAGTCACAACATGCCATCGATATTGTCCGCTTTGGGCTACGCCCACACGGATTTGTTCTTCCCAATGGGTCACCCATCCTAGAACTACTCCAACCTAAGCACGCTTAACTGAGAGGTTTTGCTAGGGATTTCACCACTCAGGAAAAGGCCTCGATGCAATATAAGGATCTAGGTTTTTACTTTTATAGCCTAGGAACTTCCCCTTCATTTCCAATGTGGGACATCGAGAACTTACAATCCACCCCCTTAAGGCTGCACATGCTCGTGCAATAGCCTACCAGCTCACAAGCCCGCCCACTTGCACCGAGAGACGCTAAGGGCCCACACTCGGTACTTTGGACAGTCTACTCTGATACCACTTGTAACGCCTCAACCCTTCACATGTCATCGATATTGTCTGCTTTAGGCCATGCCTATACGGATTTGTTCTTCCCAATGGGTCATCCATCCTAGAACTACTCAAGCCTAAGCACGCTTAACTAGGGAATTCTGCTGGGGATTTCACCACTCGGGAAAAGGCCTCGATGCTATATAAGGGTCTATGTTTTTACTTTTATAGCTCAAGAACTCCCCCTCCATTCCCGATATGGGACACGGGGACCTTACAATCTACCCCCTTAAGGCTGCACGTCCCCGTACAGTAGCCTGCCAGCTTACAAGCCCACCCACATGCACCGAGAGACGCCAGGGGCCCACACCGGTACTCTGGAAAGTCGTCTCTGATACCATTTGTAATGCCCTAACCCTTCACATGTCATCAATATTGTCCACTTTCGGCCATGCCCGCATGGATTTGTTCCTAGAACTACTCCAGCCTAAGCACGTTTAACTAGAAAGTTCTGCTAGGGATTTCACCATCCGAGAAAAAGCCTCGATACTATATAAGGGTCTAGGTTTTTACCTTTATAGCCCAGGAACTCTCCCTACATTCCCGATGTGGGACACCGAGACCTTACAATCCACTCCCCTTAACGCTGTATGTCTCCGTGCAGTAGCTTGCCAGCTATAGCTCGACTTTTTTGTACCCCCTTTCGGAAGGTTTGAAAGAAAGCCCTACAGTTCGGACTCCCGTGGCTCTGAATTTTGGTAAGCCGCGAATTTTGATGTATTAAAAATTTAAAGAAAAAAAGAAGGGAGGTAGGGTGATATGAAGTTTCAAAGCATTTTCAATAATACTTTTTTTTTCTTCTTCTCTATTTTAAAGTAATGTTCTGTTTTACAAAAGAAATATAAGGAAAAACTTTATGAAGATTCTACACCTTTGGATTAGTTTGTGGTATTTTATTATATGTTATGCAATCACATACAACCTATCAATCATAAAGCACTATATGACAAAACTAAATTTATACTAACTAAGAGTATCTCCAATGGTACTGCCAAAGGAGTTGCCAAAGCTATAATTTGGCAAAAGTAAAAAAAAAAAGGGGTCTTCAATGGTATGCTATTTCTCCTGCTAAACATAGCAGATGCCATTTCTGTTGCCAAATTTGACAACAGAAATGGCATTTGCCAAATATGCCACATCATCAAGAATCAATAAATTTTTTGCTCCAAATTTAGTTGACAAAACAGAATCCATTCACCTAGAAAAACAGAATTCATTCACCAAAATTTTTAAACAATTTGGCAATTGCCAATTTCTTTCTTCTTTTTTTTTTTTTTGAAAAAAAATTCACCATTAACCCAAAAAAAAAAGAAAAAAAGAATCAGGTTAAAAATAACAACAATCAAGCAATTTCAAACAAATTTGAAGCAATCTCAACAAATCTCAAATAATCTGAAGCAAATCTCAAGTAATTTGAATAAATTTGAAGCAAATTCTACACATTAAATACCTAGATTTCAAGATGCTTGATGGATTTTAGATAAATTCAGCATTCTGAAACTTCAACTTGATCTTCTTCATTTTCATCTTCTTCATCTTCATCTTCATCTTTTTCGTTTTCATCTTCGTGCTTAGGGTTTGACTTGGGGTTTCAGATTTCTTCATCTTTGATTTAGGGTTTTTTTCATATTCGATTTAGGGGATAAAGTGATTAAGAGGAAGAGGAAGAGAGGCATCATAGTGGTAAAAGAGAAAGATTGAGGAGGGAGAGAGAGAGAGAGAGATGGAGTTGGTTGTTGCAGGTTGTTCTACCTTTGAAGCTCAGAAAAGCAGAATGAAAGTGTGGTTTTATTTCCAATGGGTTTTATCTCATATGGATAGAGAGTTTCGTATGAAGGTTCTGGAATGGGTTTTATCTCAGCAGGTAATTTTTTTTTTTTTTTTTCAAATAAGAGTAATTTATTTTTTCATTTATTTTTAAATTTTTTTTATAGAATATAAATATTTAATCTTTTTAGAAAATTTTTTTAAATGGTCACAAAAGATAAAATAAACAAAAAAAAAAATACTAAAAAACTTATATTCAAACAACACTTACAAATTTAGAGAGAAAATTGGTTGAAATTTAGCATGTGTACCATTGGAGCACCATTGCTATAATTTGACAAATTATTACTATTCATTGTCAAATTATAGCAATAGCAATGGTATTATAGCAAATACCATTGGAGATGCTCTAAGACTTCAAAATTAAAACATACTTATATTAAGGTAAATTGTTTTTCTTGTTTTATTACCTAATACATTAGATTATTTCTAAAAGTTTTATAAAAATTTTCCTCATATTTCTTTCTCCGAATTTTAACTTAAAAAATGAATTTCCTATTTTAGAAAAATACTATTTTAATTAGCTTCTCCAACATATGCAAAGAGGCTGATTTCATAGTTACAAATGGCAGAATGTATCTTAGTAAAAAGGAAAAAAATTGAATCAGTGGGACAATAAAAAATTACTTGCATTTTATGGTGGTTTAAGTTATTATGTGCATGATACAAATCCTTCATGTGCATGGTTCAAGTTCTCACTTCATGTTAGAATTGCACCACAAAAATTTCCATCTTTAGTGTAATAATTTCTCCACTATTACACTTATTTGTATTTTTTCCTAAAAAAAAGAAAAAAAAAAGAGTAAAAAATAAATAGATTCTCACATCTTATTAGCAAAAAAACACCAAAATAAATATATAAAATGCTCATATTGAAAATATTTATAGATTGGTACTACATCACTTAATACATTACTTCTATTTTGACCTTCAATGAGATGGAAGAGAGAGAGAGAGAGAGAGAGAGAGTAGATAGATAGATAGATAGAGGAGTGTGATCTCTCTTTCACATACTCAATCCCATGTCATTGGGTGTAAATTGGGGATACTTAATTAGAGCTCTCAAACATATAAAACTTTCCAAATCACTCTGTTAAGAGGTCAATAAATATTTTTCATAAGATATTCAAAAAAATTCAAAATGAAAACTCTAGAGTATAGGTAAACTTTCCAAAGCCACTCCCTTGTTGTCCAATATATATATATATATATATATATTGTATATTCTAGAATAAAATCTTTAATTTATTGGAATTACACAATTACTTTTGAAAATTTTCACTTTTTATATATATTTATTTACTATTTTTTATTTTTTATTTTTTAAAAAAATCTCAACTTATTTGATTTTCCAAAAATCACTCCCATTTTTACACATTTTATTTGATATTGACATTACAAGATCACCACTGAAAATGTTAACTACTGAAATTCCTTACACTTTATTTGTATGCTTATTGAAAAATATAAAAATTACTTCCTAATTTTTTCATATTTCGTTTGTCTTTTTATTTTATTTTATTTTATTATTATTTTTTTTTTATAATTCGTCTGTAGTTATTTTGTAATTCCCGTGAATATGGTATGGGTCATTACTAGTATTGGATTTATGTAAGCTGAGGATAATGGGCCTTTAACAAAAACCAAAGTAGGACTGAGCCCAATCTTCCAATTAGCAACCCATTAAAATAAAATAAAATAAAAGTAAAAAACAAAATAAAATACCCAAAAAGCCCTAAACCCTCGCAACTCTCTCTCTCTCTCTCTCTCTCTCTCTTTCGAGTCTTATGAGCCCTAAACCCTCTTCTTCTCCATCTTCGTCTCTCTCGCCCTCTAGAGTTTCATTGTCTCTCTCTGGACTTTCCATAAGGTACCCTCTCTCTCTCTGGACATATATTTGTATATATTAGTATGTATTCGTGTATAGCCCTTAATCAGCTTTCAGTTTTCGTCAAATTCAAATGGCAAGCAAAAGTAACAGTTCGATTTGCTAATAATATTTGTATTTGAAGCTTTTTAGTTGTTATATCTACTCTGCTTTCATGGATCTCTTGTGTTTTTTCTCAAATTTCTGTGCTTATTTATTCAACTTCTTGTTTGTGGTCTGGGTTTCGATTTTGAGCCATATTTGAAGTAAATATAATTTGGAAATGTGTGTTTGTTTTATGCTTTGTTTGTTTCTGAATAGTCTGGTTTTGGTTTATTTATATCTGTGTACCACCCATTTGGTTATTGGTATTTGAAATCTTTATGCAACATGTATGTGCTTGTTATTTGGTCAATGAGTTGCAGGTTTTGGGAATAAAGTGTTTTTAGTTGAACTTTTATTGTAAGGGAGCTTATTTTTTGTCCTATGTCAAACGGTTTCCTTCATCATTCTTGGAAAATGTTGACCCACAAAAAAATCCCACAATTTGACCCACAACGATGTGATATAATAGGTGTTAGTTTTTTATTTGTTACATGGCCAATGATACAAGTCCCAACTTCTCCATGTCACATCATTGTGGGTGTGTGTATCTAGCATTTCTCATCATTCTTATGATTTCCTTTCCTTTTAATTATTCTTTCTCTTATTACTTTCTATTTTCCATTCCCAGTTTTGTACAGCTTATCTATTTGTTTTTGTTCAATGTCTGTTAACTGATGCATGATGACAGACTGCTTATCAGTTTATGTTGAGTCAGAAAAATTTGAAGTTCCTCGCAATCATATCTAATTTACCAATTCTCAGGGATTTAGGTCATGAATTTCAACAACGTTAAAGTTCCCAAGGTTCCAGGCGGTGGTGCAGCTTCTGCTTTAATCAAGTTTGGAGTTTTTGCTGGGCTTGGTGTGTATGGCGTTGCCAACAGTCTCTACAATGTTGATGGTGGGCACCGGGCCGTTATCTTCAATCGTATAGTTGGTGTGAAAGACAAGGTTTGTGTTTTGTCTTAATACTTGTTATCTTGCATGGAAACTTGAATTCACAATTGAAATAAGATTAAAATTACTTCTTTTACAGCTTTTCAACATTTAGCATTCTCTTACTATTTTTTTTTTTTTGTTTTTTCTTCTTTTTCCATCCATTTTACTATTCTGCATTTCAATAATTTGCTATCTTTCCTGGGTTTTTCCCTTTTTCCCTTGGTACCTTTTTGAAAATCGCATGCCTGCATGTTTAATGTGCAGGTATATCCTGAAGGGACGCATTTGATGGTTCCATGGTTTGAAAGACCAATCATTTATGATGTTCGTGCCCGACCCCATTTGGTGGAGAGTACTTCAGGGAGCCGTGACCTCCAGATGGTATCTTGCTTTAGACATTTGCTACAATTTTATTGTTTACCAAGCTTGTTGAAGTGGTGCAGTTGAAGTTTTCAACCTCTACTTGACATCATTATCAGTAGTCATATCTCATTTTTCACTTATAAATAGAATCCTTGTGATTCAGTGAGGCCTATAGTCAATACAAATTGAGTGTTTTTTGTTTTTGTTTTTTCAATCATATATATATATATATATTTTTTTTTTTCTATTTGTAGCTATTATTATTAATCATCTGTGTAAAAGGTTGTTAAAAATTATAAAACCCATGTTGAATTTTCTAGTAATCTGATTTTATATAGTGACGCACCTAGTGGTCCTTGGAGATGCCTTTTGCATCCGTGGAGTCATCTTTTCAATTGCCTTATCCTCATATTAGCTCTCTAAATCTTTAGTTTTGAACATCTTGGAGAGAGACTTTCTTGCCATGCAGAATTTCTGATGCTACAAGTTTCAAGAAATTCTTCTTTTTACCAGACAGTTTCCTTTTGTTGCTTATTCTGTAAGGAAGATGTGGGCAACAATCAACATCCACACTGCCTCTTTTGTCTCAAATTATGGTCTGAATTCTTGGACGCTGTGGCATGGCCTGGGGATGTCTTTTATTTTGGGAACTTATGGAGGGGTAGGATCAGAGAGGTTAGTCTGAGAAGGATGCATGTACAGAGACTCAATTTCTTTGCGCTTCTTTGGTTAATTTGTGAAGTGAGGAATAGAAGGTTTTTTGTGGAGTGTGGTCAAAGAATTGAGCCACTTAATTGCACTCTTGCAGTTAAATCAATATTTCCTTAGTATGCCTTCTTTATGTCATTAGGTTATGTAGTTTTTGGGACATTGTGCGGCATGTTCTAATATTTTTAGCTTTCAAGTTTTTTAGCCCAATTTATCCTTTTAATTATTAGTTAGGATTATGCCATTCACATATTTATGATTGATTCAATTCCAACGTGTATCACAAGAAGGTTAGTGTGCTTGGTTCTATAGTATCAAGAGTGTTTAAGCACTCTAGGAGCTATTTTCATTTATCTATACAAAATGTGGGGATTACATATTTTTAGCCATAGCTTATAATAACTTGTTAATGACTATTTTTTTTAAAAAAAATCTCTGGAATGGTCAACCCTACAATGTCACGGTCGGCTACATCCTCAAGGATTGTTGACCATATAGTGGTTTGGCCTCTCTGAACTTTTGAGAATTACATTGTTGTCTTCCGCATCCATTAGGATGGTTTCTATAGATAGTTTTTGGACCTCCTATGATTGATCACGCAGGCAGTCCAATGTGCTTTCCACATGATAAGTAACTTGGCTTGAGTTCTGCCTACGGTTGCACATGCAGGTCATGCATTTGCCAACCTAGTACTACTATTAGTACTAACACTAACATGTACAATTTAACTTATAGTACATTCACCTTGTTTGTCAAGAAAGAGTCTTTAAACAAATCTCAATTAATGATAGCACCAGGAAGTAGTAATAAAAAGTAAGCTCTTTCATCACACAGTACCTTTTTTTAATAAGAATTGATTAAAGCCTGGAATTATTTTTTGGTTGTAGGCCAAACACTTTTCTAATGACATGCATCTACACAACTTAGCAAGCCTTACTTGCATCTACTTAGGGCTGACAACAGCTACCGGCCACAATAAGGCCTCGTTTGGGAACATGTTTTTTTAATAATTTTTTGGCTTTTTGGCTAAAATATGATTTCAAAAAAACTAGTATGTTTGGGATGACTTTTTGATTTTTTACGAAAAGATGTGCAAAAAGTAGAGAGAGAAGAATTTTTTTGACTTTTTGGTATAGGTTGTTGGCTTTTTAATTTTTATAGTGACTTTTTAGCTTTTAGATTAAAAAATGATATTGTCAAACGAGGCTTAAGTCAACTTTCATATAGTCAATCCCTAAATTATATATAAAAAAAAAAAAAAAAAACTATTTTTAGAATTTTGTGCAGATGTTATTTATTCTTGGAGGTATTTGGTACTGAAGTGGTCAGTTGTGGACTTTTGGGAGATGGTAGACACTTCAATGTCCAAGGATTGCTAGGGTAGAAGAGAGCCTAAAGCAACTTAGAGGGAGAGAGGTTTGCAGTGAGAGACCTTAGTCGCCTAAGTAATGGAAGATGATAAACAAAGTGGATGCCTAGTCCTTACTCTCAACTTTGGATGCCAATTGATGGCCATGATAATAGAGTAATGATCTCAGCTATGGGGGTGAATGCGTAGGGGAGACATGGGCAAGCCAAGGGCCAGACTATGTTGTTGTTGAGTGGGAGTGATTGAGGTGAGGTACGCTTGGGCAAGCAATGCTCTTGGTTGTTCATGTCCAAGTGGGTAAGCTTGGCTCAGCCGAGTAGTCTATGGCAATGTTTTGAAAACTAGATTGGACCAGCCAGTTCGACTGGATGAACAGTCAACAGGTCTAGAGTCTGGTCCGGATATGCCCTCTAAACCGTTCCCTCTTGAAAACTAGTCATTTTGAGCTAAATCGGTGCAAACCGGCCCGGGTTGAAGCAAATCGAATCGGTTTGCTATGTTTGGTCCAATATTGAAAAAGTTGATCCTATAAGGACTTGAACCCAACACCTCAAGTTCCAAATAGCATGAATTTTCACTGTGCCAGCATGGCTCCTTGTTAATATATAAGAGATAAATAATATTTATTGTATTCAAAGTAACTTCTCTCAAACACATGTATAATTAATATTTTTACATATAGTATTAATATAAAAATATAGATAAACATATATGTTTGATGAATATATATTAAATTATAAAGATATTTTAAATGAATGTATTTTATTTATTTTTAAATTATAAAAATATTCATAAAATAATTATGACATCACGGTTCGATTTCGGTTCAACCCGATGGTTAAACTAGTGACCCATGCACCTGATCTCTTTTCCAGTTCGCTCACCAGTCTGGTTTTTAAAACATTGGTCTGTGGGTCTTGCCTTATCATATTTTGACTCATTCACTTTGTGTTTTGGTTTGCTAATGCGCTAGTGAGTTGAGTATGCATACTCGGTGGTCTATATGCCCCTACTCAAGCTAGGTATATAACCCCAATTAGTCCACTCCGGGACATTGTGGTGCCTTGGGAGGAATGCCACATGCAGATGCAGATGGTGATGCCAAGGCGGCAGTGATGTGGTACCAATAGAACTTGCCACATAGCAAGGGTGGTATATATGCCTATGATTCTTCTTATTATTGTCTATTCTATGCTTGGAACTAATAATGCCATGACTATTATAGTAACACTGCATATGTCATGTTCATTGCTCCTATTTGGCACTCCACTTTGTACAAAACATGAAACCATACCTGTTAGATTTACTTGATTTGTTTAATGTTTGTATTCCATTCTTCTTGAATTCTTCCAAATGTATGGGTTCTATCTCTCTATATCTTTCTTTCCTAATGTCAACTAGAGTTACTTATCCGAAAAAAAAAAATGTGAAATATATATTTTTTCAGATGTATATATATTTTTCCTTTACTGTTTCAAATATATATATATATTGTTTCTTTGTATCGATGCCACAATGGAGTGTTAGAGCTTAATGTAGTGGTTAAAGCCATATGCTAGAAGTAACCTTGTGGGTCAAGTGTATTACATCATGTGTAATAGTCTAATTCCTTTCTTAACATGGTTCTTGATTTTGTTGCACAGGTGAAAATTGGTCTTCGAGTTCTTACACGTCCTGTGCCAGATCAATTACCTACAATTTATCGAACACTTGGTGAGAACTATAATGAAAGAGTCCTGCCTTCAATTATTCATGAAACTTTGAAAGCGGTGGTTGCTCAATACAATGCTAGCCAGCTCATTACTCAGAGAGAGGTAAGGAGCTAAGTATATTCTACTAGATAGTTTGAATTGTAAATTTAATTTATTGAGTGTAATAAGCAATTATAACTGCCTGTGATCAAATTTATGGTGTGAGAAGCCATTGTGGATCCTCATTGTTCTGGCTGATAGTTATGCTCATAGAGTCATTCCATTTTGATTTTGTGTACTGCACAGATACCTTAACAACATAGTTTGCTAAATAACAAGCTCCATCTCATTTTATGGATTTTTTTCTTTTAAATAGTTAATGGGTCCTTGCTTCCTAGCTATATTATGAATTCTTAGTGTTTTAGATTTACAAGATTGGGTTATTTGGATTAAGATATTAAAAAAAATATGTTGTAACTGACTTATCTACTACCCGCTTGTTTGTAGGCTGTTAGTAGGGAAATTCGGAAGATATTGACAGAAAGAGCAGCAAATTTCAACATTGCACTAGATGATGTCTCCATTACAGGCCTAACGTTTGGGAAGGAGTTTACAGCTGCAATAGAAGCCAAACAGGTGGCTGCACAAGAAGCTGAGAGGGCCAAATTTGTTGTTGAAAAGGCTGAACAAGACAAGCGAAGTGCTATTATCCGGGCACAGGTGAGATAAAAATACTGAATTTCAAAACTTGGATCGTGATCTATGTCAGTGGCCATGTGTCTGTCAACTAAATTAATGATTCATCAGCTATTGTGGGAATTTTGTTTTTGAGTTGATCTGACCTCCTGGATTGATGCATGCATTTGTACTCTTGCACTAATACAAAAAATTCTTTTAGAATTAAAAAAAATAATCCATACAAACCGGGGCAGTGGTAGAGTGCCAAGAAGCACAAACACTTCTAATAAGGTGTCCGACACCGACACCGACACCGATTTCATTATTTTTGTAATTGTTTTAGAACTGGACATACTTTGGACACTTGGTGACGCACATGTCAATCACTTGCACACATTAAACACAGTCGCAGACTTTTTTTTTATACTTTCAAGTTTGTCATTTGCTTCTGAATTGGCTTGAAAACTCAGCTTCTTTTTCCTTTTACGAGAGTAGATGCATCTGTTTATGGGATGACTGGTATGCTTTGTAGGACCGAGCAACAACTAATTCTGTTTTTTGCAAACCAAAATCAGTTGGCAGAGTGGTGCTTTCTTTAGTAGTCTAACAATGAAAAAATGCTTTCTTTCTGTTTTCGTTTTCTTTGACAATCTCTTCCTTCTATTTTGTGAGCATTCTTACTCAGTTAACACATCTGCTTTTGCTTCTAATGGGTTCCAGGGTGAGGCCAAGAGTGCCCAGCTGATAGGTCAAGCTATTGCCAATAATCCGGCATTTATTACCCTAAGGAAGATTGAAGCTGCTAGAGAAATTGCACATACAATCTCAAATTCAGCCAACAAGGTTTTCTTGACTTCAGATGAACTGTTGTTGAACCTTCAGGAGACAAACTTGGGGACCTCCACTGGGCAGAAGTAAACACAGCAGGTTAAAAAACCTCAGTAACTTCCCTCTTTAGTTCAATTTGTGACTCTTCATTTTTGGGAATATCTCAGTAAGCTCTGCGTAGTGGACATGTTGAATGGTCTTACGTGTTTTTTTCTTTCTTTTGTTTTTTGAAGTCTTCGGAATGAACGGATATATTTGTCAAACTTTTCATACTGTTCAATGGAGATCCGTGTTCAATAAGGGTTAGACTTTTATGATATGATTTTGGAGCTATCTGGTAACATGGCTTATCACATTTTCAGTTGAGTAATGTTAGAGATTTTAAAAATTTTATTGAAGTTTTTATATTTGGTAGAATTTTTTGGGGTCTCTGGCAATTTTATTTTTAGTTTGTTAATTCTTAGATCTGGCAAACAGGATGTGATAAGTAAAAATGTAAAAATCTATGTAAAAGATGAACGGTTTAAATCACCTTTAACATTATATATATATATATATATATAAGGATAAATTATAAATACATTTTTTGAAATTTGATTAAAATACAAATCGTTTTCAGTGATTTTGAAAATTATATTCCACCTCTTGAGACTTTTAATTTCATAGCAAATTATTTTTTTTATTAATAAATTATTAAATTAATTAACAATTTTTAATGATAAAAAATATGTTTCAATTAATAATTTAAATAATTTTATTATGATATAGGAGAGTAATTATGAATTTTATTTTTTTAATTAATTTTATTAAATAAAAAATTTTAATAAAAAATATTTAAAATTTTTTAAATTATAAAATAATTTATATTTTAAACAAAATTTCAATAAATATGATGTTTCATAACATTGTTCATTTCTTTCTTCTAGAATAATCATTTCAACGATGCATTGCATCCCCATGTCACACGGCTTTAATGAGTCGTTGCCATATAATGAGATTGTCGGTGCTCGTCTATCATGTGGAGGCCAGAGAGTATGCAACAATTATGGTGCGTAATCCATTGAATTGGAAAAGTATAGATTGTGATTAATTTTTTTAAGATTATTTTTTAATAATTTTTTTTATTTGTAATTTGTGTAAGATTTTTGGTTTGGCCGTGGGCCTTTGTTGTTTTTATATTTTGTTTTGTATGATCTTTCTTTTCTTTTAATATATTTCTCCTGTCTTAAAATATTAATTTTTTTTTTATTATTATCTCAAAATATTAGTCTCTTTTTAAAAATTAAGGAATAAAATAATGTGAATTTATTATTTTACCTTTCTTTTAAATTTATTAATAACACAAAATATATTTATAACAATTTATATTTTCAAAAACATATACTATCAAGGGTAATTTTAAAAAATTAATATTTTTAAATATAATAATTATGCTATCAAAAAAAATAAAATTCTCCAAAAAGATCATTATTTTGGAACAAAAGATTATTGTGTTTTAACTTTTCTCAAGAAAAAAACAAAAATAATGAATGATTGAATCTTATCTTGCTGAACACAAAAAAAGTTAAAATATTTGTGTGATTGACAATATGTTCTGAGTTCTCTCTGGCAATTTCATTTCATTCACAAGGTAGCAGTGATAATTTGTACAATCGATCCAAATGTCACTGTGAGTGATTTTTTTATCACATTATCCGTTTAGTAATTAGTTAGAGAGTATCGACAGAATAGATGGTTTCAGTTAACCTGTAACAGAAAGAGAAGACTCCGGCAGTGGTTCTTCTACCCGGGGCACTCCGACGATCAAGCCAGTATATCTCTCAAAGATAATTAAGTGCTAAACTCACTGCTCAAAGCATAAATTGCGTACCTTAGACCCACGGGGGTGCCTCTCTTTATATAGTTAACTCAATCCTAGTCCCATTAGAAGCCTGACTTCTAGGGACTCCAATTCTGGACTTACCTTGGACTCTTCAAGAGATAAAGATAAACTCTCTAAGAGCTTTATCCTCATCTTGACTAAGTCTCCTCTTCATTCTTGGACTCTTGTCCCCTATCCGCTTATCTCGGATTCTGATATCTTCGAAGGAAACATCGGTCTAACCGAGATTACCTCGGCACAACGACCAGGACACGTGGTACCTCGGCTGACACGTCGGCGTCACCTTGCCACGTGTTGGTACTCAGAAAATATATCCCCACAACTGCCCCCTAGGTTCTATTACCTCGGTATCCTGAGGTAATGGAACCTATATCAGTATTTCTTCCTGTACATCGGCTCAAGAACTCCTCAGCCAAGATCATTCATTTCAGGCTGACATGTTCTCTTCAGAGAACAAGAATTCCAGTGAACTCTTTCACGTGTGTGAGCTGTCACGCATCATTTACTCAACCGTTTCATTCACGCGTCTTCACCTCATTGGACCGTGCTTATGACGCACTTGCAAGCCGTCTTGCGTCTGTGTGCGCCGTCTGACGTATGCGTTGTTCCAGGCGTATTCAATGCTCCGTTTTGCCGCCGTTTCAAATTTTTGACAAAACCTTTCCCCCTTTCTTAATTTTTCACTTTTGCATTCGATTTCTCTTCGCTTTTTCTCTCTCTAACTCCTAAATACGCCATTGTTCCAATCCTCAAGCTCTGCAACTGCCTTCCTTTCTCCCTTCCTGTGAAGCTTTCGTCGTTTTTGTTACATCTATAACTGTCGTCTGGCTTCGGCAATCTTCATACCGGCTTCACTTTTTTCTGGTAAGCCACTGTTCCTTACGTTTTCAATTCTGTTGATATTCTTCATTACTTGTTGCCATTATTGTTTCAAATCTTGCGAATCACATATCTGAACATATTTATTCAAATGGTTTTGATCTTGCCTATATGTTGAATACATACTGTTCACCATTTTCTTGCACTCTTGTTACTGTTCTTGACCCTTTATTTCTCGTATTCTTTATGCTCTTGATAGCCCATCCCTGTTCTTGATTCTAAAGTACGTCTTTGCCTTTCTGTCTTCTAGATCCGTGCCTTCAACCCTTGCTTTCATAGATCTAGATTTGGGATTTGTTGTGTAGAACCTATAATTTAGGAAAAAACTGAAACTAGTACTTTACCTAGATTTTTGCCGAGGTCTTACTAACCCTCTCAAAACATTTTTTCTCTGAAATCCAACCCCTCTAATTCAGGCCGATATCATGGGTATGTGGAGACATAGGGTAGATACCCCGACCAAACTTGAGTACTTTAGGCAAGAGTTCTCTATCCCTGCCGATGTCCATCTGAGGCTGGCTGGAGATAACGACTCCATCATGCCCACAGATGATTCGATGCCCTTTCCCATTGTAGCTTTCACTGAGTGCGGACTCTGACTCCCACTCAACATCTTTTTTCGTGAGATTCTTCACTATTATAAGTTAAAGCCCATGCAACTGGCAATCAATTCCTATCGAGTGATCAATGGCATCATAGCCCTAGCTAAACAGGAAAATGCTAGGATCACCCTAGCCGATATCCAGTACTGCTATACCATGTGTGCCCTTAATTTGAAAGAAAAAGGCTACATTTATTACCTTAAGCTGAGGTCTACAGAATTCAAAATCGTAGCCGACCTCCCAGACTCCAACAAGGGGGCTGGAGATGCCTATTTCATTACCTCGGGAAATTGGGAGTTCGCTCCAGACGAGGACATCCATCTCTACCTTCTTCCTCGATCAGTTTTAGAGGGTAAGGGTAAGAGCCCAGTATTCAGCTTTGCTTGTTTTCTTTCAAAGTCTTAAATACTTTGTCTGCTTCTGACGTCTGTTCTTCTTGCAGCTGTTCGTGAGCCATCGAAAAATTTTCGCCAATCCTTTGTTCCCAGCAAAGATTTGAAGAAACTTCTGGACTTGCTAGTCCATAAAAGGAAAGCGACTGTACTTCTCAATTTTATTCCAACATATAAGTCAACTTTGCCCGACGTTCCCAAAAGGAAGAAGAAAAGCCTTTCTTCACCCTCTGCTATAACTCCATTGACTGCATCCATATCACGAACAGATCAAGGATCAACATTCGATCCAGCTGATCAGCCATCAACTTCGGCTCCATACCTGGTCCCAATATCAGAACGAAAACGTCGGCGACGACTTGTCCTTACTGCCGAGATGGGCCGCCCAAAACTAGTTGCAAAAGACCTCTTAGCCAGTCTCCTTTCTGATGTTGAAACTCAGCCAACACAAACCATGCCCCCACCGAAGCCGAAAAGAGTTAAAAAGGCTCAGCCAAAGGCTAAAGTAACTTAGGTTGAATCTGAGGATACTTTACCTATTTCCAAGCTGGCTGAGAATGACAAATCTCAACCCTCTGCTGGGAAGAGGCACTCTGAAACCCAGCCATCAGAATCTCAAAAATCAAAGAAGCCGAGGTCATCCTCTGCAACGACCTCGGGGTCCAAAATACCAGACATCCCCTGGGCGCCTGAAATTACTCTAGAAGATAAGCCTGTTATGGCTAATGATAGCGCCGATGACATCAATGTCGGCGTCGCCCTCAGTACTGCTCTACTTCTTCCAGGCGATCTTGACAGGAACGCCAAGATGAGCGAGTATGAGAACTATGCTTTCATGCTTCAACGTTCTGTTCAAGTAAGTGTCTTCACTTGGTAACTTGTCTTTCTTTCTCCTTTTCATACTTGTAAAAATTTTCAAATAACTTTTGCCTTGTGTTTTTTCAGGCCATTCAGCATACCCATTCTCTCTCCATGCAAGCCTTTGAAAATCGGGAGAAATTGGTCAACATAAAGAGGGAGTTTTCTGCCCTTTAAAAGGCCAATAAAAACCTTCAATCAAAAATGAAGAAGTTGGAGAATCAGGCTGAGGCTGCTATCAAAGCCCAGATTGAGGCCGAAGAGAAGGTCGATTCTGCCGAGGTGTCACGACCCAAACCCGCCCCTATGGGTCTAGCACCGTAACCGGCCAGTAATCCGAGATTATCGAAGGCCTGCTTAACAGAAATACAGTAATACAGAGTACAGGGGCTGGCGGAAGCCAATACAGTAAATAAACAATGTCTAATGAGCTGTGATAATCTGTATGCAAAAAGACTTTTCATTCAAATATATACAGTCGAACAAAACAGTATGTACATATATATGATCATTCAGTTCAGGGACCTAATCCCTATTAAACAGTACAGTAACACTACAGTAAACAAAACGGTTACAGAGGCAGAAGGGGGAACTAAAACACCCCTAAGCCATAACTTTTCAGGCTCGGAACCTCGCATTGAGGCACATAGGTTGGCTCGACAAAACTGGAGTTTACCCCGACGCTCCTAGCTGCGGTCTGGTGCCTGACCACCTACATATATATATGAGCAGTGAGCTAAAGCCTAATGAATAACACAATGCGTAAAGGGGTTAAGAATGAATGTCTTTACAGTAATGAAAACAGTTCATTAAATCATTATTTCAGTCGTTCAGTCGATACAGTCATATGTGATACATCCATTAGCATAACAGTACAGTAAACAGTAGGTCTTAAAAAACCGAACAGTAAGTGATGGCCATCAATCAGTAAACAGTAGTGGTTCCAACAAGGGAACCGACAGAGATCTTTGTAACAGTAAACAGTAAACAGTAGTTGCTAAGGATGCCACAGCACAATTCAGAATATAGGACATACATTCATTCAATCAACAGTGTCAGTTCAGAAAGCAGTACAGTTCAATTGTTCAGAAGATAATCATTTTGAACATATCTTTACAGAGTTGTTACTCACAGAGTTCTGGGCTACAGTAAAGCTAAAGCGCGTCCCCAGTCGCCAACCCTACATAGTTACAGATTGAACACATACTAAGCTACACAGTTGGAAAAATAATAACTTAATCCCTAATTTGCCTCGGTGTGTTCTACATCTATACCCTCAATAAGATGCCTTAAACTAGGCCTAAGAATGTCTAGGATGAGATGAGGATGCAAAGATGCACTTTAAAAGCATTTTCAGACTTTTCAGAAAACAGGGGTCACGCTTGAGCGTAGGTTACTCCGCTCGAGCGGACATGCAGACAAAGGTTTCCGGTCGAGCGTATCATTACCCGCTCGAGTGTTCTGCAAAACAGTCAAAAGTGTTGGATAGGCGAAAATCACGCTCGATTGGGCGCTCGACACCCGCTCGAGCATGAGACACAATGTCCCGCTCGAGCGTCAATTATTCCGCTCGAGCGGACTTCAAAACAGAGCAAAATGCTGGGAGCCCGATTTCCACGCTCGAGCGCCAGTCACCCCGCTCGAGCGTGAGTCCAAATTCTGGAAATTCCAGATTTGAACCTCAAGCTCAAAACCAA
This sequence comes from Camellia sinensis, assembly GCF_055761805.1. Lineage (NCBI taxonomy): Eukaryota > Viridiplantae > Streptophyta > Magnoliopsida > Ericales > Theaceae > Camellia > Camellia sinensis. Next base: position 144,337,723 of record NC_138968.1, read on the forward strand.
GTTTTAAACCATAAATTTCGATCCTCTTGGGTCAATTTTCCAGAAAACACATCAAAACTCATACTTTAACATGATTCAAAGCTCAATTTGTAAAATCGAGGCCCAAGGGTGTTACAAACAACTCAATTTGAAACCAATTTTCATGAATATGAAGAACATGCAAACATGCATGAATTTCAACCATTTCAAAGCTCAATTTCATGCTCTAATGAGCCAATTCCTCCAAGGACAAGATGAAAACATGAACTATAACAATATCATGGACATGCATGTGAGGAATTATGAACTTACAACTTCAAACTTATCAATATGCACATGCATGCAACAATTGAGCTTCATGGCAACAATTTAACTCCAATTCATGGCCTTAGGCTCTCATCTACCATGATGAACCATGCACAAACTAATCTTGAAGAAAACAATAAGAAGATGAAGTTCTACCTTAAGTCTAGTAGTTCAAGTGTAGAAACTTTGATATGGAGATCAACCTCCAATTCCTTCAATTTCCAAGCAATTCACAAGCAAAAGTTGAGATGAAATCAACTCCTCTAGTTTCTCTCTCTCTATGGTCGGCAATCACAAGGGGAAAGGCTGATGAATTGTATGCCTAAGTATATAATAAGGCTCAAATATGTGTAAGAGAGTGGCCACTAAGGTGGTAGTTTGGTATATAAGCTTAACTCTCTTGATTACTCAATTTAATCTAATTAAATCATACCAAATCACATTTTAACTAAACATGCCATAAAATCACATTAATTCTAAGGATCACAAATCATCAATCAATTCTTGGTTCGGCCGCCGATAAGGCCTTCAATTTGCAATTTAACCATAAAAACACGAACAGATCAATTAACAAGCAACAAATAAAAATGCATTTAAACAGACACAGTCAATCAATCAGTTTCAGATTTCAGTCAGTTAGTTCAGTATTTCAATCAGTTTAATTACTTCAGTTATCAATCATAATCAGTCTCAGTTCAGCAGTAATCAGTGGTTAATCGGTAAACAGTGACGAGGGTTGTTACACGAGGCCATAAGGAAGGTTGCTGAGTCCCAGAGAAAAGAGGCCGAGGAGAAAATGGCCCAGGCCGAAAAGGAGCTTCAGGAGGCCCTGGCCACCAAAGACGCCGAAATCAATGAAGCTGATGAAAAGGCGTGCACTCAAGGCATGGCCGACGTTACTGAGGCTTATGAACTTCAAGTGAAGCAGGCATGCAACAAGGGTTTCACCCTTGGTTGGATGTCTCTTCTGAAAAAAGTCAATGTCCCTGATGATTAGCCTCTAAGGAATGCCGATGATATTTCTCTTCCATTCCCTCCACCAGCTCAGTCCGATGAAGATTCAGAATCTGAAGATGAGGAAGAGGATGATGCCTTGGTGAGATAAGCAAAGGAGGCTACTGCCAAGTCCTCTCTTCAAAATGAGCAAGTCCTAGACTTAACTCAAGACGATGAGGTTGAGGAGGTTCCCAAGGATGTGATTCCTCCAAAGATATCATCGGATTCACTTCTTGCTGATAAGAGTATTGATGAGACCCTTACCCAAATTGATGCCGAGATCGCGGTGGAGAAGGCAGCCGAGGTATCTTCTCAGCAGTCCTCTGACGTCCAAATCCAGCCTGCTGCCGATGTTGGGGAATCTTAGTTTTGATGTCATGTCTTTTCTTTTCTTGTCTTTTGTACTCTTGTACTTCTTTGTTTCTTTAGACGATGCAAGTTTTGCATATGGCCGATGTGCCTTTTTGTGAATGCTAACTCAACTTTCTTTTTCTGAATGCTTGCATCTTTGTCTTATTCTAACTGCTCTTGCATGATTCTATACTTAGAATATTTTGCATGTCTTATGTACTCTTCCTTCTTTGTGCAATCTTCTCGAGGTGACACACCTCGGTTATGCCACCTGACGATTTACCTCGGCAAGTACTTGTCCTGTAAATTGCTTACAAATTTCAATAAGGATTAACATATACTGTTTTAATTTCTATTTTGTAAACTTTTCTTAAGTTATAACAAGTGCCAAACAATGATTTTGGTTTCGCTTCAACTTGTAAATTGCTACAAATTTCAACAAGCGTTAAGCATTACTTCGGTTTAACTTCAACTTATAAATTGCTACAAATTTCAACAAGTGAAGATAAATAATAATCTCGGCTTAACTTCAACTTGTAAATTGCTACAAATTTCAACAAGCGTTAAGCATTACTTCGGTTTAACTTCAACTTGTAAATTGCTACAAATTTCAACAAGTGAAAATAAACAATAATCTCGGCTTAATTTCAACTTGTAAATTGCTACAAATTTCAACAAGTGAAGATAAACAATAATCTCGGCTTAACTTCAACTTATAAATTGCTACAAATTTCAACAAGTGAAGATAAACAATTATCTCGGCTTAATTTCAACTTGTAAATTGCTACGAATTTCAACAAATGAAGGTAAACAATTTTGTCTTCTCTTTGCCCCCAATGTGAACCTGAGTTCCACTTGGGTTCTCATTATTCAGAAACAACATTATGCATCTTTTATCAATTCACAAGTCTTGGAGAATTCTGCTAAGATTTTATTGATGACGTCCTCAAAAAATAACAAGGAACATCTAATGATAAAAAAATTTCAAATTACAAGTGTTCCAGGGTCTTGGCAATGCTTTGCCCTCATTATCTTCAAGCCGGTATGCTCCATTGCCCAATACCGAAGTAATTCTGTAGGGTCCTTCCCAGTTTGGGCCAAGCTTGCCCTCTCTGGGATCCTTCTTGTTGCCAACAACTTTTCTTAGGACTAGGTCGCCGACTTGAAAATCCCTTGGATTGACCTTCTTATTGTAAGCTCTAGCAAGCTGCTGATGGTATGCTGCGAGCTGAATTGCAGCTTTCTCCCTTCTTTCTTCTAAGAGATCCAGATTTCGGGCTAGAAGTATATCATTAGTCTCATTCTCTACTCTCTGGGTTCTAATCCCTGGGATGCCGATCTCCAGTGGGATGACTGCTTCTGTGCCGTAAGCCATGGCAAAAGGGGTTTCCCCTGTTGATCTTCTCGACGTAGTCCGATATGCCCAGAGTATATTGGGCAACTCGTCTACCCACTTTCCTTTTGCTGCCTGCAGCCTCTTCTTTGTCCCATCCAAAATTACTTTGTTGGACGCTTCTGTTTGCCCATTGCTTTGGGGAAAACTTGGTGTTGAAAAGTAATTCTTTATCTTGAATTTCGCACAGAAGTTCTTGATGAGTTTGCTGTCAAACTGCGTTCCGTTGTCGGTAACTATTACTCTTGGAATGCCAAATCTGGTGATGGTGTTTCTCCATATGAAGTTCTTGACGTCCACATCTCGGATTTTGGCAAGAGGTTCTGCTTCTATCCACTTCGTGAAGTAATCTGTTGCTACCAGCAAGTTCTTCATTTGCCCAGTTGCTTGGGGCAACTGCCCAACAAGATCCATGTCCCATTGGGCAAATGGCCATGGACTGGATACAAGGTTCAGGTCAGCAGCTGGCTGGTGTATCAAAGGTGCGAACATTTGGCATTGTTCACACTTCTTCACGTAGGCTTCTACATCTTTTTGCATGTAGAGCCACCAATACCCCTGGGTGATGGCCCTATGAGCTAGTGATCTGCCCCCAGCGTGGCTTCCACAAATCCCTTCATGAATTTCATATAGAAAATCTTCAACCTGCAAAGGGTGTACGCACCTTAAAAGGGGTCCAGTGAAGGACCTTCTGTAGAGATGTCCATCCGCGGTAAGATTGAATCTTGCTGACTTCAATCTGACCTTGTGTGCTTCCTTATGGTCTTCTGGCAACTTTCCCTCTTTTAGAAATGCAACAATTGCATCCATCCAGCTTGGTCCCAAGTCCACACACATTGCCTCTTGTTCTGTGGTCGGTGGTTCTATGCTTGGGCCTGACAAATAGTCAATCATTATTGTCCTTGTTTTTCCAGTTTGTATTGAACTTGCCAAGTTGGCCAATGCGTCGGCGTGGCTGTTATCATCTCGGCTAACTTGAAGAAGTCGGCAGTTGCAAAACAAGGCTGCCAGCCTGATGACTTCCTTTACGTATGCCGACATTCTCTCATCTCGGGTTGCAAACTCTCCTGTTGTCTGATTCACTATAAGTTGTGAATCACAAAAAATTATTACCTCATCTGCTTCTGCTGCCACTGCCAGCTTTAGTCCTGCAATCGATGCTTCGTATTCTGCCTCATTGTTCAAGGCCTTGAACCCTAATCGAATGGACTGTTTTAATATCTCCCCATCAGGAGATATTAACACTACTCCTGCCCCCGCTCCTTGCCGGTTTGAGCTCCCATCGACAAACAGGCGAAAGGAGTCGCCGATGTAAATGCTGCAGGGTCTGAGTTTTTCCTTTCTTTGTTCTTTTGCCTTTGGCTGGGCTTCTCCTTGTTTGCTTGGACATCGTTCATCTTGGCTCAACGAAGCCCGATGTTCGATGGATTCTGCCGTGAATTCGGCCACGAAGTCGGCGAAAATTTGGCCCTTAATTGCTGTTCTCGGCCTGAACTCCAGGTCGTACTGGCCCAAGGCCACTGCCTATCTTGCTATTCTTCCAGTTAAGTCTCCTTGTTGTAACAAGGACTTCAGTGGGTGCTCTGTTAGCACTATAATCTTGTGCGCTTGAAAATAATGGCTCAGCTTCTTTAAAGCCATTACTAAGGCCAGCATTAATTTCTCTAGTAGTAGGTACTTTGTTTCTGCATCGGCCAAGGTTTTGCTTACATAATAAATAACCTTTTGCTCCCCTTTTTCCTCTCGGATTAGCACTGCACTTACTGCGTGTTCTGAAACTGCTAAATACAAAAACAGTTCTTCCCCAGGTTCAGGTGTTGAGAGGACTGGAGCCGTGGTCAGATATTTCTTTAGGTCAGCCAAAGCGGCCTCACATTCCTCAGTCCATAGGAAGTCCGTGGCCTTCTTCACCAGGTTGAAGAAAGGTTTACATTTGTCTGAGCTTCGGTTTATGAACCTGTTTAGGGCCGCGGCCCTTCCAGTAAGCATCTGAACCTGTTTTGCCGACGTCGGGCTTTTCAGCTCTAGGATGGCCTTGATTTGATCTGGGCTGGCCTCAATGCCCTTTCTTGTTACCAGGTACCCCAAAAACTTACCTGATCCAACTCCAAACGCGCACTTCGATTCGTTGAGTCGGAGCCGGTATGTTTTGAGTATATCAAAGACCTCTTTTAGGTTGGCAAGATGACCCTTAGGTTCCTTGCTCTTCACGACCATGTCATCAATGTAGACCTCTACTGTTTGGCCAATCAGGTGTTTGAACATCTTGGTTACCAACCTTTGGTAAGTTGCTCCTGCGTTTTTCAACCCAAATGGCATTACCTTGTAACAGTACAGCCCTTTCGGGGTGATAAATGCTGTCTTCTCCTCATCTGGGGGATACATGGCTATCTGGTGGTATCCCCTGTAAGCATCCAGGAAGCTCATCCTTCCATGTCCAGATGTGGTGTCTACCAACTGGTCAATCTTGGGTAGAGAAAAGCTATCTTTGGGACAAGCTTTGTTCAGGCTTGTAAAATCTATGCAGACCCTCCATTTACCATTCTTTTTCTTTACTACCACAGTGTTTGATAGCCATGTCGGATAATTGACTTCTCTGATGGCCCTGGCCTCCAGAAGTCTGTCTACTTCCTCCTCTACTTCTTCGACGTGCATCAACGTCGGTCTTCTGGCTCGTTGTATTACTGGTTTGGCTGTCCTGTCAATGTTCAATTTGTGCCATGTGACCTCGGGGTCAATGCCAGGCATTTCATAAGGCGTCCAAGCGAACACCTCTATGTTTGCTCTCAGAAAAGTTTCCAGTTCTCTTTCTTCTTCTTCGGCTAAGCCCGAGCTGACAAGAAAGAAGCGTTCTTCATCATCCTTCTGGACGAGGACTTTCTTCAGTGCTTCTTCACTCTTCTTGGCTGGCTCCTTGCCGACATCCTCTAGGACCTTCATGTCCTCGTCTTCAATCTCTGCCTTCTCTGGGTCTCGAATATTACAGGTGGATTTCATTGCTGCCATGGAGCAATAATTCTTTGCCTGCAGTTGATCTCCTCTGACTTCTTCAATCCCATGCTCTGTTGGGAACCGTAGTAGTTGATGCAACGTTGAGGGAACTGCCCCCATTGTATGCAACCATGGCCTTCCCAAAATGATGTTGTATGGTGAGAGCGTGTCAATCACCATGAATTTTGTTTTGATCTTTTTAGTGTCGGCTTGTACTTCCAAGCTTGTTGCACCCAGTGGCCACGTCGGCGTTCCATTGAAGCCGACCTTCGGGCCATTGGATTGCTCCAAGTCATCAGGATGAAGGCCCAGCTCCTTGTAACATCTAACATACATGATGTCGCAAGAGCTGCCTTGATCAATCAGGATGCGTTTCACTTGGCACTCCCCAACCTGGAGGGATACTACCAAGGCATTATTATGTGGATGCTGGACCATCTCTAGGTCGACTTCAGTAAAGGCTATCGTCGATCCCTGGCATTCTTCAGGCCAAGGTCTTTTATGTCCGACCTGGTTTACGTGTTGTAGGTGTTTTACCTTCTAGGTCTCCCCTCGTATGTCATTTTCATTTACCTTTGAGTGAATTACATTAACCACCCGTGGTCCTCCTGCCTATGGTTGCTGTGTTGAGGGAGGCGGAGCTGCTGGTGCTTGAGGCAATCTTGCATGTTCTTCCCTTGTCCTGGCCTCATTGACAAGGTCTCTCAAATGACCTTGCCTCACCAAGTCTTCTAAGTGTGCTTTTAAGGCTCTGCAACCCTAAGTTGGGTGCCCTTCTTCATTGTGGTAAGCACAACGCCTACCGACATTTCTTCTCATAAATTCCCCTGGTGCTCTGAAATAGGGTTGGTTTCGTATTTGATCCAGGACTTTGTGGACCAGGATTCGGAACACAGTCGTCACTGCCTGTTTAGCCCTCAATTTCGTTTCTTGTTTGATTGATCCATTGTTACCTCGGCTTCGCTTCGGCGAGTCGTTTCCTTTCTCCTACTTTGTCTCTTTGTTTCCCGATGTATCCTCCTCGGCTCTGGCGTACTTCTCGATTCTCGCCATGAGTTCTTCCATACTTTTTGGCAATGTCTTTGCCAAAGACTTCCGTAGTGGGCAGTCATCTTTCAGGCCGTTCTTGAAAGACACGACCGCCACCTCTTGGTTGCATTCAGGTATTCGATTAAACACCTCGTAATACCTTTTTGCGTAGGCCCTAAGGCCTTCAGCCTTGATGATTTTTAAAGCCATCAGTGCGTCAACCCTCAAGGGCTGTAGTTTGTTCGTCACAAACCTGGCCACAAACATCTCGGCCAGGCCTTCACAAGTCTTTATGCTTCCCTTCGGTAGTTTATGGAACCAATCTGATGCAATCTCCCCGAAGGATAAGGGGAATACTTTGCAGAGCAACGGCTCGTTCCTACTATATAATGCCATTAAATTCAGGTATAGTCCAACGTGAAAGTTGGGATCTGACTTACCATCATATATTTGGAACCTCGGCATACTGAATCTCTTTGGTGCTTCAAATTTGTCCAGTTCTACCGAGAATGGTGTCCTCGGCTTAACCAGGGAAGTTACCTTGGCTTCAGCATTCTGTTGCTTCCTCTTGAGGTAATCTCTCAAGTCTTCTTTACTCCTCCCTGGAGTCAGCTATCTTTGGACTTCAATCTTTTCGGTACACTACTTTCGGCCTCATGGTGGGCCTGTTTTGATCTTTCTCCATGGGTTGTGTCAAAGCAGAGCGCCTGTCCTTGAACATGCCGATGTTCTTTGGGCTCTGGGTCCTTCGTGTGATACGTCCTTCGGGACTCCTCTCGTCTGACTTCCCTGGAAGGTCGGTGAGAGTGCCTTCCGCTCCTGGTGTGCTGAGGGGCTTCGGGGATTGTTTTCCTTCCTCTATTCTGGGTATTAGTTGCTGGAATCGGCGTGTCCTGCAGCAGGTACGGTGGCTGCATGACATTGTTTTGCATCATGAAGTTGACGATCGACTGCAGGTCTGCCAACTTGTTTGCCAATTCTTTTACTTCTTCATCCCTTCACAGGCACCTATCCCCCCATACCTGGAGGTTATCTTCGTTATAGTACTTGCTTTGGTCTGTCTTTTTCGAAATGTCGCCCTCCTGACCGACGTCTTTCTCTCTGTGGCCCTGGTCACGAGTTTCTGCATTGTGGTTGTCTCCTTCGATATCAAGGTCGATAGGTCTGCCACTCCCAGCAAGAGTGTCGTCCCCAATCTTTTCCTTCTATCCGTTACTGGCCATCTATTCTTCTAATTTCCCACAGACGGCACCAAATTGTGTGAGTGATTTTCTGATCACACTGCCCGTTTAGTAATCAGCTAGAGAGCACTAGCAGAATAGATGGCTTCAGCTAACCTATAACAGAAAGAGAAGGCTCCGGCGGTGGTTCTTCCACTCGGGGCACTCCGACGATCAAGTCAGTATATCTCTCAAAAATAATCAAGTGCTAAACTCACTGCTCAAAGCATAAATTGCGTACCTTAGACTCATGGGGGTGCCTCTCTTTTTATAGTTAACTCAATCCTAGTCCCACTAGAAGCCTGACTTCTAAGGACTCCAATTCTGGACTTACCTTGGACTCTTCAAGAGATAAAGATAAACTCCCTAAGAGTTTTATCCTCATCTTGACTAAGTCTCCTCTTCATTCTTGGACTCTTATCCCCTATCCGCTTATCTCGGATTCCGATATCTTTGGAGGAAACCTCGGCCTAACCGAGATTACCTCGGTACAACGACCAGGACACGTGGTACCTCGGCTGACACGTCGGCGTCACCTTGCCACGTATTGGTACTCAGAAAATATATCCCCACAGTCACAAAGTATGTATTGTAGGTAGCAGTGGCGATTCTAATTTTTTTTTTTATAGATGGGATCATTTCATAAACTTAAATTTTATAAATTTTAAATTAAATAGTATTTATTTTGTTTGGTTTTGAATTTTTCAAAATAATTTTGATTTTTTTGTTGTCTTTAGTAAATTTTTTTTAATACTTTAGTCATTTTTTAGATGCACTTAAAAATAAAATATTTATGAAAAATTTATTGACTGTTATTTTTATTTTTTATATTTAGTAAAAAAAAATTATAAATATTTTATTTTTTAAGTGTATCTATATTAAAGGAATCTAAAAAGTAAAAAAAAAAAACTTCTTAAAATATTTTTAAAAATTCACCAAAGACAATCAACATGAAAAATAAAAAATTCAAAAATTATTTTTAAAAACTATTTACCAAATAAAGTAAAAATTGAGTGTCATAATAATATCATGTCACTATAAACACATGGCATTATATATGAAGAGTAAACCACTCTCACAATATAATTAAATTTTATCGTTCTATTGAATATTTTTTTTATTTGATGGAGACCTTAATTTTTTTAAAAAAAATTAAATTATATAAAATAAAATATTAATAATACAAATATTTTTTTATAAAAAATTTATGATTGCTTGGTGGGGGATGGGACCCCATCAGCAAAGGGCCAGCGTCGCCCCTGGTATGTACAAATCCTACCAATTTCCATAACAAATTGCTTTGAAATGCACCCCTCCACTACTGCAACACACTCACTAATAACAATAATTGCTTTTGTATTGTATGTGGCAACAAATCGTCATTGTTCTAAGTAAAATTTTCCACTACAGAAAAAAAGAAAAAGAAAAGGGAAGTGGGACTTGAACTCTTGGTTTGAGGCTATACATTCAACTAACAATACATTACAAATTGAAGATTTTTTTTTTTATTATTATAAATAAATAGATGATTTATTCTTAAAATTATATTTATTATTAAATTTATTTAAAGATAAATTTGGTTGGATAACCTAACTAATATATTTCATCATTATAATTTTCAACATGAATGATCTATATAACGAGTCATATAAAAAAACAGTTCAACTATAAAGATGTGTACAAAACGAATACCATAAAAGGGATATCACTTAGATGCAGGGACATCACTCCTATGATAAGATTAAAATGATTAAAATTAATGCAAATAGAGCGTAAATACCAAAATAAATAAAGAGAAACATTTATCTAGAAATGATATGACATCATCATTTTTTTTCATAAAAAATATCTAATTACTATATAAATTAAGATTTTAAAAGAGAAATAATTTCATTGTATTTTTTTTATTATTATTTTAAAGTGGTGGATGTTTGGCCCGCGGTTTTCATTTTCTTGAGGCCCTCGTTTTGGACAAAATTTCCACGCAATAAAAGCTAGCCCTATCAGAGGATAGAGGCCTTTTTTGGCTTTTGTTTTTTAAGCATGGGTGAGCTGTATCCTCCACTTACCCTCCATGGAAAGCAAGCATGTTTTTAATGGTTTTTGTGTCCCAATCAACATATATATTATTTTTCTATTCTAGCCGGTGGTTGACTCAATAATAATATCTTCTTATATTCACAGACATGTACACGTCAGTCCACTAAAACAAATTGATTAAAATAATAATAATAATAATAATAATAACTGTAACTACACAAAAATAAAATTTTAGAATTTATTTGTGCTTCATTAATTCTCTTTAGGCATGATTTATTCTTAACTTTTTTTTCTTTTTCTTCTTCTTCAATCAGTTCTTTTTCTCTCCTTCAAATCTATATATGGTTGTAAACTCCACAATAGAAAATAAAAAAATTGTTAACTTTTTAAGCTTCCATTTGGGAAGTAAATTTTGGACTAAAATAGTCATATAAGACAAAATAGACTATTTTAGTCTAATAAAACTAAATATCACATCCAATCTATAATTATTATATTTTTTCTCTCACAAAAAAATCAAAAAAGTCAAAAATTCTTCTCAAATCAAACTTTTTAACCCTAGGCTAAAATAATCAAAAAAATCAAAAAGTCAACCTACTTTCCAAACGGAGGCTAAGTTTGGTTTGATAAATTTTAAATTTGTTTAAGTTTTGTTTGTTAAATTTTTTAGCTAATCTCAAATGAATTTTTATCGAACCGAATTCAAGTAATTTGATATTTTATATAATTTTAGACTTATTGAATCAAGCCGAACAAAGCAATTAACGGTTCAAACTTGATTTGACATTTTAAAGGAGTTCTAAAATGTATTCAAACTTGACTTGTTTATTTAACGAACCAAACTCGAACGAATGTTTAACAAGCAAAACACAAGTTGAACTCGATCTGTTTGGTTTGTTTATCACTCCTATTTGAGATATAGCAATGATAGAGAGTTTTAATATTTGAACTCTAAAGGTGCTCTACATATGTGGCAAGGAGGAAAAAAAAAACAAACAAACAAACACACAAGCACACACATTATATCACAGGTGGACACCACCCATCTAGAGCTCTTCTAGAGCTCTCAGTCATTTTTCATTGAGGTAAGAGGAGAATTTTTAAAAAAAAAATTATATAAAAAATTCAATAAAAGATTGAAAATGCTCTATTAAATTAGATAAATATATATGTATTGATCATATAAAATGAATTTCTTATCACTTAAGTGACACACAATATATATATATATAATTTTTATTTATTTAAATTATACACACATATGCGAGCTATTAGTATATATTATTTGTCAATAGATTATTTTAACTAAAGAATCACAACAATTTATCACATCACTTTTTATTTTTTACAAAAAAAATTAAAAAATAAAATAAAATTATCAATTTCCAAGCCAATTTTAAAAATGGAATCCAGAAGAGAGGACTGTAAGGAGAGGAGAGAAACATCCTGGTTTGCTAATAATGTTACATTCATTAATTCATCATTTTTAAATGACTTTTAATAAATTAATATTAAAATTAAAGTTTACATAATAGAATGTTGATAAAGCACAATTTAATACTCATTAAATACATTAAAAAAGTTTATTTATTTATTTAACGGAACAAATTCGTGGTGTCTCATCTCATGCATTTTTTCCTGGCTTGCGGTGTTGCTGCGGTCACGCTATCGTCAGCATCTTCGACGGGGACATTTATATACACTTGCTATTCAAATAAATAAAAATAAAATAAAACATTAATCATATAATTAAGTAGTAAGAGTCTTATTTATTTGATATAAGTCTAAAGTTTAAATCTCCTCTTCTCATCTATCTAATTTTTTTTTATTTCAAATAAAAAAATAAATACGTGGCAGCATAAAAAATAAAAGTTTCAAAACACCATAAGGAGTGTTCACTTTATAATAGTATAGATAGATAGATAAATAAAAATAAAATAAAGCATTAATCATATGTTGTGTGCTAGTTAAGTAGAAAGAGTCTTTTTCTTTTGATATAAGTCTAATGTTCAAATCCCCTCCTCTCATCTATCTTTATTTTAAATAAAAAAATAAACACATAATAATATAAGAAATAAAAGGTTCACGACATTATAAAAGATGTTCACTCGTTATAATAATATAAATAGATAGATGAAGCATGAATTCCACGCGGAAGACGGCGACAAGTCACGATTAGTTTGGAGCGACAAGGTCGAGGAGTGCCACGCTTTCGTCCGCTCTACCCTTCAGAAAAAATGATAAATTAAAAATTAAAAAATATTTTATATATACAATTTCCTTGTTTAAATTTCCCAATGAATAACTTGACGAGGTATTCATTGGATTGCTAACATTAGCTGTGTGCATAATATCATTGAAAGTGTTGAAATCGTCAAAATCATACCAAATCATACGGTCAAAGTAAATTCGTTATTATTTGTCAATTGAATCGTCGATTTTTAGTAAGAAAAATGATAAATTTTAGTGACACTTTTATCAATCTGTCGATTTCTATTTTTCTTTCAAACCGCACCGACCTGCACCGCTATTAAATCATGTTTTATAAGATTTTAAAAATTTATTTTTACTTAAGTTTGTTTGTTGTTCTATACCTTAGAATATAGTATTACATTACTGCTCGATGGGAATTCAAGATGTCAGTAATTCAAAATAAAGTTAGATTTCAATTCATTTTTCAATTTTTTTTTTCTGGCCATGTTACAAACTTGCATCAGCTCACTTTTCAATCTAAATACTTTTCAACAGTAAACATTTTCAATATATTGTAAACCCTGAATGATATTAATTTTATGTATTGTATTTGATCATTGTAGCTTCCACAGATGCTTGTAATGAATGATGGCATAGTCATTGATATTATCATGTTGTTACTACACTTGTTGCATCAAAAGAAAGCTTCGCAAAATGCTTAACATCACGGTATTTCTCGTCTATTTTTTACTCTTTGATTTAAATTTTGTAATTTAAATTATATTTTTTATAAATCGCCAATCCATCCAAACCACCAAGGCAAATTCGTCATTATTTTCCAACCGAACCACCGATTTTTGATAAGAAAAATGACAAATTCTAGTGACACTTTTATCAATCCGCCACCTACCATATAATTTCTTTTTTTTTTCTCAAACTGCACCGAGCCGCACCGCGAACCCCCCTAGCTAACACCCTGGCCTCCAAGTCTGTTCATCTTTTTTGGAATATCTATTCCTTTGTGTTTTTGGAAACTTACGTTTAATAAATAACTATTAAGAAATGTTATTAATTATTAATTTACAATGATAGTTTAAATTTTTGTTATACAAAATGGTATTACTTATAAGTTTTAGTGATAATTTAGAAAAATTATTACAAAAAAATGTTAATTTTTAACTTTCAATAATAGTCTAAAAAATTCATCACAAAAAAACGTTACTAATTGTAAATTTTAGCGATAATTTATGAAAATCGTAATAAAAAAGTCACTAATTATTAATTTTTTGAGACATAAAAAAAGTCACAAAACATTATTTTTAGCGACGATTTTGTTAGAATTTATTTTTAATAGGATTTTATGGAAATTCTAACTATCAGGACCTATTAGTAGTTTGTCCTAATTTTTTTATGATATGTTTGTTTGGCTCCATTGGATAAAAGGGATTAAGGGTACAATGTAATTGAGTGAGAAGATTATTAGTGCAGTAGTATTAGATTGGAGATGTAGATAAAGAGTATTTATTTATACACCACATAATTAGTAATACTATAGATAATATTAATATACAAAATTAATATTTTTTAATTTTTAGAATTGTTTTATATTATAATTACTTTTTTTGTTCTAAAAAATATAAATTTTACTTAAAAGTCATTTAAAAATTCACTAATCACCTCACTAATATCTAATCTCAATATGTTCATGGGATTGGTAATCCTACTAATAGAGAGATTACTAGTATAAGAAGATAGTTAATTTTCTCACTCATGTCCCTAACCAAACACTCTTTAAGTAAATCTCAAGAACTATTAGTCCAATTCCTCTCATCAAAAAGCCAAACAACATGGCCTTAGTTCTTTGTAAGAAATTATGGATTATTTTTAGAGTATTATGTATCCGTATTGGTAACTAATCATAATTTATTCGGCCCTTTATGTTTCTCAATCATTTGATATAATATTTTTTTACTCACTTTTTTAACTAATCATAATATTATAAAATGTGTGGGTGAAAATCTGACCACACTGCGTGCTTAGTGATCAACTGGAGAGCACAGGCAGAATAGATGGCTTCAGCAACCTGTAACAGAAGGAAAAGGCTCCGGCGGTAGTTCTTCCACCCGGGGGCACTCCGACGATCAAGTCAGTATATCTCTCAAAGATAATCAAGTGCTAAACTTAATACTCAAAACATAAATTGCCTACCTTAGACCCACGGGGGTGCCTCTCTTTTATAATATATTCAATCCAAATCCTACTAGAAGTATGACTCCTATGAGCTCCAATTCAGTGCTTACTTTGGACTCTTTAGGAGATAAAGATAAACTCCCTAAGAGCTTTATCCTTATCTTGGTTAAGTCCTCTCTTCGTTTTAGGACTCTTGTCCCTTATTCGCTTATCTCGGATTCCGATATCTCCGGAGATAACCTCGGCAACTCCGAGATTATCTCGGCTTAACTACCACGACACGTGGCACCTCGGCTGACACGTCGGCGTCACCATGCCACGTGTTGGTATTCAGAAAATATATCCCCACAACTGCCCCCTAAGTTCTATTACCTCGGCATTCTGAGGTGATGGAACCTATATCGATATTTCGACATTTATTTTCTGAGTAATGGCTCAAAAACTGTTTAGTCGAGATAATCCACTTCCAGCCGATGTGTTCTCTTCGAAGAATAAGGTTTCGAACGTACTCTCCCACGCGCATGAGCTGTCATGCACTTCTAACCGTTCCCTTCGCATGGGCAGTTGTGGAAATATATTTTCTGAATACTAACACGTGGCATGGTGACGCCGACGTATCAGCCGAGGTGCCACGTGTCGTGGTAGTTAAGCCGAGATAATCTCGGAGTTGTCGAGGTTATCTCCGGAGATATCGGAATCCGAGATAAGCGAATAAGGGATAAGAATCCTAAGACGAAGAGGGGACTTAACCAAGATAAGGATAAAGCTCTTAGGGAGTTTATCTTTATCTCTTAAGGAGTCCAAAGTAAGCACTGAATTGGAGCTCATAGGAGTCATACTTCTAGTAGGATTTGAATTGAATATATTATAAAAGAGAGGCACCCCCGTGGGTCTAATGTATGCAATTTATGTTTTGAGTATCAAGTTTAGCACTTGATTATCTTTGAGAGATATACTGATTTGATCGTCGGAGTGCCCCTGGGTGGAAGAACCACCGCCGGAGCCTTTTCCTTCTGTTACAAGTTATTGAAACCATCTATTCTACCTGTACTCTCCAATTAATCACTAAACAAACAGTGTGGTCAAATTTTCACTCACACATAAAATATCACGTATGCACAAGTTCCGTTGGGGTTTAATGGATTGCCGCCCTTACTGTTTAAAGAAAAAAAGAAGAAAAAAAAAGAGCTCCCGAATGACGTAAAAGTTGATTCACACTATCTCAAAATTCTTATTATATTCATTAGTTTTGCTATCTCATTTTGGGAATTTTTGATGGGGAGAAATTATGTGGATATAATATTATTGATTATAAATACACTTTTTGATATATATTTAAAATATAAATTATTTTAAAAAATTTTAAAATTATATCTCATCCTGTCAAATTTTTAATTGTATAATAAATAATTATTTTTATTAGAAAATTATCATATCAATTAACAGTTTTTAATAATATTATAAATATATTTGAATTAACAACTTATATAATTTTATTTCTTAAATAAAATATCAGATAATAGAATATTTGTATATTTTAAGAAATAATACCATAAATTTAAATTTATGAAGTAGGAATCTACTCCCAAAAAAAAATTAGTTGCTCAAATTTATTTTACACATATAATTTCATATTTTATTAATTTAATTTTTACTATACAAATACATTAAAAATAAATTATGCGTTGATAATGTGAAACATTTTTATTTAAGAAAACTTGGGGATGTAAGAAAAAAAATCAATGGCACCACGTGGCGGGCGTTGAGGTGACATCGCTGCACATGGTGGTGACGTGAACATTGAAGCCCAACTTGTCCTTTAGATGACGTCTGCTTTGCGCACCATCCGCGGACGGCTCTTTCTTTACACTTGTCTTATGCATCAGCACACGTACTTTATAAAATAGTATTTATTTTAAAAAGCTATTTAATTTTTAATAGTTTAAGGTATTTTTTGACAATTAAGAAAAAAAACTAAATTTTTAATTTTTGAAAAAAAATGTGTAAAAAAAGTAAAATAGATAAGTAATTAGAATCTACATAAGTTAATAAATTATTATTTTTTCTAATTACCAAAATAGGTCTAAATGACCATAATTTTCTTTTTAAAAATAATCCATTAAAGTCAAAAAGATCCAACTTCAAAGAAAGCCACACGCAGCCCACGAACGGCAATCCTAAAGAAGACATTTTATAATCCAAAGGACTTGTTTGTCATAAATTTAAAAGAGTCAAAAAAAAAATTAAAAAATAATTATTCTGTTTAAATTATATTATCTTATTTAAATTTCATTATTTCTTTATCATATCATTTCAAACTTAATTCTTATCCAAATTATATTTTATAAAAATTTAAAAAATACATTTATTTAAATTATCCCAAACCTTCCCAAAGTCAAGTTTTGTGAATTTTATTGTATTTTTTTGTGGTAAAGTTTAATATTTTTATGATAATGTTATATACTTTGTAATTTAAATATGTTTTAATAATAATTAGTGGATGGCACATACACTACGTGTGCAATTCAAATAATTAATAATAAAAATAAATAAATAATACGTGTGCAATTCAGAAGAAGGTTATTAGTGTATTAGGTTGAAGATGTAAATAAATAGTATTTATTTATACAATACCAGATTAATAATATTATAGATAATATTAATATACAAATTAATATTTTTTTAATTTTTAGTATTGTTTTATATTATAATTACTTGTTTTTGGTTCTAAAAAATATAAATTTCACTTCAAAATCATTTAAAATTTTATTTATCCCTTCACTCAATATCTAATCTCAATCTCTCAATGGGATTGGTAGCCCTACTAATATTCTCACTTTGTTCCGAAAGAGGCAATTATTTTCTGCGTAAGACATGCTGGGGCAGGAGGGTAACCGTACAACTACTCAACTTTTTTTCACTATACACTTTATTTATACAATTTTTTATTACATATTTTTTCATAAAAAGACAAAAAGTTAACCAAAATATCCATTTTTTTTTCCTCAACTTTTTAGTTCAAAAAAAAAAGTACATTTATTTAAGACACCCCAAACAAATTTAAATTTAAAAAAAAAAAAATCCCTCGTAAAAGTTGATTCACACAACAGCTTATTTTGTTTTGGTTTTCAAAAAATACGTTTTAAAAAATTCTTTTTTTTTGTATTTTTTATTTTCAATGAATTTTTTTAATATTTTAAGTAATTTTTTTAATTTTTAGACACACCTAACATAAATATACTAAAAAAGTATAATATTTGTAAAAAAAAAAAATCTTCAAAAAATTTACTAAATAGCAAAAATACAAAAAAAATAAAAATTCAAACATTTTTTATATTTTTATGTATTTATTAATTTTTAAAAATATTTTGTCACAAATATTTTACTATTTAAGTACATCTAAATAACATGTATATTAAAAAGTAAAAAAATTGCTTAACATTTTAAAAATATTCACTAAAAACAAAAAAAATACGAAATACAAAAAACTCAATTTTTAAAAAATTGAATTCAAAAAATTAAAACCAAACACACTGAATATTATCTCAAAATTCTTATTATATTCATTATGTTTTGCTATCTTATTCTGAGAATTTTTTTATGGGAAGAAATTGTGTGGATATAATATTGATTATAAATATATTTCTTAAATTTTTTTTAAAATATACATTATTTTCTTAATGTTGAAAATTGCATCTCATTCTTTCAAATTTCTAATTGTATAACAAATAATTATTTTTATTAAAAATTATCATGTCAATTAACAATTTTTAATAATATTAAAAATATATTTGAATTAACAATTCATATAATTTTATTATTATATAGAAAAATAGTTAAGAATTTTATTTTTTCTATTAATTTTGTTAAATAAAAATTCAGAAAATAGAATATTTGTAATTTTTAAAATTACAGAATATTCTGTATTTTAAGAAATAATATCATAAATTTAGATTTATGAACTCAGAATTTACTCCAAAAAAAATCAGTTGCTCAAATTTATTTTACACATAGAATCTCTTATTTTATCAATTTAATTTTTACTATATAAATATATTCGAAATAAATTATGAGTTGATAATGTGAAACATCTATACTATTATTAAGTGAAGACCTAAGTTGGTTTAGTGAAACTTTCTTCTTTTCATACCACGTGACAACTTTACATATGTTTAAATAAAATAAAATAGAAGTAAAACATTATTCTCCTCATATCACATAGCAACTTTATATATATGCTAAAATAAAAAAAATTATTATACACAACATACACAAATTTTGAATCCAATATCTTAAATTTTATTAAAAATGTATTTATTATTTAAACAATATATATTAAAATATTAATTTTTTTATTATTAGTTACCTAAATTGCAAACACATCACTAACTTGTTTTTGTCTAACAAAATTGGGCGCTCAATGACACCACGTGGCGAGCGTTGTGGTGACATCAGTGCACATGGTGGTGACGTGAACATTGAAGCCCAACTTCTCCTTTAGATGACGTCCGCTTTGCGCACTATCCGCGAACGGCTCTTTCTTTAAACTTGTCTTATCCATCATCACACGTTACTTCATAAAACAGTTATTTATTTATTTTTTAAAAAAAAAACTTCTCAATTTTTAATATTTTAAGGTATTTTTTGACAATTAAGAAAAAAAAAACTAAATAAGTCAATAAATTAAATATGTTAAAAAACAAAATAGGGAAGTAATATAAAGGGCTATTTTGAGAAGATGATTATAATCAATTTTTTGATTAAAAGCTGATTATAAGTTGATTATAATAAGTTTTTTGTGAGAGAGGAAAGTGAGTTATAATCTGAAAAGTGGATTATAACCCACTTCTCAAAAGACCCCAAACTAAATAAGTCAATAAATTAATTTTTTTTAGTTGCCAAAATAGATCTAAATGACCATAATTTTCTTTTTAAAAATGAATAATCTATTAAAGTAAAAAAGATCCAATTTTAAAAGAAGAATTATGCTAAGAATCTCAAATAATTTATTAAAATTTTTACCAAATCTCTTATATGATGTGTGACTCACACACATAAAGATTTATGTGATCTCACACCCACATATAAGAGGTTTCGTAAAAATTTTAATAAATTAATTGAGATCTATAACATTTTTCTTGAAAGAAAGCCTCACGTAATCCTCGAACTGCGGTCCCAAGGTAGGCATTTTTTTAATTCAAAATCTAGTTTTGTGAATTTTATTGTAGGTTGGTTTGGTAAGTGGATTAGTTTTTTAGTTTTTTGATTTTTTTGGCTATTTTAGTCTGGGCTAAAAAGTTTGGTTTGGAATGGACTTTTTGACTTTTTTGACTTTTTTTTGTGAGAGAAGAGTGTAATGATTATAGGTTGGATATGATGTTTTATTTTTTGTGGCTAAAATAGCCTATTTTGTCTTTTGGCTAAAATAGCCCCATATTCTTCTTCCCAAACGGTGCCACAGCCTCCGTTTGGGAAGTGGGTTGGCTTTTTGACTTTTTTGGCTTTTTTTTTTTTAAGAAAGAATGTAATGATTATGGATTTGATGTGATATTTTATTTTTGTGACTAAAATAGCTTATTTTATCTTTTGTAGCTAAAATAGCCAAAAAAAGCCCCGTTTAGCTCTTGCCAAACGGAGCCAAAGTGATTTTCTGTCAAAATTTTAAATTTATTAAATTTTGTATTGGAATTTACATAATATTTATCAATAAATAGCTTGTTTGGTTTCCTAACTCATGATTCACTTTTCAGAAATTTTTTTTTTCATATTTATTTTTTATTGATTTTTTAAAAATTTTAAGTAATTTTTTAATTTTTAGATACACCTAACATAAATATACATAAAAAGTATAATATTTGTAAAAAAAAATTGTAAAAATTCACTAAATATAAAAAAAAAAAAGGGAAGAAAATTCAGTATATTTTTCATATTCTTGTGTATTTATTAATTTTTGTAAAATATTTTTTATAAATATTTTATTTTTAAATATATTTAAATAAGGTGCATCTAAAAAAGTAAAAAAAAATTACTTAAATTTTTAAAAAGATTCACTGAAAACAAAAAAAATACAAAAAATAAAAAATTAAATTTTTAAAAAATTAAATTCAAAAAATTGAAAGTAAACATTTAGCAAAAAGAATGATAACCATTAAAGTTGTTTTTTAGACAACTTGTGTCCCATTTTAATCTTTTTTTTTTGTTGTTGTTTTTTTTTGTTTTTTGTTTTTTTGTTTTTTTTTTTTTTTTTTTGTTGTTGTTGTTGTTGTTGTTGTTGATGAAGGAGAAGATAAATAACCATTTTAATCTTTTAAGCTGTTAGCATACTAAAAAGACACAACACTCAAAAAGAAAGGCGAAATAAAAACACAGTATAAGTTTAGGGGGAAAAAATATAGATCAATGATAAATTTTATAAATTTTAATAATTAAAATATTATTATTTTTTTATGAATTTGTAATTATTTTTAGGTCAATTATGCTATCAATCTCCATAGTTTAAGGTTTGTGTCATTTTGATCTCTGACCTTTTAATTGTGATGCATTTGATCCTGAATTTTGAATCTCGTTCTAAATAAAAGCAATTGAAGACATTGTTGCTCTATTTCAAGGGCAAATTTGACAGACAACTTATTTTATTTTGGGATTTGTGTTACTTTGATTTTTGACATTTCAATTGTGATGCATTTGATCATGAATTTTGAATCTCGTTCCAAATAAAGACAATTGAAGACATTATTACTTTATTTCAAGGACAAAGTCGACATACAACTTATTTTGTGTTGGTTAACTTATAGGTTGTTTGAAATATAATGACTTTTTTTAATGAATAATATTGAAACTTTTTTTTGTTATAAAGTTCTGTTTGGTTTGATTTTTAAAATCTGTTTTAAATTTTTTTTCTAAGAAACTAAAAATTAAATTGGCAAAAAAAACTTAAAAATACATCATATTTATATAATTTTATTTTTTTGAAGGGTAGAAATATTTTTTTTTAAATAATTTGTTGTGATATTTATTTTCGTTAAATTAATTTTTTTTTTCAAAAGTCGAACATGGGGACAATTGTGATATCATTATTAAACCAACTGATTAAATCAAAAAATCTAAAATTAAAAACATTTCATATATTAAACGCATTAAAAGCCTAATAATCATACATTACATGATAACCATCAAAAAATATCTATTAACAATAAATACAACTATCTAGTACATGATAACCATTTAAAAATATCAACAAAAATAATCACCCATTACATGATCATCATATAAACACATACTAAAAATTAATTTGGTAAAAAAATTATCATTTTTATATAACTTTATCTTTGGTGAATAGAAATTGATGGTGCTACTGGTCCCTGAGGAACGGGTCAGGCTGATCCACACTTCCCACACCGTTGTCCGATCGCTGGGCCCACTGAGAAACCTGCACAAGAGTTCAACGGGGAACGTGAGTCCCCCAGCGAACCCTCCGACGAGCAAGTCAGAGAAGAGAGATTAATGGAATATAGAGATAGGATGGTGATAAAGAACTTAACCTTCTTTCTGTCTTAGAAACTTGCTTATATCATTTGTTCATCATTTCTTTATCCACTCCGACCCGTCATGTTGGCTGAAAGCCTATGTTTTAGCTTGCTTTGTTCATGGTGAGACTGTTATGTCCTAACGTGAAGGGGTTCTTGCATTAAATGTTGCAGGGAACCTCATTAATGGCTGATGTGTGGTGCAATAACTCTGCAGGATCTTTGTCTGCTTATGTGACTGGTTCTTCTTGACAAGTATTTAGATGTCATTGGTCCTTGGTGCAACGTTGGGCTCCAGCAAGTTGGGCTTTAATGTTTGAATTATGTATTGGGCTCTAAAGTAGTAGGCCAAAAGCCCTTATAAGCCCACCTATGTCAATAGTCCCCCATTCTCAAGTGCAGCTTCAGTCCAACAAAGGGAATAAGGAAAAAGACAGGGGTTGTGGAAGGTCAACGGAGAGAAGACCGATTGGGAGATCGGCCGACCGCGAAGGGTGACCAAGTAAGAAAGCCGACTGCAAGGAGGGCCGACCTCGAAGGGTGACCGAGTGAGAAGGTCGACTGCGAGGAGGGCCGACCGCGAAGGGTGACCTAGTGAGAAGGTTGACTGTGATGAGGGCCGACCGCGAAGGGTGACCCAGTGAGAAGGTCGACTGCGAAGAGGGCCGACCGCGAAGGGTGACCCAGTGAGAAGGTCGACTGCGAAGAGGGCCGACCGCGAAGGGTGACCCAGTGAGAAGGTCGACTGCGAGGAGGGCCGACCGCGAAGGGTGACCCAGTGAGAAGGTCGACTGCGAGGAGGGCCGACCTCGAAGGGTGACCCAGTGAGAAGGTCGACTGCGAGGAGGGCCGACCTCGAAGGGTGACCGAGTGAGAAGGTCGACTGCGAGGAGGGCCGACCTCGAAGGGTGACCGAATGAGAAGGTCGACTGCGAGGAGGGCCGACCGCGAAAGGTGACCAAGTGAGAAAGGAAAATGGCGGCGCGTGGGGCTCGAGGCGCGGCGTGGCACGTGATGATGTGAAGTGGAATAGACAGGGAAGGGGAAGAAAGTAGTGAATCGTGGTCGTACACGTGGCACAATCCTGTAATAAAGGAAGTAATGAGTTAACAGGAAATGAAGGGATAGGCTGATATAGGGCATTAAAGAGGCGGGGGTGGAAGTTTTCGAAAATTTTCAAACTGGCGAAATTCAATCTTGACCCTTGAAATATAGGCAAATCGTCGGCATTTGGAGTTATTCGCTTTACCTACCTTATCGCAAAAAACCAACACATCCCTGAAGTGAACTCATTTGTCTCGTGTAACACGCCTTTGCAACACTTCGCGAACTTACTTGTGCCGGCGTCTGAAGCGATACGTAGATACGTAGGAGAAATGGCTCGAAATGAAGTGCTAGCCGCAAGGCTTGACTCGTTGGGAGACGACGACGCAGTGGAGTTGGCGGAACAGTACCTAGCAGAACGGAGAGAGGAGAGAGAAGAGGGGAATTAGGCAAGTGGCGTGGGCTCGTCCGATGGCGATGATCGCAGCCGCTAGGCCAATTAACCAAGTGGAGCTGGACCACTGACATACCAAAGCTGACAGATCTACGTTTACGGCGAAGGAGTTGGAGGAGGTACGGAGGAAGTATTAGATTCCTATAGAGATAGAGCTGAGACTGCCCACATCAAAGGAGAGGGCATCGAATGCGCGGCCAACAGAGTTCACGTTGTACGAGGAGGCACTGCCGGGGGGGAGGTGACTGAGGCTACCACTCCCTCGAATAGTGGTGGACATACTTAACAAGCTAGAGGTGACGCTAGGGCAGTTGACGCCGAACGCTTGGAAAATACTAATGGCCTATGCAAGCGCTTGGCCACAGGCTACCGGAGCGGCAGTAATGATAGTGAAGGAATTCTTCTCCTGCTACAAGGCCTCCAGTCAACAGGAGACGTGGGTGACCTTGCAGGCAGTGGCGGGCTGGGGTCTAGTGGCAAACTTACTATCTTCGGTGAAGGAATGGAGGCCGAAATGGTTTTATGTATCAGCGAACGGTGGGAGAGGAGTTTGCACAACATGGAAAGTCCGCACAAAATCGGCGAAGCCAAAGTTAAATGTGGGGGCCGAAAATAGGGTGAAAAATGTGAAGGAGTGGAGGGAGGAGAAGGAGGTGAAGTGGGATGAGCTAATCCTTCCTTCAACCCTTTTTGCCCTGAGACTGGGACCGCAGCCGACGAAGGAGGATCCAGCGAGGGAAGAGCTGGAGGCACGGAGGAAGGCAGAGGAGGCGAAAGACAAGAGGGCGTTCACCAAAGCGGACAAGTATAAGGAGACACAGTTGGGGCCTGCCTCTAAACTGGTGATGAGGGAGCGGGTCCGACCGCGTCCCAAGCCGTTGGGAGACAAAGACTTAACTGACTTTGCCCCACTGCCGCCCCTAGCAGACCCGCTGAAGGAGAGGGGTAAGCAGGAGGTGGAGGCAGTGTTGAAGAAGATAAGGAAAAAGAAGGCGACTGTAGAGGGGGGAAAAGACGTCCTTGTCTTGAAAAAGATAAGGGTTGGGAACGAGGACGCCCCTATGGTGGGGAAGATAAAGGACGAAATGGTGGAGGCAGCTCCAGAAGGGGAGACTGTCCAAGTGGCAAAGGAAGACAAGGGTCCAAGCGCCCAAGTACTGAAAGAACACTTGGGCCCAAGTGCCCAAACGATAGTGACAGTGGTACCTACACCAGAAGTAACCCCCAGTCCTAGTGAAGGGAAGACTGGGATTAGCAAGCCGGAGACGAGTGTCGCGCTGATGATCGCGTTGTACCACGCGCGCGCGTTGGCAAGTCGCTCTGCAGAAGAAGGGAGGGAAGTGAGGGTCTCAGTCGACCGCCTTGTTAGAGTGGTAGAGGATACGGTCGTGCGATCGATGGCGCGATTGACGGAGGCCGACCTCCTGAGAGGGTTTTGCTCAGCCCACATAGAGGCAGCGACCCTGGCGACTGCCTTGATGAACAAAGCAGCGCGCTCGAAGATGGAGGTAGAGCCGTTGAGGGCCCAGCTGGAAGGGGCGAAGTCGTAGCTGCAGAACCTAAGGGTTGAGGCAGCGGGCTGGAGGAGGGCCGCTCGAAGCGCATGCGCAAAGGGTTTAGAGTATGCACAAAGGACGAAGAACATGGAAGTGTTGGCGTTGGTACAGAGCTACTCAGCCAGGCGAGCTAGTGCCGAGCTCCTCGCAACCTAATTAGAGCTTGAAGCGAAGCGCCACAAGACAGTATTGCTAGAGTTCGAGTTGGCGGGTGAGAAGAGGAAATTAGAACAGGTCCAGCAAGCCTACACCACCACCAATGAGAGGTGGGAGAAGGCCATGACCAACAATGAAGAATTGCGTGACCAGACGATCAAAGACAAAGAAGAGGCAGATGGTCGGATCGCGGAGCTGGAGAAGGCCCTGGCAGAGGAGAGGGCCAAATTGGCATCTGAGATTACGGCGTTCCCCAACTTGTTTATGGCGGCCGTAGAGCAATTCAACGGGTCCGCCGACTTCCAGATGGCCATTGATGCCGCTGTCGCCAGCAGCTTAGCGAAGGAAGGGGATGGGGGGGCTGGGCCGTCGGCGGTGGTCGTTGGAGGTAAGAGTGAAGAAGAAGTGATTCAAAGCTTCCAGCGATCTGACTTCTAGAAGCACGAGATGAGCCAGTTTTGGGACAGCAGTTGGATGACTTTCAAGTATAAGGCACAAGAGCTGTTCCCGGACGTAGACTTCAGCCTCGTGAAGGTAGGAGAAGACGACGTCGCCCAGACCCACTTCGACGAGGGGATTGAAGAGGAAGATCTTGCCTTCAGTGAGGAGGAGTGATTTGTGTAACTAAGTGTAAAAATGTTGTTTTTGTTTGTGTTTTTTTTTTTTTTTTTTGTAATAGAGGAAGTTGTTGTAATAAATTTGTGTGAAAATACAAATTTGTTAATATAAAAGCAAGTTTTCTTATGCATTGTTGTCGTTATGGCTCTAATTTGTAAATTTGGGATGGTAGAAATGAAACTTGTGTGTAAATTGTGAAACTTGTAAGTAAATTGTGATGTAAAAATGGTCAAAATGAAAAATCAGGCTGACTTGTATGGATGATTAGTGAAAATGTTAAAAATGGGCAAACCGTGATGTAGTATGAAATTGCGTAACAACGGAGTAACATGAAATTTCGTAAGTAAACCACGATGTAAAAATGTTAAAAATGGGCAAATAGGCTAACTTGTATGACTAGTGGTAATGGATGGGCATGAACTTGGATTTTAACTAAGTATGGCAATAGTTGAGATTAGCTTTGAGTCAGACCGGCCGAATTCTTCATGCGAGTTCTAACTATGACTTGGAAAGCTCTCCGAATTCTTCAGCTGCGGCTTTTCGCACTCAGTTTGGCTGAGCTCTTCGTGCTCAGTCTGGCTGAGGCTTAAGTTAACTCAGTCTGGCTGAGCTCCTCGTGTTTAGTCTGGCTGAGGCTTAAGTTAACTCAGTCTGGCTGAGCTCTTGGTGCTCAGTCTGGTTGAGGCTTTAGTTAACAAGTTGTTATTCAAACACGACGCAAATAATGGAGATATAGAATCATTGTCATTTAAGGCGCAGCCCGTTGATCACAAGTTTACACCAATGGAATAGTACAAAAAGGAAAATACAATAAAGGAATGGTACAAAAATAGGAGACACCATTTCACTGGAAATAACGCTTCAAGTGCTCGGCGTTCCATGGATGAGGGAGGTCTGTGCCTTCCATGTCTTGGAGTCGGTAAGTGCCTGGGCGAGGTCTGGCCTTAACAACGTAAGGTCCTTCCCATTTGGCTGCTAGCTTGCCCTCGGGGGATTTTTGATGGCAAGAGTCGCTTCGCGCAAGACTAGGTCCCCTACTGCAAACTCTCTGGGTCGGACTTTGCGGTTGTAGTGTGTTCTCATCTTCTGCTGATATGGGGCCTGTCTAACAGCAGTGGTCTCTCGGAGTTCTTCAATCAGGTCTAAGTCAGCCCGACGCAATTCTTCGGTTAGTCCTAGATCCGGGTACAAAACCCTCGGGATCGGGAGGCCGATTTCCACTGGAATGACCGCCTCAGCCCCGTATGTTAAGCGAAAGGGGGTCTCTCCCAGTAGGGGTTCAGGCAATAGTTCGATAAGCCCAGAGTACATTTGGTAGTTCCTCAGCCCACAGTCCCTTAGCGGCTTCCAGCTTAGTTTTGATGATCTTCAGGAGAGAGCGATTGGTGACTTCAACTTGCCTATTGGCTTGGGGATGACCCAGGGAAGAGAAACATGGCTTAATGTGGAGCTCGACACAGAATTTCCTAAACTTGGCATTGTCGAATTGTTTGCCGTTGTCTGAGACGATGGCTTGAGGGATTTCAAATCAACATACGATTGACTACCTAATGAATCTGGTTGTGTTCCGTTCAGTGATTGTGGCGAGGGGCTCCGTTTTCACCCATTTAGTGAAGTAATCAATGGCAACTACAACGAACTTGGTTTAGCCCCTACCGGTGGGCAACGAACCAACTAAGTCGATGCCCCACTTGGCGAATGGGTAGGGGCTGCAGAATGTAATCAGTTCTGTAGGTAGAGCATGGGGGATGTTGGCAAAGCACTGGCATTTATCACACTTAAGCACAAATTCGGTGGCATCTTGGTTAAGAGTAGGCCAGAAGTAGCCGATGTGAAGAATTTTATGGGCTAGTGACTTGGCACCCGAATGATTACCACATACGCCCTCGTCATCACATAGGTCGCTTGATCAGGACTGAGACACCTGAGGTATGGGCGTGAAAATCCACTTTTGTACAGTAGGCCGCTGATGAGTATGTAGTTGGACGACCGGGATATGACTTTGGCGGCTTACTGTTTATCGTCTGGCAACTCCCCACTTGTCAAAAATAGAAGGATGTCTGCAGCCCATGGGATAGGTTCGTTTTAGAGGAAGTAGACCTCCTGCTGGCTTGGCGAAGTAGCCGGATGGGTCAGGTATTCAAGGCGGATGCCCTGGCTGAGGTCTGACTGGTTGGCCAAGGCTAATTAGGCCATTTCATCTACCTTGAAATTTTCTGACCGAGGGATGTGTTTGATGTGGAAAATATTTAAAAGGCAAACAAGAGAGAGTGAAATATCCCTGTAGACTCGTATCGTGTCTTCCTTCGCATTGAATTCTCCCGTAATCTGCCTGACGATCAATTGGGAATCACTGAACACTTGGATATGGCTTACACCAATGTCTCTGGCTAGGCGAAGACCTGCTATTAAGGCCTCATATTCGGCTTCATTGTTACTCGCGTCGAACAGAAAACGGAGGGCACACTTGAAATAACCGCCCTCGGGAGCGGTGAGGATGAGACCAGCCCCATTGCCTTCTTTGTGGGATGACCCATCGACATTAAGGATCCAGGAGTAAAGGTCTTCTGCCTCAGTGTCAAATTGCTTTGGCGGAGAGGGTGTGGTTAAAGTGGGATTGGTGAATTCCAAGATAAAATCGGCGATAGCCTGTCCTTTGATCGCTGTTCGAGGTTGGTAAAAGATTTCAAATTGGTTGAGCTCGACAAACCATTGCATAAGTCTCCCCGATAGCTCTGGCTATTGCATTACCTTCTTCAAAGGTTGATTAGTGAGCACCACTATGGAGTGAGCTTGGAAGTAAGGTCGGAGTTGTCTTGAGGCGATGACCAAGGTAAGGGCCATTTTTTTCAACAAAAGGTAGTTCTGTTCTGCCCTCCTGAGAGCTCGGCTAATGTAATAAATCGGACGTTGTACTGAGCTGTCTTCTCTAATGAGACCCGCACTAACTGCGGTGTTTGATACAGCTAAGTAGAAAAGAGGGTTTTGCTTAAGAGCGCCTGAGAGAGTAGATGGAGGTTGGCCATGCACTGTTTTAACTGTTGAAAGGCCTCTTCAGATTTGGTGGTCCACTCAAAGGTCTGTCGGAGGACTTTGAAAAAGGGAAGGCACTTGTCTTTTGCGCGAGAAATAAAACGGTTGAGGGCGGCGACTCTGTCGGTAAGCCGTTGAACCTCTTTGACCGTCCTGGGAGACTACATTTCTATCAGGGCCTTGATCTTTTTGGGGTTGGCCTCGATGCCCCGCTGAATGACCATAAAACCTAAGAATTTCCCAGATCCTACGCCGAAGGCGCACTTCTCTGGATTCAGCTTCATGTGATACTTGCGTAGGGTTTCGAAGGTCTTTCACAGGTCTGTCAAATGATCGGAGGAGAGTTTGCTCTTGACAAGCATGTCGTCAATATGGACTTCCATGTTCTGACCTATCTGATGGTGAAAGACAGCATTGACCAACTGTTGGTAAGTTGCTCTTGCATTTTTCAATCCGAAAGGCATAACACGATAGTGATAAGTTCCTCTGTCTGTGATGAAGGTGTGTTCCTGGTCTGCCGGGTGCATCAGAATTTGATTGTAGTTGGAGAAGGCGTCCATGAAACTGAGCATCTGATGTCTAGCGGTGGCGTCGACAAACAGATCTATGTAGAGGAGGGGATAACTATCTTTAGGGCAAGCTCGATTAAGGTCAGAGTAGTTAACGCAGAGTTGGCATTTACCGTTGATTTTACGGACCAAGACCACATTTGACAGCCATCTAGGGTAGAGAACGTTTTTGACAAACCGTGCCTCGAGTAGTTTGTCTACCTTAGAAGCAATAAGGGCGTTGCGTTCCGGGTGAAAGACACGTTGCTTCTGGCGAAAAGGTCAGAAGTGGGGCTTGATGCTGAGACGATGAGTGGTGAAGGAGGGATCGATACCCGGCATGTCGGAGTGGGTCCAGGCAAATACATCATTGTGCTCGGTTAGGAGGGCTGTAAGGTCGACCTTGGAAGGATAGTTGGCTGCCGATCTTGGCTATTTTTGTTGGGTTGGCAGAGTCGATGGAGACTTCAACAAGTTCTTCCACTTGTTCTCTTCTGACTAACTCGTCTTCGTCTCTGACGTCGAGTCCTCTGATGATCATGGCCTTCTTCAGCCTAACCACTTTGAGTGAAGCGACGTAGCATTCTCTGGCCACCGTCTGCTCTCCCCTCACGGTGCCAACCCCGAGGTTGGTAGGGAATTTTATGGCCAGATGGTATGTGGATGTGACAACTTGAAAAGCGTTAAGGGTTGTGTGGCCGAGGATGACGTTATAAGTAGAGGGACAATCGACGACAAGGAAAGTGAGTAACCTGGTGGTCTGCCTTGGATATTCTCCGATGGTGATGGAGAGATCAATGGAGCCTATGGAGGTCACCCGATCCCCCGTGAAGCCGAGCAGTGGGGTTCGGAGAGGGAACAATCTTTCTTCCCCGACCTTGAGCTGGCGATAAGCATTCAGTAAGATGATGTCTGAAGAGCTGTCGTTGTCGACAAGCACTCGTTTGACTTTGTAGTTGGACAGGAGAGTAGAGATGACAAGGGGGTCGTCATGAGGGTAACGGATGCCTGTGCAATTAGCCTCCGTAAAGGTGATGGGCTCCATCCACTGTTTGGGGTGTTTCAAGGGGCGATCCAATGTCGCGACTTCTTTGTCGGAGCCCTGCCTAATTTTTCGGAGTTTGGCGCATTGGGCTGAGCGGGATGGTCCTCCATAAGCATTCCCGTCGGCAATGACTCTGATCTCTCTGATCGGGGAAGCAAGGTTGCCTTGTGCTCGGGGTTGTGGTGGGGGCTGATCATTGACGTGGTTAGGTTGTGCGGTTGTCTGAGAGGGGTGTGTTGGCGGTTGCTCCTGGTAAGTTCGGTCCTTGGTCGTTGCTGGGGACGGGCTGCTGTGAACCGACTGAGGCGTCCCCGGCGTATTAAGCTCTCTACCTGGTCTTTAAGGTTAACACATTCCTCGGTGTTATGGCCGTAGTCCTGATGAAAACGGTAGTATTTGGATTGGTCTCACCGGTTGGAAGGAGACCGTGAGGGTTGTGGCCATTTCAAGTTGTAATCTCGTTGGATCTGGTTTAAGACTTGTTCCATAGGGGAGTTGAGGGGTGTATACCGTTCGAACCGATCGGGCGGTCGGGTAAGTGCCAATCGGTCGGCTTGAGCGGTTCGATCGGTATACTGAGGTGTTTGCTGTGTGTATTGGGTGGTTCTGGTTTCAGATTCCTTTCTCTTCTCTCTGAGGGTTGGATTTTTGGTTGTGGAATCTTGGCGGGCGGCCAGAGAATCTTCGGCATTCATGTATTTTTGGGCTTTGGAAAGGAATGTTGCCATGGAGGTTGGAGGGTTTTTGGGGAGGGAGAAAAGGAAATCGGATGATCGTAAACCAGCCATGAAAGCCGTGAGAATGACCTCGTCATCATTTTTCGCCACCTGCAAGGCCTCGGTATTGAAACGAGTGACAAAGCTGCGTAGCAATTCCCCCTCCGTTTGACGGATGTTGAGGAGCTGGGTCGCCGAGCGCCGTTGGCGCTGGGCACCAATGAAATGGCTAAGAAAGGACTCACTTAGGTATTGAAAAGTAGAGACGGAGTCCGTCGGCAGCTGACTGAACCAGAGTCGAGCCAACCCCTTGAGCGTCACAGGGAAAGCCTGACACATGATCTCATCAGGAAAAGCATGGAGGATCATTAGGGTCCTGTAAGTCTCCAAGTGATCGACCGGGTCTGTTGTGCCGTCAAAAGAGTCGATCGAGGGCATTTTGAACTTAGGAGGTAGGGTTGTCTCTGATGGAGGCGACAAACGGTGGATTGGCTGTTGTGGAGGGTTTATTCTGTATGTTCTGCATGATTCCTTGAAGTTGGAGTTTCATGGTTCGGAGCTCCACATCCCAGGCTGGAACGTTGTCACCACCAAAATGCAATGGAGGTTGGACACTACTAGCCTCTCTCTCAGGAGCAAGTGATTGGATTGGTGGTTGTAGACCCCGAGGTGGTGGATTCATATCTTGGGGTGGGGGTCGCAAACCCTCCAAGTTGGATGGGTGGGCTTGTTGGAAGGGATGGCTCGGAGTTCGTTCCCGGTTAGGTGGTATATCTTGTGGTGGTGGAGGAGGCATAGGGAGGTCTCGTTGAAGCAAAGCGTTGATCAAGGCTTGGTTTTGTTCGACTAGGCAGTTAATGTTGTTGATAAGTTTTGTGAAATACTGAGGTGGATTGTTTGGGTTAGGAGGGTCGGCTTGGGGGTCGACAACGTTATGTTGAGAAGCCATGGATCTCGTTGTGACCATCCACCTTGGTGGGTAGTAAGGAGGAATTATCGGGAGTGGGTCTCCGATAACAATGAGCACGATTGTCACACGGAGTAAAAGGTTTCCACAGACGCTAACTGATGGTGCTACTGGTCCCTGAGGAACGGGTCAGGCTGATCCACACTTCCTACACCGTTGTCCGATCGCTGGGCCCACTGAGAAACCTGCACAAGAGTCCAATGGGGAACGGGAGTCCCCCAGCGAACCCTCCAACGAGCAAGTCAGAGAAGAGAGATTAATGGAATATAGAGATAGGATGGTGATAAAGAACTTAACCTTCTTTTTGCCTTACCTACTTATATCCTTTATTCATCATTTCTTTGTCCATTCCGACCTGTCATGTTGGCCGAAAGCCTATGTTTTAGCTTGCCTTATTCATGGTGAGGCTGTTCTGTCCTGACGTGAAAGAGTTCTTGTATTAAATGCTGTAGAGAACCTCATTAATGGCTGATGTGTGGTGTAATAACTCTGTAGGATCTTTGTCTGCTTATTTGGCTGGTTTTTCTCTTGGCAAATGTTTAGATGTCATTAGTTCTTGGTGCAACGTTGGGCTCTAGCAATGTTGGGCTTTAGTATTTGAATTATGTATTAGGCTCTAAGTGATGGGGCCAAAAGCCCCTATAGGCCCACCTATGTCAGAAATAATTTTTAAAAATTAAAAAAATATTTTTTTTATATTTATTTTTATCAAATTAATGTATATTTTATCAAATTGACAACTTTATTTTTTAAATGGAGCAATAATGCCTTTAATTGTTCTCATTTGAAACGACATTCAAAATTCAAGATAATATATATCACAATTAAAATTTCAAGGATTAAAGTAACACAAGTCCAAAACTATAGAAACCGTTAATATAATTCGCCCTTATTTTTAAAAGTTACCACTAAATTCTAATTTCTTCAACAAAAAAAAAAAATGCATGAATACCAATAATTCCTTACAAATATTTAAATTTATAGGCATGTATTTATAAATATAAATATTTGTAAAGAATAGGTGATTTCAGTGATGGTAGTAATGTTGTGTAGCATAACACTATAATGTTACAGATGTCACACTTATGTATCATTTTTAATATATCATCTTTACATTAGAGATAAGCATAAGTAGTGAGATTTATTATATTAATATAATAATAACATATAAAATAATATATATTAAAAAAAATTGATAATTATAACACGGTTTCGTTTAAGAAGTGGGTTGATTTTTTGATTTTTTGACTTTTTTTACTATTTTAGTCTGGGCTAAAAAGTTTGGTTTGAAAAGAGTTTTTTGGTTTTTTAGCTTTTTTGAATTTTTTTGTGAAAGAAGAGTGTAATGATTATGGATTGGATGCAATGTTTTATTTGTTGTGGTTAAAATAACTTATTTTATCTTTTGTGACTAAAAAAAAAAAAAAAAAAAAAAAAAAAAAAAAAAAAAAAACCATAAATCAACTTACCAAACGGATACTTTTATAGGTAAATATGATATATTAACCAACCAGTTGACTATGAAGGGTGGCAGCTAGCGAGCTCCGCGCTGTCCTTTTATTTCTTTGCCCTTTGTTTTTCCAATACTGCATACCATACGGTACGTACCAGGTTGTTATTAGTAGTATATCATTCTTGGAAATTTTAAGGTATCTTTAATTTTAGAATCATTATTTTAATAAAAAAAAATTTAAAACTCTTTTTAAAGTTTATAATTAACCACTCAAATCAAAAAAAAAAAAAAAAATTAATTCAAAATTTAATTTTTTTTTCAAAATTCTATTTCTAAAACAAAAAATATATATATATATTTCAATTTTTAAAATTTTGTTCTTTAAAATTATTTTTTATTTTTTTATTTTTGAAGAAAAATATATATTTTTTTTAAAAAAAAATTTGTTATTTTTTTAAGTATTGACCAAATAATTTGTTATAATTTAGATATATATGACATGAGTAATCCAAAAAATTTTAAATTTTTTTTTAAAAAAATTAAAATATTTTAAAAAATAAAATAAAAATTATATATTTAAAATAAAATTTTTTAAATATTTTAAAAAATACAACGCACAAATATAGTAAATACCGGGCACATTAAAAAATAAATAAAAATTTAAAATAAAAAATATTTACTCTAAAAAAATAAAATTAAGAAAATTTTTAAATATTAAAAAAATAAATTCAAAACAATTTTAAAATACAACTCAAAACTCAAAAATTATTTAAAATTTATAACTAAATAAATTTTCTTCTTTCAAAATATAATCCTATACTCAAATCATATTCTAAAATTAAATTAAACGATGCCTAACATTCGAGATCTACTTAGTTTGCTGACATCAACACACACCCTCCTTTTCTTTCATGCTTATGTCACAATTAGGAACTAAAGACAAAATATCTAAGATATTTTGCATACTTAAGCATGATGTGATATGATTGTGCCTTTTTGCCTACTGGTTAGGCAAAATTAATTGTCACCACCCTCTTTAAACTTATCATAAGATTAATTTCCATATCCAATTCCAACCAATACTCGCACATATATCTATATGGATTCATATTTTCTCAAGTTTAAATTTATATTTTATTGTGTTATCTGAATGTGTGAGATTTATTATAGATTTTATTTTCATAAATCAAATATTTATTTTATAGAACTTTTTATGGATATCATTAATTCGATAATCATTATATTTTTGTTTTATATTATCTTTAAAAAAAATAAATAAATTATTTTTAAAAACACATTTGTCGTTCAATTTTTTGAGAAAAACGTAATATAATGAAAAAATGTTATGATTATTTGATTCACTTAATTTTTTTATATAGATAATATATATAAAAAAAAATTCTAAAAAATAAACAATTCACATCATTGAAATGGAATCTATAATACCCAAATAATACGATCTAATTCATATTTAAATTTTAAAAATATGTAAACTTATTTATGTAATAAATTTATATATATATATGCGAAATTATTTGTGTTTGGAGACACTTCATTGTTCAAAAAATAATAATAACTGTTACATTTATTCAATTTTAAACATAGGATGATTCATTTAATATTTTTGAAAACAGTTTTATTATATAGATTTAATTATTAAAATAAATATAAGGAGAGAGGAGTGGGTCAGTGTGCGTGTGTGAGGCAGTTAACGTGGGGTGGGTTTCATATAGTGGGTGACGTAGCTCATGTGGGGTACCAAAAAACAAAAAAAAAAAGTGGCAAGACTAATAATGAAACGTAAGCAACACCACACCACACCACACCACACCCCATTATATGTAAATCTATTAGTATGTAATATGTAACCGCGTAAAGAATGCGTAACAGCCGTTGACGCCGGACTCTTCCAAGTCATCCTCCCATCCTCAACCATAACCTCTCATCACCCTTCCATTCGTCTCTCTCTATAGGTATATAAATGCATATAACCCATTACAAACCCACCCCACACTACAAGACTACCCAAACACCTACTTCTACTTCTACTTCTACTTCTCTCTTGAAAATAACTATGCAAGAAGCTATTCCTTACAAGATCTGGGTACCAAATCCCCAACACCCTTTTCAAAGCCGATCAGCACTGGTGAACAAAGATATTGGGTCAGATTCAGGATCAACAAAAGGTGGTGGTGATGATGATATAAAGAACATGGTTTTGGAGAACGCTGTCATAGTCTTAGGCAGGCGTGGTTGTTGCATGAGTCATGTGGTTAAGCGACTCCTTCAGGGCCTAGGTGTAAATCCGGCAGTCCACGAGGTCGACGAAGACGATGAGACTAGTGTTTTTCGTCAATTGGAGGGCATCGTCGGACAAGCTGCTGGTCGGATGCAGTTTCCGGCGGTGTTCATCGGAGGTCAGTTGTTCGGAGGGTTGGATCGGATTATGGCTACTCATATTACTGGAGAGTTGATTCCTGTGTTGAAACAAGCTGGGGCTTTATGGCTTTGATGTGATATAATTCATTTTCACTAATTTTAGTTTCATTTCTTAGCACTTTTTTTTTACACTTTGTTTTCTTCTTTTCCTTTACAAGAAATTGCATGGAGGCAATTGATTAGTTTTGAGCTTTTTTTATTTTTATTTTCCAATTTTGATTTAAGAAAAGAAAAAGGTCACATGGATTTGTAAAATTGTTTCACAAGTTTTGAATAAAAAAATTTGGGATGTGCATAGATCATTGTATGAATAAATAATTTTGTGGATATATTTTGAAGGATCGATAGGCAATACATGAATGATCTCTCCCTCTCTCTCCTAAAAGATTTGGGTGTAACAGTAACACGGTTGATGTGGTATCCGAACACAATAAAATTACAAAATGTGGAATGTAAATCTTAATTTTCAGATGCCACGAAAAATTTAAATAATTAAATAGTGATCCCAACACCATGGTATCACTGTTGGACTCAAGGTTTTTTCATCTCTCTCTCGTTGAAATTTCTGGGACTTTCATTTATGAGCTACGCAACTGGGACTTTTTGCTTAGCTCGAATTTGAGCTTGGCTTGAATGGTTTAAATTTCATCTTGTTAGTCGTCCGGTGAAAAGATTGATAATTGTGATCTGACAAAATGATAATTATAGTAGACAAGTGTTTTATCTAATCGTCTGAATAGTTGCCTGATTGATAAATCAGTGAACAGTAATTTCAGTCATTCGAGGTAGCTCAATTTAGCTACCAAAGATTTTCTTCAATTATTTTTTTGGGGCTTTGGAGGTTTCCACCTACATTGGATGCAACGTGTTCAACTCTCCTCCGTTATTATTAGTGCTCGAAACCACTATTTGACACTCGCAGGTCCACATGTTAATATTTCAACAATTTTTTTGAATGGTTCATAATAAAATTTTAGCGTTTTAAGCTCACAAATCACAAAAACACAAAAATTAAAAAAATTACATCATTAGTTAAGTCTATATGTTCTGTTCAGTTGTGTCATGATTTGATCTTATTTTATTGATTTTTAAATTGTTAAAATATTTGAGAAACTTAACAATAACAAAGTCCATTTTACATCATAAATAAGGGATTCCCAAAACAAAAAAGTGGTGGTGCTGTGAGAATTGCGTAGGAGGTCATGGTGGTACAGGAACTTCATTCGATATTACCTAGTTTCAAAAGACCGAGTTCACCTGAAGATATGGAGTTACAGAATCGAGTAATACATTGTTCAGGTTAAGGCCAGAACTAAATTAAAAGATAGTTCAATATTCAAGGCCATGCTCACATACATAACAATCGCGAAATCCTCATTTCATTTTTTCGGCACGCTGATTTGAATACCAATACACAATAAGAAAATATTTGACAAACACATCCGTCAACAAAAAATGAAAAATGTACTGGGTAAAATGTAGTTCCTCACTGGTCCATGTTTGTCCAGAGTCAGGTTCTTGCTCACTGTAATTTGTGGGGTATAGAACAGCTCATATGGAAATGTTAGAAGAGTTAAAAGACAGATTAAAAAACAACAAATGACGCTTCACAGCCAAGATTTTTAGCTTACAGAATCAAACCATGAATCAAAATCATCTAATACTTTAGACTTCGAAACAGGGCCAGAGGAAGAAGACATAGTATTACGATGGGCAACCCTTACCTCATGGGACTTGATGTGTCCTTTTGATTTGTTGGATTGGATGTTTCCTTGAGTAGATCATCAAGGGCATCATCAAAGTTGGCTGTAACTGAAGCTGATTTAGATAAATCAGGTCCTTTCTTCAAATGTTGAGCAGGAGCTGAATGAACATATGGATTTCCTCCTAATAGTGAAGTTGAAGTTTCTTGTTGATGAACTGAAAATCTACCACGGGAGGATGTTTCCTTCAGTAAATCATCAAGGGCATCATCAAAATGGGTGGTCACTGAAGCGGCTTTGGATGAATCCAACCTTGACGAAGTTCCTTGTTTTTCAACCGAAAATGTGTCCGTAAACGTTTTTTTGACACCAGAGGAATCAAGGAAGTTCGTTTCATTGCCCAAGTCAAGAAGGAAATCGAGGTCTGCTTCAGCAGCTGCTGCCTCAAATCTAGATGATTTCTCATTTGGGTTTGCAACAGAAATGCCCTTTGATTGTGCTCTATACTGCACTGTACTTTCACCAGTTCCCCTGGATTGACTTTGTTTATCCTTAATTGGATCCGTTGACTTCAATCCTTTATTAAATGAGGTTGAAACTGAATCGTAAATGGCAGAAGAGTTGGGTGACATAAAGTCACTAATGTGATCCTCCATCTTATCAACTAATTCATCAGAATTTATCACCACTACTTCACTTTGGCATGCAACTTGTACTTGGTCAGATTCCCGATTGAAACTTGTTTGTATTTCTTCTGTGCACTGTAACATACAACACAAAATATGTAAAACCCATACTATCAAATCCATTAAAATGCAAATCACTTGGAAAAAAATCTCATTTGGTAATGACTTGCAAAGGTTTAAATCCTCTCCAGTCCAGATTAAACTGTAGCAATATTTCTAAACAGGGTTGGTAGGTCTCATAACTAAATTATAGCATTAAAAAGTTAACTGATATGCATTCTTGGGATAAAAAATTTAATTGCTGACAATTAAACCAGTGTGACTATTAGATCTGAAACAGAACAATTCTTAGTTGCACAGCGTGGGAGAGACAGCATTATGTATTTTATATTATAAATATATTGTAAGAATTTTTTTTATTACTTAGTTACGATATATATGTTAAGTGTCTACATTGCATAACCACTTAAAACTGAGCATAGAAAATTCTCATCATAAAAATAAGTATTCATCACAAACAATATATATATGTTTACTCCTCACTCACATAGCCCAAATTGAAGATCTATCAAAAAATCTACATCTTTTAATTCCTAGAAAAAAAATGTTTAAGACCTCTACAATGTCAATTGTTGATTTGTTTATAAATCAATCAACTAAGACTCAACCCCCTGCCACATTAATGTAGGTAAATTTAGGGGTGATGTTTTAAGGGATTTCTAGTGTGACTCTAATTTCTAAGAGGTAAGACAAAATCTAAGATAAATATTATTCTCTACATAGTATCTTTAGCCATGGTAGCTTTTCATTTATTTCTTTGGAATTCATAATTTAAGTGGCATTCCTATTTGGAATCACAATTCTATTTTGACGGAAATGCGGTTCTGTCGTTATTCTTACTTCAAACCGTGGAATCACTGCTCTAGAGCAGAATGGTCACCGCCCAAAAAGAGATTTCTGGAACTGAGGAACAACTATTATACTATACATTCAGCAACAGCCTTTCTTGAAAATTTTGAAGTCATCAAATTGGTAGCTTATCAAGTTAATAACATAGAAGAAAAAGTCACTACATTAAACGGCAAATATAATGCATTGCACCCATGCATGCACTGCATATATGTATTTACATGTGCATGTTCATGTGTAGAATAATAAGAGCACAATTCAAGTATTCAACCTCAGATGACCACGTCAATAAAACTTGAAACCACAATGAATACAATACCATGGAACAATTTGTAACCAAATGGACAAACAATGATAAACTATTCCACAAGACATAGGAAGCATTAGTAAAATGCTCTATTTCTTGCTTAAGCCTTAGCAAATCCCTGGAAAATAACCCTAATTGTTCATCATACACAAGCAACAACACTTACCTGGGCTATGAAGAAACACACAATATTTTAGGAAGTATCCAATACTCACGTATCAGCGTAATCCAAAGTACTTTTGAAGAAATCAAATTTTGCAGACGGGATAAAATAAGATAGGAAGAGAAAAGATGCAATAACTATTTTGAAAGTAGAACCTTAATTAGCAAAGACTACAAGAAAAATCTAGATACACAAATGAACAGTTGCTCCAAAAACCATCAAATAATGCAAGGGGACATCCAAACTTTTATGAGTAATGCTACATATACTGAGATTGCTTACCCACTAGATACAAGCCAGTAAGGACCGACATTAATTAATACAAGCGGGAACCACTTATTTGTGTCTAGTGAGTAAGAAATGTGGCTGTATAGCATTTTCCAACTTTTATATAGAGATCCAAAATAATTAAGTTGCAGTCCACAAACACTGCAATTGCAAAACAGGCAGTGATAATTCTGAAACAACTCAATTAGTGAGTAAAACGTGTTAGATGCACAGAAAAGAAATCCATTTTTTGAAGTTTGATCCATCCAGAACTATTCACCAGAGAAATTTGTGAATTTTATTCAATAATCCCAAGAAATCATGAACATCATACAAAAGATACTTGAAGCTCGGGAAAAAATAGGACCATTCACCTCAACTCATGATGACACTTGCCATGGACTGTAACAGGACAATTTCAAATTGCTTAAAGTGTGTGATGTGTGTGTGGATGTGGGTGGGGAATACATACCAGCTCTGGCAGTAAACAGTCTTGTTCAATGAAGAGCCTTTGTGACAAATCTACTTTTGAAAGTTGTTCCGCAAGAAGGTGTAGATTAAGGGACAGAAAAGACGCCTATACCATGAAGGAAAAGGGAGAGAAGTAAGAGAGAATATCCATGTGAGGCAACCAACACATGTCAATTAAGAAAAGAAAAAAAAACGCAAGTAAACAAATAAACAAAGGAAACAGTTAGGTTGCGTTTGGTAGAGCTTTAGAATTATAATTTGATAATAGAGTTGTATTTTGAGTATGTGAATTTTAGAATTATGATTTAAGTATAGAAAATTTGTTTGGTTATGAGTTTTAAAAAGAATTTGAATTGA
This sequence comes from Camellia sinensis, assembly GCF_055761805.1. Lineage (NCBI taxonomy): Eukaryota > Viridiplantae > Streptophyta > Magnoliopsida > Ericales > Theaceae > Camellia > Camellia sinensis. The sequence continues at coordinate 144,378,829 of NC_138968.1, forward strand.
GTGATGTGACATATAATATTGAAAAGTGGATGTTTTGAAAAGTGTTTTGAAAAGTGAGTGTGGAATTAATTGTCTAAAGTTGTAACGAAACAACACACTCAAACTAAGGGATAGAATTAAACTTCAAAAACTCTACCAAACAGAGCCTTAGTAGCTTGCAGTAAATTCTTGGAATTTGATGAAAATTTAGTTTGAAAAATGGAATGCACAATAGGGAATCATATAGTTAAGAATGTGATAAGCTCCTTTTTTCTTTAAAAAAAAGGCATGACAAGCCAAGGTCAAATTATAAGCCACGATACCCCATTTGTTACACACGTGGCTGCATTGGCAGGCAAGGTAATTTGCAGTCGGCATACAAATTGTCTACACTTTCAGCTCACACACGTCTGCCCAAGAATTTACGGGTTTCCATTACGGTAACTTTTCTTTTTTTTCTTCTTTTCCATATCACACACGGAAGCTGCAGATTATGCCTATTTGCCATGTCCAGACTCAACAAGGCCGGCCCTGGGCGAAGGCCACTAAGGCCTGTACCTAGGGCCCCCAAATTTTGGCACAAAATATGGCCCCAAATTTATTAATTTTATATTATATTAAAAGTTCAAAGCCTAATCTTTTTTTATTATTTGAGGCTTAGTCTAAAAAGCCCCTCAAAAAAATTTGTTGAGCCAAATTAAAAATATATATAATCATTGCTAAGTCCAATTAATTTGAGTCTTTGTAATGATTTTTTCATATCTTAATATATAAAAATAAAGTTTAATGATTATATGTGTAATGAAACTATTATAGCTACTAAATAATAAAAAAATTATTGGAAACTTATTATTTTATTCGTAATTTCTTTTTATAAAAAAATATATGTGGGAGGGCCCCGCTTTGAAAACCCGCCTAAGGCCCTATAAATCTCAGACCCGGCCTTAAGACTCAAGCTGTTCTAAGACCTAAATTATCTAACAGTCTGAGAACGGAAAAAATAGTGGGTAAATTTGCGTTTTGACTTAGCACTACCCCCACTACCTCCCTACCCTTCTCCACTTCAAAATTTCGAAGGCCTCCCATGACACTCCCCAGCCTACAACCTCTTGCTTCCATCACCCCTTCATGCTGTATATCTCATTTTGTGTATAAGGTCCCTACTTACTTTCAAAATTACAAACAAAACAAATTTTAGATATAAGCTAGAACTGTAGAGCTTTATGTATGAACTTGTGTATACGGGCTAATAAATGGGAATGGTTAGATTTTTTAACAAGTTTATTGAAAGATAATTATGCATATCTGTCAACCCTACACAATTCTTCCTATTTATCTCAATTTTGGAATTTGGGTCACATCTAACAAAGAAACAACGAATGAAAAATGATAAAATACCTCCTGACTGGTCGTTGCTCTATCCTCCACAACAAAATTATCATCTCTGGTCCATGATAGAATTCCTTGTCCCCTTACAGAAAGCAGAGAGCCAACTCCCTGATTGAAGTCTAAGAAAAATTGAAGTCAATCTCCTGTAATACTGCAGATTGAAACTTTCATATCAAGCAATTCTCAGTCCACATGAATTGATTGAAATTCCATCAAGACTTCTCAAACAAACATTGTAAAAGAAAGCTCTGTGGCTGCTTAAGAATAGTAGCTTCATAACAAGACAAACAACATGGTAATGTGAATTTTTTTTATTTTTTTGACAAGTGACAAGGTAATGTGAAAATTGATAACCAATTCAAAGACACAATCAAATTTACTAGGCGGTACCAAAGAATCATTAGTGATAACACCACCAAGGAGCAAAATCAAATGCTGACAGGGTAGAAATAGGCTTGGTATATGAACAAGCTATTATTACCATTGCTGTGCAGCTATATAGTTTACATGTCCATACTTCAGAATATCCAACCCTAGAAAAAAAGTATTTATGCAAATATATCACCAGATAAATTGCATGCAAGTATACGAGATCTTGAGAAAGAAAATATAATGATAAAACACTGTGGACTAGAAGTAAGGGGGTGCAGCCCATGTACACTATACAAACACAAAGGAGACTGTTGTATGCCCCTTACTCAGTAGAATCTACAAAATCCAAATAACTTTCTAGGGAAGGATCCACCCTATCTTTTATCAAAAAAGAAAAAGTCTACACCTTTAGAAGAATGCCAATTCCTTTATCCCCTATACACACCACATCAAGCAAACAGTAACCCATTCGAAGGCCGCCTCCTCTCACTCGAAAAACATCCCCTCCTCCTATCACTAACAACCTCTACCACTGTTTTAGGAATACCCACAACACACCAATAGGGCCGAAAGCAACATCTACATATTCCCTTGCTAATCAACAGTGGATAAGGAAATGATCCACCAACTCCTCTGGCTTTATAAACATACAACACCAGTTAGTAATATTCTTCCTCTTGATTAGGTTATCAACACTCAGGATCTTTCCATGTGACGGCTCTCAACCCAAAAAATAGAAAGGAAGCCATCTTTTAGAGAACCTTGGACTTCCCTTTTCAAGGAAAATCAACAGAACCATTATCTACTAAGCAATTGCCAAAAACGCTTTACCCCAAGCCTCCAAGACTTGAGAGGTAAACCATCACGCTTCATCCTCCCCTCCTCTCCAAACATCATGCATCCTATACAAAGTTTCATGGAACTCCATCATTTCCCTTTACGCCCCAATCATGCACACTACTAGAAGTGTGCATGTCTTTTCCACAATGCTACCAAAGGGAAGACCCTATACAAGGGCCTATCTCTGCACCAAACATCTAAACCAAAAATTTAACCTTTCCCCATGTCCAACAACAAATTGAATATGCTTCACAAAATAAGCCCAACCATTCCCTGTACCCATACTCCATATGAAGAAGATACCTCCATGATGGTCGAATCGCCACAAACTTTCGCGTATTTTCCTACCAATAGTCCCCTCTACACAAGCCCCTTTTCCATAGCGTATACCAATGCAACCATTTACCCCAAAATGCCTAATTCACAATGCAAGCCTTCTAATTCCTAAGCCTCCTGAAGATTCTCAAAATATAGAATAAACATTATGATGGATTGGTAGTAAAGAGAAGCAATCGCGCTATAGTATTTACATTCAAAATCTAGAACTCCAAAAATTGTACTAATTTCAAGAATTTCATCAATTAGTAACAAGTCTTAACCTTCAATAAATATCATTGATGTTTTGATTCTCCCTATCCATAATCAACCCCACCTTTTGATAAACTTCTTCCTTTTCCCATTCGCCTTGTAAAACAACTTTGTATTATTGTCACACTCTTTAAGCCATTTCATTTTTGCCTTCCCAAGAAGGTTATTTCCTAAACACAACTTTCCCCAATTTAATCTTTAGGTTCAACCTTTCTTTTCTAATACACCCATCCAAGTCTCCTTTAACCTCAATACTATCCAACTCGTCAATCCTTTTTGCAATTCCATTATTCAATTCCTTCATATCCCTTAAAATCTCCTTGTTTGGAACTTTTAACTTATCCTTCATGAACTTGAGTTTTTCATGAATTTAATTCCCAACCTGGAACGCTGCAACTACCCCACAGCTCCTCAGAATTTCTTAAAAGACTAGTGTTCAAGCCAGATGTTTTTAAATCTTAAGGAGGTAGGACTAGGACCTCACTTAAAAGGATAACTCTCTAGCACCCACAAAACAATGGTAAAAAACTGCCATAGGAAGCACCTCCTCTCTTACATTCAAAAATCTTTCTTCCCAATCCTTATAACAAAAAAAAAAAAAATCCAATCTATGACAAACCAAATTAGCTTGAAGATTTGACCATGTGAACCTAGCATTCGACAAAGGAGGATAAATCAACTCCAAAGGTGTTGGGTTTTGTCTGTGTGTCTTACTTCCTTTAAAAAAATATAAACCTTGGATGGTATTCTTGTCTTTTTTTCTTTTCTTTTCTTTTTTTTTTTAATATAAAAAAAAATGAGAATCAAATCACCAATGAAAAATTAGTAAAGCAATGACAACTAATCATTCAAAGTTAGACAAAATGAGATCCATATCTCCTTTACCCACATACAAATAGATAAAATTAAAATGATACAACCTATACAATTCACATCAGGAGCAAGGTCCTACCAGTGAGAACATCACCAAACGAAGGAAAGCTCTCCGAATCCGAAGAAATATTTGTATGAGACTGAGACATAGCCTCAGAAATCAGGTAACCATAGTCTGCCCCTTTACTCTTTGGCACAAAATCAGTTGTTTGACTCGTAATATTATGGGATGGATCTTCCGAACCTGAATCATATTCTTCCTCATAACGATCCCAATTCGAGGGGAGTGCACTAAAACCCTTAGACTCATTGGGTTTCTCTCTGACTTGCTTTCCCGATTGCTTCTTCGCACCACTGGCTCCTACTTGGCCCACTAAAGGAGCTTTCAGTGTTGGATTCGGATGGTGCTTCTTACTGTGGTGTTGAGAATGGGCTCTCTTTGACTTTGCCAAAGCTTTTGTATCCATGGTTTATAAAAATTTAGAATTTTCCAGTGTAGTGTAACACAAATGGGGATTTTAGTTTTTCAACATAACACAAATGGTGCATATAATTCACAAACCCTGCAAAGATATAGTGAATTTCAGACAATTGAAGAATAATTCAGAGCTCCTAGGCTTATTGCTTAAAATCTTTTTGAGCAAATAAGCAGCTAATAACAGATTGGCTTAAGTTGGGTTTGTACATTTTTGATTCAACATAATTTAGGGCTTTAATCACAATTCCATACCATATTTCAAAAAAAAAAAAAAAAAAAATCCATACCAGGAGGAGGTAAGAGACCAGGAACAGACGCGGGAATGAGAAAGAGCGAACGAGAAAAGAGAAGATGAGAGATACCATAGAGAGGGAGTTGCGTTGTGCTTTGGAGAAGACTGAGAATGATCGGGTGAGCGTTGTGTCGTGCATTCAACTAGGGTTTTGATTCTGATTCGGTGCGTGGAGTGCACTGTGCACATCTCCAAATTTTTACTGTACTAATTCTCTCTCTCTCTCTCTCTTGTCAAATTTGTTTCGAAATATATGTTATTTAAAAAAATTAAAAATTTTCCAAAAAATATCTGACGAATTACCCACCGTAAAATTTCTAATGTTTTATTGATTTAATAGCATTTTCAACGGTTTAACAAAATTTTCATTAAATTTGAGTAAAAAAAAATTGATTTTCTTGATTTGATACGCGTACCTCCAATGGTTATAGTTATTGTAGTGTGCATCAAAAAAGGAAATGAACATCCGGTGAGTCGACCGGTTCAAAAAAAATTTAAACCGTTTGAACCAATAATTTAAACCATTCGAACCAGTTCATAGGCCAATTTTTGCATGAGCCGGTAGACCGGTTGGTCAACCGGGTGGTCGACCCCGTAGTGTAAAATTTTCACAAATTTCTGTTTTAACGGCTATGCACAGTGAATTGGTGAAAGGAGCAAGTCGTTCTCAATTTGGTGAAACGTTTGATATTTTCTCAATTTGATATTGTTTTGGTGCAATCTTTAGAGCACAAAAAATAACTTTTTTTTATCAAATTTAAATATGATGTTGGATTTGGTGAACGGTTGGAGATGGCCTAATCTATCTATCTATGTAAGCAAATGTAATTATTTTGTCAAAAAAGTCTCTAAATATTTATTTTTAAAATTCATAATTTTGGAATTAAAAAAAAAAACGTGGTACATCCTTTCACCTTCGTTCTTATTATTTAGGGCTCCTTACTTCTTCTCCCTATATAAAATAAAAATTAAAAAATAAAATATTCATTCATATCTATCACCCTCAATAATATCTATCCCATCCTCAATTTAATATCACATTATTAAAAATAAAAAAATAAAAATAAAATCCTACAACTCTTACAACTATTCATCCATGTTTATTCCACTCTCAATTTAATATCATGTTATCAAAAAAAAACAAAAAAAGTCACGACTCTTTTAACTCTCACGTACACATTTTTTTATACAGTTTAATCCAGTCAAATTAAATCATTATCTATCATCTACCCATATTTGCTCATAATTTCTCCATTGTTATAGCTTACAAGTTTGATGATTTGTGAAAATCATTACAAGGCCAATATAGTGCCTGTTTGGCAGAAATTATTTACAGCTTATTTCAGCTTAATTTAAGCTATTTTGATGTGTTTGGTTTAGCTTATAGCTTATAGCTTTGTGAAAGTCAGAAATCAGCTTATTCTTTGAGTGGGGCAGGAGATGCTTTAAGAATAAGCTGGAAATTAACTTAAGCTGAAAGTTACAAGCTATAAGCTGTTTAGGCATAAGCTATAAGCACTTTCCCACAGTTCTACCAAACAGGGCTATAATGCTATTTCTTATTTTCTATGCATTTTTTCTATGTTTGGTACTTTGTATGTATGTATTTCTTTCTTCTAATATTTTTCAATTATTTATATATCTTTTCATCTTCTTCATTTTTATGCTCCTAATATTATTTATTATTTTATATATATTTTTTTCAGTATTTATTACTTTTGTGTGTATATATTCCTTTTTTCTTGATATTTATCATTCTCTCTCATTTATCCATCTTTTATTAGAATAACTCATTTTTTTCATTGTTATAATTTACAAGTTTGATGATCTATAAGAAAATCATTACAAGGTTAATGTAATATTATTTCTTATTTTATATACAGTTTTTCAGTATTTATTATTTTTGTGTGTATATATTTATTTTTTCTAATATTTATCATTCTCTCTCATCTACCCATCTTTTCTTAGAATAATTCATTTTCTTCTTTATTACATTTTGCAAGTTTGATAATCTATGAAAATCATTATAAGATCAGTGTAATATTATTTCTTACTTTATATACATTTTTTCAATATTTGTTACTTTGTGTCTATATATATTTTTTCTCAATATTTTTCAATTCATCTATACATTTTTTCATCTTCTTAATTTTTATGCTCATAATATTATATTTTTCAGTTCATCTACACATATTTTCATCGTTTCCATTATCACATTTTGTATGGTTTGAACTTGCTTGCTTTTTAATTTTTGGTTTGCTTTTGTTTTCCATTTTAATCAGATTAGATTTGTTTCTTCTCATATCTATATCTATCTATACCATCTATATAAGCAAAAGTAGTCTGATGTCAAAAGCCTCTAAATATTTATTCCTAAATTTTCATAATTGTGGAGAAAAATAATAAATACGTGGCACCATAAATTTAAATAATTAAAAAAAAAAAAGAATCAACGGCCTTTCAAATTCCAATCCCTAATTTTTTGTGAATTCTAAAAATATAAAAAAATTATATGACAGACACTCTTCAAGACGTTCCATGTCTATTCATCTCTATAAAACATGAAATAAAACTAATATATATATATATAATATAATAATAAGGAAAAAAAAAAGAAGAAGAAGAAGCAAACCACCCCCCCCCCCCACACACACACATCTATCCATATCCCTATGAAACCTCTGATCTATTCCTTAATCCTTCTTCATTCATAATTACACTACCACAAATAATCCCAGCAGCCCACTACCTTCCCATAGAGCATACATGTACTTCATCAACTCCTCATCAGCAACCATATGATTAACCTCAACGTGGTTGATGGTGACTACCACCTCACCTCTCAAATGATCAGTCAAGACTCATCGAGTACAAATCATAATTTTTCTTTTGCTTTAATAATTTAGTTTTTATCTTAAATTATCAGTCAAGACTCATCGAGCCGTGGGCGGGCTTCGGACAGCCCACGAGTCGCGGGTCAATTCCATATTCCTATCAATGTGCATGTTAATATGTCAATGTGAATATTCACATTGTCAACGGGTCGGCTGGGCCTACCCCGGGCCACGGACAAGCTTCGAGCAGCGGGCAAATTTTACACTCCTATCAATGTTAATGTTAACATGTTAATGTGAATATTCACATTGTCACGGGTCAGGCTTCGGGCCGCCTACGGGGTGCGGGCCAATTTTATACTCTTATCAATGTGAATGTTAACATGTCAATGTGAATATTCACATTGTCAACAGGCCGGGCCGGGCCCTCCCATGGCCGCCCACGGGTCGTGGGCGGGTTTCGGGCAGCCACGAGGCGCGGGCTAATTTTAAACTCCTATCAATGTGAATGTTAACATGTCAATGTGAATATTCACATTAGCCCGGCCCGTCCGAGGCCGCAAGCGGGCTTTTGGCTGCCAATGGGCCACGGGCCAATTTTATACTCTTATCAATGTGAATGTTAACATGTCAATGTGAATATTCACATTGTTAACGGGCCGTCCATGGGCCGTGGGCGGGTTTCGCGCCGCCATGGGACGCAAACCAATTTTACACTCCTATTAATGTGAATGTTAACATGTCAATGTGAATGTTCACATTATCAATGAGACGGGCCAATTTTATACTCTTATCAATGTGAATGTTAACATGTCAATGTGAATATTCACATTGTCAATAAGCCGGGCCGGGCCCGTCCCGTGTCGCTCACGGGCCGTGGCGCGGGTTTCGGGCAGTCACGAGATGCGGGCTAATTTTAAACTCCTATCAATGTGAATGTAAACATGTCAATGTGAATATTCACATTGTCAACGGGCCAGGCCGGGCCCGCCCGAGCCCGTGGACGGCCTTTTCGCTGCCCATGGACCGCGGGTCAATTTTATACTCTTATCAATGTGAATGTTAACATGTCAATGTGAATATTCACATTGTCAACGGGCCGCCCCGGGCCACCCATGGGCCGTGGGCGGGTTTCGCTCCGCCACAAGACGCGGGCCAATTATAAACTCCTATTAATGTGAATGTTAACATCTCAATGCGAATATTCACATTGTCAACGGGTCGGGCGGGCCTGGTCCGACTCGCACTTTTTCGGGCACCCACGAGGATCGACGTGTGCCGGGCCCCTACACATTGACGATATGAATATTCACATTGACGGTGTGAACATTCACATTAGGGGTATTTTGGTAATTATGTTATCCATAAGACTTATTGAAACATAAGAAAATAATGTGAATTAAATGGAATATAAGCAGATGAAAATGGTATTTTGGTCTTCTTATCTTAAATAGGACCTAGTGGAATAGTCAAAAAGAATATGAGTTGGATGGAATAAAGATCTTAGAAAGTGGATTTATCAAAAAAGCTCCCATTTTTTTTCAACCTTCATTTGATGTTAATTGAACTTCTCTCTACCTCTTTTTTTTAAGATTCATCTATTTTTTCTTTCTATATTCTTATAGTTTATCTTCAAATTCAAACTTGATTTTTTTTTATATTATATATATACATAGTGAGATAAATCAAATATAACCATCTAAATTAACATTATAGTAATTAATAGTTAGTTTTTAGCATTGTCCGCCAATTTTTATTATTTGCCCATGCATAGCACGGATTACCACTAGTATAATTGTAATGAATTGGTTAAAATCAAATTTGAATTTTTGAAAAAATTAATGAAAGACTAGAAATGTTACAAGGCATTACAGTTTGATTAAAGCATCCTAATAATTTGGTTAAGTAGCCCTCCTCTTCTTTTCTTTTTTTTTTTCTTTTTTCTTTTCCCTTTTTTTTAACACTCTAATTAATTATACTTTTAACCCTCAACCTACTTATCATCAGGTTCACCTTCACCACCGAAGCCATCTTTGGCACCTCTTGTCACGACCCGCTCCCCGTATCCAAAGATTAAGCGTCGTGATAACCAGTAACTGAGGTTATCTCAGGCTAATTCTTAAACAAATCAATAAACGCGAGCGGAAGTAATATTTACATGAGAGTACCAAAATAATCATTAGAGCTTCTGTTTTTATTACAAAATTTATTGACTAAAAAGGCCGATATTTACATATAAAAATATCATAAAAGTACTGTGTGTGTCAATTCTGTAGCCCCGTATCTAAGACTTCCCAAAAGCTGTTTCTGATTGCATTATTTCCTGAAAATTGGTAAACAGCTATAAGCACATGACAGAGTGAGAAACGTTATACCAAGAGTATAAGGGACACGAAATAACCATGGATAGTTAGTTAGGCCAAAACATCTACATAACTCAGTTTGGTGAATAAATTATTTAAGTGACAGAAACTAAAATACAAAAATTATGTAAATAAATAATCATAACCACGGTACAGAACAGAACAGAATAGAGATCACAGGAGTGACAGTCAGAACAGAGGTACGGACTCAAGAGGTGGCTCGTATGGACTATAGAGATGGCTCCCACAATAGTGTAGCACTTCTTCGCACAAAACAGAGGCACGAACTCAAGAGGTGGCTCGTACGGACTATAGAGGTGGCTCCCACAATAGTGTAGCACTTATCTTCCGTACAGCACTTTGCTTCGCACAGAACAGAGGTCAATAGATCCATGATAAACAGAGGACCACAAAATGGTCAAATAGAGGCCAATGGTTATTTAAGTCCCCCAAGGCGTGGGACTCCTGTGGTGGTACTTAAAAAACATAATTGTTATAAGGGTATAGTCAAATATTCTTTAAAATATAAACAAACATATTGTCACGACCCAAACCCGGCCCTATGGGTTTAACACCGTAACCGGCCAGTAATCCGAGATTACCGAAGGCCTGCTTAACAGTAGGACAGTAAAACAGAGTACAGGGCCTGGCGGAAACCAATACAGTAAATAAACAGTGTCTAATGAGCTGTGGCAGTCTGTATGCAAAAAGATTTTTCACATATATGTACATAACCAGTACAGGACAGTATGCACATTATTTACATTCATTCAGACTAGGGATTCCATCCCTTACATAACAGTACAGTAAACATTCAGTCTATGCCATCCATTCGGTTATTACAAAACAGTAAGACAGTACAGAAGGGGGAATTCTAAAACACCCCTAAGCCTTAGCATGATAGGCTCGGAACCTCTCAGTGAGGCACAAAGGCTGGCTGACAAAACTGGAGTTAGCCTCGACGCTCCTAGCTGCGGTCTGGTGCCTGGACACCTACATATATATATGAGCAGTGAGCTAAAGCCCAGTGAATAACATAATGCGTAAAGGGGTTAAGAATGAATGTCCTTACAGTAATGAAAACAATTCATTAAATCAGTATTTCAGTCGTTCAGTCAGTACAGTCATATGTGGTACATCCATTAGCATAACAGTACAGTAAACAGTAGGTCTTAAAAGACCGAGCAGTAAATGATGGCCATCAGTCAGTAACAGTAGTGGTTCCAACGAGGGAACCGACAGAGATCTCTGTAACAGTAACAGTAAACAGTAGCTGCTAAGGATGCCACAATACAGTTCAGAATATAGGACATACATTCATTCAATTAACAGTATTCAATTCAGAAACAGTACAGTTCAGTTGTTCAGAAAATAATCATTTTTGAACATATCTTTACACAATCGTTACTCACAGAGTTCTGGGCTACAGTAAGCTAGAGCGTGCCTCCCCAGTCGCCAACCCTACACAGTTAACAGATTGAACACACTAAGCTACACAGCTGGGAAAGATAATAACTTAATCCCTAATTTGCCTCGGTGTGTTCTACATCTATATCCTCAATAAAATGTCTTAAACTAGGCCTAGGAATGCCTAGGATGGGATGAGGATGCAAAGATGCACTTTTAAAAGCATTTTCAGAATTTTCAGAAAACAGAGTCCTGCTCGAGCGCAGGTTTCCCCGCTCGAGCGGACATGCAACAAGGTTACACGCTCGAGCGTACAAATATTCCGCTCGAGCGTACTGTAAAAGTACTGGATGGGTGAAATCTCCGCTCGACGCCCGTTCGAGCTTGAGACACACGACTCCGCTCGAGCGCCCAATCCTCCGCTCGAGCAAACTGTAAAACAGTGCAGAGAAATACTGGATGCTCGGATTCTCCGCTCGAGCGCCCATTTCCCCGCTCGAGCGGGAGTGCAAAATCTGGAAAACCCAGATTGCACCTCCAAGCTCAAACTCAAGTTTAAATGCATCAAAACCGATCCTCTTGGGCTGAATTTCCAGAAAACACTTATAAACACATAGAATAACATGGTTCAAAGCTCAATTTTGAGAAATCAAAGCCCAAGGGTGTTTAATTCAAACTCAATTTCAAACCATTTTTCAAGAACAAGATGAACATGCAAACATGCATGAATTTTAATCAACTTTGAAGCTCACTTGGATGCTCTAAGGAGCCAATTGATCCAAAAACAAGTTGAAAACATGGACCATTACAAAATTATGGACATGCATGTAACCTTTTGCCATGAAAACAACTCAAATATCTACAATGCAAACATGCATGCATGGAATGAGCTTCAATTCAACAACAATGAACCAATTCTAGACTTAAATTACTAGAGGCTCAAGAATCTTGCATGAATAAGCTTAAACACAACAAAGAGGGGTTGAGTTCCTTACCTAGAGCTTTAGTTACAAGGTGAGGAAGCTTAATTTGCAACCTATGTTCCAATTCCTTCAATTACCAAGCAATTTACAAGCAAAATTGAGATGAAAACCACTCCTCTAGTTTCTCTCTCTCTATGGTCGGCAATGGCAAGGAGAAAGGCTGATGAATTGTTTTGGTTAAGTGTAATGAGCTCAAAGATGTATAGGTAGTGGCCACTCACTATGGCAAAATGGTAAATAAGTGCAACCTTGCATTAAGTCAATATTTAATCTAATTTAATCATACTAAATCAAATTTCAGATTAATACACCATAAAATCACATAAATTATGATGATCATAAAACATCAATCAATTTTCGGTTCGGCCGCCGATAAGGCCTTCAATTAACAGTTAACACATAAAACATGAACAGATCAAATAAACAATCAAACAGATAGAATACAAATTAACATACATACTCAGGCAATTCAGTTCCAGCTTTCAGTCAGTCAGTTCAGTACTTTAATCAGTTCAATTATCAGTCATAATCAGTTCAGTTCAACGGTAATCAGTGGTTATTCGGTAAACAGTGACGAGGGTTATTACACATATCCATGGATTTCATTTTAAGCAAATAGAGTTTAGAAAATAATTCACGTAACTGAAATATTAATATAGTTTATAAAACATAAACTTGTATAAAATAAATTATGGTAAGTCAAAACATACGTAAAATATATTATGGTGCCTCAAGGTATAATATAACTCGCCTTAACTTTAATACCTCCCTCTTTTTTTCCACTATCAAAAACCCTCTGAACTTCCATTGTTTTTTCTTTCTTTCTCTCATTTCTTTCTCTTTTCTTCGTTTCCTTTCATTCTTCCCTTCATAGCCGCATTCCTTCTTTATACAAGTGAAATGCTTGCCCAACAAGCTTCAAGGGCACACGTGGCCATGCCACATAACCCTCCCGACATCATCACCTATAGGCTTTAATCTTATCCCTAAAAAATAGATAAGTATAGATTAGTTAATTATTTATACTTTTACCACCAAATTTCTTACTAATTATATTGTTACAAAATAAATTATATTTTTTTTTCAACCGTAATTAAATAATATTAGTATAAATTTTACAGAATAGTTAAAAATCTGGATTGTTATAATCTTCCCTCCTTTTAAAATTTCGTCATCGCAATTTTATCAGAGTGCGCAGCGGTTAGTTTACACATGGAAAATTTCAAGAACGAAATTTTAAAAGAAGGGAAGATTGTAACAACCCAAATTTTTAATTATTCTGTAAAATTTATACTAATATTATTTAATTACGGTTGAAAAAATATATATATAATTTCGTTTGTAACAATATAATTAGTAAGAAATTTGGTGGTAAAAGTATAAATAATTAACTAATATTTACTTATCGATTTTCGAGGGATAAGATTAGAACCTATAGGTGATGATGCCAACTATATATAGGCAGGGTTATGTGGCATGGCCACGTGTGCACTTGAAGCTTGCTGGGCAAGCATTTCACTTACAGAAAGAAGGAATGGGGCTATGAAGGGAGGAATGAAAGGAAACGAAGAAAAGAGAAAGAAATGAGAAAAAGAAAGAAAAAATAATGGAAGTTGAGAGGATATTCGGTAGTGGAAAGAAAGAGTGATGTATAAAAGTTAAGTTGAGTTATATTATACCTTCAGTTATCATAATATATTTTATGTATGTTTTGACTTACCATATGTATTTTACACAAGTTATGTTTTATAAATTATTATAAGTTATATTACTATTTCAGTTACATGGATTAATTATTGAATCCTAGTTGCTAAAATGAAATCCATTGATATATTTGTTTATATTTTAAAGAATATTTGGCTATAACCTTATAAACAATTATGTTTTGTAAGTACCACCATGGAAGTCTCACGCCTTGGGAGACTTAAATAACCACTGGCCTCTGTTTGACCACTTTATGGTCCTCTGTTTGTCATGAATCCATTGACCTCTGTTTTGTGCGGAGCAAAGTGCTGTACGGAAATAAGTGCTACACTATTGTGAAAGCCACCTCTATAGTCCGTACGAGCCACCTCTTGAGTCCTTACTTCTGTTTTGTGCGGAGATAAGTGCTACACTAGTGTGGGAACCACCTTTATAGTCTGTACGAGCCACCTCTTGAGTCCGTACCTCTGTTCTGATTGTCACTCCTGTGATCTCTGTTCTGTTCTGTTCTGTGCCGTGGTTATGATTATTTATTTACATAATTTTTGTGTTTCAATTTCTGGCATTTAAATGATTTATTCACCAAACTAAGTTATGTAGATGTTTTGGCCTAACTAACTATCCATGGTTATTTCGTATCCCTTATACTCTTGGTATAACGTTTCTCACTCTGTCATATGCTTATAGCTGTTTACCAATTTTTAGGAAATAATGCAATTCAAAAATAACTTTTGGGAAGTCTTAGATGCGGGACTGTGGAATAGATACATACAACACTTTTATGATATTTTTATATGTAAATATCGGTCTTTTTTGTCAATTAATTTTATAATAAAAATAGAAGCTCCAATAATTATTTTGGTACTCTCATTTAAATATTACTTCCGCTCACGTTTATTGATTTGTTTAAGAGTTAACCTGAGGTAACCTCAGTTACTGGACACAACTATGCTTAACTCTTGGGTACGGGGAGCGGGTCATGACAAATGGTATCAGAGCAATAATTTATAAATAAATCATCACTGGAGCGTAGGATACACACATTTAAGAAATAGGATAGCGGGTAATTAGTACCTAAATATTATATTTTATTCATCGATTTAATTATATTATAATTTTATATGATTATATATATATATTAATTAATTTATTTTTTTTGTGCATAATTTGTGAAGGACATATTTGTTATTGCAAAAGAAGGAAAAGAAATAAATGATGTCGGGCCCAAGCACCCATCAAAATTATAATATAATTAAATATATATAATTTTCAGTTCAGTATTTAAAAAAAAAAATTTATTTCGACTTTTTAAAAAGTGGATTCAAATTTTAAAAATACTAATTTTGAAATTATTTTCCATCAGTGGAAAGTTCACGGATAAAAGAAATGGGAGTTCATCTCAAATTTTTTTCAACTCTTGCATATGATTTTGTCAATGTATTCTCATTTTATTTATTTTTATCGTAAACAAAACAAGTGAAATTTTTTTAAAGTCACCAATTATTTCTTATTTTGGCCCAAACAAATTTTTGAGAACTAGACAATGAGTTGATTTTGGTAAAAAAAAAAATTTGAGATACTATTTTCTATCAGATTAATCATCTAATATATATTTATCAGAGTGCGCAGCGGTTAGCTTAGACATGGCAAATTTCGAGGACAAAATTTTAAAAGGAGGGAAGATTATAACAATCCAAATTTTTAATTATTCTTTAAAATTATACTAATATTATTTAATTACGGTTGAAAAAAAAAATTTTATTTTGTAACAATATAATTAGTAAGAAATTTGGTGGTAAAAGTATAAATAATTAATTAATCTATACTTATCTATTTTTGAGGAATAAGATTAAAGCCTATAGGTGGTGATGCCAACTATATATAGGGAGAGTTAAATGGCATGGCCACGTGTGCACTTGAAGCTTGGTGGGCAAGCATTTCACTTGTATAAAGAAGGAATGGGGCTATGAAGAGAAGAATGAAAGGAAACAAAGAAAAGAGAAAGAAATGAGAGAAAGAAAGAAAAAATAATGAAAGTTGAGAGGATTTTTGGTAGTAAAAAGAAAGAGTGATGTATTAAAGTTAAGGTGAGTTATTTTATATCTTGAGTTACCATAATATATTTTACGTATATTTTGACTTACCATATGTTTTTTATACAAGTTTTGTTTTATAAATTATTATAAGTTATATTACTATTTCAGTTATGTGGATTAATTTCTAAATCCTATTTGCTAAAATGAAATCCATTGATATATTTGTTTATATTTTAAAGAAATATTTGGCTATAACCTTATAAACAATTATGTTTTGTAAGTAGCACCACAGGAGTCTCACGCCTTGGGAGACTTAAATAACCACTGGCCTCTGTTTGACCACTTTGTGGTTCTCTGTTTGTCATGGATCTATTGATCTCCGTTCTGTGCGGAGCAAAGTGTTATACGGAAATAAGTGCGACACTATTGTAAGAGTCACCTCTATAGTTCGTACAAGCCACCTCTTGAGTCCGTACCTCTGTTCTGTGCAGAGCAAAGTGCTGTGCGGAGATAAGTGCTACATTATTGTGGGAGCCACCTTTATAGTCCGTACGAGCCACCTCTTGAGTCTGTACCTCTGTTCTGACTATCACTCCTGTGATCTCTGTTCTGTTCTGTTCTGTACCGTGATTATGGTTATTTATTTACATAATTTATGTGTTTTAGTTTTTGTTATTTAAATGATTTATTCACCAAACTGAGTTATGTAGATGTTTTGGCCTAACTAACTATCTATGATTATTTCGTATCCCTTATACTCTTGTTATAACGTTTTTCACTCTGCCATATGCTTATAGCTGTTCACCAATTTTTAGGAAATAATGCAATTTAGAAATAGCTTTTGGGAAGTCTTAGATACGGGGCTGCGGAATAGATACACACAACACTTTTATGATATTTTTATATGTAAATATTGACTTTTTTTGTCAATAAATTTTGTAATAAAAATAGAAGTTCCAATGATTATTTTGGTACTCCCATTTAAATATTACTTCCGCTTGCGTTTATTGATTTGTTTAATAATTGGCCTGAGGTAACCTCAATTACTGGCCATTACGATGCTTAACCCTTGGGTACGGGGAGCGGGTCGTGACAAATGGTATCAGAGTAATGGTTTATAAAAAAATAAATAAATCATCATTAGAGCATAGAACACACACACATTTAAAACGTAGGATAGCGGGTAATTAGTACTTAAATATTATATTTTGTTCGTTGATTTAATTATATTATAATTTTATATGATTATATATATATTAATTTTTTTTTTTGTGCATAATTTGTGAAGGACATATTTGTTATTGCAAAATAAGGAAAAGAAATAAAGGATGTCGGGCCCAAACACTCATCAAAATTATAATATAATTAAATACATATAATTTTCAGTTCAGTATTAAAAAACAAAATAAAAAATTTATTTCGACTTTTTAAAAAGTGGATTTAAATTTAAAAATACTAATTTTGAAACTATTTTCCATCATTGGAAAGTTCACGGATAAAATAAATGGGAGTTCATCTCAATTTTTTTTCAACTCTTGCATATGATTCTGTCATTGTGTTCTCATTTTATTTATTTTTATCGTAAACAAAACAAGTGAAATTTTTTTAAAGTCACCAATTATTTCTCATTTTGGCCCAAACAAATTTTTGACAACTAAACAGTGAGTTATTTTTGGTAAATTTTTTTTTTGAGGTATTATTTTCTATCAGATTAATCATCTAATATATATTTATCAAAGTGCGCAACGGTTAGCTTACACATGGCAAATTTCGAGGACGAAATTTTAAAAGGAGGGAAGATTGTAACAACCCAAATTTTTAATTATTCTGTAAAATTTATACTAATATTATTTAATTACAGTTGAAAATATATATATATATATATAATTTATTTTGTAACAATATAATTAGTAAGAAATTTGGTGGTAAAAGTATAAATAATTAACTAATCTATACTTATCTATTTTTGAGGAATAAGATTAAAGCCTATAGGTGATGATGCCAACTATATATAGGGGGGGTTATGTGGCATGGCCACGTGTGCACTTGAAGCTTGGTGGGCAAGCATTTCACTTGTATAAAGAAGGAATGGGGCTGCGAAGGGAAGAATGAAAGGAAACGAAGAAAAGATAAAAAAATGAGAGAAAGAAAGAAAGAAAAAATAATGAAAGTTGAGAGGATCTTTGGTAGTGGAAAGAAAGAGTGAGGTATTAAAGTTAAGGTGAGTTATATTATACCTTGAGTTACCATAATATATTTTATGTATGTTTTAACTTACCATATGTATTTTATACAAGTTATGTTTTATAAATTATTATAAGTTATATTATTATTTTAGTTATGTGCATTAATTTCTGAATTCTGTTTGCTAAAATAAAACCCATGGATATGTTTGTTTATATTTTAAAGAATATTTGGCTATAACCTTATAAACAATTATGTTTTGTAAGTACCACCACGGGAGTCCCACGCCTTGGGAGACTTAAATAACCACTGGCCTCTGTTTGACCACTTTGTGGTCCTCTGTTTGTCATGGATCCATTGACCTCTGTTTTGTGCGGAGCAAAGTGCTGTGCGGAGATAAGTACTGCACTATTGTGGGAGCCACCTCTATAGTCCGTACGAGCCACCTCTTGAGTTCGTGCCTTTGTTTTGTGCGGAGTAAAATGTTGTGCAGAGATAAGTACTACACTATTGTGGGAGCCACCTCTTGAGTCCGTGCCTCTGTTTTGTGCGGAGTAAAGTGCTGTGCGGAGATAAGTGCTACACTATTGTGGGAGTCACCTCTATAGTCCGTACGAGCCACCTCTTGAGTCCTCACCTCTGTTCTGACTGTCACTCCTATGATCTCTGTTCTGTTCTGTTCTGTACCGTAATTATGGTTATTTATTTACATAATTTCTGTGTTTCAGTTTCTGGTATTTAAATGATTTATTCACCAAACTGAGTTATGTAGATGTCTTGGCCTAACTAACTATCCATAGTTATTTCGCGTCCCTTATACTTTTGGTATAACGTTTCTCACTTTGCCATGTATTTATAGCTGTTTACCAATTTTTAGAAAATAATGCAATTCAGAAATAGTTTTTGGGAAGTCTTAGATGTGAGGCTGCGGAATAGACACACACAACACTTTTATGATATTTTTATATGTAAATATTGGCCTTTTTGGTCAATAAATTTTGGAATAAAAATAGAAGCTCCAATTATTATTTTGGTACCCTCATTTAAATATTACTTCCGCTCGCGTTTATTGATTTGTTTAAAAAGTGGCCTGAGATAACCTTAGTTACTGACTATCACGATACTTTACTCTTGGGTACGGGGAGCAGATCGTGACACCTCTCACAAATGACATGTGAATAGAAACATTATAATTTGACTTGTAGTTTAAAAGATTAATTGTCTCAATCAAAAGTGATGGAGCTATTTTCAAAATAAAATTTTAATGAAAATGTAAGAGCACAAAATATAATGAACCCATAATGTTTTTAAAAAAAAAAAAAAAAAATAGAGTGGTATTGCACACAATATATAAAATTGTTTGTAAAATATATTTAGTCAGTTTTGGGGTTTATTTGGATTAGCCTCATGCTAACTCAAGAAACAAAACTCCCTAATTGTATTAATAAATTTTAAATTTCTAATTGAATTGGGTTGATTCACGATTCAACTAACCCAATTCCATTATTTCTATTTGAAAAATTTTAGGCTTATTTGCCCACTTCTTCAAGTGTGTAACAGTTGGTCTCGAGACTGGCCCAAGACAAGATTCCAGACCAGGTTTATTGTTGAAGACTGAGCCTACTTTAATAGGTCTAATCGTTTAATGTGAATCAACCCAAATCACATGGCCCAACCTAATCTAGTCATATCTTTTTTAGATTCATATTTCGTTTTGATTGTATTGGCCCAGTTTAATAAAGCAAAATGAATACTAAAAAACTTGAAAATGAATAGTACACTTGGTGAATTTATTTGTTTTAATTATTTGGATTCATTTTTCAATTTTAACATTGTTCCAACCTTCATGATAACCCAGACTCATTAAATGTCAATCTGCTCATATTTAAAAACCACAAAATTAATGAATACAATTTATAAAAAAAAATAAAAATAAAAAAAATTCCTTCAACAACTTATCATCATTCATGTGGCTGTTTGGTAGAGCTTCCCGAATCATTTATAGTTTTTTATTTTGAAAATTTATACTAGGTTTTTGGTACAACTTCTGCCTATGTGTTATGACACAAGTAGCTTAAACAAGCTGACGTTATGGAAAGAAGGGGCAAGGATTTTTTACTTTTATTTTTTTTATTGCCAAACTTTCAATTTATAAAAAAATCGCATCAAAGGTGGCCTCGGGCACAACTACTCTTACATCATATTTGTTTGGATGGATTGGATAAAGGAGTATTGTAATCCATCGAATTATTAATTTTGTGATACATAGTTCTTAGACTATATCATCCTATTTTCTCATGGAATTAGATGTCCTAAAATGATCATCCTATTAAATTCAATGTTTGATTGAGATATTATAAGGAATGATAAATGCCCAAAACACAATTTTATCATTTTTAATTATTTACTAAGTAATAGCAATATTAAACCCGGTTTTAATATTTTAATTTTTTTTGACTAGATTAAATAAAATTTTATTTTACTTTATTTTTTTAAAATAAAATAAATAAATATCAATAAAAATTTATATCACAAGAATATATATATATATATATATATTTTATTTGGGCGATAACTCTAAAAAGACAAATTGCCTACATTTTCTTTCATTTCCGGAGAAATACGATTAGGAGGGGCTAATTCAAAACCCTTAGGTAAAATAAGAACATCCTCACATTCAAAGTCCCTTTTTTACCATTAGCAAGGAATTGTTTCAATTGCATATCATCAGGAGTTCGAACAACCGTTTCAAATACAGTATCAAGAAGTAAATAAAACATCAATAAAAATTTATCATTTAAGTATAATACATAATTAAATAAAATACTTTGAGGACAAATATGTTATTTTACTATTTAATCCCATGGGATAGTGATCCCACCAATTCTATCATATATCTCTTAGGGTGTGTTTGTTTGGATGGACTGGATAAGGAGGGATTGTAATCCATCGGACTGTTAGTCTCGGTATACATTGTTCCCGAACTATTTGGTTGGATTGGATTTGTATCCTATGTTTGTTTAGATATGGGATTAGATGTCTGGATTGAACTATTTTTAGTGAATCAAATGTTTGGTTAGACAGACTGAATAAGGATAAATGTTCAAAAAACTAATTTATCCTTGTAATTTATAATTTTTATTTAATATATAATTTTAAATTTGTAATCTATAATTTATAATTTAACAACACTAAAAAAAATTAATTTATAAGGCCATAATTTTTAATTTATTATTTTCAATTAAATTAAATTTATAATTTATAATTTATAATTTATATTTTTTGTTTAATATATAATTTTAAATTAACGAAAATAAAAAATAATTTTATTTAATATATAAATTAAATTTTCAACAACACTAAAAAAATTTAATTTATAAGGCCATAATTTATAATTTATTATTTTTAAATAAATTTAATTTATAATTTATATTTTTATTTAATATATAATTTTAAATTAACAACACTAAAAAAATAATTTTATTTAATATGTAAATTTAATTTTTTTAACAACACTAAAATTTTTAATTTATAAGGCCATAATTTTTAATTTATTATTTTTAATTAAATTTAGTTTATAATTTATAATTTAAATTTTTTATTTAATATATAATTTTAAATTAACAACACTAAAAAAATAATTTATAAATGTTTAAAAGACTATTTTACCCTTTTCTAATTGTTTGCTAAGTAATAGCATGGGGAAAAAATGGACATTTCACACATTAATCCCATGAGATACTATTCCCATGAAAATAATCCCACCTCCCCCCTAGGATGCAATTATCCCTCATACGAGGGACTAATAGTCTGGAGCAAAAAAATTGAACCAAACAATGAACTATTTGTCACGACCCGCTCCCCGTACCTAAATGTTAAGTATCGTGATGGCCAGTAACCGAGGTTATCTCCGGCCAAATCTTTAAACAAATTAATAAACGCAAGCGGAAGAAATATTTAAATAAGGGTACTAAAATATCATTAGAGTTTTTATTTTTATTACAAAATGTATTGACCAAAAAGGCTAATATTTACATAAAAAAATATATAAATAAAAGTGCTTTGTGCATACCCCACACGTTAGTCCTGACATGCCACCTGAAAGTGGTAAAAAACTATAAGCTCATGGCAGAGTGAGAAATATTATACTAAGAGTATAAGACATAAAATTCACCATGGACAATTAGTTGGGCAAAAAAGAGCTTGATACATAACATACATAATATGGAAATCATTTGACATATAACATGTAATATGGAAATCACTATACAACCATAACCACGGTACATCACTAAGTGCCAAGCACTACGCTGGTCAATGGATTCACGACAAACACTGGACCACAAAGTAGTCAATCACTAAGCCAATGGTTATTTAAGTCTCCCAAGGCATGGGACTCACTAGCTAATGGTTATTTAAGTCCCCCAAGGCATGAGACTCCCGTGGTGGTACTCACAAAACATATTTTCATATAAGGTCATAGCCAAATATTCTTTAAAAGTAAAACAAACCTATCCATGGATTTCCTTTTAAGCAAATAGGGTTCATAAAATAATCCGCGTAACCGAAACCTTTATAAAACATAATTTTTATAAATATACTAATAAAACATAACTTGTATAAAATAGATTTTGATAAGTCAAAATATAAGTAAAATATATTTTGGTAACTCTAAGTATAATATAACTCACCTTAACTTTAATACTTTACTATTTCTTTCCACTATCAAAAATCTTCTTAGCTTCCACTAATTTTTCCTCTCTTTCCTCTCGTTCTTTTCCTTTCTTCTTTATTTCTTCCTTTCTCTTTCTCTTCCTTTTCTTTTTTTTTTTCTTTCTTTCCTGGTCTTCTTTTCTTTTTTTCTTCTCTCACGGAGTCAACTTCTCCTATTTATACAGATTATATTCGTGAGCCCCAAGCCAAAACGCCACGTGCCACCTTCTTATTAGTTCTCTATTAATTCAAAGTTTATCCAAATTAACTTAATTATTTATTTATATTTTGGCCCCTAAATTTTTAATAATTATATTATTTTACAAAATTAGGCATAATAATATATAATAAATTATATATTTTCTGAACTGAAATTAAATAATATTAGTATAAATTCTACAAAATAATTAAAAATCTGGATTGTTACACTATTAGTCCGGTGAGACTAATAGTCCAATCCCATAACCTAATCCTCCAAAACAAACACACCCTTTAGGGTACAATAATCCAACATATAACCTGACTCCTAATTCGGCCTACCAATTTGGAACCAAACAATGAACTCTATAATCCAATAGACTCTATAATCCAATGAACTCTATATTTTCTCTTTTTTTTTTTTTGAATTTTCACCTCATTAGTGGTCCATTAGTGCTCTCAAATTAGTAGGATGTATCATTGTTGATCCCCCCCCCCCCCCCCAAAAGAGATTAAAACTAAAAAAATCTACAAGCTTATCACAATACACATATAATTCTATCTAAAAATCCTACACATATATAATCATTTAATTTAAATAAAAAATAAACATGGAGTATGTTGGCACTCATATAATAAATAACATTTTTAGTTTAGGTGCGTTTTTTTTTTTTAAAATTTTTTTTTAATAATTTTTAAAGGTTATTTGGCATGTGTAAAAACGTGTAATTACATTAGCACTGGGACCATCCTGAAATCAGTTTCTATTATTCCTCAAGTGTGACTGAATTCAACAACAAATTATGTTAAAAAATAAACAATTCGAAAAAAACAATTATAAATATTTTACAACACCAACAATAACTTCGTTTTTTATTGTTGAGCCGCCCATGACAAAAATGAACATTTGTTGTTGAACTTGTGATTTTTATTTTGGTTGTGTTCTTAACAATTTTTTATTCCCCATTAAAAAAAAAAATTATGGTTGATTGATTGAGAGCGATAAATAATAAGTACCAATACATAATCAACCACACAGGAGACAACATAAAACATAGGTGAAGCAATATGAAGGAAGTTGATTCTTTTATTAAAGACCCACAATTTATATTAGAATTGTTTTACAAAAATGATATATGTACCTAGCCTTCGGTTCATATGCCAAATTTTTTAATTTTTTTGACTATTTTAATCGCGAAAGGCAAAATAGGTTTTTCAGCTCAATAAGATAACCAAGACTTTTTAACTCCAAACTAAAAATAACTAAAAAAATCAAAAAATCAACCCATTTTATTAGGCAGAAAATTAGGTATTTCTAACATCACTGATATGTAACAACACGTTAGGTGTACCTCATAATTTACATGTATGCCTCACATCCATCCAAGTGCGTGTAAAATAACAATGCTACAATTACACCCAGTTAGATACCCCAACCCACATTCACTCATGTATAAATCCTACATACATATATGCGGCTCCCACGCACACACTCTTTCTATGCGTGTGTAAATAGGTGTGAGTCTATCTTTATTAAAAAATGTTAGTGATTATGAAAATTTATGTTGAAATTAATTGTGTAATGTAGACTTAAAGTTACAGGGAGATGAAACACACTCACAACTTTTTGAATAATTTTTCTGAGTACATAATGTTAGACTTATTTATTTTGATAATTTATTTAATTCTATTTTTGATTTATTTAGAAGAGAAAAATAGATTGAAAACTTATTTTATTCCATTATTTTTCACATAAACTTTTATCCTAAACATTTTTGGAGTATATATATATATATATTTGCTCAATCAGGAGGTAATTTCAACCCCAAAACAGTGTCCAAAACAGAGCCTAAAACAGCTCAGCACAGTAGCAGTTCAAGTAGTAACAGTTCAAACAGTCCAGCTCAATAAGGCACCGGACGTCTAGGTGGACATTCGGCCAGTCATCCGGTCGGACGATTGGCCAACGGCTTTTTGCCCAATTTTGCTTCAATTCGAATTTCCTTTTCACTGGCTGTCAATCCAACAGTATCCTCGACATCCGTGGAAGCCATCTTTGACTACTGGGACCCACCGGACATCTGGGTGGACATCCGATTGGACATCCGGGTGGACGTCCCTTTAGAATAAAATTTCATTTTGGACATCCGATGGAGAACCACTTTGTTCTGCAATGGCTATTTTTCAAATAGAGCTGTCATCTATCAGACTTATGCTTTGCCTCCATGTTTTGCCTCCAAAATCTAATCAGTAATGGGGGAATGCATCATTTTGAGCAGAGTAGATTTACTCAAAATCTCACTCAATCCTTTTTCAATACACGCAACACGCAACAGTCAACGGTTCCATAATCTTCTCCTTGATAAATAGCAGAGCTTCTGCTGAACAAGACACAAGAAACAATAAAAGCAAGAAAACATTCTCTGATCAATCATCACTCTCACCTTTCATCTATTCTCTGAAAAGTATTCTTCAAATTTTGGTTTACATTTTTTTCTCAGAAATTATAAACTGAGTCTTATAACTTTAAGTCCATCTTATCTGTGTGAGGTTTACAGAAAAATCAGAGTTTCATCTTATATATCTATCTTTGAGAGATAACTCTTATAGTTTTCTTTGAAAGCAAAAACAACTTCATTTCAACCTTGTAAGAGTATAGTACACTCAGTGTTCTAGACTCCTTAAAGTGCAAGGGTTTGGACTTAGAAAGTCTGTGTAAAATCTGTAGAGGATTGCTCCATTTGTGAAGAGATTGCTAGCACCCCTGTGAAGCTAGAGTACAGTGGAAAATCTCAAGTGAAACTTGAGGAGTGGATGTAGGCTTGGTTGAAGCCGAACCACTATAAATCTGTTTGCCTATCTCTTTCTCTCGTCTCTTTATTTCGTTTAATTGTCATAACTATATCTCACATTTTCACTATGCCAAATTCATTAACTGATATAGCTGTTAAAACACTTATTTTAATCATCTTTTCATTAGCTATATTTATCTGTTATGCTATTTATAATTTTTATTGGGGTATTATTATTTTTATTTATAAAAACCTAATTTACCTCCCTTTTAGGTTGTCTTTTGGGTAACACATAATATTATTGATATTTGTAAATTAATATTGTGGAGAAGTGGTTTGGAAATACTCTTATGATCCTGGGGGACGCTAATGATCCTCTGCTAGTCACCTAAAAAGGAACAAACACTCCGGTCGGGGGTGTCGGAATTAGCACTCTGACGGGCAAGTCAGTATCTACACTCCGAATTACTTGTATTCTAAATTAAGCATAATAGTTCTCACATACCTCTTTCTGGCTGATGTTCTTCTATTTATATATTTTCTTTCTTGGGCCTCGGGGCTGGGCCCACCTTTAGTTCGCCATTCGACTTCTTTTAAAGCAAACTGTTTTTCATTCGGCCCCTTACCCAACCGGCCTTTTGATCGAATAGGGTTGGATTTGAAATTGTGGGACGAAGCCGAATACTATATTTATATTCTAACTCTCCAAGTTCAGACATTTGGCCTCTTTACGATCCCCATTATTAGGCCCCCACAATTGCCCCCCAAGCACCCCACTAATGACAGTTGGTTGGAGTGTTTGGTTTCGAACTCGAAAAGTCAAGTCCGAAATTCAACGGCTGACCTCATTCCAATGCAAATGTCTGAGCACACGCTTCTCGGTCATCATTTCAACTTCCCTCCCCTTCGTACACTTCTATTTATTATGATTTAAAATTTGGACGTCCTTTCAAATACATACACACTTTCAGATACTTGTCTCTGGATTTCCTTCCGAATTATCTCTGCAATTTCCTTTCCTTCATTATCCTGTTCGTCTCTTGTAAGTTCTCTTCCTCTCTGCTCTAAATCATTTTTTCTTGGTTTGTTTTTGGTTTAGAATATACTTATAAACTGAAGAAAATGGCAAAATATTTGAAAGATCTCCTCTATTTGGATCGAATTTTTGGCTTCCGACGCCATTTTTCCATTCCTGATGACGCCCATCTGTCTCTCGTGACAGACGTCACCCTCGATATGGAGAGGGCTGACGAAACCATGATCGTTTTCCCTCTCCTATCAATCGCAGAGGGTGGTGTTCGATTCCCCCTTCACCCACTCCTTAATGCTGCGCTCTGCCATTGGGGTCTAATTCCTTCCCAACCCAATGTCAACTTTTTTAGAATCATAATGGAAATTGTAGAGCTAAACCGTTGCCTTAGGATCAACCTCGGCATTCCTGCCATTCGACATTGTTATGCCCTGGCCAAGTCTTCCGGTTGGCACGGTCGTTATTTCCTTAGGGCCAAGGACACCGACCATCAACTAGTGACTATACTTTCCAGCTCTGGGAAGCGAGTCGATGACGTTATGGTCGTTGTCCAAGGCAACTGGGAATTTGGCGAAGGTGAGGATCGCCTCAATCCTATTCCTGGGCGGAGGGGCGAACCAGGTGGCCGTATAGCCTCTTGTGTTTATTTTTTCTTTGTTATATTTGTAAAGCCTCACTTTTGGGACCTAATGGTTTTGCTTGTACAGGAAACGATTTGAAGAAAGTTTCGATCCCGACCGATGACACCGTTCTTTCGGAGATAAAAGTCGCGTTGAAATACTTCGGCCGTCCAAGCCTTCAGAAACAAAGGAAGGCGGCCTATATTCTACTTAAATACAAGGCGACGTACACGACTTTCTCGACAACAGAAAACATCCTGATTCCAAGGGGCGAGGAGTTTCCAACGGCTCTTATTTTGACAAACTACAGAAACTTGCGCCAAATCGGCGTCGAAGGATCCGACTCGGAGCGTGCAGAAGTTGAGGTCACTGAAGAATCTGGCCAATCCGAGGCCGAAATAGACGAGGCTTTAAAGGTAGCCTTTGAAGAAGCCGGCCTCAATTCAGCTAACCCTCCATCCACCTCGGGTCGAGGGGAAGTTTACGACGATGTCTTTATCGAACTAGAAGATTTTCCCGGTGCGTACCCTGAAGATATGGTTGGGTTGTCACTCACACAACTCGCCAAAAAGGCAAACGCCGAGCGAATGGCCGCGCGGCGGAGAGCAGAGGCCATTCGAGCAGAGGCCAATCGATCCGAGGTGCCGCCCGTCGCAGATGTTGAGCCACCCGTGCCTGTTATTGAGGAGACGGTTCAAATACGAGATACCGAGTCGGGGCCGATCGTGCCGGCAAATGAGGAGGCTAAACTACGGGTGGAGAAACATCCTGCTGAGGTTGAGGCCGACTCTGGAGAAGAGCCCTCCGATAAACGACCGCGTTTAGAGGAGCTGGAAACAGTTGTGTCTTTTGTGGTTTAGCCAAAGATATGAAATATGTCGATCTTCTCTGACGCGTCGGCTATAAAAGACCCAGTCGTTGAGCTGAGTATGGCTTCATCAATTTCATTGCTGTCTGACAAGGCGACTTTTTGCTCAGAGCCAGACGTTTTAGCACTAGCGTTAGCCGCTCAATCGGCTCTTCTGTAAAAATATATTTTTGGATTTAATCTCCTTTCCCTTCTATGCATATATTTTTGGGTTTAATCTCCTGTTTTGCAGACGGTCGGAAGGATAGCTGAGATAGGCCGACGCCAGTACGACGCCCTCGAACGAATTGGCCGTTTACAAACTGAAGTTGAGGGCCAAAGGAGCCGGGCCGAGTTCGAAGCTATGAGGCCGAAAATGGAAATTGCAAGGGCCGAGGCCGAGTTGGAGAAGGCCAGAAATACAGACCAACTCAGATTGGCTGCCGAGCAAAGGGCGGACGCGAGCGAAGCTGTGCTCAAGTTAGCCCAAGAAGCGATCGCCAAACTTAAGGCGAACTTGGCAAAATTGAAGGCGGCGAAGGAAGTTGCCGATTCTGAAGCTTCGAAGGCGTATGAAGCCGGGCATGGAGCTGCCCTAAATAATTATGTACAAGAAGTCCCCAAATTTGAGAATCGGGGATTCAAATACGACTGGCTCAAAGCCCTTGCTGCTGCTAATGTGACATTGGCTATGCCAATTCCATACGAGCAAGTGGATGTTGAGCCGCTGGAGTCTGACTCCGAGGATTGATCAGGGCGACAATAGTTTTTGTTTACAGCTTTTGTTTAGTTTTTTATGTATGGCTACAGGTTTTAAGTTTTCTCTAGGCATTTCCCTGCAAATTTGTAGCCTTTTGTTTAGTAGTTTTCATATGTAAAATGGTTACAATTTGTGTCCAATTTACTTAATAAAAATTCCTTTTGCACTTTACTATTATTTGAGCTAAATTGTGTTATTGGATCATTCATGTATACTTGCTGACTAGATAATTAGGCAATTTTAACTTCAAAAAATGGTTGTGGCACATGTCGATCGGCATGAGGCTTAGATATTTGGCCGGTTAGATTAATAAATCTGCCCTTGCCTCAGCCAGTGCATGAACTCCAAAACATTCACGTATAATTGTCGTTTAGATGATTAGGCAATTTTAAATCCAAAAAGCCAAAAATTAGTACATGGAGTGGCTGTGGCACATATCGATTGGCATGGGCCTAGATGCTTGGCCGGTTAGATTAATAAATCTGCCCTTGCCCCAGCCAGTGCATGAACTCCAAGACATTCAAGTATAATTGCCGTTTAGGCAATTTTAACTCCAATAAGCCGAAAATTAGTACATGGCGTGGCTGTGGCACATATCGATCAGCATGGGACCTAGATACTTGGCCGGTTAGATTAATAAATCTGCCCTTGCCTCAGCTAATGCATGAACTCCAAGACATTCAGGTATAACTGCCGTTTAGGCAATTTTAACTCCAAAAAGCTGAAAATTAGTACATGGAGTAGCTGTGGTACATATCGATCGACATGGGGCCTAGATACTTGGCCGGTTATATTAATAAATCTGCCCTTGCCCCAGCCAGTGCATGAACTCTAAGACACAGGTATAATTGCCGTTTAGGCAATTTTAACTCCAAAAAGCAGAAAATTAGTACATGGAGTGACTGTGGCACATATCGATCGGCATGGGGCCTAGATGCTTGGCCAGTTAGATTAATAAATCTGCTCTTACCCCAGCCAGTGCATGAACTCCAAGACATTCAGGTATAATTTCCGTTTAGGTAATTTTAACTCCAAAAAGCCGAAATTAGTACATGGAGTGGCTGTGACACATATCGATCGGCATGGAGCCTAGATGCTTGGTCGGTTAGATTAATAAATTTTCCCTTGCCCCAGCCAGTGCATGAACTCCAAGACACAGGTATAATTGTCGTTTAGGCAATTTTAACTCCAAAAAGTCGAAAATTAGAACATAGAGTGGCTGTGGCACATATTGATCGGCATGGGGCCTAAATGCTTGGCCGGTTAGATTAATAAATCTGCCCTTGCCCCAGCCAGTGCATGAACTCCAAGCCATTCATGTATAATTGCCGTTTAGATGATTAGGCAATTTTAGTTTCAAAAAGCTGAAAATTAGTACATGGAGTGGTTGTGGCACATATCGATCCACATCGGTCTTTTGGAGTTTAGCGTTAATGAAATCGCCTTGGGGTCGCTGCAAGCATTAGAAATAAATGGGATGGACTCTTCGCGCCAGTAACTTCACTTACTGTGTTAAGACTCAATTTAAAATAATTTGTTGCGTGGGGTTAGATAAGTGCGAATGTCAAATAGTTTTCTTCAACAGTAGAGGAGAAATGCGAACTTTGGATGAGCTTGATACTGCAATGAATCGCAGCAGTGAACCCACCCGTGCAGGAGGTACAACGTCCAAAGAACGGAAAAAACATCAGCCTCCAAGTCGTCGAAGCAGATCACCCCGAAAGGAGAAACAGCAACGGGGAAATTCTCCGCGACCGCGACTGAGAAATGAGGCCGACGTGGCGCCGCGACCGTTGAGTTTTGCAGTTTTCATGGGGAATAAACCGATGATGGAGGCGGACTCCATTATCAAGGACCCAGGTGTGGCGGTTGAGTTTGCTCGACAGATTTTTCCACCGGAGGTCCAGCAGTCAATAGTTGGTCGATAGGATTTCGACGTATTTTGAGAGGGCATCCACGGGGTGGTGAAAGGGCTGCATACCACCTATGAAGTCGGCATGCGCCTGCGCGCCGCACGACGTGAAATAGAGAAGAATGAGGAAAGAATTCGCAGTTTGGAGGCTCATACGGAGAAGGCCGAGCCTGAGCTTAGGGAGCTTAGGAAGACTCAAACCACTGAGCCCCGTGCGGTGGGTCAATCCAACCCGATCGTGGAGGAAAGGGTTGTTGAGTCACGCCATCGCCAATCGAGACATGGCAAGCATGTTCGCCGTAGAGAATGCGAGGACCATGGGTTACAAACAAGCCTTCCATGCGGGCCAGAAGGTCGGCATCGACAAAACTAAAGAGAAACTTGCGGAGGAGGTCTGCCGATGCGAGAACCGGGGATTTAGGCAGGTCGGATAGAGGCACTTCAGGCCGCAGAGACTCTCCATGAAAAGGGTGTTGATTCGGCGTTGCCGTTGTACCAGCGTGATCATTTTCCCTTTTCCGCTTTTGAAGTCAAAAAGAGTGACGATGAGGGAGACGTCGGATAAAAACACATTGTGATGCTGAAAACGCAGATTGCGCTAAAACTATGTAATCATTGGCTGATTGAATAAAACGTTTTGTATTCAATGTTCGTGTTTCTTTATAATTTTTGTTCGGCACACATATGTTTGCATGTGTTTGTGCTTTATTACATGAATGTTTGAATAAATGTGTTTTAGATGATTGGATAGACATTGATCGTTTGGAGTTCATTTCAAATGTATATATGCCTTAATGTGCAAACGGTTTTTGCCGGCTCATCATAACGGAGCGCTCTTCATTAAATATTTATTCAGCATGTGTTACGCACGGCCCTGGTAATAAATCTGGAGCCTATATCGGCCTAAAGATGTCATGCGCCGATGGGGCTCCGAATCTGGTGACTGGCCAATCGTGATATCTATGAAGGGTGCTTCAAATCTGGAAACTTTATCAGCCCACCGTGATATCCACGAAGGGCGCCCCGAATCCGGAGGATTTATTGGCCCAAAGACATCATGTGCCGATGGGGCTCCGAATCCGGAGACTTTTTGGCCAATTGTGATATCCACGAAGGGCGCTCCAAATCCGAAGGCTTTATCGGCCCAAAGATGTTATGTGCCGATGGGGCTCCGAATCCGGAGACTAGCCAATCGTGTTATTCATGAAGGGTGCACCGAATCCGGAGGCTTTATCGGCCCAAAGACGTCATGCGCCAATGGGGCTCCTAATCCGGAGACTTTTTGGCCAATCGTGATATCTATGAAGGGCGCTCCGAATCCGGAGGCTTTATTTGGCCAATCGTGATATCCACGAAAGGCGCTCCGAATCCGGAAGCTTTATCTGGCCAATCGTGATATCCACGAAGGGCGCTTTGAATCCGGAGGCTTTATCAGCCTAAAGACGTCATTCGTAGATGGGGCTCCGAATCTGGAGACTTTTTGGCCAATTGTGATATCCATGAAGGGCGAGCCGAATACGGAGGCTTTATCGGCCCAAAGACGTCATGCGCCGATGGGGCTCCGAATCCAGAGACTGGCCAATTATGTTATCCACGAAGAGCGCTCCGAATCCGGAGGCTTTATCGGTCCAAAGACGTCATGCGCCGATGGGGCTCCGAATCTGGAGACTTTTTGGCCAATCGTGATATCCACGAAGAGCGCTCCGAATCCGGAGGCTTTATCGGCCCAAAGACGTCATTCGCCGATGGGGCTCCGAATTCGGAGACTTTTTGGCCAATCGTGATATCCACGAAGGGCACTCCGAATCTGGAGGCTTTATCGGCCAAAAGACGTCATGCGCCGATGGGGCTCCGAATCCGGAGACTGGCCAATTGTGTTATCTACGAAGGGCACTCCGAATCTGGAGGCATTATTTGCCCAAAGATGTCATGCGCCGATGGAGCTCCGAATTCGGAGACTTTTTGGCCAATCGTGATATCTACGAAGGGCGGTCCGAATCCGGAGGCTTTATTTGGTCAATCGTGATATCCACGGAGGGCGGTCCGAATCCGGAGGCTTTATCGGCCCAAAGACGTCATGCACCGATGGGGCTCCGAATTCGTAGACTTTTTGGCCAATCGTGATATTCACGAAAGACGCTCCGAATCTAGAAGCTTTATCGGCCTAAAGACGTCATTCGCAGATGTAGCTCTGAATCCGGAGACATATTGGCTAATCGTGATATCCACGAAGGGCGCTCCGAATCCGGAGGCCTTATCGCACCAACACGTCGTGCGCCGATGGGGCTCCGAATCCGGAGACTGGCCAATTGTGTTATCCATGAAGGGCACTCCAAATCCGAAGGCTTTATCTGTCCAAAGACGTCATGCGCCGTTGGGGCTCCGAATTTGGAGACTTTTTGGCCAATCGTGATATCTACGAAGGGCGCTCCGAATCCGGAGGCTTTATTTGGCCAATCGTGATATCCACGGAGGGCGCTCCGAATCTAGAGGCTTTATCGGCCCAAAGACGTCATGCGCCGATGGGGCTCCGAATCCGGAGACTTTTTGGCCAATCGTGATATCCAAGAAGGGTGCGCCAAATCTGGAGGCTTTATCTGGCCAATCGTGATATCCACGAAAGGCCCTCCGAATCTGGAGGTTTTATCGGCCTAAAGACGTCATTCGCCGATGGGGCTCTGAATCCGAAGAGTTTTTGGCCAATCGTGATATCCACAAAGGGCGCTCTGAATCCGAAGGGTTTATCGGCCCAAAGACGTCATGCGCCAATGGGGCTCTGAATCCGGAGACTTTTTGGGCAATCGTGATGTCTACGAAGGGCGCTCTGAATCCGGAGGCTTTATCGGCCTAAAGACGTCATGCGCCGATGGGGCTCCGGATCCGAAGACTGGTCAATCATGTTATCCATGAAGGGCGCTTCGAATTCGGAGGCTTTATCGGGCCAAAAACGTCATGCGCCGATGGGACACTGAATCCGGAGACTATTTGGCCAATCGTGATATTCACGAAAGGCGCTTCGAATCCAGAGGCTTTATCAGCCCAAAGACGTCATGCGCCGATGGGGCTCCGAATCCGAAGACTTTTTGGGCAATCGTGATGTCTACGAAGGGCGCTCTGAATCCGGAGGCTTTATCGGCCCAAAGACGTCATGCGCCGATGGGGCTTCGGATCCGAAGACTGGCCAATCATGTTATCCACGAAGGGTACTCTGAATTTGGAGGCTTTATCGGGCCAAAGACGTCATGCGCTGATGGGGCTCCGAATCTGGAGACTATTTGGCCAATCGTGATATTCACGAAAGGCGCTTCGAATCTGGAGGCTTTATCGGCCCAATGACGTCATGCGCCGATAGGGCTCCAAATCCGGAGACTTTTCAGCCAATCGTCATATCCATGAAGGGTGCTCAGAATACGGAGGCTTTATCGGCTGTAACAACCCTCATACTGTTTACTGATTAATGACTGATTGATTACCGATAATCACCGATTACTGTTAAACGGAACTGATAATGACTGATAACTGACTAAGAATTGAACTGATTAAAGTACCGAACTGACTGACTGAAAACTGGAACCGAATTGACTGAGTGTGTATGTTAATTTGTATTCTATCTGTTTGACTGTATGATTATCTGTTCATGCTTATATGTTTAGACTGTAAGTTGAAGGCCTTATCGGCGGCCGAATCTGAAATTGATTGGTGTTTTATGATCGTCATAATTAATGTGATTTTATGGTATAATTATTTGAAAACTGATTAGGTATGATTAAATTAGATTAAATATTGATTAACTATATAGTTTGCATTATTTACTATTTTGCCACGTGAGTGGCCCACCCAAAACAACATATTTGAGCCTTATGTTACACTTAAGCACACAATTCATCAGCCTTTTCCTTCTCATTGCCGACCTTAGAGAGAGAGAAACTAGAGGAGTGGAGTTTGTCTCAATTTTGCTTGGTGAATTGCTTGCTAAATGAAGTGTGGATTGCTAAATTGAACCTCTAGACTTGCATTCAAGGAACTTAGGTATGAATTTCACCTTCTCATTCTTGTGTTTGAACTAATTCTTGCGTGGTTCATGTCCAAATGTAGAGCTAAGTCATGAATTGGTTCATTAATGGTGAATTGAAGCCCAATCTTTGCATGCATGTTAGTATTGTTGGATTTTAAGTTGTTTTCATGGTAAAATGTTACATGCATGTTCATGTCTTGAGTGTAGTCCATGATTTCATCATGTTTTGGAAACAATTGGCTCCTTAGAGCATCAAATTGGCGCTTTGAATTGATTTGAACTCATGCATGTTTGCATGTTCTCCATGTTCATGAAAATGGTTTGAAATTGAGCTTGAATTAAACACCCTTGGGCTTTGATTTCTCAAATTGAGCTTTGAACCGTGTCATTCCATGTGTTTATAAATGTTTTCCAGAAAATGGGCCCAAGAGGATTGGTTTTGATGTATTTAAAACTTGGTTTTGAGCTTGGTGGTGCAATCTGGAATTTCCAGATTTTGCACTTCCGCTCGAGCGGGGAAAGTGGCGCTCGAGCGTGGAATCCGAGCATCCTGTATCTCTGCA
The DNA here is from genome assembly GCF_055761805.1 of Camellia sinensis. Taxonomy (NCBI): domain Eukaryota; kingdom Viridiplantae; phylum Streptophyta; class Magnoliopsida; order Ericales; family Theaceae; genus Camellia; species Camellia sinensis. The sequence goes on from NC_138968.1 coordinate 144,414,601, forward strand.
CTGTTTTGCAGTACGCTCGAGCGGAGGATTGGGCGCTCGAGCGAAGTCATGTCTCAAGCTCGAGCGGGCGTCGAGCGGAGATTTCACCCATCCAGTACTTTTACAGTACGCTCGAGCGGGAAAGTTTAAGCTCGAGTGTGTACCTTTGTTGCATTACCGCTCGAGCGGGGAAACCTGCGCTCGAGCGGAACTCTGTTTTTCTGAAAATGCTTTTAAATGTGCATCTTTGCATCCTCATCTCATTCTAGGCATTCTTAGGCCTAGTTGTAGACATCTTGTTGAGGATATAGATGTAGAACACATCGAGGCAACTTAGGGATTAAGTTATTATCTTTCCCAGCTGTGTAGCTTAGTGTGTTCAATCTGTTATCTGTGTAGGGTTGGCGACTGGGGAGACACGCCCTAGCATACTGTAGCCCGAACTATGTGAGTAACAAATGTGTAAAGATATGTTCACAAATGATTATTTTCTGAACAACTAAACTGTACTGTTTTCTAAACTGATTACTGTTAACTGAATGAACGTATGTCCTATATTCTGAACTGTATTGTGGCATCCTTGGCACCTACTGCTTACTGTTACTGTGACAGAATTCTCTGTCGGTTCCCTTGTTGGAACCACTACTGTTTACTGACTGATGGCCATCATTACTGTTCGGTCTTCTAGACCTACTGTTTATTGTTATGCTAACGGATGTACCACATATGACTATTTACTGTACTGAATAACTGAAAGACTGATTGAAATGAACTGTTTTCATACTGTAAGGACATTCATTCTTAACCTCTTTACGCATTATGTTATTCACTGGGCTTTAGCTCACTGCTCATATATATATGTAGGTGTATAGGCACCAGACCGCGGCTAGGAGCGTCAGGGTTACTCCAGTTTTGTCAAGCCAGCCTTTGTGCCTCACTGCGAGGTTCCGAGCCTAACGTGTTAGGACTTAGGGGTGTTTTACAATTCCCCCTTTTGTACTGTTTCGCTGTTTTGTATAGACTGAATGTTTATCGTACTGTTGTGCAGGGATTAAGTCCCTAGTCTGAATGATTGTAAATAGTGTGCATACTGTTCTGTACCGTTTATGTATGAATGTATGAAAAATCTTTTTGGCATCAGACTGTCACAGCTCATTGGGCATTGTTTCTTTACTGTAGTGGCTTCCGCCAGGCCCTGTACTCTGTTTTACTGTACTACTGTCCTGCAGGCCTTCGGTAATCTCGGATTACTGGCCGGTTACGGTGCTAAACCCATAGGGCCGGGTTTGGGTTGTGACAGAGCCCAAAGACGTCATGTGCCGATGGGGCTCCGAATCTGGAGACTGGCCAATCGTGTTATCCACGAAGGGCACTCCAAATCCGAAGGCTTTATCAGCCTAAAGACGTCATGCACCGATAGGGCTCCGAATCTGGAGACTTTTTGGCCAATCGTGATATCTACGAAGGGCGCTCGAAATTTGAAAGCTTTATTTGGCCAATCGTGATATCCATGGAGGGCACTCCGAATCCAGAGGCTTTATCGGCCCAAACACGTCATTCGCTGATGGGGCTCTGAATCCGTAGACTTTTTGGCCAATCGTGATATCCACGAAAGGCGCTTCGAATCCGGAGGCTTTATCGGCCCAAAGACGTCATTCGCCGATGGGGCTCCGAATCCGGAGACTTTTTGGCCAATCGTGATATCCACGAAGAGCGCTCCGAATCCGGAGGCTTTATCAGCCCACCATGATTTCCACGAAGGGTGCTTCGAATCTGGAGGATTTATCGGCCTGAAGACGTCATGCGCTGATGGGCTTCGAATCCAGAGACTTTTTGGCCAATCGTGATATCCACAAAGTGTGCTTTGAATCTGGAGGCTTTATCAGCCCAAAAACGTCATGCGCCGATGGGGCTTCGAATTTGGAGACTGGCCAATCGTGTTATCCAGGAAGGGCGCTCCGAATCCGAAGGCTTTATCGGCCTAAAGACATCATGGGCCGATGGGGCTCCGAGTCTGGAGACTTTTTGGCCAATCGTGATATCTACTAATGGCGCTTCGAATCCGGAGGCTTTGTCGGCCCAAAGACGTCATTCGCCGATGGAGCTCCGAATCTAGAGACTTTTTGGCCAATCGTGATATCCACGTAGGGTGCTCCGAATCTGGAGGCTTTATCAGCCCAAAGACGTCATGCGTCAATGGGGCTCAGAAACCTGAGACTGGCCAATTGTTTTATCCACGAAGGGCGCTCCGAATCCGGAGCCTTTATCGGCTCAAAGACGTCATTCGCCGATGGGGCTCCGAATCTGGAGACTTTTTGGCCAATCGTGATATCCATGAAGGGCGCTTCGAATCCAGAGGTTTTATTAGCCCAAAGACGTAATACGCCGATGGGGCTCTGAATCTAGAGACTGGCCAATCGTGTTATCCACGAAGGGCACTCCGAGTATGGAGGCTTTATCGGCCCAAAGACGTCATGCGCCGATGGGGCTCCAAATTCGGAGATTTTTTGGCCAATCGTAATATCTACAAAGGGCGCTCTGAATCCGGAGGCTTTATCGGCCCAAAGACGTCATGCGCCAATGGGGCTCCGAATCCGGAGACTTTTTGGCCAATCGTGATATCCACGAAGGACGCTCCGAATCCGGAGGCTTTATCTGGCCAATCGTGATATCCACGAAAGGCGCTATGAATCCGGAGGCTTTATCAGCCGAAAGAGGTCATTCGCCGATGGGGCTCCGAATCCGGAGACTTTTTGGCCAATCATGATATCTACGAAGTGCGCTTTGAATCCGAAGGCTTTGTCAGCCCAAAGACGTTATGCGCCGATGGGGCTCCGAATCCGGAGACTGGCCAATCGTGTTATCCACGAAGGGCGCTCCGAATCCGGAGGCTTTATCAGCTCAAAGACGTCATGCGCCGTTGGGGTTCCGAATCCAGAGACTTTTTGGCCAATCGTGATATCTACGAAGGCCGCTCCGAATTCGAAGGCTTTATTTGGCCAATCGAGATATCCATAGAGGGCGTTCCGAATTCGAAGACTTTATCGGCCCAAAGACGTCATGCGCCGATGGGGCTCCGAATCCGTAGACTTTTTGGCCAATCATGATATCCACGATGGGTGCTCCGAATACGGAGGCTTTATAGGCCCAAAGACGTCATTCGCCGATGGGGCTTCGAATCCGGAGACTTTTTAGCCAATCGTGATATCCACGAAGGGCGCTCCGAATCTAGAGACTTTATCGGCCCAAAGACGTCATGCGCCGATGGGGCTCCGAATCCGTAGACTTTTTGGCCAATCGTGATATCCACGAAGGGCGCTCCAAATTCGGAGGCTTTATCTGGCCAATTGTGATATCCATGAAGGGCGCTCTGAATCCGGAGGCTTTATCGGCCCAAAGACGTCATTCACCAATGGGGCTCCGAATTCGAAGACTTTTTGGCCAATCGTGACATCCACGAAGGGTGCTCCGAATCCGGAGGCTCTATCGGCCCAAAGACGTCATGCGCCTATGGGGCTCCGAATCCGGAGACTTTTTGGCCAATCGTTATATCAATGAATGGCGCTCCGAACCCAGAGGCTTTATCGACCCAAAGACGTCATGCGCCGATGGGGCTCTAAATCCGGAGACTGGCCAATCGTGTTATCCATGAAGGGCGCTCCGAATCTGGATGATTTATCGGCCCAAAGACGTCATGCGTCAATGGGGTTTTGAATTCGGAGACTTTTTGGCCAATCGTGATATCCACGAAGTGCGCTCTGAATCCAAAGGCTTTATCGGCCCAAAGACGTCATGCGCCGATGGGGCTCCGAATCCGAAGACTTTTCGGCCAATCGTGATATCCATGAAGGGCGCTCCAAATCTGGAGGCTTTATCGGCCCAAAGACGTCATACGCCGATGGGGCTCCGAATCCGGAGACTGGCCAATCGTGTTATCCACGAAGGGCGCTCTGAATCCGGAGGCTTTATCGTCCCAAAGACGTCATGCCCCGATGGGGCTCCGAATCTTGAGACTTTTTGGCCAATCGTGATATCTACGAAGGGTGCTCAGAATCCGAAGGCTTTATCGGCCCAAAGACTTCATTTGCCGATGGGGCTCCGAATCCAGAGACTTTTTAGCCAATCGTGATATCCACGAAGGGCGCTCCGAATCTGGAGGCTTTATTTGCCCAAAGACGTCATTCGCCGATGGGGTTCCAAATCCGGAGACTTTATTTGGCGAATCGTGATATCCACGAAGGGTGCTCTTATTCCATAGGCTTTATCGGTCCAAAGACATTATTCGTCGATGGGGCTCCGAATCCGGAGACTTTATTTGGTCAATTGTTATATCCACGAAGGGCACTCCGAATCCGGAGGCTTTATTCGGAACACTTTTAAACTGGATTTGGCAGTGAGTAAACAAGGATCTTTGCATTATAAAAGTGGTGCACGTACACGTTAAACCATTCAGAACTAGTATCATTCCCTACAAGTCGGGTTTAATGATAGAATTTTCGTAAGTGCGTTGAATTCCAAGGCCGTAGGAGGCTCCTTCCAGACATGTCTTTAAGCCGATACGCCCCTACCCCTGCGATCGAATCGACCTGATAGGGTCCGTCCCAGTTAGGGCCTAATTTTCCGTTAGTCGGTTTCCTGGCCGCAGAAAGTACTTTCTTCAGAACCAACTCACCTGGTTTATAGCGGCGAAGCTGAACACGTTGATTGTACGACTTGGTAAGCTGTTGCTGGTATTGTGCCATGGAGGCGAGGGTGGTCTCTTCGTTCTTCGATCAAAATCAAATCCAAAGCCAACATCATGTCGTTTCGGCCCATATCAAAAACTTGCGTTTTCAGGGTTAGGTGGCCGATCTCGAGGGGTATGATCGCCTGGGTACTAAAACATAAAGCGAACGGCATTTCTCTAGTGGATCGCCTCGGCATAGTTCGATGTGCCCACAATACACTTGGTAATTTTTTGACCCATTTGCCCTTAGCTTTCTCCAGCCTCTTCTTGATGTCATCCAAGATGGATTTGTTAGAGGCTTTTGCCTGACTATTGCTCTGGGGGTAAGCCGGCGTGGAAAAGTAGGGCCGGATACCATACTTGCTGCATAGCTCCCGGTAGACACCACAATCAAACTAGGTGCCGTTGTCTGAGATAAGAGCTCTTGGAATGCCGAATCGTGTTATGATATTTCTCCACACAAAGCGCTTGACATCAGCATCTCGAATGTGTGTTAATGCCTCCGCTTCGACCCATTTTGTGAAATAGTCCGTGGCAACGATCAAGTATCGCTTATTGCCCGGGGCCCTCGGCAATGGTCCTACGATATCAAGCCCCCACTGGGCAAACGGCCAAGGACTGGTGATAGAGCTCAACTCTTCTGCAGGCAGATGGGTTAACGGGGAAAACTTCTGGCACCGTTCACATTTTTTCGCATAACATTCGGCATCAGATCTCATTTTCGGACAATAATACTCCTGTGTTATAGCTCGATGGGCCAAAGAATGCCTGCCAGAATGTGCGCTGCAACTGCCTTCAAGTATTTCGCCCAAAAGCTCTTCAACTTTGTCCGGATGCATGCATTCTAGGTATGGGCCAGAAAGGGACTTTTTGTAAAGCTTTCCTTACGGATCCAAGTAGTAACGCAGGGCTTTGTTTCGTAGCTTGTGCGCTTCTTTCTTGTCCTCTAGGAGCTGTTCGGAAGACAGGAATGTGGAGATGGATCCATCAAACTCGGTCCAGATTCTATAACATTGACCTGGACTTCCTCCGAAGGGCCAATGCTTGGCTCTGGGACAAAACCTACTTCGATGGTCCGTTTAATCTCTGAATTAATGGCAGAAGCTAGGCAAGCAAGGGCATCTGCATATGTGTTCTGATCATGTGTTATCTGGTTCAATTCATGATGGTCAAATTTTGCCAGCAAGGAGTTGGCCGTTTTCATGTAAGCCGCCATACGGTCATTTCTTTCCGCGTACTCCCCCTTTAGCTGATTGATCACCAGTTTTGAATCGCAAAATACAAGCAAACGCCGAGCACCCAGAAGATGTGTATTCCGCAAATCGGCTAGAAGGGTTTCGTATTCGGCCTCGTTAGTTGATGCTTTGAAGCCAAGCTTGACGACCTGCTCAATTATTGCGCCGTCGGGAGCCATGATTACAACTCCGACTCTGCTGCCCCGCTGATTGGATGATCCATCACAGTACAACTGCCAAATGTCCCCAACATAAATTCTCCAGTTTGGCTCCGGTTGAATCTCATCGAACTTGAAATCGGCAAGACCCCTAGTGAATTCGGCAACAAAGTGGGCAAGCACCTGTTCCTTGATTGAGGTTTTAGGTAGAAATTGAATGTCGTACTGGCCGAGTTCAAGAGCCCACTTTGAAACACGTCCTGATGCTTCTGCACTTCGTAGTACTGATCGAAGAGGATAATCTATTAGCACCCCAATGCTATGTCCCTGGAAATAATGCATCAGTTTTCTTACCGCCATGACTAGGGTTAGGATGAGTTTTTCCAGCGGAAGGTAGTTTGTTTCGGCATCAACCATTGCCTTGCTCACATAATACACTGGCCGCTGCTCCCCCAGCTCTTCCTTTATCAGTACGACGCTGACGGCCCTGTCGAAAACTGCCAAATACAAAATGAGCGGGTCACCAGCAACAGGTGTTGTCAAGAGTGGTACTGAGCGGAGGTAGGTCTTGAGGCCATTGAAAGCGGCTTCGCATTCGGCGGACCATTCAAAAGCCTTGCCTTGCCTTGCCGTAGTGTATGAAAGAATTGTCGGCAGCGATCTGTGGACCGACTGATGAACCTGTTGAGTACGACAACCATCCCCATTAACTTCTGAACTTCTTTGACCGATCGAGGGGAGCCGAGTTCTAGGATTGCTGTGATTTGTCTTGGGTTGGCTTCGATTCCTCGATGGTTGACAATGTACCGTAAGAATTTGCCAGAGCCGATCGCAAACGCACATTTGGAAGCGTTCAACTTCATTCTATATTTGCGTAGAATGCCAAATGTCTCTTCCAGATCGGCTATATGATTCTGCTCTTCCTTGGACTTGACCACCATATCATCAATGTACACTTCCATAGTGTGGCAGAGTTGCTCCTTGAACATGGCGGTGACCAGTCTTTGGTAGGTTTCCCCTGTATTCTTCAGCCCAAAAGGCATGACCTTGTAGAAGTAGGTTCCTCTTGGGGTGAGGAATGTAGTTTTGTCCTGGTCCTCTGGATGCATGGCGATTTGATGGTAGCCTTTGTAAGCATCAAGCTAGCTCATACGTTGATGGCGTGCCGTCGCGTCTACAAGTTGGTTAATTCTGGGTAGGGGAAAACAATCCTTGGGGCAGGCTTTGTTCAGGTCCGTGAAATCGACGCACACTCGCCAAGTCCCGTTTTTCTTCTTCACTACCATTGTATTAGAGAGCCATGCAGGGTAAGTCACTTCCCTGATTATCCCGGCGTCAAGCAGCCTGTCAACCTTCTCAACAACAGTGGCAGTGTGCTCTGTGGCTGACCGCCGACTTTTCTGAATGATCGGCTTGCACTTAGGATCAACATTCAAACGGTGCTGTGAGATGGACGGATCTATACCCGACATCTCATATGGAGTCCACGCAAAGACATCGAGGTTGCTGAGTAGGAAAGAGATTAGCTGCTGTCTGTCGGCCTAATTCAGGGATGTGCCGACCATGAAGAATTTTTCTGGGCTTCCATCGATTTCAACTCGGTCTAAGCCTTCCGTGGCCTTTTCATTTGGGAGCCGCCCAACATCGTCGAGGCTCTCTCGATCTGGCACCTCAATAGAATTCACCTGCAGCTCCTTTGGTGTTTTTTCAGCAAGGAGATAGCATGCTTGTGTCGATTTCTGGGAGCCACGAATTTGCTCAATACCGCGTTCTGTCGGGAAGCGTAGCAGCTGATGATAGGTGCTTGGCACGGCCTGCATAGTATGCAACCACGATCGCTCCATGATGAGATTATACGGCGACGGCAGCTTGACGACCAAGAATTCCAGATCCACTGTTCGGGAGCCTGCTCGAACGGGTTATGTGATCTTCCCCAACGAGTACTTTGGATTGGCGTTGAAGCCGAACAGTCGATACGAGCCGGAGAGAGATCCGATTCGGAGAAGCTGAGTTTGGTAAATGTCTTATAGTACATAACCTCCGATGTGCTCCTCGGATCAATGAGTACACGCTCAACTGTGAACCGGTTTACGCGTAACTCAATTACCAAGGGATCAATATGGGGCAGTGTTACTCCGGCCAAATCTGAATCATCAAAAGTAATGCCCGCGGCTTCATGGGGATGTTTAGCCGGAGTGAGTTGGTTTTGAGGGTCGGAGTTCGACTGAATCGTATGCACCGCCGATGACATTGGCAGGCTGTATATCATGTGGATCACGTCGAGCAGAGGTGAATCTTGTCTTAAGGCTATTGGTTTGGTCGGGTTGCCTTTTCGAACGTACTGTTGTAGCCGGCCATCTTGTACCAATTCCTCCAAGTGATCTTTCAGTGCATAACAACTCTCAGTATCATGCCCACGGTCCTTGTGATACTCACACTGTCTATCTTGTTTTCTCGTGTCGGGAGGTCCCACCATTTTCGACGGCCATTTGAAGAACGGAAGGTGTTGGATTTTGGACATAACCGCACTGATCGGCTCTGTCAACTCCGTATATTTCTTGTTAGCGCACTTCGTGCGCCTGCTGTCAACTTGTAGTTGTTCACTTTCTCGGAGGGAGCATTGGTCGTTTGATCGGCGGGAATCCCGTTTTTTGTCTTGTTTGGCCCGATGCCGTGGTACAGAATTTATTGGCCGAGCAATTTCTTCAGGGGCTGTCTTGTTAGTCGTGTTCCCGACTTTAACCCGCAAAGTGTCATCTTTCACTTTGCAGTATTCTTAAACTTTTTTCATCAACGACCAGACCGTCTTGGGGGGTCTTCTAGTTAAAGAATTGCGGAGAGCGCTGTCAGGATGCAAACCCATTTTGAAGGCGGTGAAGGCCATGGAGTCGTTGTAAGCGTCATCAATAAGATTAAAACACTCCCAATAGCGCGCCGAATACGCTCTTAGTGTTTCTCCTAGCTGAATCTGCATTGCCCAGAGAGAGTCGGCTTGTTTCGGATGGACCTCGTTGGTAATGAATCTGGCCCTAAAAGCTTTCTGTAATTGATGGATGCTTTTGATCGAAGCCGGCTTCAGTTTATAATACCACCTGACAGCCAATGGTCCCAAACTGTTGGGAAACATTTCGGCACATAAGGGCCTCGTTGTCTGCATGCAATGTCATGGCTTGCTTGTAGTGACGGATGTGATCGGTGGGGTCTGATTTTCCATCATAGAGAGTGAACGACGGAGCTTTGAACTTTTTGGGCAGAACCGCCCTGGCGATACGTCGTACAAAGGCATCATGCTGGTCTTCTTCATCTGTGCTGTTTCTTCTGTGTTTATGCCTTATACGTGGACTCTCTTCAGAGGAACTGGAAGTTTCAGATCGCCTCTTCTTCTTGGGCTCCGGGGATAATGAGTCGAAGCTGCTATCAGTGTCTTGTTGTCGGGCTCGAGATCGTCAACCACCTGCCCTCACAGGTCATTCCGGGCCTTGGCGTACAACTTGTTTGGACTTTGCCACCTCCAAGGCCAAATCCTAACGGAGACGCTCGTTTTCTGTGATCATGTTCTCCAACCTTTGTTCATTTTGCTTTGCTTGTTCCATGATCGCTTGCATTGCTTCATGCTCTGGAGTCGAGGGTGAGGCGAAGTTCAAAGCGCATCTTGCGGGGAAAGTCTCCGGTCCAAGCATGTTTGTTGGAGTGAGGTTGTCTCTCTGCGTGGTTTCATCAGTGACTATCGGAGGATCTTCCGTTACGCCCGCCATGGATGTGCTTGAATATTCCCACAGATGGCGCCAATTGTGGAGAGGTGGTTTGGAAATACTCTTCTGATCTTGGGGGACACTAATGATCCTCTACTAGTCATCTGAAAAGGAACAAACACTCCGGTCGGGAGTGCCGGAATTAGCACTCCGACGGGCAAGTCAGTATCTACACTCCGGATTACTTGTATTTTAAGTTAAGCATAATAGTTCTCACATACCTCTTTCTAGCTGATGTTCTTCTATTTATATATTTTCTTTCTTGGGCCTCGGGGCTGGGCCCACCTTTAGTTCGTCATTCGGCTTCTTTTAAAGCAAATTGCTTTTCACTCGGCCCCTTACCTAACCGGCCTTTTGACCGAATAGGGTTGGATTTGAAATTGCGGGATGAAGCCGAATACTATATTTATATTCCAACTCTCCAAGTTCAGTCATTCGGCCTCTTTACGATCCCCATTATTCGGCCCCCACAAATATATAAAAAATTAAATATATATATATAATTTATTTTTATGTAATTGATTCTGATGTCGGTTCTCTTTCGGTAGATAGGCAATAAGAAGCAGAGAGGAAAAAAGAATAATACTATATATACCAATTAATATACTAACAGATGATATGACAAAATTTTAAAAGTTTTGAGTATTTGTAATTTGTATAATAAGTGGGATCAGTAATAATGATATAACACTAATTGATATATATATATATATATATATTAATTGATGCATGTAGTACCACCTCGAGAAAAAAGCTAATTCAAATGGAGGTCAAACTTTTAAAGCCAGGTCCACATCCCACTTGGTCAATATAGTGGTTTCAAAAGAAAAAGAGATGTGAGCTTTGGTTTTTAGCATTAGTGGCCATTTTGATGATATTTGTATTTGTTAAATAATAACAATTATAGAGCTGCATAAGACTGGGCAGTAGCACTTGGTATAACTTTAAAAAAATGTTATATATATTCGAAAAAATATTTCAGAAAACATTCACCAACTAAAAATCCTTCAAGCTCCACCTTCGCTTACTAAAATTCAAAAACTATTTTGTTTGTTTTTCTAAGAAGCTCATTTTTAAATCTCTCTTTCACATGCAATGATAGACAAAAGGGTGAAGCATATATAGGAGCGGTAGTATAATATTTGGATATTAGGGACCATAAAATCCTCTGAGAGATAGAGAGAAGATAGGTGCTTTAATCGCTTTCCAAGTCCAAAAGAGAATCTTTATTTTTTATATGGCAACATCATTGTTGTGTGTGTTTAGTTCACTTGAAAATTTGTTGAAATAAAGATAATTATTTAGTCTATCCATTTACATGTTTGATTTGTTTGATTTGGTAAAAAGAAAATGGATATTTCAAATAGAATTGGTTTTATTTGGTTTCTTTTTTGAAAAATGCTAAAAATTAATTTGACAAAAAATTAATAAAACACTATAACATACTCATCAGTTTTAATTTTTTTTTTTTTTTTGGTCAAGAAAAAGTAAGAAAATGACTTGTTTTTTTGTTGTATTCTTAGCTGAAATCTGTAACATATAACGACAATGCTACGTAGCTCAAATTTTGTGGCTCAAAAGTGGCTCAAATGGCCAAAACGACGTCGTTTTGAATACAGAACAACATAAAAATGGCCAAAACGACGTCGTTTTGGCCATTTGAGCCACTTTTGAGCCACAAAATTTGAGTTACAAAACATTTTCCAACATCTAATTTTATATTGAACGAGAAACTTTTAATGTATTTAAAAATGAATAAATAGTGTGACCAATGTTTTACGCGAAAATTTTGTTAAAGGGTATTTTGATGTGACATATAAAAATATATATAAATAATGTGGGCCAATTATGCTGGCCAGGAATTTAAAAAAAAATTAAAAATGAATAAATAGTGTGACCAATGTTTTACGCGAAAATTTTGTTGAAGGGTATTTTGATGTGACATATAAAAATATATATAAATAATGTGGGCCAATTATGCTGGCCAGGAATTTAAAAAAAAAAAAAATTTTTGAGAGAAGAAAATGGGAGAATTTTTTTTAAAGTTTATGATGTTAAGATTTTATAAAATAAATGACATAAAATATTTTTATAGTAGTTAAGGTTCCTCAATATTTTTACAGAAAAAATTTGAGTTAAAATTTTTTTGTCCGACTAAGAGAAATTTCAATTTTCACAGAGAAATTTCAAAATTTCTATGTGAAAATTGAAATTTTTTTAAGTCAGGGCCAAAATTTTTCTGAGTCGAATTTTTTTCTATAAAAATGTTAAGAAACCTTAGTTAATAAAAAAAATATCTTGAACCTCTTCTACTATACTAAGTTGAAGAAGGGTGTTTCACTAATTTTTCCAAAAAAAAATGAGCCATCTCAATAACACATGAGAGAGTTATAAAAAAATAGGACAAATATTACTTTTAATACTATAAATATAATAGGTGTAAATTACACATTTTGGGGGGCTAAATAGTAAATTACACCTATGTTCCTTTACTTGTCTTTCATGTCAATTTGATCTCTATAATTCTAATGGTACCATTTGTCATTTCATTTTTACATTTCACAATTTTTTTGTCAATTAATATAGATTATTTATATATATATATATATATATATAAAATTACATCTTAATTACAGTAAAACAACTATAACAGTTATTTAAACCACAACAAACATGAAAAAGCTTTAGTATCAACTCAACCACTACCATAGTTGGGGCTAATTTACATGCTTGAAATTCATGTGGCACTAATTTATTTTTTTTAATCTTTACATATAAAACTTTACAGTCAGCAGTCACACTCAAACAAATGAAAAATACTTCATTTTTAAACTATTATCCGGACAACTTGATCTTTTTCAATTTGACTAAAATCCCGAGTTACGACTCGGTCAATAAGTGAAACTAGAATCCCAATCCATTATCATTTACCAAAGGACATAAGCACGTATTCTAAGACCTGGTTTGGAATGTTTTAATTTAAAAGTTAAAAAATTATTAAAAAAATCAAAAAATTAATTATTTATATCAAAAAATCAAAAAAAAAAAATTTTCTTTACTTTTTGTACATTTTTTCATAAAAAATTAAAAAGTCATCTCAAACATATTAATTTTTTTACATCATATTTTAACTAAAAAATCAAAAAGTTATTAAAAAAACTTATTTCCAAACGAGATAGTCTCATTTTGTCTATATAATAATATATTGTTGGAGAGGTAAATCAATCACCAAAAAAAAAAAAAAAAAAAAAAAAAAACATATATATAACTTGGAAGATGGACCTAGCCTCACAAGTTTTTGACAAGCAAGGGATCTCACCTTTAAACACTTTTTTACATGGACTAGAAGCAAAAGATGGAGATCTATCACTAATTTTTCCAATATAAAAATGTTATCACTTGCCAATTAGGCACTCTCAATGAAACTTTATATATAAAATAGACTTCAAAAATAAATCTAAGAGGGTATACATACAACTAAAATATTATGCCAGAAACTGTCTAGTGTGGTGATAATTGAATTAATACAGTATGGTATTCAAGTCTGAAATGAATCTGAACTATAAATTAATATTTCTAAAGAATTTTTGAAGTAAAATTTTTAGGATTATATAGTATTACTGATATTATGTACTGGATTAAGTGGAACATGTCCTCTCAGGTGTGCCCACTTTACCCTAAAAAAAGTATGTGAACAAACTTTTAAATAAATTTTTTTTTGGAGAAACAATGATAAAAATAGGGTTTCTTAAAAGGCATATATTCTCCAACTTTTGATAAGCAAAGGCATGTGGGTTTCTGTAATGGATTCCTAGATCCAAATCTTCTCCACTTCTGTAATGGATTCAGTATGTCTTGCTGGGAGAAAAGATAAAAATAAAACGTATTATTAATCCAAATTCAAGTTTGAAACTTATGTAATTAATCTCTTTTGAAAATTTTTGAACTTTAAACATTGCCCTTTGCATTTCAATTTTAATAAACCCTCAAAATCAATGTACTCACAAAAATTTTGTTAACCCACATTAGGGATTTGCTTCAGGAGAACAAATCTAAATAAACTCATCATATAAAAGTACCAAGAATGTTGTTAGTACAATGGGCACTCTAATTTTTTTTTATTAGTTGGTATATTTTCATTATTTACACTAGAGGTAATCTTATTGTGTTGACGCGTACATTCTTAAAATATTTCTATGATTTAATTGACTCTCTCTCTCTGTATATATGTACTTGGAGTATTAATGTAACTTGGACACGCTATAACAACCCTCTATGTTTTCAAACATTGTAATACCATAAGACAATTATTCCATTCCTAACTCTCGAGTAGAACAAATAAATGTGGAATCAAAGGAGAGAGAGAAGAAACAGTGAAATTTGACATGAACTCTGAATATAGGTTTTTGGGAGTGTTGATTTTAGAGTTGGGGACATATCTATTTCTTGGAAATTGGAATACTTTTGTGAGGTTGTTAGGATTTATTTACCCCAAACTTAAGTATATATTTTTAGTCTTCCCTAAATTTACCAAGTAAAAGACAACCAAAGAAACAAACATACCCTTGATGACAACACTTTGCTTTTCCCAAACCCTTCTATTTTTCAAATGTCCACTTGATTTCAAATTGCACAAATCTTGTGTATTGGTATTATATACTCAAGTATTATACTTTTTTGAGTTAGGTTGGTTCCTAGTAGGCTTTGCCAATTAAAGGTGTTGTTAGGTTTTTACAGGCTTATTACGGAATTCACCTCAATGATATGAATAATTTTGATTATATGATTTTTCAAGCAGATCATTCATAAAAAAAAAATCGTATTGATTGCATAATCATATTACATTTGTATTTAAAATAATAGATGATTTATTATCAAGATTATACTTGTTGTTTGAATTTCATATGACAAATATAATTTGATTATGTGAGTACTGCTATTAAATTAATTTAACTTTTTTTTATGAATAATCTATTTAGAAAATCTTATAATTTGAACAACTCAAAATATTTATATAATTTCCATAACGAGCGTACAGAGATCCAACAAGAAGCCAACTCAAGACAAACCTCACTCATATTTTTACCTCAAAATTAACAAGAGATCCAGAGAGAGTGAACTTTTGTAGAGGTGGGTTTATGGTAGAGGGGAATCCCATGAGGGTAGATCTTGAAAGTTGAAGCAGGCTGTGAGAGTGTTGGGTAAGGAGAGAATATTCTGAAGGGCAAGAAAGTTCAAAAACTAAAATCCAAAGATTAAATGCTAAACAAAGTTAGAAAGCAAAACATCATTAGATTATGATTAAAGGGTTTGCAGGAAAAGTCAGCCCACAAGGAGACGACTGCTCACTCTTCTAAAAATTCACTGCCTTTGTCAGCTCTCTGTCTTTTAACCTATACCCCTTAATTTTTTTATTTTTTATTTTTTAAAAAAAGGTACTATTATTCAGTGTGTTTGGTTTGAATTTTTTGGATTAAGTTTTTTGAAAATTGATTTTTTTAGTTTTTGTGTTTTTTTGTTTTTAGTGAATATTTTTTAAATTTTAAACATTTTTTTTTCACTTTTTTAGATACACCTTACTTAGATATATCTAAAAAGTAAAAAAATTATGAAAAATTATTTTAAAAAATTAATAAATACATAAAAATATAAAAAATATACTGAATTCTTATATTTTTTTTTTTGTATTTTTGGTATTTAATGAATTTTTAAAAGATTTGTTTTACAAATTTTTTACTTTTTAGGTATATTTATTTTAAGTGTGTCTAAAAAGTAAAAAAATTACTTAAAATATTAAAAAAATTCAGTAAAAATAAAAAAATATAAAAAATAAAAAAATAGAATTTTTTGAAAATTATTTTTTAAAAAATAGAAACAAACAATATTACTATTATTTGAAAACTGATATGGTCACCCATTTCCACCTTGTCCAAAAATGAGTCAACCAGTTGCAGCTAAGGGCAGTTTATTATGCCAGAAAAAACTACTCAAGATTTCTATTTACCATTCCAGAAGCTAGGAACTAGGGTAGAGGTTATAAACTACCAAGGTTAAAATAAAATAAAATAAAATAAAATAAAAAACCCAAGGGGTTGTGGCATTGTGGTAAGACCTTGGGGTTTAAGCCCCAAGGTCACAAGTTTCAATTTCCCCCTTGGGCCAATCTCCTGGGCGAAACACTGTTGGTTAGGAGGTTGGACCTCAAGGATGTCTAATCAGCTATTTGGTGTGGGTTTAATGCTCCCCCGCTGTGCGAGTCCTGACTTAATCGAAGCTTGCCTTGGGAGGTTGGGACAAGCTTCCAGGTTATAGTCTTTTACTCGGAACGGACAACAGGACACCCTGGTGATCTCCTCATGGGACGCTGCTTTGGACCTGCGGAAGGGTAGGAGGATTTCCTTGTAACAAAAAAAATAAAAAATAAAGCTCAATACAAGCCCTTAAAAGAAAAACCACCTGAATGCTAAAGCCTCTGGCTCTATAAGGCAATAAAAAATAAAAATAAAAATTACACCGGGAGTTTTTTTTGCTTTAAGTTTGGCACATTGAAAAGACTTGCAAATATAAAAATTAATTGCATCAAACACGTGAAAAACTTGCACACATATAAATAGTTTTTTATTTTTTACTACACCACTAATTTGAATTTTTTCAAAAAAACAAAAAAAAAAAAAAGAAAAAGAAAAATAGGGTATTCCCTAAAAGAATAATTATCACAACCTGTGATCCTAGCTAGGTAATAAGGAGGACCCACTTGGTGTGATTAGGTTATCCAGCCATGTCCTTTTCTTTGCTTGGAACAATTATACTTGTTAAACATTTTTGTTTCCCTTGTAACATTTGCGGTTTTTTTTTTTTTTTTTTTTTTTTTCCACTGACCATTTTCAAATTATGAATTTTTTCTTTGACTTTCCTTTGATTTAAAAGCGTTTTTAATTTTGCCTTCACATTCAAACATGTTAGAATAAGAGTTAAGCACACTGAACATGTTGATACTTTTGATTTGGTCCTCTTTGCAACATTTTTTTTTTTTTGTGGGTTTTTTTATTCTAAAACTTGATTAAAAAAGTAAAAAGGAAATTGATATTATTGATGCATAGTTAGAGGAGGGCTTTTACATGGATTAAAATTGGATAATTTGATTGGTTGTTGATTTTTTTTTTTTTTTTAAACGGTAGATCATTGTTTTATTAATAATTTTTTTTTTTTTTTACTGAAAAAAAATAGTAGATGATTACCACTATAAAGTTTTTTTATTTTTATTTTTATTATTTTTTTTATTTTTAACCTTGTGGATTTAATATAATGGTGAAGTGGGCAAAACGAAGTATTCAAGTTTGAGATTGGGGCTGTCAGTGCCATGGTCACTCTGCCATAAGGACGATTGTTCCCTTTTATTATGCATGTAATTTTGTATGCTTTCGTCGTTTCCTTTGGATTTTACTGTCTTTGACAGTTGGCACGTGCATGGCGAATGCCTTTACACCAATTTTTAAGAATCATTCAAAAGCAAAATAAAAGTAAAAGAGGTAGTGCAGGGTTTGTGGGTTTACTTTTGAGTCTTGTTTCTATAATTTAAATTATTCATATTTTAAGATTTGTCGGGTATATAATTTATCCAAAAAATTAAATCGATCGGATAATGATAATTATGTATTTAGATAAGTTTTGTACAAAAAAATAAACAGTGAGAAAATAAATGGTTTATACAAAATTGATCCAAACATGTTTTTTCCGTTATCTGATGGATTTGATTTTTTGCAAGAATGATATATTAGGCGAATCCTAAAATGTATACGGTTTGAATCATCAAAGTAGAATCCAAAAATAGGTCCACTGGATTAGACTGGCCGGTCCAATCTTATTACAGGTGAGAAACGTCTAATTCCAAAATAAAAATGTGGAACATATCTTACTAATGTTAACTCACGTCAATAAAAAATAAATAAATATTATGTCATTTCAAATTTAAGCTTACATGATTTAATTCAATTCACTTTTCCTTTGTTTTTTGACCGGCAAAAAATTGAAATGATACAGCTAAGGAATTGGGACTATCCAACTAGTATCGAATTCAATGGTCTTATCTTAATTAGTCGCCAAAAATATCTTGATTATCACATTAAGAAAAAGATGACTTGTTTGAATGGATCTGTTAATTTACTGTAATCTTTTTCTTTTCTTTTCTTTTCTTTCTTTTTTTTGATGGGGAAATGCTTTCCACTTTCATTTTGACTATGCAACTAAATGAAAAGATATCACTTTTGTGGAAAATGATAACTAAAGGTGGTGTTGTTGGATTGGTATTGCTCATCAATCACAGTCGAACGTCTACTTTAATTTTTGTTGACAAAAATCGAACAGAAAACTTACGAAGATACATACATTATAAATAAGAGTTTTAAGAATTAATTTTTTTATTTTTAAAAGTAAAAATTTTATTATAAAAAATATCTAGAGATCAATTTATGTTGTCGAGAAGATAGTCACTAACAGGTTGTCTCAAAAAATTAAAAAAAAATAATTTTTAGTAACAAAATTTAAAAATGTCACTAATAAATGATTTTTTTGTAGACAAAAAAATTTGATACCAAAACAATAACCTATATATTATATAAGGAAAATGCGATTTCTAACTCACAAGCTTTATGAGAGCTCTAATATCTCAATTTTAATTTTCTAATTTTTTGATTTGAAAAAAAAATCCTCAACATTTATTGATTTCTCCTAATTCACAAGTTTTTTTTTTTTATTTCATCCATACATACTGCCGCACCATTTTCAACTTCTTCCATACACTATGGTTAGTGATGAGATTGTTAAATTATTTTTATAAAAAATCTAAAAAATAATAATTTGTATATTAAAAAAATATCTAAAACAAATATAAATTCTTATTAAAAAATAACAGGTTACAATTGCGAAAAATTGAAGAGACAAAAAATTACACTATAAAAAATAATTTTTATATCTAAAACAAATATAAATTTTTATTAAAAAATAATAGGTTGCAATTGCCAAAAAAAAAAGAAAAAATTTATACTGTGCAATTCATTAAAATCTAAAAAAAAAATTTCTATATTAAAAAAATATCTAAAACAAATATAAATTTTTATTAAAAAATAATAGGTTGCAATTGCGGAAAAAAAATTACACTGTGCATTTCATAAATAATGTTAAAAAAATGTATCAAGTATTGGTGTGAAGGCTTGACACGTGTCCACTCTCAAATTATCAAATGCATATAGATGAGTATTAAGATCTGGTGTGGAGGATAAATTGGTGTGGACTTTTGGTATCTCAGGTGTCTATTCAGTGAAATCAGCTTATGAGTAGCTTTCCTCCAATGACAGCTCAGGTTTAGCGGTGCCTAGGTTGTTGTGGAAGGGTATCTCTCTACCAAAAATGCAGTTCACATGTTGGTTGGCATGGAGAGGTAGATTAAAAACTTCTGTGTTTTTGCAGAGTATTGGTGTTTTAGATCCCAATGGCTCCTATCTGTGCTGCTTTTGTCATTCTAGTGCTGAAGATGTGAGTTATGTTCTTCTTTATTGTCAGTTTGCTTGGTGCATTTGGTCTGAAGTGGTTAAGTGGTAGAGCTTGGTGTGGGTTACGCCTCAGAATATATCTCAGCTTCTGGATTGGTGGAGTGGTTTTAAATTTAAGAAAATGCTTAAGTGTATGTGGGATACACTGCCATCTGTGGTCATGTGGTATGTGTGGAAGGCTAGGAATGAAATCAAATTTTCTGGTTCAGAGGTTAACTGGTGTGGTGTCTGTGAGTCCATTAAGTTGCATATTGCTTTTTTGGTTAAGTACTATACTAAGGGGGTGGTTTTTTTAATCATTGACTTGCTCTTTAATTTGAAATCTATCAGGGGGCTTTGAGTTGTGGTTGTTGCTGCTTATCTCTTTGTTTTGGGCTATAGTGATTGCTGCTGTCTATCTCTTTGTTTTGCGAGGCTATTGTTGCTGTGTTGTTCTGTATTGCTTTGCTGCTGCTGTGTTGATTTCGGTGTCTGATTGCTGTGTTGTTCTATTTTGGTTTTCTACTGGTTGGATTCTCTCCAACTATTGGCTTGGGTTAGCACATGGTTGGGTGGCTTTCTTGTACCAACCTAGTAGAGATGAGTAAAGTTCACTATGATGCTAGTAGCACAGCTTTTTTGTTCCTTTATTAATGTTAGATGTAAGGATATTTTCCTTGGTTCTAATTCAATAAAGTTTTATTTTTGTTGATAAAAAAAAAAAAGAACTTAACTTTAATGGCTAACAAATATTAGAAGCTCGACCATTGAAACCTAATAACTATTAATTAATAAAATTCAGGAATTGAAATGTCTCAAACCACATCTCTGTCTTCTTAAATGTTCTATTTTTTTAGTTCATGCATTTATTCTAATATTGATAGAGAATTAGATATGTGGAAGAGTGAGAGACATTAAAATTATGGAAAATATCTTGGACCCCCAGTGGGGGTGACCTCCACGACCCCCACTGATTTTTGATTGGTTGAAAACTTTTTTTTTTTTTTTTTTTACCTTGCTCTCACAGCCCCCCACGTGGAGGTGGGGGTGCTAGGGGTCACCCCCCACTGGGGTCCCCAACAGTGCTCTAAAATTATATATTAAGTTATGTAATTGTTGTAATGAAAAATAAAGGTTGTCTTCCTCTTCTATGGTGATATATCTGGTTATACATCCAAGTAAAACGTTAGGTGTGCTTTTTGATCATCATTGAACATTATTTTTCATTTTTTTTAAGATATATTGTCTTACAATTGTTTGTATTTTGTATTATGAAATTTACTACATTTGTGCTTGCTAAAACTATTAAATGGATCTAATGCAAAATGTGTAAATTATTTCAATGTCATTCTCAGGATTATAAATGCAAAAGTATACACAAAAAGTATATGAATAGACAAGATTTTATAAAATTTGTTTGTGAGTTTCACTTCTTAAAAATCTTATAATTCATTTATTTTTTGTATTATATTTTATGTTTAGTTTCTGTACCTTTTTTTGTATAGTTTTTTTTTTTTTTTTGCTTTAAAAAGTTTATTTTTAAAAAATAATAAATAAATAAACAAATCATTTTCTATTTCAAACAATTTCATTTTTGTTTTTATTTTTTATTTTTTCTTAAAATAGTTTTAGTTTTGGGCAATTACTTACTTTTTTTTTCTATATATTGTAATTTTGTGCATTTTAAATGTATGATGTTTTTATTAATACACTTGGAAATGCACTATGAAAGAAGTATTATGTGAAAATCAAGTAAGGAGAAGAAAAATAAATAAAAAAATACGATAAATGTGGAGTAAAGATAAAAAATCAAAACTTCCAAAGTAAACAAGCAAAAAAACAAGCACGTAGAATAGAATGTTTAACAATAGACATTTGAAAATTTACAACAAAATTTTATAACTTTTATTTTTGCTAAGAAAATTCTATTTGGTACTAGCTAAATAAAATATTTTAAATTATTTTTTTTAATTTGAAATTAAAACTATAGTAAATTTATGTAAACATAATTGCTAACCACATTTTTTTTACTTAATGTATAATATTTATATTGACTACCTTTTTCAGGTTTATTTTTTTAAGTATTTATATAAAAGTCAAAAAATATCGTTAGGAATAATTTTTTTCTTAATTCAGTTACTATAAATTTTGCCCGTACATTATTTTTAAATTTTGAATAGAAGCAAATATAAAATAATTAATTGAAGATATACTACATTTATTATATTCCTTTTTTTGTGTAAAAAAAAAATTAAATTAAAAATTATAATTTACATATATACAAATAATTGTAAACACAACTCTTACATAGCACGAATAGAACACTAGTACTTTATTAATAAAATGTTTAATTTCTTCACTAAAAATACATTAATGACTTTTTTAATGACAAAAATATTTCATTCCTAAAATATGATTTTATCCTTAAATTTTTGCCCTTAAAAATTCAATTTGTTGTAGTGATATATGATGACAAAAGGAGCTGTTGTTGGTGTTTATTCCTATTAATTTGCTTTGCCATAACGGCTAGTCTGCTAGTAGTGGTGGATTTAGAATTTTTTGTTCGAGGGGCCGAAGTTGGATATATGCCCCATTCTATGATTAAAAAATAAGACAATAATTTCTGTTTAAAAAGCTTTTGTGTTTGCAATAGGTAAATTGGTCATACATATATATATAAATTATGCAATTAAAACATTACAAAAAAATAAATTCAAGGACGGGAAATTCTGGGGTTCGACCAAATAGGAAAGGAGGAGGGATTGGGGTTTTAACCCCACACCTCATGTTTCCGTTTTTAGAAAATAAAATAAAAAATACTATTATTTGAAAATTTATATACAAAATTTTTAGAATTGGACTCTTTGATATAGGGGTGAGCAGGTGATATACCGATCCGTCCAAATTGACCGAGCCAAACCAATCCGTTGGATTTTGGATGGATACGTGATGACGAGCAGATGGTTCTGGATTATTTTTTTTCAATCTGCCGAGTTTTGAACAGATGGCGAATTTGAGATTCTTTTGGTCACAATCGAACCACCAAACTGCAAGTGTGGAGACATAATTTTTGAATGACAACACGTGGCCGAGGTGTCACTAGAGTGCCAGCTGAGGTGCCACGTGTCATGGTCATGATGCTGAGATGATCTCGGCTAAGCCGAGGTTATCTGCGAAGATGTCGGAATCCGAGGTAACCGGATAAGGGACAAGAGTCCTAGAATGAGAGAAGACTTCAGTTTGGGTAAAGATGAGACTCTTAGAGAGTTTATCCTAATTCTACTGGGAGTCCAAGATTAGTAGTAATCCTAAGTCCATTAGAGCTAGGCTCCTATTGGGACTAGGATTGTGTTGGCTATAAAAGGAGGCACCCCCATAGGTCTAAGGTATGCTTTTGATATTCTATCTAGTGAGTTAAGCACTATTGGTTATCTTTGAGAGATATTGAGTATTGACTTGATCGTCGGAGTGCCCTCGGATGGACGAGCCACCACCGGAAACTCTTCTTTCTGTTACAGGTCGTTCGGGCTTAATCTATTCTGCTGGTGCTCTCCAGTTGGGTACTTGTTTGGCAGTGTGGTCAGAAAATCACCCACACAATTTGGCGCCGTCTGTGGGAAAGAAAGGAGAATAGATGGCCAACGACGGACAGAAAGAGAAGGTTGGGAACGACACCCCTACCGAAAGTGGGAAACATATTGACCTTGACGTCGAAGAAGACAATTGCAACGAAGAGGCTCGTGATAAGAATCACGGAGGAAAGGACGTCGGCCAGGAGGGTGGCGAACCGAAGAAATCGGACTGGAGCGGGTATTATAACGAGGACGACCTCCAGGTATGGAAAGATAGATGCCTATGGAGGGACGACGAGATAAAGGGAATGACAGACAAATTGGCGGACTTGCAAACGGTCGTCAATTTTATAATGCAGAACAACGTCATGCAGCCACCGTTCCCATCACAAGACACGCCGATTCCAGCAGCCAAGAAAGATGCCCAGGTAAGGGGACAGAAGACAACTCCTATGTCTCCTCAGCACGATAGGACCAAGGAACATTCTCACCGGCCTTCAAGGGAGGTCGGACGAGGAGAATCAAGAAGGAGAGATTCATAGAGGACACATCGCACCAAGGAAGCTGACTCCAAAGAACATCGGCATGTTCAGGGGAGGGACCTCTGTTTCGACGCGACCAATGGAGGGAGGTCCAAAAGGACTTGCAATGACACAGGAAGTAGTGCACCAAAGAGGCTGAAATTTGGAGATAGCCAAGCTTCTGGATGAACCAAGGAGGATATGAGGGATTACCTCCAGAGAAAGCAATAAGATGCCGAGGTGACCTCACCTGTCAAGCTGAGGACACCGTTCTCGGTAGAATTAGACAAATTCGAAGCCCCGAAGAGATTCAGTATGCCGAGGTTCCAGATATACGATGGGAAGTCGGACCCCAACTTTCACGTCGGATTATACCTGAACGCGATGGCGTTATACACTGGGAACGAGCTGTGCTCTGCAAAGTGTTCCCCTCATCATTCGGGGAAAGTGCATCGGACTGGTTTCACAAGTTGCAGAAAGGAATTGTGAAAACCTGGGAAGGCCTGGCCGAGATGTTTATGGCCAGGTTCATGACAAACAACCTACAACCATTGAGGGTGGACGCCCTAATGGCCCTGAAGATCGGTGAGGATGAAAGCCTTAAGGCCTATGCCAAAAGCTATCATGAGGTATTCAATCGAATACCAGAATGCAACCAAGAGGTGGCGGTCGTGTCGTTTAAAAGCGGCTTGAAGGATGATTGCCTGTTTCGAAAATCACTGGCAAAGACATTGCCGAAAAGCATGGAGGAGCTGATGGCCAGGATAGAAAAGTATGCCAGAGCCGAGGAGGACACGTCGGGGACAAAGGCATTCAAACCAGAGAAGAGAGATGGTTCACTGTAGCGAAGCCAAGATAACACTGGATATGAGAAGACAAGAGCTTAGCCCAAGTAAGTCGATCCCGGATTCCAGATCTCGGATCCCAGATCCCAGAAAACAGGATCTCGGCCTAAGATGATTAAGTCTAAGAAGAGAAGAGCTTGTCGAGATTATGTTTAACACTTGTTGAAACTTGAGAAAAGTTTACAAGTTGAAGTTAAACCAATATGATGTTTAACATTTGTTGAAACTTGAGAAAAGTTTACAAGTTGAAGTTAAACCGATATGATATTTAACACTTGTTGAAACTTGAGAAAAGTTTACAAGTTGAAGTTAAACCGGGGTCATGATTAAAAGAAGGAATCATATAGGTTCCATCACCTCAGGATGCCGAGGTAATAGAACCTAGGGGGCAGTTGTGGGGACATAATTTTTGAATGACAACACGTGGCTGAGGTGTCACCGGAGTGCCAGCCGAGATACCACGTGTCATGGTCATGATGCCGAGATGATCTCGGCTAAGTCGAGGTTATCTGCGAAGATGTCGGAATCCGAGATAAGCGGATAAGGGACAAGAATCCTAGAATGAGAGAAGACTTTAGTTTGAGTAAATATGAGACTCTTAGAAAGTTTATCCTAATCCTACTGGAGTCCAAGATTAGCAGTAATCCTAAGTCCATTAGAGCTAGGCTCCTATTGGGACTAGGATTGTGTTAGCTATAAAAGGAAGGCACCCTCATGGGTCTAAAGTATTCTTTTGATATTCTGTCTAGTGAGTTAAGCACTATTGGTTATTTTTGAGAGATATTGAGTACTGACTTGATCATTGGAGTGCCTCCGGGTGCACGAGCCACCACCGAAAACTCTTCTTTCTGTTACAGGTCGTTCGAGCTTAATCTATTCTGCCGGTACTCTCCAACTGGGCACCTGTTTGGCAGTGTGGTCAGAAAATTACCCACACAGCAAGCATGTGTTTTCAATTTGTTTAAATATTCTGTTTGTGTTTTCAATTGAAAAGAATTTAAATATTCTGTTGAAAAAGAATTTTCAATTTCAGGATATTTTTTGAATTGAAAAAAATAAATATATTATTTATCTATATATTTTTATTTTTAAGTCTAATTCTAAAAATAATAAATAAAAAAAGTGATAGATACTGGTTGATTTTTGTTTTCAAAAACAAATATAAATGTAACAATACAGAGGCATACCATCTCTACTACTGCTCTGTTCATGATTTTGGTAGTTTGAATTATTTTTATATTTTAGGAACAACATATTGTAATACTTTATGTAGATGGGGTATGCTATGATTGTAATATGTGGATAAGGCATGCAGTGATTGTAATATTCTAAAATTTCAAACTTTCTTTCTTTGGATGAAGTATGCAATGATTGTAATACTTTTTTAAGTTAATGACTGTATACTTTTTTTTTTTTTTGAGGAAGTGCACAAATTGAATTATGTTGAAAATTTATAAAATTTTAAACCACCAAACTGATTCGGATCCATTCGCCAATCCGCTCAATTCACATCCGCCGAATTGGCAAACGGATGCGGATTGATTTTCTCTAATCCGCCAATCTGATAGACAGATGACGAATTGGAGGTTCTGTGACCGCAACCAACGCGCACCCACCCCTACTTTGGTAGCGTTTGGTTTAAAATTCAAATCATGGTTTGGATAAAAAAATTTCAAAACTCATAATCAAACTTTTTTCTAAATTCTTTTCAAAACTCTATTTTTAAAAAAAAAAATTCAATTTTTTATTTTGTTTTTTAAAGCTATTATTTTTATTTTTTATTTTTGAAGGAAAATATTTATTATTTTTTTGAAAAAAATATTTTGTTATGATTCAAATATATATGAGTGATCCAAATTTTTTTAAAATTAAAAAAAATTTAGGTCAGTGGGGCCTTCAAGCATTCAAAATACGTCGAAAAAAAAAATTAAATGTTTAAAAAATAAAAAAAATATTCAAAGTTTTTTTTTAAAAATATTTAAAAATTAAAATAAAAAATATTTAAAATTAAAATGATATATTTAAAATAAAAAAAATATAGTGTCCAAATGTAGTAAATAAATATTTACAATAAAAAATATTAACCTAAGAAAATAAAATTAAGAAATTTTTTAAATATTTAAAAAAATGAATTCAAAAAATTGTAAAATACAACTCAAAATTCAAAATACAACTCAATTTTTTTTTAAAATTTGTAATCAAACAAATTTTCTCTTTTTAAAACTTATTTTAAAATCTTAAAATTCAAAATATAATTCCAAAGTCAAATCATAATTCAAAAATTAAATCACACAGCATTTGTTTTTTAAAATTGAGGTAGTGTACACTCTTTGATAATTGTGAAACATGAGTTCTGATCTTCTAGGGTAGAAGTTCCTGATCTAAAATCAGAACGACATGATTTTGGTTAGTGAATTTCCAAAAAAAAAAAAAAACACTTGCCGACGGCGGCCACCCATTCCCCATCCCTCTGCGACGATTATAACTTGGAAACCTTGTCAATCAACCCAGATTGTCCAATGACACTCTGAATGTGCTCACTCTCTTATTCATTTTTAATTTCATTGTTCAATTGATATATATTACATATTTTTTTTTAGATTAACAATAAAGAACACTTTATTGATGATAGAAACCTTATACGTAAGGAAGAAAACATCAACAAAAAAGGGGATGGATGACGCAAAAGCCATCATAGCGAGACAATCCAATCCCAACTAGGTTGGTACTAAGCAGCTCACACATTCACATGGCAGCACCAAACCAAATGCCTGTTGGTGAAAGACCGACAAATACCTACAATACACCACCAGAGCTTGCAATACAACAACAGATACACAAAAGATAGCAGCAACCAAGACAACAAAGAAACCTTATGCTAATAGTAGCCCAGGTCACTTTTAATCCACCCAAAATACCAAATCAGCAACCACTACAGACCATACCCCATCAGATACAAAGATAGCAGCAACAGATAGCAACAAAAGATACCAAGACAGCAGAGAAACCTTATGCTAACAGTAGCCCAGAACTAGTAACCACTACAAACTAGGCCCCATCAGATACAAACAAAAAAATAGCCCTCAGATTCTAGCAGACCTAGAAACAACCCTCAGATTATATCAGCCCTTAGATTCTAGCAAACCCATACATCAGTGTAAACAACAACCCAAATTCTAGCAGACCCAGTAGCAGCCCTCAGATTATATCAAACCATACCCACCAGATATACCAATCCAGAATCCAAATCAATAGGCAAGTTGTTGATTAAATCTATGGCAATCCTTAACTGCATTCCTTAATTTGAGCCAAATTGTTGATTTAATCCATGGCAGAGTACATGTTCCCTTTTAAAGAAACTTTAACCCATAAAGCAAATCTAATCTTAATAAGCTCATCTAACTCAGACCCACATGGCTACACTCCATTAAAAATACAATCATTCTTTAACTTCCAAATGGACCAAAACACAATAGATGGCAAGGCTCTCCACAATCTCCTAACTAGTTTCTTATGATTCCAACCTAACCACCATGAAATAAGCCATCAATAGTCCTTGGCACCACCCATAAACACCCCTACCAAAGCATTCAATCAAACAACACTTGCCCTGAAAATAGACAATGTAATAGAACATGAATAGCAGATTCATTTTCAATTTTGCAAAAAACATATAATACAGAAGCATTACTGTTCAGAACACCAATATGTTGTAAGAGAAACCATGTTTTAACTCTATTCCTCCATACCAACCACCTAAAAAATTGGACTTTGGGGGGAATGCCATTATTCCACACAAAGTTACAAATTTAGAGAGAAGGGTCCAAGAGAGAATCATTAAACTGATATATATCTGAGAACTTAAAACTGTCACCATTAGACCTATTCCAAATAGGACAGTCTTCTTCATCCAGTCTTAGAGGAGGGGCCACCAGTAGCACTGCAGCCAACCTGTTAACCTCTGCCTTTTTCCAATCATATAATGACCTAGGGAAGAAGAAGTTCCACTCCCCGGAACTGGATTTCCTTTCAAAGAAATAAGACAGTGTGCCTTCTTTTGCAATTGACAAACTAAATAATCTAGGGAATTCATCTTTAAGGCATCTATCTCAAACCCACTTATCATACCAAAGCTTGATTCTACTCCCATTGCCAGCCTTTGTCAGATACTTCCTCATAAAGAACTCCATAAGAGGTTGATTATGACTAGCAATTGCAAGAACATCTCCCCAGGTTCTAGAAAATCTAGTTGATGAGTTTATAGGTGGAAGCCAATGAACCTCCTCAATCATGTACTTGTTGCACAACATTCTTCTCCAAAGAGCATTTACTTCACTTTCAAATTTTCCCCACCATTTAAGAAGTAAGCTTGCATTAACATCCTTAAGTCTTCTAATTCCCAGCCCACCTTGATTCAGACTTTCAGAAACTTCAGTCCATTTCACCAAATGAACCTTCCTCTTCAAATCATTCCCACCCCAAAGAAAAGAAGCTTCAAGCCTTTTGATCTCTCTAACCACTCCACAAGGTATTCTGAACAAAGATAGATAATAAATAGGAAGGTTAGACAAAACAGACTTAATCAAAGTTAATCTACCTGCAAAGGAAAGAAGCCTTCTTTTCCACCCAGTCAACCTAGACTTTACTATATCCAGAACTGGCTTCCAAGAGTTGATATATATTACATGCTCAACATTTAATGAAGTTCTGAATATAACATCTCCTTATATCTTCCAATCACCAACTTAGTGAGATTCACCTCCAATATGTATTGTAACCACTCTTTCTCCGATATATATTCGTCCGATGGCGTCTTCTTCTCTTCTCTTTGTTGGTTTTGATTCTCTTTCCCTCTGTTTCTGCACCGTGCTTCTTTGTTTATGTTTTAGTTATTTACATGAAAACCCTCTAAACCTTGACTCTCTCTACATTATAAATATGTACAAATTGACTAATAAATTATTTTTGTCCCTTAAATTATAATAAAACCATACTAATGGACCTCTAGATTATAAAAAAAACATATCAGTTGGACCTTCTATGGAAAGAGGTCGGTTTTATAGTTTAGGAGTAAAGTGCTACTTCTCAATAATTTAGAAGTCCTTGTATGAATGATCCTTTTTGTTTTTGTTTTTTGTTTTTTTTAAGAATTTACTAACCAATAAACGTTTTAGTTATACTTCAGTAAATTTTTATTAGAGGGTATTCGATCTCGTGAAACAAATTGTCCAATGCAACTATATACAAATCGGGTATATGAAATATGTATCTAATGCATTTTCTTTAAACATACTGTTTTTTTTTTTTTTTTTGGTTTAATTTAAAATCTTGCCATATCAATATACTCATATAATACCTATACTCAGCATCCGCACCATTGCTTCCTCTTTTGACAGACAAAACCACAACCTTGCAAAAGTAGGTAGATCTCCAAAGAGTAATTTAAAAAACGTCATGGGTGAGGATGACCAAGTAGATATTGGATATAATGATAGAAAAATGTTTTAGAGCTCTAAAATAACATTCTCTTTTTTCTTGTTGTGTTTTGTCTTTTTTATTTTTTTATTTTTTGAGTGCATGCCTTGCCAGCTCAGTAGAGCTGTTGAGCCGCTCTACTAGAACTCTTGTCATATTTGATAATGATATTATCACTGTTAAAGTATATTTCATAATGTGCAATGATACATAATTTAAAAGTAAAGTGTATGATATAAATTTAAAATTAATGAAATATAAGTCATTCTTACAATAAGTATAATTTATTGATTTGTTTTTTGAGATAATTTTTCAAGTAAATTTTTTTGATATGTTGTAATATTATTGAACAATTAGTACTGTTATATATATATATATATTTTTTGTAAGTAAGATTACAACTTTATATGTTGGTATTGCTTAGGATAAACAAGAGAGTTGCTCACAAATTTATGTGGGGCACTTGCAAATAGTTAAGCTAATATTTTAGAATAAAGAACAAATATTTTAAGCATGGTGCTAGGAAGAGAGCAGAGTAGAAAAATATAAAACAAAAAAGCAAGCAAATTATGGGATAATCATTCCAGTGGAAAAGGCAAAGCAGAGAGAGAGAGAGAGAGAGAGAGAGAGAGAGAGAGAGAGGGAGAGAGAGGGAGTAGCTTTCCCTTTCCCAGGGCCTCTCACTCATCATATGTGTCATCATACACCTTTAGGTTTTGGCCACCCCCAACTTTCACTTTTCACCGCCTCCCATCCCATCTAATACTAATATATATTTTTCACTCTTTATTCCATTCCAACCAAAAGCACTTAAAAAAAGACTGCAAGACGTATCAGACAGAGAGAGAGATCTAATCCTCCAATTTATCAGCTCATGTTATTAAGGTTATAACCTTATCAAGGCACTCATTCTCTGCTGTCTTCTTTTAATTCCATCTCTAATACTCCCCTTGTTGTGTTTCTGTCTCTCTGTGTGTGTGTGTGAGAGAGAGAGAGAGAGAGAGTACAGGCAGATCCAATTCTCCAGATATCGACTACTATTGTTTAGGTTGACATCACATATAACAGAAGGTATCTGTCTCTCTCTCTTTCTCTGTGTTTGTGTTTGTGTTTGTGTTTTTTTTTTTTTATTTCAATTCTATTTTCAAGATTTTGTACATCATCTCCTTTTCGTTTCTAGGGTTTGTTTGTGGGTTGAAGTGTTGAACCAGACTGTGAAGAAAGAGTTGACATGTTCGAGAAAATGGCAGAAGAAACAATTCCAAACAGTTTTGTTCAAAACCCAACTGGTGGATCCAATCCTCCCCCTCTAAAGAAGAAGAGAAACCTCCCAGGAACTCCAGGCAGGCCTCTCCTTTTTCTACCCAATTTTTTTATTATTTTTGTTTACATGTTTGTTTAGCTTTTCTTGTGGATTTCTTTCTTTCTGTCTAGCTTTATGAGCACTGGTATATTCATGGATATTCATGATTAAATTTAATTTTTACATTATTTGACATATGGGTAATCATGAAACAATCATTTCTCAGATCCTGAAGCCGAAGTCATCGCCTTATCGCCCAAGACCCTCATGGCCACCAACAGATTCTTGTGTGAGATATGTGGGAAAGGGTTTCAGAGAGATCAGAACTTGCAATTGCATCGGCGAGGACACAACCTTCCATGGAAGCTCAAGCAGAGAACTAGCAAGGAACCTAGGAAGCGTGTTTACGTGTGCCCCGAAAAGACTTGTGTCCACCACCACCCTTCGAGGGCTCTTGGAGACCTAACTGGTATAAAGAAGCACTTTTCTCGAAAGCACGGGGAGAAGAAGTGGAAGTGTGAGAAGTGCTCAAAGCGATATGCTGTGCAGTCAGATTGGAAGGCACACTCGAAAACCTGTGGCACTAGGGAATACAAATGTGACTGTGGGACAATATTTTCGCGGTAATTGTTTCTCTACTCTATCTAGATTTTAGAGTAATAGTGTTGTAATTTAATTAAATCTTTTGAAGAAGATAACCCAAATGAAGAAGATAAGGAGGCTAATGAGGCTAATGAGGCCTGTAAGTGTATTTTAACTTTAAGTGATTGTGATATTTTTGTCTATGTCAAGGAGCACTAGAATACCTCTCTCTTACTCTCTCTCTCTCTCTCTCTCTCTCTGGGTTTTTTGGGGGATGAAAAGAGGGATCATACACTGCTGGAAAAATGACTTTTAGCGGCGTTTTAAAAACGCCGCTATATGTATAAAAAACGCCACTAATTCCTTTAGTGACGCTTATCGCCAAACGTCGAGGACGCGGCCGTCGCTATAAGTTTATGACGCTTTTAAAACGTCGTAAAATTAGTATAGGCGGCGTTTTTAAAAACGCCGCTAAATGCGATAAATAATAATAAAATGACGTCATCCAATATTTAGCGACGTTTTTAAAACGCCGTGATAGATTTTTTTATTTTAAAAAAATGTCCGTTGGCACTGTAGTGGCGTTTTGAAAAAACGCCGTTATAGCTCTTTTTTTAAAAAAAAAAATTGTTCTGAATCTGTTATATTTAACTAAAAAACATACCTGTAATAAAGCTGAAAAATAACAATAATATGAATAAAATTTTACAGCTACTTCAATATATTGACTAAATAAAATTCAATATATTGACTAAATAAAATTACATGATTGTGTCTAAACCAAAATCAAACAAACACAATCAAAAAATAAAAAGAAAAAATAGGTTAAGTCATTTGCTTGCACATGCAGATGCAATGGAATAGTCAAGCATATTACACATCATTACACTGCAGAATAGGGATTCGTATTCAATTAATCATAATAGGTTCATGTACAACAAAGACAATTTTGAGCAGGATACATTCCCAAATCCCAGTCAACACAAAGGAATGCAGAGAGCCCGGTGAACAGTGGCGCTGACACCTCCAACTTCTTCATATAATTTGTAATTTTCTGCATCATAATCCTTCACCTTTATCATAAAATGAAATTTAGTAAACCAAAGCAAAGAAGAATTGAGCATGATGCCCAGTAGTTTAAATGGGAAAATCAAGAAAAAGAATCCCTAATGCAGGTCAAAGGCATTTGCATAGTAATTGAGAGAGAGAGAGAGAGAGAGAGAGAGAGAGAGAGAGAGAGAGAGACTTATGAATTAAGAGGAATAGGATCACAATCTATGTTTAGACAAATTTTCAACTCTGTGATAAAAAATAATACAAGGAAATCAAACATAAAATTAATAATAAATCTGGATGAAATAAGGATATCAAAATGCAGCGAATTTATCCCAAAAAAAGAAAGAAAGAAAGGCAAAAAAGAAACAAAAACAATAGTGCAGGAACAAACCACAGAGCCTAGTTGTCTCCTCTCTCTTGGTTTATCTCTCTTATTAGCATGCATGGAAACTCGTGATCAAGCAAGGTGATTTTTTTGTGGATTATTTTGTGCAAGTAGTCAACCGACTATCCCTCTTAAATTTGTTAGAAAGAAAGAAGGAACAGCCAGCCTATAGCATGCCAAGCTGGCTTCACTCACTAAGAACCCTAGATTTGAGTAGTGTCCATATAAAGGAAAGTCGAGCATTATTTACAAATGAACGGCATTGTCAAGTTAGTCGAAGCTCATGTTCACAAGTACATAGCTCCTAAATCTGGTTAGATGCAATAAATTTTGCAAAAAAATTTCACTTCCAACATTATCACAGTCCAAATGTGTTCCACATAAAATCCTCACATGAGTACTGCCACTCATCAGATTGTATCATACAACCTTCATAACTTATAATGTAATTCAAATTGGAACTTCAAATGGTGTAGAACAACATGTAATTCAGAAAGAACTGATCTGTCTGCTCTTAACAGTTAAATATTTAGACATTGTAGACAATAAAAATGTAAAACATAATTGACAAGGCAAATAAGCATACCAGAACTTTTGCACTTCCGAAGTCACAAAGCTTAACCTGATGGGTGAGAGGATCAACCTGCGAATAAACAGACAGCAGGTTAAGATAAACACTCCAACTCAGTCAAGAAAGCAGATATAGAATAACATACCAGAAGATTTTGAGGCTTCACGTCCCTATGGCAAACCCCAGGAACAGTATGAATATAAGCCAGCCCCCTAAATATCTGACAAGTATTTTCAACTTTTATCAGGCTAAGGGGAAATAAAAGAGTAACAAAGAATATATATATATATATATATTCAAACCTGATATGTATAAAGTTTGACATAGATGAGCGGCATCCTCTGATTTGCATTGCTGTAATGCTTCAGAACGCGGTACATAGTCTCAGGGACATATTCCATGACCAAATTCAAGAAAAGCTCGTCTTTACTTGTTGTAGAAAAGAAACAGTGCTTCAAAGAAACCACATTTGGGTGATCCATCAAACGCATTAACTGCAGCTCACGATTTTTGTACCGCCTGTCCTGCAAGACCTTTTTTATGGCCATAGTTTCTCCAGTTTCCAAGCATTTTGCCTGAATGAAAGTGATATTAAATCATCATCGATACTGGAATTACTGAAGTTCAAATAAAACTCAGATTACATTACCTGAAAAACAATTCCAAATGATCCAGTACCCACTACACGCTCAGCCATGTAACTAATGGTCTGCAAAAGGCATTATAAATCAACAGCTTAGCTTCCCAAGTTGCAGGAATTACCCAAAAATAAAATAAAATAAAATAAAAGACATTCACTTGTGAATCTCCTCAGAAGTTCAACCTTCAGACTACATAAAAAAAATTTCAATGTCTCAATGCTTAGGTCTAAAGAGGACATGTAACTCTGCAAAAACAACAAATTCCCTAGGAAGTAGATAAATTATTAATAAATTTAAACCTTTTACAAGAATTAACAGTGGATAGTTTATGTACACCCAAAAGAAATAAAATACAAGCGGCTTATTACATACTTAACAATAATAGCCACTAGAACTGGAATATTAAATAAATGTAGCCCTCACCCGTTTAGGCTCGCCATTTTTTCCACCAATTGTAGTGGAAATAATGTGACCAGTGACTTGATCATTTCCCTCAATTACAGCAGGTGTCATTTCCTACAATGTGAACCAAATTGGATGATTATTACAAGCACAGACTACCATAACTGACGATGAAATCAATCACATCCTCTACAACTTCTTATAAAATAAATATATATAAAAAATAAATAAATCCTTTACAAGGACCCTGATGATGATGATGATACCACAAAGAACAAAGTATGTAATCTAACTAGCATCAACAATCAAACATGATTACCATAATTGAACAGATTACTTCAAAAGCAAATGAAGTTCCGAGAAATGAATCTAACTGAAGCAATGAGCGAAGATCTAAAGAAGTACGCTAAGGAAAAGCAAAATGATATGACCATAGCTTTGAAGAAAGCATCAAATGGCACAATCTACCCAATCTAAGCAATAGGTTGATTAGATTATTACAAAGGGCAACAATAAAAGCAACAAAGAAGAAAGACTGGTCAGACCCAATCTACCCCTCCTAACACCCAATAATTAGGGATAGGAATGGAATGAATGAAAAAACGAGATAAAGACACAAGGGAGACTTGTGCATAGGGTAAAATGTGAAACTGGTATAAGAATTTGTATAGCACATAAGAGGCAAAAAGCACCAAACAATGCTGTTTATATGGATGGTCAATAACATCATAAAGACTATTCAGTTAACTCATTGGTGGTTGCATTAAATTAGTGATTTGGACATACTCTTAAAGAAAAGGATGAAAAAAAGAAAAACTAAGTTGATGGACAGGTTACCTGTGTTCTCATGAAATGTGAGGAGACACGTACCTCACATTCTCACGAAATGTGGATAGATCCCATAGATCTTCTGTTGAGAGAAAGTTCCCCTGTAATTACCACTGTTGCTGTTATACATTTAAAGGCATTTCCAATAGCACCACGGCTGCATCAGAACAAGTACCTGGTCCTTAGCTTTATCTGTTTGTTCCTGCTGAATTACTTTTTGAAGCCCTTCTTTTGACATCTGACGCTGGTACACCTGCAGAAGATTAGAGCGGTTCTTAAAAGCAACAAAGACAAATCACGCATCAAGTTCTCAAACTGCAACAAAAGTGGTAATAACATTAACTAAATTATTGATGTGTCAAAACCTTTTCTTCAATGGTTCTAGTACTCAAAAATCTATAGATATACACTCACTTTTTTTGTCCATCTCTCCAGACTCTTGCAGCAGCCTGCATGAGTCAAAAAATAATAATAATAACAATAAAAGACAAAAACACAGAAGCCATGGAAAAACAATAGGGTTATTTCTTTTTTGAAACACGTCAAGGTCCTGTATGAAAATTTAGGGAAAGTAATTACTTGTTTGTCATTGGCAGGATTCCAATCAGGGTCAAATAAGACCAGTCGATTCCCACCTATCAAATTGAGGCCACAACCACTAGCCTTGCCGCTCAAGAGAAAGACAAACTCTTCCTGACAGATGTAAATTGAACTTGTTTCATCAAGTCAGCTCACATAGTTGCATATTCAATTAATGGACCAATACATTGTTTGATTTGTACTTCAGACTAACCAGTTACTTCAGTTGGCAAGAATCAATCTAAGAACTACCTGTGTGTAGTTTGAGACCAAGACAATTCGATCATCTGTTCTCTGGTACAGCTGGGAGAGAAACTGGGCTAAGACATGCATTTTTCCAGATAATTCAACCCAAACCCCCTCGCCACCAGTCCAAGATCCAGATCTAACAGAACAGATAGAACTCCAAGATATCAAAAATATTGGAAAAGAATTTCAGAAATGTAAACCAAAGAAAATATGGAAGCAATGACTTACCTTCCAGAGAACATTTCTGGAGGGAAAAAGCGCAAACAGTCCTCAAATCAGGTGAATAAAAAAAAAAATTAGACATCAAAAGCATTAGTGGAATCTAAAATCCAAGTAAATACAAAGCACGGTAGTCTCTTCTATGGCTTGGACAGGAGTGAAAAAAGCCCCACAAAATATCCTTTAAACTTTAATCAACATTTTTTATTAGCCAATGACCATCATGCATGCACCTAATTCAACCCATGAATTGCAAATTTTTAAAGGTGATCCATATATTTGGAAAGTTTGTCTATAATTAATGAAAAAAGCATTGATAAAGAACACATTTTTTTTAATTACTTGATAAAGAACACATGCACCCACACTATGGCTTACAAGTCATATAGGTGACTCTTTTTTTTTTATTT
Organism: Camellia sinensis; assembly: GCF_055761805.1. Classification (NCBI taxonomy): domain Eukaryota; kingdom Viridiplantae; phylum Streptophyta; class Magnoliopsida; order Ericales; family Theaceae; genus Camellia; species Camellia sinensis. The sequence goes on from NC_138968.1 coordinate 144,451,616, forward strand.
AACCACTTGATAAGGAACTCACACACACCCACACTATGGCTTACAAGTCCAAACCCACTCACCCCCAAAAGGGCCTACATCAACTTTATATTGTTGGAACCATTTCGTAAGAATTTAAACTCTTGGATTGGAACAATTGGTGATCTAACATGGTATTTCAGGGAGCTCGTGTTCAAGTGTCATCCTATATTTCTTTTCCCATTATGTTTGTTATTGTGCACTTTATTTAGTTCAGTTTGTGTCTTTGTTTATTTACCTCTCCATGTGCAAGGCGGGGTTAGACGTGATAAGGCGGAGGAGGGGTGTTAGATAGCTTAATACACATGATTGGGTCCATAATAACTTAAGCTTTTCAAATAATTGGTGATCAAGCAATTAGAAATTTCTCACAATAAATATATACTTCAAACATGGATGAAAAGATAAAATATACATCCGCGAGAATAAATTAATGCAGGAATATTTCCCTTAAAATAAATACCATTTAGCACTTCACCAGCCTTGAAAACATACAGTCGCCATCTTATATTTGGTTTTCTAGCATCTGGGGGTTCATTGAACAGCAGTGTCACACCTGATGCAAAGTAACATCTAATTAAGAAAAGAACGAAAGACATAACAAGGATATGTAGAAGCTCATGTGACCATCACTTCTAACAACAGATGCTCCAAATCCCCATTTGAGCAATTCAATCTGTTTCAATTGACATTGTAGGTGCGATGTGAATCTACAAGAATAGAAAGGTTGGGGGGAGAAGGGCTGCCCAACCAAAAACCAATAATGGAGTTATTCTGAAACATTACTAACATGTTTAACAAATCATAGCATAGTCCAAACCATATAAGATCACATGATTAAGTTACAAATTCATTGCTTATAAAGTGATGATAGAATTAAACAGCAACTTTCATAAATGTAATATATTCACTTAGAGCAATATTTGAAAATTTTCTTCCCAAGACAATATTGAAAAAAATATTACAAAAATAGCTTTCTAAATTTTGTGGGAAACTTTTAGAAAGGGCCAGCCCATTCCGATGCAGCACATTAATAACTATGTTCGAAGGACTATATGTGAGTACGTGTCAGTCACTGCCATGGAAATTTACTGAGGTCATAAGCTAGGAAAAGCATGTGGTAATACAAGCAAAGCAACAGATTGAGAAAATCAAAAAGATATATCTCAATATTCAGGTAGCCATATTCAAAATGATGGAAAGCAGGAGATCACCCCTTAATCATCAAAACGCAGTATAACATTTATTAACACCAACAAATCAACATGTTCACAGCTCTATTTAAGAGTGCCCCCTTCAGCCAAGTGAATAACAAAATGAAATTCATTATCCTAAAATGAATGCAATTAGATTATCACCTCTGACTCTGTTAGTTTCCGAAGCAAGCTTCCCAGAGAGCTCGAATGAAGGTTTTTGCTGCAAATCACAGTTAACTTATAAGCCAACAGAATGCATGCAGAAACATCAAATCTATCCAAACAAATACATGCAATATGATAAAGTTGAAAACTCAGAGAAATGAAATAAAAAAATAAAAAAAAATTTAAGGCTAATCTTTGCCCCTGCAGATGTCCTATCTTATGGACGAAAAAATTATTCAAATAATCAAATAATGCTACAACTTATAGCAGGTAGCAGACCCAAAAAAATATTACCTTCTCCTTTTCTTGCAGGGCATCTTCAGCGGCCTTCATTTTAGCTACTGAATCATCATCACCATTCCTGCTCAAGTGAATAAACTTCTAATCAGAAACTGTATCAACAGAAAAACAACCAAACAAAGGTACATTAATGATAAAACAGAGCCCCCAATAAGAACCAACTACCCAGTCGAAATGGTCTTAAAAAAGGCAACAAAACAAGGAACAAAGAATTATTACACATTATTAGATATCATGTGTGCTTCCCCGTGAGCAATAAATCAAACTGGTGACTGAAATTTCTAATCAGTTACGCAGGCCCACAAGAGCAATAGATCAAACTGACAAATGATTTTCTTTTTTCTTTCCTTATTCTTTTCTGGTACAGAATAAAATTATTTTCTATGCCAACAGAGAAAGATAAGAAATAGCTGTTTTAATGAAGGAGATGAAAATGAGGAGGCATGAAAATTTAGGGAAAAGAGAAGAATGCACTCAGCATGTGACAACAATTAAATTCTTTTTTTCCTTTTTCTTGGGTACAAAGACAACCAGAGAAGATTAATATGAAGGTCACCAGTAACATCTTTGACTGCAAACATTCCTCTGCAGTGCGCCCCCCCTTCCTCCCCCCCCCCCCCCAAAAAAAAAAAGGTGGCCCCATGAGCATAGACGGCAAGGAATTTGTTTATTAAGGTGGGCCCATGGGCATAGACAGCAAGGAATTAATTTAGAAAGTAAACAAATAACAAGGGACAACAACCAATAAATAAATGAAGAAACTCATCTCAGTCATTGCACTACGCACTGAAGAATATTTTTCTAACAAAGGAGATTTACAGACCTGCCCCACTGCACGGAGAATGCTCTTCTGAACTCTAATATCTTTCTCAACTTCAACTCCTAGGATTCTCTGTACATGATACATAAATGTTTGTTTTTTAATTAAGATCACAATATGGATGTATAAATATGTATAGAGATCTAACCAGCTGCTATGAACAAAAGAAATTGTTGTGTGGGATCCAGCCCTATAATATTATAGCGTCCTGGTTTCTTGCCTTTGTCCTTTCCACCAGCAGAACCAGACTCTGATGGTCCACTGACACGAGCAGAGCAAAGCATTGCGGTCAGTACGGCATCATGTCGCCTATGAGCAGCAGCCACTGCCCCTGGGGGAACATCACAAACAAGATCGCCACTCACAACCTGCAGAAGCATAAAGAATTAATAGCCATAAATTCCAACAGAACCATAATGCACAAAAGTTGAGAACTCCAACCAAGATATCATGTGCAGTCAGGTAGTGACCAATGGCCCGAAGAGCAACAGTTGTGCCAACATCCTCGGGTACTGCAGCTACCTGCAAATTTTCATTATTTTACAAGTGTTGCACAAAGGCAAATAAATAAATAAGAAAAAGAAGAAATAACAGCTCAACTCTCCTCCCTGAATGATAACCTTCCTCTCTGGTCTTGAGCAAAAGATGCCAACAATTATAGATTTAAACCCCCCATAATCTGCATGGGTTACAGTAGTCCCACCCCATTCATTTAAAATGAAAATTATTTATAAAAAAAAAAAACAAAAAATAGCACAAACAATGAAGAGATGATTTTGCAAGAGTACATAGCACGGTACTGAAAGGTGCTAAACCTGAACGGTATTAAAATTTAAAATACAAGATTTTGTTAAAGGCAAGTAGTCCATAAAACATAATATTAACTAATACCTTTTTTGTTGCATGATTGCTATAAAATGAATAAATTGCTAAAATTTATGAAAGAAGTGAATTAACTGTTCAATTTGCCATCATCACCATGAGATGAATTAAACACAATCTTATGATCTTGCAGATTTTAACCTATCTAAACATTCAACCCACATAACAGTTCCAAGAAAGAAAAACAATAGACAAGGCACAACATCCAATTAATATCATGACACTGCTTCCGAAAGAATTAGAAAACCAAATAGCAGTTGTGATGTAGTCCTTCATCAATAGTTGGCTGTTCTTCATAACCACATCGATGACAAATCGAACACAATTTAAACATAGATGAAATCACTGAGATCAATTACTGAAAGCACAATCTAGATCTCATAGTGCAGAGCAACACATCAGTGAAAAACAATTACTGAAATAGAGATGGAATCACTTAGACCAATTTTTCAAAACACTGATCCAAATCATATTGTAAATCATATTGTATATCATATTGTAAATCATATTGTATAAATCACAAACAAACAAAACAACTAACCTCTGATCGAAGAAGCCAAAGAGTTCCAAATCCACGGAGATCAACCACGGAGCTATGCTCAAAATCGAACTTCGATATCGCAATCCCGAGATGAATCACCAACCAGAAGAAGAATCGAAGAAAAATCACCGAGTAAGAGAGTGAAGAAGAATCGAGAGCCCGGGCTTAAGACCTAGAGCCCTAAACAAAAGTATTCACTAAGAAAAACATTGATCCGAAACAGAGATAAATCACAAACAGAACAACTAACCTCTGATCGAAGAAGACGAATAGTTCCAAATCCATGGAGATAAATCACGGAGCACTGCTCAAAATCGAACTTCGAATTCGAAGAAGAATCACCGAACTGAAGAAGAATCGAAGAAGAATAACTGAGTAAGAGACTGAAGAACAATCGAACCTCTGATAGAAAGAGAGAGCAAGAGATGAGAGAGTGAGCAAGAGAGTGAGTGAGTGACGGCTGTGCTCAAAATAGGGTTTTCAAAATAAAGGTTTGGAGAGACAGAAGAGGGTGTGGAGAGAGACAGGATTTGGAGGCGGTTTTCAAACGTCTTGATTCACAAAACGGTGCCGTTTTAACTAATAACAAATGCGGCGTTTAAAAAACGCCGTTAATTATTAAAAAAAGGTGACGTTTACTAAAACGCCGTTAATTAAACGCCGTTAAATCCCTATTTTCCTGTAGTGATAGTGAAGACAAGAAAGGTTGTCAAGAAGACATATTGTTGATTTTCATTACTTGAAATATCTTCTTAAATTTGTATTGTATCTCTTTATCTGTTAATCAATGTCTTAGGCATGTCTTGGAAGTAATAATTCCTTTTGTTACTTTTCTTGATTGTGTAGCTGAGATGTTTTCCCATTTTCATTATTGCAAACCCATGTCGATGAGCCTGAATCAAAGTTTAGATTTTCACCATACAATCTTCTTTTGTTTTTGTCCTTTTTTTTTTTAAAGGGAATTTTTGTTCTCACCTTTCATTTCTTAACATTGATATGCACATATGTACTTCTTTCTGCTGTATGTACTGATTAGTTATGAATTTTTTGCAAACAGGCGAGATAGCTTCATCACTCATAGGGCCTTTTGTGATGCCTTGGCTGAAGAAACAGCTAGAGTTACCGCAGCATCAAGCATCAACAATGCAATGACTAACAACCTCAATTACCATTTCATTGGAACTCCAACAGGCCATGGCATGCCCCAACATTTCTCTTCAATTTTCAAGCCAATCTCAAACAATGATGAAACAATTGATCCAAGCAAACGAGGTCTCTCACCATGGATGAACAATAACAATAATAATCTTCAAGAGATTCATCAAATTGGGTCGGTGAGTTCAGGACCAGTTTATGGTGACCCATTTGTTCCATGTTCGAATCCTCCACCATCCGATTATCAGTTGAATTGGGTGTTTGGAAACAAGCTTTCTTCCATCAATACTGAAGAAATAACAAGCTCCTCATCACTTGTTAGTGTTCCTTCCTTGTATAGCACCCAACACCATTCACATCAAACATCTTCTTCGGCAACTATGTCTGCGACAGCTTTATTGCAGAAAGCTGCGCAAATCGGTGCAACTTCTACTACTACCGACCCATCATCATTCCTGGGAAGCTTTGAGATTAAGTGCAATAACAACAATGAAGTTCAAGATGGGAACAAGTTTTTTGGAATGTATGGTACAAACCCAATAACAACTAGTCTTGGAAGAAGTGCTGTGGAGAGCTCAGTGAATGATATCTCCACCTTTAATCAGTTGCAGATGTACCCGTCAAAGCGAAGGAATATACAGAATGAAGACGGTACTGCTGCTGCTGCAGGGCAAACTAGGGATTTCTTGGGCGTTGGTTTTCAGTCCATCTGTCACCCTTCATCAGTCAACGGTTGGATTTGATCGTATGGGAATTTTACAGACTGCATATTTCAGCACTAGATAATGTTCTGTTTCCAAACTCCTCTGCCTCCCTGTCCCAAAACACTTACAACTGCTGGATCATATCTCAAGATTTCTGTACCTTGAGATTTTCACATAATCCAATGATTGTAAATGTTTTGGGACACGGAGATTTGAGAATAGAGAATCATAAGACGCATATTTCTTGAAGAAAAGCAAAGTTGATGATAAAGTGGTCCAGATGTTGGAGAGAGAGAGAGAGAGAGGTTTTAGTAATGGCAAACTTTTCAGAGAGGAAAAGGTGGTACTGATGAGTGCTTGATGGGAGCTAAAAGTTGAGCTTAGAAAACTATTCAAGAGTTGAAGGAGGAGGAGATCCATGCATATTCTCTTGCAACCCTAAAGCTGTTGCCTTTACAATGGTGGCTTTTATTTTTTTGATGAAGGGGTAAGTAGTGGGGGGCCAAAGCAAGAGGCCCTTTTTGAACTCCATTATTGCAATGTTTCATCTCTTTTGGTGACTGTCCTTGTAAACTGGATTTAAAGAGAATTCAGTGGCAAAAAAGCTTTGCCTCTAGGTTTTCTAGGCTATAAGGCTTTTGCCTAAAATAAAATTATGTAGCCTTTTCTTTTCTTTTAATCAACAAAACAAGATTAGCTACAGTGTTACATGCAATAAATGGAGGGAAGTGCTTTAAAAGTCTTCATTTCATCCCCACCCATGAAAGGGCTTGTCCATTTTTGTTGATTATTGAAGCAACTTTTAATCTATCATGTATATATACTATCGATGATTTTATTTTAGTACCAAATTACTACAACAATAAGCCATAGTGGTATGCCTCTTCATATGTATCATCCCATGAAATCTACACCAGCTTGAATCGCATATAATTTTGTTTTATGTTGTGTTTGAATATTAAATTTTACGAAAATTTTATATGAAAATACAGAAAGAAGAATTTGTAGAAAAAATTGACTTTTATTTAATTCACTTTTCTCTTTTCCTTTTCTTTTTTCTTTATTACATTTTTAAGATCCAAACAGGCCAAACAACATCTATGTGGGGGCTTCAAAAACATTTAGTGACTACTACAGTGCAATAATGCATGCCACTTCTTAGAAAATAATCTTGTCTTTTCTTTCCAGATCTTCACCTGGACGATGGACCCATTAATGAAATGGCTGTCTGGTTAACTCTCTCCAAGCTAGTCAAGTTTTGTTGTATGTATTTGGATCAACTCACCTATCTTAAAATTGTTTCTTGGCATGCATGTTTTTGTGTGCCCTGATGTACGGGCACAGTGCAGACATTCAAATTAAAGAGGAAAATAAAGATAAAAAAAGGAGTAAAGAGATAAGAAAAAGGGGGAAATTGGAAAAAAAGAAAAGAAGTCACATTCATGCACTAGTCTCTTCATTTTGTATACTTTACTAACATGGTTAACTGATTCTTCCACTGTGAGGACTGTTAGATGTTAGATGAGAAACAATAGTGCACATTCTATGTATGGTACATATTTTGATTGAGTTCACCAAATATTTCAATTTCCAAGGTCCAAAAACTCATTGTGAAATGACAATGATCTAAGATAAGGTTGGGGGTCTGTCAAGAAAAAACAAATGGCTATCATCAAGAGTATCACTGTTTGCATCCACATCAGCATCGAATGATGTTTAAAATGATTTATAAGATGATGCAAGGTACTTTTATTACCAAGACATATTTTGTATTAGAGCATGAAAGAACAAATACGTGAGACCAGTTGTTAAATTGACCATAGCGAATAATACAACCCAATAATAGTACTTTTTTTTTCTCCCACACATTTAAATTCATAGCTCTTGTTAGGTTTCTTGTTCTTGTCAATCCCGCGAACAACTTTGTTAATTGAGTTGTACAATTTCCTTACTGTTTTGTCTTCCTCGCTCGAGCGAAGGAGTCCTTGCTCGAGCGAAGGACTACGTCTGGCAAAAACCTGAAAGAGATGAATGTGTGCTCCAGCGAAGCATGTGTAGCTCGAGCGAAGACTGCGTCTGCATTAAAACCTGAAAGTTTTCATTGTTCGCTCGAGCGAAGGTTTCGTGGCTCGAGCGAAGGCACTTATGGAAATCATGCGAGTTAAGGTTCTCACTCGAGCGAGAGAAGGTTCGCTCGAGCGAGCTTCAAAATCCAAATTTTTATAAGTAATTGGTTTTCTCCAAAAACTAGGATTACTTTTCAGATCTACTTTAAAGTTTTCTAAAGTTTTCTTTTGGAGAGTTTTTTGTGAGTTTTCCTTAATAAAATTGAATGAGTATTAAACTCATGAATTGAAAAGCATACATCAAGGAGGTTGATCGAATACACATACAAGAGTGTTATTCTTCGGTGGATTTCGAAGATTCAAACGGAGAGTTTTAAAGGCGTTTGATTCTGTACGTAGTCGTTAATTCGACAAGTGAAGTTGTGGATTCAACTTCAGGTGGATCAGTTCTGAGACGAAGGCTTGGTGAAAGAGTTACAGAAAATTTGAAGGCAAATTGACTGAGTTGGGTAATTTGTGTATTATCTTTGTAATCTTTCTTTCTTCAGTAGTGGATTGATTAGTGGCGTTTCGCCCGTGATTTTTGATTACAATTGAAAGTTCTTCAATTGTGATTTTTTTCACGTAAAAATCGTTTGTGTCGATTTATTGTTTATTCACAAAAATAATAATCTAAATCACTTTCGTAAGTGCTTAATGATTTGAATTGCGTGTTTTGAATAATTGGGATTTGGAATATTTTAATCTTGATCTAATCACGAATCACTTAAGATTTTCAGCTCTAATACAGTAATTATCTGGTATTTAAGCATGAAGTTGTATTTATTTGTTTTTTTCCCCCTTCTCACCATGATAGGAAGGTAGTATTGTTAAGGAAACGTTTCCTTGAAGACTAAAGTTAGAGAAAGCCAACTGATTGTCGGGTAGTTTAGCAGAAAATTAGCTAGCTGGAGCCTCCAATGGATTGGTATTTTAAGTTTAAGTAGTGCTATTAAAACAAAAACAACTTATAAAAATCGAATACATACATATACTCACATATGCATGGGTCTTATAATGTGTGGAGCTCATAGATATATGAGTGTATAAGTTTCATTTTGTGATTTAACAACACTAATATCACTCAAATAAATCACGGAAGATTTATTTCTATAACAGTAGCATTTAAAAATCAGAGGCTGATCCCTCCAGTCCAGATCCAAAATCTAATCTAGATTGGAGGGTGCTGTTTAGGCCCGCGAAACCCATCACGGGTCTCATTTCAATGATCTGAACCATTTATTTTGTCACGCACGTTGTGTATTTCATCCACAAAAAAGTTTGGATCAATCTGATAATTGTAACTTGTTCAATTTATTACATTTGTCACCAAAAAATGTGTGACTTATTTCAAAAAAACAAAATTGTTATCTATTTTTTTTTTTGTGACAAGCGTGATAAGTTAAATAGGTTATGATTGTCGAATCGACCTATTTTTTTGCGTGAATGAAATACACAAAATGTCCAAAAAAATGAACGATTTAAATTGTCAAAATAGGATCTATGATAGACCCCCAAAGCCAAATAGCGCCTCCAAATCTAGATTTTGGACTAGAAAAAATCTACCTCATTAAAAATTATAATGAAATAATAAAATTTACATGCGAGTGAAACCCATAATTTGTGGGGACCTACATATGAATGTTTGTGTGTAAGAAATGGAAAGCAAAGAAAGACCAAGAGGTTGACAACCCCTGCAACCTGTCTGACTATAGACCCATTAGCCTGGTTGGTTCACTCTACAAAATTTTATCAAAAGTCCTAGCACATAGATTGAAGTTAGTGATGCCAGTAATCATTGGTGAAACTCAGTCAGCTTTTATAGGAGGTAGGAGCATCCTAGATGGGGTGTTCATCGCCAATGAAGTGGTTGATGGTTGGAAGAAGGCCAAGCAGCAAGGGTTGATTATCAAGTTGGACCTCGAAAAAGCCTTTGATTCAGTAAATTGGGAATTCCTGTTCTCTTTGATGTCTACTTTTGGGTTTGGGTCTAAATGGGTCTCTTGGATGAAAACGTGTGTATATACTACTCGTATCTCCATCATCGTGAATGGTTCACCAGCGCAAGAGTTCTCTCTGCAAAGAGGTCTTAGGCAAGGGGACCCATTATCACCCTTCATTTTCAATATAGTGGTTGAAGGGCTCAATATTCTTCTCACCAGAGCCCTTAATCTTGGCATCCTCAATGGTGTTCGGGTTGGGACTCATGGGGTTCTTATATCTCATCTTCAATTTGCGGATGACTCTATTCTTTTCTGTGAATCTGATTTGGATCATGTCGTAATTATCAAAAGAGCGCTTTGATGCTTTGAAGTCCTATTCGGACTGAGAATCAACTACCACAAAAGTTTGGTCTGTGGGTTGGGGGTAGGGGTGGAAGCTGAGTCTGTGGGGTGGGGGTGGAAGCTGAGTCATTGCATTCTTTTGCTAACCTTTTGAATTGCAAGGTACGTAGCTTGCCCTTGAAATTTTTAGGGCTGCCTCTAGGTGCCAACCCAAGTAGGAAATCCACTTGGAAGCCAGTGCTTGACATCATTAGATCAAGACTATCAAGTTGGAAGAGGAAATTGCTATCCTTTGTTAGAAGATTAACCTTGATCAAGTCTATATTATCAAGCCTCCCTGTGTACTACCTTTCTCTCTTCAAGATGCCTAAAGGTGTGGCTCGTGAATTTGAATAGATTGAAGCTGCTTTCTTGTGGGGTGGTAATGAACTAAAAAGAAAAGTTCATTTGGTGAAATGGACCGAGGTCACAAAGAGTTCGGTCCAGGGAGGTCTGGGTATTAGAAGGATTAGAGATGTGAATGTATGCCTACTTCTCAAATGGTGGTGGAAATTTGGGAATCAAATAAATGCACTATGGAGGAAAATTGTGTGCAGCAAATACAAAATTGAAGTGCATAGTTGGCATCCTTCTCTCACTTCTTCTTATAAGCACTCTAGGGTGTGGAAGGATATTTCATTCATTGGGTCTCAGAATAGTAACATCTTCAACTTCTTCCCGGGGAACTGCAAAATCAAGGTCAGGAATGGCAGTAGAATCAAATTTTTGCATGATAGGTGGTGTGGTGTCTCTTGTTTCAAGGAGGTGTTCCCCTCTTTATTCAACCTTTCTATAGAAAAGAATGGTTCTCTCCACCAATTTTTTGCTAGGAAAACCAGCAACTCTGATTGGCACTTCCTTTATAGAAGAGTACTATATGCTTGGGAGCTGGCTGATGAAGTGAGATTAATTGCTTTGTTATCCTCTGTTCCTTCTCTGAACCCAGTTAGTGCTGATAGTCTAGTTTGGAATTCTGTATCTGCAGGTTCATACTATTTCTCAGTGTCTTCTCTATATTCCTTCAGCACTTCTCTTCATGGTCCTAATCTTTGTATTAGTAAATTTATTTGGAGTAACACCACCCAAAGTTCATTTCTTTGGGTGGTTGGCCTGGAAAAATAGAGTCAAAACTGCTGAGTTCTTGCAAAACCTTGGCATCCTTGATATCTTTGCCTCCATCTGCTGTTCTTTCTATAATTCTGCCTCTGAATTTTCTTAGCATATTTTACTCCACTGCCCATTCTCTTGGTCCATCTGGTCTCGTGTGTTGTTTGAATGGAGGCTTCAATGGTGCATCTCAGAATCAGTGGCACATCTTCTCAGCTGGTGGATGGGTGTCAAATTTAAGAGCCCTCTCAGGAAATTTTGGAGAGCTATTCCATTTGTAGTTCTATGGTCACTCTAGAAGCTTAGAAATGAGTGTGTCTTCTCCAATGCTAATCTGAACCCAGCTAATCTGTGGGATCCTATTAAGTTCAGATTAGCTTTTTGGCTTAAAAATTCTCTCAAGGACTTTTCTTTCTCAACGATAGATGTTGTTCTCAATTGGAGGCAAATCATTTGTTGCTAATGAGTCTATATCTTGGCTTTCGGGTGATGTTTCTGATGCTTTCAGTAGGTTGATGTTTAGTTGCGTCTTTTATGGTCTGTTGAAAGCCTCCAGTTGCTGCCTTTGCCTGCTTGTCTAATCTGTTGATTACATTCATGCTGCCTCTGATGTGTTGATCTGCTAGATGAAGCTTTGCAATTCTGTGTTGATTATTGTTGCACTTGGTGCTTGGTTTGATTGAAGGGCTGCTGTAGTTTTAGGTAGTGTACTTGAATTGTTTGTTGGGCTGTAGTAGTGCATGGAAGTGTTGACTATCTGAAGGGCTGGCTGTTTTATTTACCTGATCTGGTTTCTAGATCTGGTTCTGATTGGATTGGTTAAAGGTAGTGTGTAATCCAATGAGCTGGGACAACTCTGCTATTTATCTGCTATCTATCTGTTATGCTGGTTTTGCTCTGCTCCTGTGAAATTGGAAAACAATGGTGAGCATCATAATGGAGGAGTCATTGAGTCTGCTGGTGTGATGTTCCTGATGTTTCTTTTGTTTTCTCTGTTGGTCCCTCACCAACTAGGAGGTTGGAGCTTTGTTTAGCTCCAAGCTTCTCTTTATTGATGTATCCTTCATACTTTGTATGGTTTCTCATTAATAAAGTCTTTCGTTTTGCCGATCAAAAAAAAAAAAAAAAAAAAAGAAGAAAGACTAGGAGGTTGGATTCCAGTGGTTAAGAAAAGAGGAAGACAAACAAATCTTAACTTGTGGTCTGAAGATCGAAGAGTAGGTTTGTTTACACTCTTTGTGGATAACTTGCCTAACCATGGCACCAAGGAACTTGTATGATCTATTCACGAAGTTTGGGGTGGTCAAGGATGTCTTCATACCACAAAAGAGAAGGAAATTAACAAACACAAGATTTGGATTCGTCTGTTATGACTATTCTATTGTAGCTACTATAGCAGAACAAAAAGCAAATGGTTTGTGGGTAGACGACAAATCCCTGATAGTCAATATTGCTGAGTACGCTAAACGTATCAAGGAAAGACAGAGGTTGAAATCCCTACTAGCACGACCAACAGTCATTAGAAACAAATCAGCTATGGCAAACAAAAATATATGAAATTAAGGCACGGATGAAAGGTCGTTTGCAGAGGTTATCAAAAAAGCTCAACCCAGATCTATACCGCACACAACTATCAGAGTAGAAGAGGTCGGTAATGGGTGGCTATATGAGAGCATGCTCATGAGACTCAGAGCAAATCACTCTATTCTGTAGGTGAAAAACGAACTTATAAAAAAAGGGGTAAAGAATGTGCTAGTAGGAGAAGTAGGAGGATGAGGTATAATCATTACATTTCATTCCAAGGCAGACTCGATGAGCAAAAAATCCTTACTTAAGGAGTGGTTCCATGACTGGTGTGAGTATATCACAAAGTGAAATCAGGTATATATCTTCAACATGAAAGACATGTTTGGATTAGTTATTACGGGGTGCCCTTCAATCTATGGAACTCAGATACCTTCAGAAAGATAGGAAGACTTTGGGGAAATATGGTATTCTTAGATGGAGATATTGGTACACCTAAATCATTTTGACGTGAAAGATTTAGAATAGTTACAAATGTTATGGATCCGATAAGTACAAGTATCAATCTGGAGTGCAAAGGAAGAGTTTATCCAGTTAGAGTATTTGAAGGGCAGAGTGCAGAGGAGGTTTGTACCAGCCGTAAAGAAATAAATTCTAAGGAGGTAGAGGAAGCTATGTGTTCCAAAGTTAATGGTGTACCCCAACTCATTCAAGAAAACATTTTAGAGGAAGAAGATGATGACAAGGAAGATAAAGTGAAAGGAGCGTATGATATGGCAAGAGGGGCTATGACATATCAGATGAAGGCAATGAATGACTTAGTTGTTGGTGGTAGTTGGAGTCTTGTATCAACAGTGACAGAGAGTAACAACTGTGCGGGAAATTCAAATGAAGAGGGCACAACTGCGGTAGAATCATCATTGCTAGCAAAAAGCCTGCAGTAGAAGTAGTGGTGTACTCATGATGCTAAAAAAGTTATTCAAGATCAGCTAGTGGGAAATTTGCAGCTAAGAACATGGTGCAATCATGATACTCAAAAAGCAACTTTTGTAGCTCCTATAGTAAATGATCATATACTCACCCCAGGCTTTATTCAGAGCCTAAGTGAGCCTCTAAAGGAAAGATCTGGCATTCGTCTAGAGGTAGATTTGGGCTCTGATCAATCTGGGCTACAGCCTATTGAAGTAGTCCTTGATCATACCCATTCGGGACTGCAGCCCATTGGGCCTTTTGCTATTGGATTAAATATACCATCTGTAAGGCCAGTGTGTGGAGCATCAGGGATAAGTTCTCAGCCAGAGGCTAGAGAAACTATCAACCCATTTATTTCAGGTTCCATTAGTAACCGGTTCAAGAAAGGCAAAGGAAAGTAATAAGAAGTAATGTGGGCAAATATCCTTTGCTAGCAAGTAGGTTATCTGGGTTTGCTAGAAGATTTGGGCCGAAAGGGGCAGGAACAAGCAAAGGCACTATCAAAAGCCTGAGATCAAAATCCACAATAGTACCCACTTCATACAACCATAATCCAACTCTAGAGCAACCATCTTCTCACAAGGATATTCTTCAAGAAGCTCATGCAACATTGCAGGTGGGGAAAAGTTTGGGATTTGATTACAAGGGGCAAGAATCTGAGGTAATTAAAAAATTAACACACATGGAGAAGCAAGATAAGGAGAGATTGGCTAGAGGGACTGGCTTTGTGGAATAATCAGCTCCACATGGGTGAAACCAGTGACATACTTGTTTTTAATGAAGACACTAAGCTGGAATATCAGAGGGGTGGAAAGGTCTGAAAAGAGAAGAAAGATAAAAATTTTTTGCAAGATAGGAAAATGGATATGGCTTTGATTCAAGAAACAAAATAGTCATGCATCACCAGATCTGTGATGAAAGTCTTTGGCCTAGAGATAAATTGGAGTCCATAAATGTGGATGCTGAAGGCATGGCTGGTGGTTTACTCTGTATCTGGGACCCTAAGGTCTTTCAGCTCTCAGAATATTGCAGCAACATAAATTTCATTTTATTATCAGGCAAGCTTCATAACTCATTTGATTGTGTTATTGTCAATATTTATGCTCCTACTGATGTAATAAAGAGGAGGAAATTATGGGTGACCTTATTAAATCTAAAAAATTCTTTTCCCAAACCATAGTGTCTTGGTGGTGATTTCAATGAGATTAGGAATGTAGGGGAAAGAATATGAGTCTCATGTAGGGATAGAGACATGAAAGAGTTTAATGACTTCATAGATAAATGTGAGGTGGTTGATGTGCAAATGCTAGGTAGAAAATACACTTAGCGCAATGCTTGTGATGGCAATAAATGGAGTAGAATAGATAGGCTTCTTCTTAACCCTGAGTGGTTGGAGAGGTTTAAGCTCAAACTATGAGGTCTACCCAGATTTGAATTTGATCACTGCCCAATTGTGCTCATGGAGGATGAGCGGGATTGGGCGCCTAAACCTTTCAAATTTTTGAATGCATGGTTCTTACACCCTAGTCTAGCTTCCTTTGTGTAGAACACTTGGAGAGTACCACAATTGTTTGGGTTTGATGGTTTCATCCTACAGAGAAAAATGCAAACTCTTAAGAAGGCATTAAAAAAGTGGAGTCAAGAGGTTTATGGCAATGTTGCATCCAAATTACAAGAATCTGAAACTGCACTTCATGATCTTGATCTGAAAGCTAAATCCAAGCCCTTAGATGAGGAAGAATTGAAGTTGCAAAGAGATAACAAATCAGAAATGTGGATGTTAAGCAGGAAGTTGGAATGAGAATGGCTTCAAAAATCCAGGCTAGACTGGAACCTGAAAGGGGATCGAAACACTAGATTTTTCATGTTATGGCTAGTAGTAAGCAATCCAGGAACACACTCAACTCTATCACAGTAGGAGATGTGGTAGTTGAGGAGCCAGAACATGTCAAAAATGCGGTGTGGACTCACTTTTCAAATATTTTTACAGATGATTGGAAGCACAGACCAGTATTAGCAGGGGAATTCAATAGTGTATGGCTCGGTGCTTCATTTCATATGCTGGAAGCAGAATTTTTTGAGGAGGAGGTCTGGGCAGCAATAAGAGACTGTAATGGGAACAAAGCCCCTAGACCAGATGGATTCAACCTGATGTTTTTCAGAAATGCTGGAAGATGATCAAGGATGAAGTCCTCAAATTTATGAAAGAGTTCCATGCTAGCGGAAGATTGGGTTTAGGATCGAATAGTTCATTTATCACCCTCATCCCAAAGAAGGAGAAAGTTGTCACCTTCAATGAATTTAGGCCTATTAGTCTGATTGGCTCTATATATAAAATACTTTCTAAAGTCCTTAGAGCTAGACTTAAACAAGTCATGCCCCCAATAATTAGAGATGCACAATCAGCCTTTTTAAGAGGAAGAAACATTCTTGATGGAGTATTGATTGCAAATAAAGTTGTGGATGGATGGTCCAAATCTAAGAAATCAGGGCTTCTATTCAAATTAGACTTTGGAAAGGCCTTTCATTCCATTAACTAGAATTTCCTCTTCTCAATGTTAACAAATTTTGGGTTTAGTCACAAATTTCTTGGATTCAGGAATGTGTCTCTACTGCAAGAATTTCAATACTTGTCAATGGCTCACCAACTAAGGAATTTAGCCCACAGAAAGGTCTCAGACAAGGCGACCTCTTATCACCATTCTTACTTAACTTGGTTGTAGAAGCACTAAATACTATGGATCTGAGATTGCTAAAAGGGGTAAATATTGGGACCAATCAAGTGCAGATATCTCATCTACAATTTGCAGATGACTTTTTACTATTTTGTGAAGCTGAGCTGTTAGAAGTCCTTAACTTAAAAAGGATCCTCAGGTGCTTTGAAGTGGCATTAGGTCTCAAAATAAACTATCATAAAAGTGTGGTTTGTGGGATTGGAATTTCTGACCATCTCCTTGATGAGTTTGCATCCCTACTGAATTGCAGGACTCAAAAACTACCACTCAAGTATCTAGGTCTGCCTTTGGGTGCTAATCTTAGGAGAAAGTCAACATGGAAACCTGTTATGGATAAGTTTAAATTGAGACTGGCTGGTCATGACCCAAACCCGCCCCTATAGGTTTAGTATCATAACCGACCAGTAATCTTTGGATTACCAAAGGCCTCTGAACATAAGAACTTATAATTAGGGACTGTCGAAGCAAATATAGAAACATACATAGTCTATTGAGCTGTGTAGACATATCTGGGACATAAATTTTAAGCTTTATACACATATACATGACGTTATATTGTCACATTCAATATAGATATAGCCAAAAAGGGGCTTAGCCCAATATACAGTTAGCAAAAAACTTGTTTATAACTCAAAAGAAGACAAAGCCTTGACATTCACAAAATATGACCATACCACGTGAGAGGGTGATTTATGATCTGGAGTTGGGCTGAGGTATCGACCGAGCAGGTTGAGAGCCCAGCAGTGCATTGGGCCGAGATGATCGACCGTTCGCCCAGAGAAGGGCTGCCAGAACTTGGGCCGGGCAGAACTTGGTCCGAGTGCGTCCCGGCCCAGACCGTAAAGAAGCAGCTCGGTAAGGCAGAGCTCGGTCGGACCAGGATGCTCGGTCCGAGATTAGCCGAAGCCAGACAAGCCGAGTGACCGGCACCGGGAATGGCACGGTCGGCCGAGGTTACCGTTTGACCGACGTGAAAGCTGACCACGGGGTGCTTCGGGCTAGGCTTTGCCGAGATGCCGCCTAGCCCGGTCCCCCCTTGGAGTTTTCCAGGAAAGCGCTTGGGTATGAAGCACGGCACGGCGCAGCAACGCATAGGGCAGCTCGGCTGCCGAGCTCCAGCTGTGATGACAGGCAGATGAGATTAGGTGATGTTCAGCAAGGTTTGTGCTGACAGATGGGATAGCAGAGCCACGTGTCAGGAGATGGCTGGGAGTGGATATGGGGCGCAGAAGGTATATAAGCATGTCTGCGCCCCCCATACGCGACACACGAACATCTCTGTAAGGACTTCTTACACTCAAACACTTTCTCCCTTCTCTCTATCCATCCTAAGGTGTGTGCTAACTTGACCGTCGGAGGGTTTTTCCGGCCACACACCGCCGGGTAGCTCACCATTACTTGCTCACAAGTGATCGGACATCGACGGAGCTCGGAAGAAAGGAATACGGGCTTGCCGGAATATTTGCTCCCCGTACAATTGGCGCCGTCTGTGGGAAGCTTTTCAGACAAAACCTTGTCTTCCAGGTTCGTCTGATCGCCGTCCATGGCGAACAACGACGAGTTTCCGTTGTCCGCCATCGACGGAGCCACCCCGGAGTATACCCGAAGGAGAGAGGGACCTCCTGCCGTCCATCCAATGGCTGACTTGGGGACGCCCACTGGAGGACAGTCTAGAGACGCGCGGGATAAGCGCGGAAGGAGTCATGGTCATTCACGGAGTCCAGACGGTCACTGGCAGAGGAGAGACTCGCACGCCAGGCGACTGGAAAACAAGTTGAGGGACCAAGACGCTGTCATCAGGCGGATGGCGGCGGAGATGGAGGATCTTAAGCGGCATGTCAAAGGGAAAGGTGTAGCTGGAGTGGGAGACCACAGTGAGCGCACCCCATCCCGCCGGTCAGGCGATCAGAGTCAACGACGCACTCAGTCCATTTCCATCACCAGAAGTTACCAGGTTGGTGATTCCGACGTGCATGCAGAAAAGTCTAGCGCGCAAGACAGCACCTACAAACCCTCATGTCCGGCAACGACGTCGAGGTACTCATACTCCGCTCAGTTAGAGGATTTACGGGCGGTCTTAAAGGAGCGGGCCCGCCGGCGCGAAGCTCAGAGGATACCTGCTTTCCAGCAGTTATCCTATGGGGTTCATGCCAGTGAGGAGGTCGAAATGCCTCCACCCCGCCTAGTAGTTCCACTCTTCGAAGATATGGACTTGGCCAGGCTGAGTGCCACTCCTTTTTCCCTGGAAATTGAAACAACACCACTTCCGGCAGGCTTCCACCAACCTAAGTTCACACTCTACGACGGAAAAACCGACCCTTACATGCATGTGAGTCACTTCCGACAGGTTATGGCCGGACATAGGCGGAATGACGGACTTATGTGCCTAATCTTCCCGTCAAGTTTGGGCGAGCTGGGCTTAAAGTGGTTCGAGAGGTTGCCGGAAGGGAGCATACAAAGGTGGCATCAGTTGGCCGAGGCGTTTGTTACGCGTTTCAAAACCAACACAAAAACACCAAAGGAAGTCGATCACTTGCTAAGTGTCAAGATGGAACCGTGCGACACACTGAAGGCGTACAATTCAAGGTATTGGGAAACCTTCAACGAGATCTTAGACTGCCCAGTCAACCTTGCAATCACGCAGTATAAGCGCGGTCTCCCGGTCGGACATAGACTGCGGGACTCGCTTACCATGCACCAGCCGACCTCCATGGGCCAGCTCATGCAGCGCATCAATGAGCACATCCGTGTAGAGGATGACGCGTCGGCTTCTACCGTGAAAGCCAGTCCGGTCGTAACAGACAAGAAGACAGCAGGCAAAGTGCACGCAGTTGGGCAAGAGTCCAGCCGCTCAAGTGACCGAGCAGAGGAACCAGACCGGGTTTCAAATCGTAAAAACCGGGGTAGAGGACGTCGGAATGACCGGGATGACTACCCCCGAGATGACGTTGAGGACGCAAACAGAAGAATGAAGGCGAGGACTGGCATAACCACGGTCTTCAAGATTCCAATCTATCACATACTTAGTGAAATTCGAGACGAGGAGTATGTCCGGTTTCCTGCTAAGTTGGGCGATGGACAAAAGGGCTACAATCCGCGGTATCATTGTACGTTCCACCGGGAGAGAGGCCACCGGATTGAGGATTGTTTGCCTTTGCGACAACACTTGGAAGAACTGGTTGCGGTCGGGCATCTGGACCTTTACATTGATGGCGGCGTGAAACCGAATCAGGCTCCGGTCGATCCCAGGGGACAGGATGACCGAGATGCACCACCACAAGGAGTTATTAATGTCATCCACGGTATCGTGGAACCGGAGCGTGTCTTCGAACTCCGGGGCATGATCAAGAAGGCAGAGCATATGAGGGAAGTTTTGTCGGTACAGCCTGCCATCAAAAGGGGGAAGACAGAAGAGAAAGACGTGATTAGTTTCACCTTAAGGGATTTAGAGCGTATCCAGACGCCGCACAACGATGCTCTTGTAGTAACACTACGCGTCAAAGAATTTGATGTTAGACGAATCTTGATCGATCAGGGAAGCGCGGTCGAGATCATGTATTATGATGCGTTCAAACAGCTCAAACTCCGTGAGACAGACTTGGCTCCGGCTACTTCGCCATTGGTTGGATTCAACTCGCAACCGGAGTGGCCTTTGGGAAAGATAATCCTGCCGGTCAAAGCGGGATCCGTGGTCAAGCAAGTTGAGTTTTGGGTGCTGCAAGTGCCTTCGACGTACAACCTTATCCTTGGAAGGGGATGGCTACACGCCATGCAAGCCGTGGCATCAACTTTTCACCAAGTAATGAGATTCCCCTCGGCTATGGGGGCAATCGAGGAGATTTGGGGCGATCAGGTCATGTCCAAACAGTGCTTCGTGGCGGTCAACGGAAGCCGGGCTGCCAAAGGATTCGTTCAAATGATTGAGGGACCGGAGGACCAGGGTGTCTTGGATGATGTGGGCACCAAGGCCGAAGATAAGGCTGTTGAGGAATTGGTTGAAGTGCGGATTCATACCGAGCAGCCGGACAAGTTCTTCTTGCTGGGCTCAAGTCTCACGGCCATAGAGAGGACCGAGATGATTGAGTTTTTGATGGCGAATATCGAAATCTTTGCATGGTCGCCTTACGACATGCCTGGCCTCGACCCGAATTTTATCTGCCATCACCTCAATGTCTTCCCTGGAGCAAAGCCAGTCATCCAGCGAACAAAGAGATCGGCGTTGCATCACGCCGAGGTAGTTGCTGAGGAGGTAAAGAACCTGCTTGAGGCACGAGCAATTCAGGAAGTGCACTATCCTCGGTGGATTTCCAACACAGTAGTGGTGCCTAAGAAGAATGGGAAGTGGCGAGTTTGTGTCGACTACAAGACAGTTAACCGAGCTTGTCCCAAAGACAGCTTCCCTTTGCTGCGCATTGACCAGCTAGTGGACTTAACGGCTGGACACAATAGGCTCAGTTTCTTGGATGCGTATCGCGGCTATCACCAGATCGCCATGCATGGGCCTGACTGAGAGATCACCTCTTTTACGACTCCAAGGGGGTCTCTTCTGTTATCGAGTTATGCCCTTTGGTTTGAAAAATGCCGGGGCAACCTTTCAGAGGATGGTGACCAAAATGTTTGCTCCTTTGCTCGGCCGGACAATGGAAGCTTACATCGATGATATGGTGTTAAAGAGCCGACATGAGGCAAACCATTTGTCCGACTTAGCCGAGATGTTTGCCATTCTAAAGAAGCACAAGCTGCGCTTGAACGCCTCAAAGTGTGCCTTTGGCGTGGGATCCGGAAAGTTTTTGGGATTCTTAGTCACGAATCGAGGCATCGAAGCAGACCCTACTCAGATCAGAGCCGTGCAAGAGTTAAAGCAGCCCAGCTCGGCTAAGGACGTGCAGCATCTGGCCGGGATGGCCGCCGTGCTTAATCGATTTATAAGCCGGTCATCAGATCGCTGCCGCCCTTTCTTTCAAGCATTGAAGTCAAAGTTCTCATGGGATGACGAGTGTGACCGAGCTTTGGCCGAGCTCAAGGATTATTTGTCTTCTCTGCCGCTGTTGGTTACAGCAGAGCCGGGTGAGGAACTCTACCTTTACCTTGCCGTCTTCCAGCACGCAGTAAGTGCGGTGTTAGTCCGGGCTGAAGGAATCAAGCACCTCCCAATTTTTTATGTCAGCAAAACTTTGTTACCGGCAGAATCAAGGTACTTGCCGTTGGAGAAGCTTGCCCTGGCCTGGATGATGGCTTCAAGAAAATTGGCGCACTATTTTCACGCCCATACCATCATCGTATTGACCGAGTTTCCCCTCAAGGCTTTGTTTGAACGTGCGGACTTTTCAGGCCGAATTCTAAAATGGGCGGTCGAGTTGGGACAGTTTGATGTGAAGTTCCAGCCGCGCACCGCAATCAAAGCCCAAACCTTGGCAGATTTTGTCGCCGAGTTCTCACCTGGCACTCATCCGGTATGCCCGGTCGACATTGCCGAGGCAGATGATGAGATGCACGCAATGCCAACCGAGGAACAACCAGTTGAAGGAGGTAGCGCCGCGGAGTTAGCGCGCACCATCGAAGTTCCCTCAGTTTGCACGGTCATACCACCCGGTGATGCGATGACGGAGTTGTGTATCACCAACCCATCCACTCTGTCCGGTACCGCATCACCAAGGGGGGAAGAAATTGAACCACACCGCTCAGAACTTGATGATTCGCCTACGGACTTGGGTATTCCGAACCAACTTGCTGAGTCCGGTGCCGAATCATCAAGGGGGGAAGGAATGGCTCCACACAGCTCAGAACCTGCGGCCGGCTTCACACCGCAACCTGATGATTCGCCCACGGACTTGAGCATTTCAGAACAACTTGCTGAGTCCGGTGTCGAATCACCAAGGGGCACTGAATTCGAACCGGTCAACACCGAACTTGACACCGCACAGCCGAGCAGTTGTGATCCCATTGCCCTTCGCAACTCTCAGGACCCATCTGACTGCTGGAAGCTTTTTGTGGGGGACATGTGGAAGCTTTTTGTTGATGGAGCGTCCAACCGCCATGGTGCCGGCCTAGGTATTGTTCTTATATCCCCGGATGGCCTAACCATTGAACATTCTATCACGCTTGGCTTTCCGGCGTCTAACAACGAGGCTGAGTACGAGGCACTTCTTGCCGGGCTCAAGAGCGCAATTCAAATGAAGGCTGCCGAGCTCCTAGTGTACAGTGATTCCCAGCTTGTGGTTAACCAAGTTTCTGGGATTTATGAAGCAAAGGACGAAAGGATGGCGAAGTACCAAGCTCTGGTCAGGGAGCATATCAAGCAGTTTGAGGCAATTAGAGTCCAACAAATTGGCCGGGAAGACAACAGCCGAGCTGATGAACTGGCCGGTCTCGCTTCTATGGTGGATAATACTTTTCCAAACCCTCTTTTGATTGACTTTTTTCCGCGGCCAAGCATTGAACTCGCCGGGCAGACAAATGTACTCTGCGCCGCATTTGGTCCCTCTTAGATGGACCCCTTGATTTTGTTCCTTAGAGATCGGACTCTTCCAACTGACAAGAAAGAAGCACACAAAACCCGGGTGAAGTCAGAGCGGTTTTGGCTCTCTTCATCTGGCGCGTTATATAAGAAGTCCTTCACTGGTCCTTATTTAAAGTGCGTGCACCCGAATAGTGTGGAGGCCTTCTTGTACGAAATTCATAAAGGCATTTGTGGCAGCCACATAGGAGGCAGGTCCTTGGCCTACCGCGCTATTTCGCAGGGATACTGGTGGCCGTGCATGCAGGCCGACGCACAAAAATATGTCCGCAAGTGTGAAAAATGCCAGAAATTCGCCCATCAGATCCACCAGCCTGCCAGGGAACTTCTTCCCCTCACCAGTCCTTGGCCTTTCGCCATGTGGGGGCTAGATATAGTGGGACCACTGCCAACAGCACCGGGCAACCGGAAATTCTTCATCGCGGCCACAGATTACTTCACAAAGTGGGTTGAAGCTGAGCCCTTGGCAACCATCAAAGAGAAAGACGTGAAGCGATTTTTCTGGCAGAACGTGGTCACGCGGTTTGGCGTTCCCAATATTTTGATCTCTGACAACGGCACCCAGTTTGACGGTCGCCTATTCAGAGGATTTTGTGAAGATTTGAAGATAGAATTCTACAACTCCACCCCGGCTTACCCTCAGTCCAATGGTCAAGCCGAAGCATCGAACAAGACTATACTGGATGGGTTGAAGAAACGGCTGGAAAAGGCCAAGGGCAAATGGGCTGAGGAATTACCCAGCGTCCTTTGGGCATACCGAACAACCCTGCGACGTTCAACCGGGGAAACTCCATTTGCTTTGGCTTACGGCATGGAGGCGGTCATACCCTTGGAAGTTGAAATGCCACCCTCAGAAGCGAGAGTTTTGAGCCCGAGCTAAATGCCGAGGCTATTGCCTTGGAGCTGGACCTAGCGGAACAGCGCCGGGAGAAAGCCCTCATGCATGTGGCCGCCTACCAACAAGAGCTCTCCAAGAAGTATAACAAGACAGTGCACCCCAGACCGTTCAAAGTTGGTGATTGGGTTTTGAGGAAGATTATGGGCAACACCCTGGTGCCAGGAGAAGGCAAACTAGGGGCAAATTGGGAAGGACCCTACAAGATCACTAGTCTGGCGGGCAAGGGGGCTTACCACTTGGAGGATTTAGAGGGAAGAGCAATACCCCGACCATGGAATGCGGCCAACTTGAAACTGTATTATTTTTAAGCTTCTGCTTTCTTTTCTTGTGCAAAGAAATTTTTTGGCTTGCACCACCGCATGTAATTCTTTTTGTCAATTTATAGAAGTAATTTTGCTTTAGCACTTGGACTGTTGTTTTAATGTTACGGACCGAGATGATGTACTCCGGTTGGAAGAGTTGTTGTCTTGTCCAACTTTGGATTCCCAACCGAGATGATGTACTCCGGTTGGAAGAGTTGGTGTCTTGTCCAACTTTGGATTCCCAACCGAGATGATGTACTCCGGTTGGAAGAGTTGGTGTTTTGTCCAACTTCGGATTCCCAACTGAGATGATGTACTCCGGTTGGAAGAGTTGGTGTTTCTTCCAACTTCGGATTCCCAACCGAGATGATGTACTCCGGTTGGAAGAGTTGGTGTTTTGTACAACTTCGGATTCCCAACCGAGATGATGTACTCCGGTTGGAAGAGTTGGTGTTTTGTCCAACGTCGAATTCCCAACCGAGATGACGTACTCCGGTTGGAAGAGTTGGGGTCTTGTCCAACTTAGGATTCCCAACCGAGATGATGTACTCCGGTTGGAAGTGTTGATTTGTTCGACTTTGTTATAACCGAGGTGGCTATTTCGGTTCATGAATTTGTCTTGTTCTGCTGAAGTGCTTCGACCGTGTTATGTATTCCGGTCGACAAATTGTTCAAACGATGAGTTATACCGAGATGTTTTGCTGAAGACAGAACTGATTACAACCGTGCAAACACTTGCAAAAATTTGAATTTTTCATTGATAAGAAATTCAGTACAAAGGTGGGGACAGAGCCCGGTTACATCAAAAGTGTTGAAAGCAAAAATACAAAAAAGAAAAGAAAACTAAACTAGGGGGGAGAGATTGGTGAACTCGTCCTCGCCAGCATCAAGGTTGATGGTAGGACTGACGTCTTGGGCACTGGGCTCAGCACTGCCGGGCTGCTCTTGCACCTCGGCCTCCTCTGCCTCAGAATCTGTGTCATCCTCTCCATCTTCAAGTCCTTCCTCGGCCTCCGCTTGCAGAGCGCTGAATACGTCGTTCGCGTAAGGCACAAGGTAGACCGGTAGCGAAACTGGAGGAGGGTTTGCAAATACGTCGGTGTCGGAGCCTTGGCCGAGGTGTTCGCAGGCAGACTTCCAGCCTGCTTTGAAGTAGATGTCTTGCGTTGCAAAGACCTGCTTCTTGTAGCTCTCCTCGGCCTCGTTGAAGCCAGCGGTGTTTGCAGCTCGGCAAGCTTTCTTCTTTGACTTCTTTAGAGTGTCCACCTCGGCTTGGAGCTCATCTCGTTTTTTCTCGGCCGCATCCAGCTGGCCGAGCAGTCTGTTATTGTCGGAGTTGGCCATTTCAAACGAAGACCTAGCCCGGCCGAGCTCGGCTTGAAGGCTTTCAACCTGGCTGGTTGTGTCGTTGGCTTTCTGCCTAAGCCGGTGGATGCGCTCCAAAACCAAGTGTTGTTTTTGAATGGCCTGCACAAAGAAGCAAAGTTGATCAGAAAGGGGACCGAGCAGAAAGGGAACCGAGCAAACACTTGTGAAATTTTTAAAAGGAACATCAACTTACCCTGGCCATAGACTTCACTGACGACTTGACCAACCGAGTGTCGGGGACGTGGTCGCTGCCGACCACGTCGCTCGGTAGTAGCAGAGCTTTTGACAGATCAAAGGCGAGCAGATGCTCTTTGTCACCCTTGATCGAAGCCGTCACCGGGATGTCTTGACCCCGGTGCTTCAAATGTGGGCGCTAGGCCGGCACTGGGGCGGGGGCGTCTGTTGGATGCTCGGTGGTAAGCTCGGTGACTAGCTCGGCGGACGGGTCTGTCCGAGCTCTTTTACCGGCACGTCGTGCAGAGGGTTCTCGGCTAGATTGCCCGGCGGATTGAGTGGCAAGGGCGACCACGGCGCCACTGGATTGACCGGTGGCTGGCGACCGAGTTACTACGCTCGGCACCTCGGCGGATGTGGCGGTGAGCAGGTTCTTGATTCTGCTGCGCTTGGCCATTTCTTGTTCCTCGGTCAAGCGAATGAGGGGCACGTCAGGAAGGGAAGGATCTGGAGGCGGCGAAGGAGCCCGAAGGAAGTCAGTTACTCTACTCCGGCGCGGAGCAGAATACTTGTATGTTGGTGTATAGCCAAGCAAATCGTTGCAATCTCGGTGACGGTACCTAAGCACGGTCCGAATTGCTTCGACGTTGGGGAACTGATAGTTGGCTTGCAAGGCTTGGATTGCTGCAAAACAAACAGGAAAACCCGGTCAGTTACAAAGTAAAGAATTGAGCTAACCGAGCTAGTTTGAGTGGCTTACATGAAGAACCGAAGTCCTTGTTTATGAACCAGCCCGGCACCTCGGCTGTTTCGTAATTGCCCGACACCCAGAAAAAATCATCGTCGTGAAGATCTTTATCCGGGGTACCGGTCACAATCTTTTCTTTGCCCGGTCTGATCTTCAAGTAATAAGCCAAACCGTCCCCAGTATGGCCCATTGTGTATTGCCTTAATATCTCGGCTAGACCCAAGTTGGTGCCTAGCCGATTGTTCAACTCGTGAACGCCGTTGATTATTCTATAGGTATTGGTTGACACTTGGGTGGGTGCCAGCCCGGTGCGGCGAAGGAACTCGGTTATAAGAGGGTTGAGCGGGAAACGGAGGCCCCCTTCAACGATTGAGAGCACGGTGAAGGGGCATTGGTCAGCTCTTCCCCAGGGAGTGGTCTCCTCTTCAGCCAGTTCGAGATGAACATCGGCCGGAATGCCGTAATCCTCTCCGAAAGCAGCTAGCGCGGCCGGAGTTTCCACTAGGAAGCGGAATTTCCCCATTTGTGGTCGGCTTAGTGTTTCCCGGCTGAGGGGTTTGGCACTGGTTATTGGATGCTGCTCGGTCCTGAGAGCCTCAGGAATGACAGTGGTCCCCTTGGACTCTGCAGGAAAAGGATGGCAAGTGTTAAGTGTCAGCGCGGTTGCGCAAAAGGAGCTGGATTTTAGCTCGGTCATTAAGGCTGCCAAACAACCTCGGTTGTTTATTCTATCTAAGGAGCCCGGTCGCCCAAGCAGACCAGATGTTAGCCCGGTTGAGCGACCAAATCCTTTTGTTATCTCGGTTTTTGCTGGGGTCGAGACAAACTTGTTATTTGCTCGGTTGGACTGGTTTTTTGGATCAAAAGAGGACCAGGAGCCCGGTTCACCCCAGTTTTTCAGTGTTCTTCATGAATATGAAGAACACGAAGAACAATGGGAGGTTAGGTGCGGATTCTACGACCTATGCCCTAATAGCTATGTTTTTGTGCCCTAATGTGTGTATCATGAAAGAAAATCGCAACCAAATAGAGGAAGGAGGACTCACCAGTGAAGGGCGAGGTCGAATCCCTCGAGCACAAAGAATGGCACACGAGTCAATGGCGAGAATGCTAGAGCTCTGGAGTCTTGAGACGGAATAGCAATAGAAAGAAATGGCTTGAGGGGGTCCTATATATGTAAGTAAGAAAGGCCGCCCAAATTCAAAAATCTGGCAAAAACGGCGGGTTGGCTGCCCGATGACCAATGGCAGCCCGCCACGTGTCCCCATTTATGGCGATGACAGGACTGAAGCGACGGGTTGTAAATACGAAGAGCCAACCGAGCTACTTTCGACGAAGAGGATGTCAGCTAAGGAATATAACCGGGCAAGTTCGCAGGCAATTATGTTAACTAGCCCGGTTGAGGTTCGGTGTCTTGAAGACCGGAGAAGTGTTATCTCGGTCGAAGTGAGTAATCCCAGTCACGCTTTTGCGGACGGAATTAAGGGGCAATTGAGAGGGTGATTTATGATCTGGAGTTGGGCCGAGGTATCGACCGAGCAGGTTGACAGCCCAGCAGTGCATTGGGCTGAGATGATCGACCGTTCGCCCAGAGAAGGGCTGCCAGAACTTGGGCCGGGCAGAACTTAGTCCGAGTGCGTCCCGTCCTAGACCGTAAAGAAGCAGCTTGGTAAGGCAGAGCTCGGTCGGACCAGGATGCTCGGTCCGAGATTAGCCGAAGCCAGACAAGCCGAGTGACCGGCGCCCGGAATGGCACGGTCGGCCGAGGTTACCGTTTGACCGACGTGAAAGCTGACCACGGGGTGCTTCGGGCTAGGCTTTGTCGAGATGCCGCCTAGCCCGGTCCCCCCTTGGAGTTTGCCAGGGAAGCTCTTGGGTATGAAGCACGGCACGGCGCAGTAACGCATAGGGCAGCTCGGCTGCCGAGCTCCAGCTGTGATGACAGGCAGATGAGATTAGGTGATGTTCAGCAAGGTTTGTGCTGACAGATGGGATAGCAGAGCCACGTGTCAGGAGATGGCTGGGAGTGGATATGGGGCGCAGAAGGTATATAAGCATGTCTGCGCCCCCCATACGCGACACACGAACATCTCTGTAAGGACTTCTTACACTCAAACACTCTCTCCCTTCTCTCTATCCATCCTAAGGTGTGTGCTAACTTGACCGTCGGAGGGTTTTTCCGGCCACACACCATCGGGTAGCTCACCATTACTTGCTCGCAGGTGATCGGACATCGACGGAGCTCGGAAGAAAGGAATACGGGCTTGCCGGAATATTTGCTCCCCGTACACCACGTATGAAACCTCCTCGGGAGGCACAAGGCTAGCTGACCAAAAACTCTCCAAGCGGTCATCACTGAGCCTGGCCACGCTCCTAATCACCTACATACATAAATAATAGAGCGAGCAGGAGCCTAGTGAATAATAACAAGGTAAAGAGTTTAGTGAATGATGTCCATCTCAGAGTTAGAATCCAGAGTTTACATCAGAAACAAATTCTTATGCATATTCAGATCTCAAATCACAAACAAATTCAGATTCACATACTTATCTAGGAATCATAAACAGTTATAGGTGGTACATCCATTAGTTATTATATCAAATTGGTCTTGAGACCCACATATACAGTCGATACCGACGACCACAAAGGTCCACATTTTGTGCACAAGTAGCCATGGTATTGTTACCTCTAGGCAAGGGCCACGTGAATATAGGTCTCGGTATTGTTATCCCCAAGCAAGGGCCACATGAACATAAGCTACAGTATTGTTACCCCTGGGCGAGGGCCACATGCATGTCAGCCACAGTATTGTTACCCCCGGACGAGGGCCACGTGAACTATGGATGCCACAAATACATTTCAGAAAAATGAACATTCATTCATGATTCACAAATAGCATTCTAGATAGCAGTTCAAAAAACAGATCTTATTATATCGTACATAAAATAAATAAAGTTGGACATAGCTTTACTAAGTTATTCCTTACAGATGGCTCCAAAGTAAATAGACAGAGTAGATATATCAGATAACTTGCGATGCGTGACTTACACAGATATAGAGTGAATACGTACAGAATTACACACCCAGAATCATTAACTTAGTTCTTTTTTATTTTGGTATGTTCTACCTCTTTTCCTCATTATTCTATCTTAATTCGGGCTTAGAAATGCCTAGGATGCAATGAGAATGCAAAAATGCATTTGAAAACACCTGATCAAAAATGCTGGAAACAGGGGTCCTACTCGAGCGCAACTTCCTTCGCTCAAGCGGACTGCAAACATGTGAGGGACCGCTCAAGCATAACGTCCTTCACTTGAGCGGTCTTCAAACTTTGAAAAAGTACTAGTTATGTAATTTTCACGTTCGACGGTCGCTTGAACATAAGACTCAGGTCCTCGTTCGAGTGTAACTCTTGTCGTTCGAGCGGTTTGCAAAAATGTGAAACTTTTGGAGGCTTGCATTTCACGCTTTAGCGGACTCAGGTCACTCGAGTAGAAGTGTAAGATCACAGAGTGGTCGCTCGAGCGGAGATTCTGCCGCTCGAACGGAAGTGCATAATCTGGGATTTCTAGATTACACTCCTAAGTCTAAAACTCAAATTTAAAACCGTAGAATGCAACCTTTGGGCCCTAAAACTTGAGAAAACATGATTAAACTAGTCAAACACCATGAATTCAAAGTCATTTCACAAAATCAAGCCCCAAAAGCTTACTAATTGTGCAAAACAAAACTCAACTCTTTGAAAACATAACATGCATGTTTTATCTTGACTTCAAAGCTTCCAAACATGATCAATTGAGATGAAATGATGTTAATCAAGATGAATTCCCAAATAAAGGTAAGATGGATGCATGCATGAGAGAATTCTTTGAAATCAAACTCAAATTGTGCTCAAATGGACATGCATGTATGGTATGATCTATGTTTCTTCATTCTAGCTCACTTTTCATAATAATCCACCCAATACACTAGTATTCATGAATTCACTAACTCAAGAACAAGACCAAAGGCTTGAATTCTTACCTTAGCCTCTCAATTATGCTTTAGATGGTTAATTGTTTGAGTTTTCAAGCCAAAAGCTTCAAAGTTTTCTACCTTCTACAATCCTTGAGCTAGAATTCAATTCTCCTTATTCTCTCTCTCTCTTACCCACGTTTTGGGCTCATAAGAATGAAGATGAGATATGTTTTAAGTGGTATAGATGCCTTGTACAGGCTTGCTTAGTGATCTTTAATTAATTTAGCTGAAGCTAATTATAGTGGCCTTAATTAATATAATTTAATCGTTCCGAATCGAATTTCAATTGAACCTACCATAAATGTTCTAAAAATTCCAAATAAGACATATACCAAGTCAATTTCGTGATCAGATGTTGACAAAGCCATCAATTCACAAAATATAACAGAATTTCAAACAGATATTCTTACAATCGACAGATAGAGACACAAATAATGCAATGCACAAATAATTAACTCAGGATTTCATCTTAATTACGTATTAGGCTTATTTAAACACGGATTAACATTAATCAGAGGTTGGGGTTATTACAGTCTTCCCTCCTCAAAGAGTTTGGTTCTTCAAACTTAAATTACCTTCATTCTGGAGAAACATCGGGTCCAAAGGAAATAGATCAGGGTATCTCTTCATCATATCCTCTTCTGTTTCCCAAGTTGCATAAGTCTCGCCGTGGTTTTGCCAATCAACCTTTACCAACAGTATCTCCTTGTTCCTCAATCTTTTGATCCGGCGATTCACAATTTGAATAGGCCTTTCCTCGTACGTAAAATCGTCTTTCAGAAGCACATGGGTCGACTCAATTACATGTAATGGATCTCTCAAATAATCCTGAAGCATAAAGACATGAAAAACATTATGCATATGTTCCATGACCAGTGGTAAGGCTACCCAATACGTCACTAGGTTGATTTTCTCAAGAATCTCATATAGCCCAACATATCTCGGCGCCAATTTGCCTTTCACTCCAAACCGCGTTTGCCCTTTCATAGGAGTCACTTTGATAAACACTTGATCCCCGACTTCATATTTTCTGTCTCGTCTTTGGACATCTACATAACTCTTTTGGCAGTTTTGTGTAGTTTTTAATCTTTGTTGAATCAATTTCACATTTTCCGTTGTTTCTTGCACAAGTTCCGGTCCCAATAATGGTCTGTCGTCTACCTCGGCCCAACAAATCGGAGAATGACATTTCCTACCATATGTGGCTTCATAAGGAGCCATGCTGATACTCGAATGGTAGCTATTATTATACACAACTTTGGCTAATGGTAAGTAGGTTTCCCAATTTCCTTGGAAGTCTAGGGCACACATTCGTAACATATTTTCTAGGGTCTGATTGGTTCGTTCAGATTGGCCGTCTGTCTGTGGGTGGTAGGCACTACTCAATCCCAGTTCAGATCCCAAAGCTTGTTGTAAACTCTGCCAAAATCTTGACATAAACTTTGAGTCTCTATTAGATACAATGGATACTGGTACACCGTGCAATCTCACAATCTCATTCATATAAATATTAGCCAATTTGTCCGCATTATAAATAGTTTTAACAGGCAAGAAGTGGGCATACTTAGTTAAACGGTCAATAATAACCCAGATAGAGTCGATACCTCGAGAGGAACAAGGCAATCCGACAATGAAATCCATGGTAATATGCTCCCATTTCCATTTCGGTATTGGAAGTGGTTGAAGCAGTCCAGCAAGTCGTTGATGTTCTGTTTTAACTTGCTGACAATGTAAATATCTAGCCACGAAGTTAGCAATGCTTTTCTTCATTCCAGGCCACCAGAAGTTCTATCTTAAATCATGATACATCTTTGTGTTTCTTGGATGCATAACAAATTTAGAATTATGGGCTTCAGTCATAACACGTTTTCTTAAATCACAACAATCTGGTACACAAAGGCGATTCTGAAATTTCAACACATTATTGTTAAGCACAAATCCCTATCTCGGTTTTGAGTCAATTTCATCCACAATCTTTTGCAGAAATGCATCTTGCAATTGCTTGTCTCTTATCTCTTCAATAATTACGGGTTGGGCATAAATAGCAGCTAGAATTCCACTATGTTCATGCAAAGGCACTTTAATTTCATTTCGTTGCAATTCACACAATAATTCTCTCTGACCAGTGAGCAAACATGATAGATTCCCGATAGATTTTCTACTCAATGCATCTGCAACAATATTTGTCTTTCCTGGATGATATAGAATTTGCAAGTCATAGTCTTTTATCAATTTCAACCATCTTCTCTGTCTCATATTCAGTTCCTTCTAAGTAAAGAAATATTTTAAACTTTTATGATCGGTATACACTTCACAAGTTACGCCGTACAGATAGTGATGCCAAATTTTCAAAGCAAACACCACAACTGCCAATTCAAGATCATGAGCTGGGTAATTCTTTTCATGAAGACAAAGTTGCTGAGAGGCATAAACAATTACTTTTCCATTTTGCATTAGCACACAACCCAAACCTTTGTAGGAGACATTACTATAAATCTGAAATCTATCAGTTCCTTTAGGCAGGGTCAGAATTGGTGCAGTTACCAGTCTAGTTTTCAATTCTTGAAAGGCTGACTTCCGTTAATCGTTCCAGTCAAATGGTACATTTTTCCGTGTCAATTGTGTCAATAGCATAACAAGTTTTGAAAAGTCTTTCACAAATCTACGATAATACCTTGCAAGCCCTGGAAAATTTCTAACTTCTGACATGTTGGTTGGTCTTGGCCAATCTACAATGGCTTTGATTTTCTGTGGGTCAACAGAGATACCATCCTTGTTGATCACGTGTCCTAGAAATGTCACACTGTCAAGCCAAAATTCACATTTGGAAAATTTTGCATATAGCATCTTTTCTCTCAGAGTCTGTAACACGGTTCTCAAGTGATTCTCATGATCTTTTCTACTTTTGGAGTAAATCAAAATATCGTTAATAAATACAACAACAAATTCATCTAGATATGATTTAAACACCCTGTTCATAAGGTCAATGAAGGCAGCAGGTGCATTAGTCACCCCAAACGGCATTACCAAAAATTCATAGTGTCCGTATCTAGTTCTAAATGCAGTTTTCTCTACATCTTCTGCCTTAACTTTTAACTAGTGGTACCCAGATCTAAGATCTATCTTGGAGAACACTTACACTCCCTGAAGTTGGTCAAATAGATCATCTATTCGGAGCAATGGATATTTGTTCTTCACAGTTATCTTGTTCAACTCACGGTAGTCAATACACAGCCTCAAGGACCCGTCATTCTTTTTGACAAACAACACTGGAGCACCCCAAGGTGACGTGCTCAGACGAATAAATTTTTTGTCTAAGACTTCTTGGAGCTGAACTTTCAACTCTTTCAGTTCAGAAGTTGACATTCTATATGGGGTTTTGAAAATCGGTTGTGTTCCGGGCACAACATCAATAGTAAACTCAATTTTCCTATCAATTAAGTCTCCCGGCAAGTTAGTTGGAAATACATCAGGAAATTCATTTGCTACAGGAATGTTCTCTACAGTGGGATTATTAGAAGTCATAGTCAAAACACAACACATATACCCTTTACATCCCTTCTTAAACAATTTAATAACTTTCATGGCATAAATCAAGTATGGGGGAGGGACTACCCCATTCCCAGTAAACACAAACTCAGGTAATCTAGGTGGATGGAATTTAACAAACTTATTCACACAGTCAATAGTTGCACGGTACTTTGTTAACCAATCCATACCCAATATGCAGTCAAAATGATCAATTCCCAAAGGTAATAAATCAACAAACAATGTCATATCACTAATCATAATATCACATGCCAGGTACACATATGCACATAACGTAAAACCCCTAGATGGCGTATATACAGATAATAAATAATTCATGGATTCTAAAGGTCTAGTTAATTTCTGAGAAAAAGTATGCGATACAAATGAATGCGTGAAACTAGAATCAATCAGTACATAGGCATTTTGAGCACAGATAAAGATTATACCTGACACCACTGACTCAGTATTCTGTACATCCCCAGGCACCGGTGCGAATACTCTCCCTTGCCTTAGCGTTTCGTTTCTAGTGTCACCCCTGGCATTAGTTCTTGCATTTGACTTTGCTACAGAAGCAAACTCGGCTGAACTTGCCGCATGACGATTAACATTATCAGATCTCAGCGGACAGTCCTTAACCATATGTCCAGTTTTGCCACGCCGAAAACATGCACTTGATGCATGGTAACATGTACCTTTATGCTTCCTTTCGCAGTTGGGACACTTCGGAATCGAGCCACTATTCTGACTATAGCTACTAGAGGATCCTACATTCTACCTTTTTGGAAATCACCATCCTTTCTTGCAATTGAATATGGATCTTTTACTTCTCCATTCCATGGTTGGTGCCTTGGCTTGTTTATTACTGCTAGGGTGGCTTCCGTCATTATTGCTTTATCCAAAACTTCCACATAGGTAGGCAACTTCAAGACACCTACTCAATCAAACATTTCCAAATCTAAGCCGCCTTCAAATTTTCGCACCTTTTTGTAATCAGTATCCACTATTTGTGGGGCAAACCAGGCCAACTTAGTGAATGTAGCTTCATACTCGACCACAGACATCCTGCCCTGCTTGAGTTCTTGAAACTCTGACACTTTCCGATCTCTGAAATATTGGGGAAAGTACTTGCTGTAGAATATCTCATTGAATTGAGCCCATGTCATATCCTCATTGTTATTTCAAACTAACAACCACCATCGCCGGGCTTCATTCTTTAAGGTGTAGGTGGCCAAGAGTACTTTCTGCGTCGCGGAACAAGGAAACACTTCAAATAAATTTTCCATTTCGAGCAACCGTGTTTCTGCCTTAAAGGTTCAACACCACCCAAGAAATTCGGTGGTTTTATCTTCATAAATTTCCAGCTGTCTGCAGAAATATCTGTTGAAAACCATATTTGGCCGGCCGGCCATCACATTTGGCCGATGGCAACATAACACAGCCGGTGGCCTCAAGTCATGGCCAGTGGAGTGTGGGGATGTCCCAAAAGCCATTCCCTGCCCTCTAAAGCAAAAACACAAGTGTTTGGTGCAAAATCAGACACAAAACGGTCGAGTCGAGAGATCCTGAGGCAAGGCGCGTAGCCAAGGCCTCCGGGAACTCAAGACGAACACAAAACATAGATGATCACCGAGTGTTCAAGCGGTCACGTCCAAGTCTTGAGGACGGTAAAAAATGGGGTGTCTACAGTTGCCCCTCTTTGACAGAACTCGAAAGTCATAACAATGACGGGAGTGAATGTCAAAGCCCAGAGACGACCCATTTTTGACAAGGCCGAAGACTTAGACAAACATGCAAGGCAAACAAGATATGCGCCCGAAGGCAGGGGCAAAATGCAAGACAATGCACAAAGCCGAACATAACTTAGGATCATGCAAAGAAAGCTGTAACGAAGCATAACATGCGACAGTTTTAAGCTAGCATACACCAAACTACACTACAATGCAGAAAGGATGTAAGAGAATTATGTAATTCTCGATACGTCTCACTCGGAGAATACAATACCTGCACGGTTCGTCTGGTTACACCAGCTTCAAATGAACCGTACATACAATATCGTGCTTGAAAGAAAGAAAACTTAACAGGTACAGATATTGTTAGCAATATGCATAACATGCAATCGAAAGTGCGTGACAACGCAAGTTGAGTGGGACGCATAACAATGCTGTGAAGGCACAAACACATGTAAGTAAAGAACACGTGACAACGTGCACAATGTGTATGAAGAAATTTGAACACATGTAAGTAAAACATGCGGTCTACGCAAGCAATGTGTATAGAAACTTGAAATTGAACACATGTAAGTAAAGCATAACGCAACAACACATGCAATGTGTATAAAAGGAACTTGAACACATGTAAGTAAAGCATAACGCGACAACGCATGCAATGTGCATAGAAACTTGAAATTGAACACATGTAAGTAAAGCATGCGGTCTACGCAAGCAATGTGTATAAAAACTTGAAATTGAACACATGTAAGTAAAGCATGCGGTCTACGCAAGCAATGTGCATAAAAAGGAACTTGAACACATGTAAGTAAAGCATAACGCGACAACGCATGCAATGTGTATAGAAACTTGAAATTGAACACATGTAAGTAAAGCATGCGGTCTACGCAAGCAATGTGTATAAAAGGAACTTGAAATTGAACACATGTAAGTAAAGCATGCGGTCTACGCAAGCAATGTGTATAAAAGGAACTTGAAATATGGTAAGGACCAGTTATTCATGATGTTGAAATACCAAGCATTGTAACATGGTATAATTGAAGTGATTTGTGGAATTCACAAGATACGAAAAGGATACGGGAAGGGACGTTCCTTGCGTGTACCGAGCATCGCTCATAGAAGACACGGCTTGAGGTCAACTCGAAGGTCTACTAATGTTCCGAAAGTGTACTTTCTTGCACTGTCTCGAGTAATGAAGGCGCCAAACCACATAGTTGACCCGAACAAGGGCGCGGGAGGTGCGTCGTCCACAAGGGGAGGTTACCAGTATCAATTCCGATACTTTGCTGCCCTGCTCTCCTTTTTGTTTTACTTTCCTTTTTACTAGTAGTTTGAACACATTGCACTGCCTTAAGCAGGTTTTACCTTTTCAAAAAAAAATGTGTATTTTGCAAAACACATGAGTGAAATGAAACAACCATTTTAATCAAAATGATGTTACATTTGTGCTTCCTAAGCATCGCATCACATGGTATCACATAACAATATGAATGAAATTGAACTCGGTTTGAAAATTGAGCATTCGCATCGTAATAATCAGGTAGTGAACTGACTTACAACTAGATAAGCAAAGCAAGGAAACTCAATAAGCTAGCCACGTGCGAGTACAGCCCAACAAGCAACGAGGACTTGAAAAGAGTGAAATACAACTCGATAAGCAAATTTACAACAACTCGATAAGCAAGTGGGCGTGATGCCGCAAAATCCATCATCAGAGGGCCTTGAAAGTGGTGGCATTCCCCTGATTCTCAGCATAAACAGTTCATAGAACAAGGAGAAAGATCACCGGCCAGGGGTGGAGAGGGGTGGAGGCCATCGGCCATGATAACTTGTCACCGGCCAAAAGTGGTGGTCGGTCGGCACTATATTTGGCCGATCGGCCGTGGATGAAAGAATCACCAGAATGTTGACACTTGTCTTCCACTCAATCTTATCCCCTACAAAAGGCCTCAGCTTCGTAGTTCTACTCAATTCAACACTGATTTGCTCGAAATGGAGGGATTTCTTGCCCAGAATCTCTCATCCTGGATTAACAACTTGGATGGCTCGGAAAAGCTGAATTTCCGGGGTTTCGGCATAAATGCACTATTCACTCTGAGTCGCTCTCCACTGCACTTTCCGTTTCTTCACGCCGCAGTGAGGTTTTGGAACCCGGTGACTCATGTCTTTAGCTTTAGCGGGCAAGAGGTATGCCCTACCTTCGAAGATTTTCAAGCTTTAATGGAATCCGAGCGTGACGAGGAGATCTTACCCCAGCTTAACTTTGGTTATGTTCAGAGCTTAGGGCGAATGTGTGGACTCACTATGTATGACGCTCGATCTCTGATTTGTGACGGAATGCTAGATATTCCGAGTTTGATTCATCGGTTTTCGGATACCGGTGACTGCGGTGACCATCATTGGCAAGGCTTCTGGCGACATGCCCTCTGTTTGTGCATGCTATCTCATTTTTTGTTTTCCTCAGGCTCCGGGGGATCTAGCGTCCAATTGATCGAGGTTGCCCTAGGCTTAAAGGAGGGCAAGAGCTGCATTGCCATGACTTTGGCAGAGACGTTGATGGGCTTAGACGCCTTTTATCATCGAGAGACGACCAGATTTGCGGGGAGTCCACTATTGCTGCAGGTAATGTTTCCCACCCAATCTTACATATGTATTGCTCACATCACTCGACCCTCAAGCTCGATTTTTTTCTCACAAAAAATCCTTTTTCTCACTTTTCTCTCATCGTACATCTCTCTATTCTTTAATCTCTCATTTTTCATTCCTTCCCAGGTGTGGTTGATGGATAAGTTGCAGGTTGTGGACTCTTGCCTAGCATACTCAGCTCACAGCTACTTCTTCAGACAATGTCTAGTCAACGCCCTTGATGAGGGATGGTGGTTTGATTGGATGTGCAGCCTGTCTGCAGATCGCATTGCTTGGCGGTGCCTTTGGCTCAATTTGCCGGCAATGGGCTACAGCATGTCCCGACAGATTGGGATTCAGTTGATTGGCTTGACCCATTGCGTATTCTATTTCCCGTTCTAGTTCCAGTGCCAGTTTGTCCACGACCAGATTTGCCCCATAGAGGGGATAGAATATCCAGCTGCCTTTCCGTTTCGAGGTACACAACTTGCTCGGCAGGCTGCAGCGTGGAGGACTAGAGAACTCCTGGCCACTGCTACTACTTTCAGTTGTACTTTGTCTGATGAATGCATAGATTAGCTTAATGAGGAGGCATAGATCGGGCCCAACTTGGCACCGAGGGTTTCGACCAGCTCTGGGAGGGGACGCAGGAACACCTGACTTGGCTATGCCCGGATTTATTGCTTTATTAGTACTTTCAAGTTTTCCTTATGAATGTAATAAACAGCAACTTTAATTTATATGCAAAAGCAGGAGGAATTTGTACTGAAATCAATGAATTTTGAAAGTTATGGTACTGAAAATTTCCCGTTTTGGTCTAGAGATGGTCTTAGTTGTAAAAAGATTAATTTGAACAAAGTCAACTTTTATCAAAAGTTTTCAAAACTATTTTCGATATGGATCAGAACTGGACACGCCTGAAATCTGTCACTGAGATGCACAACCCCGAATCCCCGCAACTGGGAAGTTGCCCTTAGTCTAAATAGCACCGCAGCACTGCATGGCAACAGAAAGTTGCCCCTAGTCCGAGAAACACTGTACCGGAGATCATACCCGGACTCTTGAATGTTGAATAGACAAAGATGATCGAGATGATCAAATGGACAAAGCTGATCGGGGAAAAGTTTATGGCTGAACTTCAGGATGAAGCTGCCTACGTATCCCAAAGATGGGAATCAAGCCTTACGTAGTTCAGGCTTGGGTTCACTCGAGTATTTTCACTCTCCTTTTACGCTTTAACTTTTGCCAAGGCCGCCCTTTGCGGGTTTTCAACCTTGCGAGCTCAGTTTTTATATTTTCCAATTTTCTATGCTCTAACTTTTGCCTAGGTCGCCCTTTCGGGTTTTCGGCCTAGCGAGCCTCTCAAGGGTAATATTTCTTCAACTTGTCCATGTTAATTGGTTGGGAGAACTCTAGGCCATCTAGATCCATCAGAACCACAGCTCTGCATGACCAGATAGCTTTGATGATGTAGGGACTAGTCCAATTGGGTCTGAACTTGCCCCTTGGGTCGTGGATGGGAGCTCGGTTGTCCTTGAGCACCAAATCTCCTTCCTTTAGATTCCTGGACTTGACTTTCTTGTTGAAAGCTCGGGCAATTCTGAGCTGATAACCTTGGACATGGTACAGTGCTTTCAGTCTTCTCTCATCAAAGAGCATGAGTTCCTCAAACCTGCTCTGCTGCCAATCTGCTTCGGCTATTTGACACTCAGCCAATACTCGCAATGACGGAACCTCAATTTCGATAGGTAGAACGGCCTCCATCCCATAAACCAATGAATACAGAGTCGCTCCGGTAGAAGTTCTAATTGAAGTCCTGTAGCCCCACAGAGCAAACGGCAGCTTATCTGGCCAATCTCGATAGGTTTCCACCATCTTCTGCAGTATGTGCTTGATATTCTTGTTGGCGGCCTCAACTGCTCCGTTGGTCTGCGGCCAGTATGTGGACGACTTATGGAAAGCCACATTGTATTTCTTTAACAAATCAATTACCTCCTTCTTGAAATGGGAACCATTGTCTGAAATAATCTCGTTTGGGACCCCATAACGGCAGATGATGTTGTTTCTGATGAATTTCGCAACATGTGAAGCCTTCA
Source organism: Camellia sinensis (assembly GCF_055761805.1). NCBI lineage: Eukaryota > Viridiplantae > Streptophyta > Magnoliopsida > Ericales > Theaceae > Camellia > Camellia sinensis. Next base: position 144,492,167 of record NC_138968.1, read on the forward strand.
ACACCGCATAAGATTGGGCCTCGACCCACTTCGTAAAGTAATCTATCGCGACCAGGATGAACTCGTGCCCATTCGACCCCTTCGGAGTAATAGCCTCGATCACATCGATTCCCCAAACTGAAAATGGCCATGGCGAAGTCATATTGTACAGCTTTGACGGCGGAATGTTCATGCGATTTGCATGGATCTGGCATTTGTGGCATCGCCGAACAAAGCTGATACAATCCTCCTCCATGGTGGACCAGTAGTAACCTTGTCTAAGGATCTTCCGTGCTAGCATTACCTCATTCATATGTGCTCCACATTCTCCTCCATGGATGACCTCCATCAGGCGTTTTGATTCTTCAGCTTCAACGCATAGCTTATGCATTCCCAGATGACCTCTCTTGTACAATTTACCTCCACAGATGATGAACTGAACGACCATTCTTCTGATTGCTCTTTTATCCTTGGCATTTACCTCTGGCGGGTATGCTTCCTTCTCCAAGAAATTCCAAATGTCGTAATACCAGGGGTTTTCGTCTTGAACCTCATCTATGGCAGCAATTGACTTGTATGCTGGTGCGAATTTCTGGTCAATGATGACGGGACGCATCCGGACTCCGGACATGATGTCTATCATGGAAGATAGAGTTGCTAAAGAATCTGCGAACCTGTTATTCTCTCTTAGTATATAAGGAAAATTTAGCCTCTCAAACCGAGGAATTAATAAGTCCAGGGTTCGGTGATACATCATCATCTTTTCTTCTTTGACTTTCCAGTCTCCTTTTGCTTTAGACACAACAAGGTTTGAGTCCCCGATGACGTCCAACCGTCTTGCCCCTAGTTCCAGGGATGCTTCTAGACTGGCAATGCATGCCTCATATTCTGATTCGTTGTTCGAGACTTTGAATCGGAGTTTGAATGCTAAAGGGATACGAGAGTTGTCGGGTGCTATTAGCAACACCCCTATCCCATACCCGTACTGGTTGGACGCTCCGTCAAAATATATCGTCCAAAACTCATCGTCGATATGTAAAATGGCCTCATCTGGGAATGAGTACTCAACTGCTTCACCCCCTTCCACTGGATGGTCAGCTAAGAACTCTGCCACTGCTCTTCCCTTGACTGACTTGCGTGTCACATATTTCAGATCGAATTCGGAAAGCAAAAGCAACCAATGAGCTAGCCTACCCGTAAGTGCCGGTTTCTCGAAAAGATATTTGATGGGATTGAGTCGTGAAACCAACATTACGGAGTGAGCTAACAGGTAGTGTCGCAGCTTCTTGGTAGCCCATACCAAAGCTAAGCAAGCCTTCTCCAACGGTGTGTAGCGAGTCTCATACTCTAGCATTTTCTTGCTCAGATAGTAGATGGCTCTTTCCACTTTGTCCTCTGATTCTTGCGCGAGCATCCAGCCCATTGTGGTCTCGGTTACCGAAAGATACAATATCAACGGTCTCCCTGGCTCTGGTGGTGACAACACAGGTGGGTTCTATAAGTATTCCTTGATCTGTTCAAAAGCAGCTTGGCATCGGCCGTCCCATTAGAATTTCTTTCCTTTCTTTAGGAGACCAAAAAGTTGTTCACAAGTCAAGGTTAATTTTGAAATAAACCGTCTTATGAATTGCACTTTACCCAGAAAGCCTCGCACCTCATTTTCAGTCCTTGGTGGTGGCATTTCTAGGATGGCCTTGATTTTGGAAGGGTCGACTTCGATGCCCCTTTGTGTAATCAGAAACCCTAGCATTTTTCCTGCCATAACACCGAACGTACACTTCTGAGTATTCAGTCGCAGCCGGAATTCTCTGATCCTTTGGAAGAACTTTTGTAAGGCGGTGTAGTGGCCCTCTCTTTCTTTGGACTTGACAATCATGTCATCCACGTACACCTCCATCTCTTTGTGGATCATGTCATGCAATATTGTGGTCGCGGCCCGTTGATATGTACCTCCAGCATTCTTCAACCCAAATGGCATCACTCTATAACAGTATGTCCCCCACGGGGTGGTGAAAGCAGTCTTTTCTCGGTCTTCGGGTGCCATCACTATCTGATTGTAACCTGAGAAGCCATCCATAAACGAAAGCAAAGCATGCCCTGCCGTAAAATCCACCAACTCATCAATATGTGGCAAGGGGAAGTCGTCCTTTGGACTAGCTCTGTTTAAATCCCTAAAGTCCACGCATACTCGGATCTTGCCATTCTTCTTCGGTACTGGAACAATGTTGGCCAACCAAGTTGGGTATTCGGATACCAACAGGAAGCCTGCATCGATTTGCTTGGTGACCTCTTCCTTAATCTTGATGGCCCAGTCCGGACGAATCCTTCTGAGTTTCTGTTTGACAGGTCGGGCCTCGGGGTCAAGAGGGATCCGGTGCTGTACAATCTCAGGATCGATTCCATGCATGTCTTCGTAGGACCACGCGAAAACATCTTTGAAATTTTTTAATAAAGCGACTAAACGCTCGCGTTTCTCCGAAGACAACGTGAACCCGATCTGGACCAGCCGCGGGTCCTTCTCAGTACCAATATTCACAGTAGTGATTTCATCAACTAAAGGTTTAACAAATCTTTCCTGCTCTTGATCAATTAATCGTTGCAAAATCGGAGGACTTTCTTCCTCGTCGTTTTCGTCAAAATTTTGAAAGTCCTGATTTAAGCAATATATCAAAGGCACAAAAAAGTACTCGGAAATCACATCCACATTATTCTCATTAAGTACTTCCAAACCATCCGATTCTTCTGTTACAACAGACTCAAAGGAGAAAGCAAAAGACGATTTGGACAGGACTGTGGCATCCGGGTTATCACCCCCAGGAATACCGGACTCAGACTCAATTGAGCTGGAACCTGATTCTGACTCACAAGACTCGGTGGAATCAGATTCCGGCTCACTACCTGACCCGGTGCTGCTTGATAAAAATCCCTATTCGTATTGCCAAACGAGAGAGGGTGCGATGGATGCATCCAAAATAGTTGTTGATAGGCCCACAGCCGTTCCATTCTCGATCATGCATACCGAGAAGTTATCCCCCAAGCACTTTTGTTCGATCGGAGGATCTGAAAGTAGACATGCCAGCGCTATCCCCATTTCATTTTCAGCGTCCTCAGACTGCACTTCCTTACTCTGCTCAGCCTCAGCTAATGGGTCTGTCTGCTTTCCAGCAACGTGATCCCCAGGTAACTGCAGGTCAAAGAAAATCTCAAACCCCAGCACGCGCTTCCTTTCTGAGTTCAGCCACGGCTCTGGGAAGCCACAGAACGGAAAGTCCCCTCTCCCGGACGAAGCGTCCATTTAGGGTACCGTGAATGGGCCGGTGCATTCAGTCAAAAGGCTTTCCCATTTGTTTCGCTCTGGCTCTTCCGGCCATTTCCTTTCCTTTCCTTTCCTTACCCAATCCTCTTTGGTGGGCAGATAACCCAAGCCAAAGGTATGTGGGTTATGTGGCACCTCGGCCAATGCTGTGACGCCCTTCCGGCCGCTCTTTCCCAGTCCCATCCCGGAGATATGTTGAAGCTTGTTCATGAGGTATACCGCTTGAGCACTGACATATACCCCCTCGTTAGCAGCCATGATGTTTTGTACAACCCTAGCCTCAGCAAGGGTGAAACCTGACATAAACACGTCCTCCATGCCGTGCTCAATTTCCAAAACTGGCGTAGATACTTCCGGCGGTGGATGGATCGATGAATTCCCAAAAACAATGGCTACTCCCTTCCTATAGGGGTATTTCACCATTTGATGCAAGGTAGAAGAAACTGCCTTGACTTGATGCAGCCACGGCCGCCCCAAGAGTAGATTGAAAGTGGCGGGAACCTCTAGGATGTGAAAGTCAATTTCATGCTGTCCTGGCCCAACCTTGGTCTGGATCTTCACTGTTCCCATGACTTCTCGGCTTGTATTATCGTATGCCCGAATCACCTGGGCTGTTGGTACGAAGTCTGCGGTTTTCAAACCAATTGCATAGGCAGTCCTTGCTGGACATACATTGATGGCGGACCCTGTGTCGACAAGCACCACGGGTATCCATTTGTTTCTGCACTCCATGGAGATGTAGAGTGGCTTGTTGTGGTTCGCACCCTCAGGTGGTAGTTCTTTGTCAGAAAAGGTCAACATCGGGGTGGCTCCTCCCGAAAAAACTAAGCCTACTAGCTGTTCTGGCGTAGTTTCTATCGAAAGCTTTGCCTTTTCCATGGCTGATAGGACAGCCTGTCTGTGCACTCGTGATGCCATAAGCAGTCCCCAGATGGAGATGTCTGCTTGTATCTTTTTTAATTGCTTTAGTACAGTCTCTTCTTCGACTTGCTTCTCTTTCTGTCTCTCAGCTTCCTTATCTTTCCCAGATGCCTCCGGCTGGTCTAGATGCGGGGGCTTGAAATACCGTCCGCTTCTCATCATGTGGTCAACTTCTCCAAGGTACCAGGTGTCATCGGGTTGGTTGTTCCCCCAATCTTCGTCCATATGGGCAAGACATAAATCCTTATCTTCCCACCACATTCCATCAGCAGCCGACAGACACCTGTCCGGTTCTGGTATGATTGTTCTCGTACTCGCGGTACCTTCCACCCCTATGCTCGCAGCATTCTCTGTTCCTGCGCACACAGCAATTTCAGCCCCTACATGGGCCTTTGCCTTTCTGATTCTCGCGGGTTCTTCAAATCTTTCTTGTTCCGACCGTATCAACACAGCTGGCTGCTCAATAATTCCTGCATTCAGAATGCTCCAATCCCGAGCGAAATTCTTAACACCGGCGCTCTTCGGCGATGTATTCTGTTCTCTGACTCTTTCGACTATCACCGACAGTCGTGTCCCTGCCGGACTCTGTCCTGGTTGGAACTCTTCTACCACATCTGGTTGATCATCTAACCACCCAGTAGCCTCTGCTGATTCCTCATAGTCAAACCAGTTGACTGCTGCGCCCCCTGGATCCTGGTCACCGTAAAACTGGAGATTGGCAAGGTCTTCTTCCATAGCCTTTAAATTATCTGTTCCCTATCCCAGACTATCCCCTTGGATCACACACAGTTCTCCCCCTATTGGTAATTCCATATCTGGCCCATCCTGGCCTATTGATGAAATGTAGTCACCCGGACTATATGTCTTCTCAACACGACTCCCAGATTCTGCAGACTCTGACTCAGCAACCTTCTTCTCCTTTGGGATCTCCTCTCTCTTGTTCTCGATAGTCACCACCGTTGGCTTAGGTCGGGTCATGGAGATGTCCATCATGCACAAGTCGGTGCAGTCGGGAAGGAGTACCTCTGGTTTAGGCAGGTGGGAAGGAGTGATATAGATGCTAGGATCGTAAGGCACGACCCTAGTTTGGATGAAGTTAATCCTTTTAGGCAGTGGAGCTTGGTTATGTGTGGGAGAGGGTTTGTTGTAACATTAGGTTTCTCGGGAGGCAGAATCACCCCATTATCAATGAGATCTTGAATCTCAAGACGTAGTCGGAAGCACAGATCGGTGTCATGACCATGCTGTTGGTGAAATGCGCAATATTTGGCTGGGTTGTGGGTAGGGGGAAGTCTTTTTGGTAAGGGCCGCGGTTCTAGGGGCTTCAAATGCCCTTTTCTGATTAAAACCCCCAGAGCTTTGGATAAGGGCATATAGTGGAGCGAAGGTTCTTGTGTTTTTGGGTGGGTATTTGGCCGTTTGGGTATGGCTTCCGGACGCGTCGGAGAATGACGCAGCTGCCATGGTTCTTGGAGGGGGTTTGGTGGTGACCATGCTCACTTCGGAGGCTTTTGTAGTTGTAGTACCACTCGGGCCTGCATTAGTGTTGCGGTTGAAAGTTCTTCGGGGTTGCTCCCGGTCATTATCAATTAAGCCTTGCTTTAAGGCCTCCTCAATCTGCACCCCCATTTCATGTAGATCAGAAAAGGTAGGGAAGGGGAGTACAATAATCTTTTGCATCAACTTCGGCTGAAGATTGCGCACAATCATCCGAATCTGGTCTTTGTCTGTAGGCCTTAGGGTCATCATCGAAGCCTTGGCCTTCCATCTAGTCACGAATTCTGAGAAACTTTCTTTAGGCTCTTGCCTCGTTGTCTCGAGATCACGGGTTGTAATCTCGATTTGTGTATTGTATGAGTATTGCGTAATGAAGGCCTCGGCCATTTCATCCCAGTTTCTCTTGACATCATCTTCTAATTTGGCATACCATATGGCCACCACACCCGACAGGGTTCGGCCGAACAGAGACAGCTTCTGAAGTCTGCTGAGGCCCATTGGCCTTAAGATGTCTGAAAACAATCTCAGGTGCACCATGGGGTCCCCGGACCCATCAAATCGATCAATGTGCGGCATTTTGAATCTGTCAGGCAGCGTCACAGCTGCGTCGGTATATCCATCTTCGATGTCAGGGATGGTCTTGACTCCCCGGGATCTTTTGAACAGCTTTTCGAGCTTGCTCAACTTCAACGCTGTGGGATCTGTCTCGAACTCAAAGGGAGAGTCCGGTAGGTTGGTGGGTGTTTTGGATAACTGGGGTTGGATTTGGGGTAGGGTCAGAGGTAGAGGTGGTCCCGTGGGAATGTCCGTATCATTCTGAACATTAGCCGTCTCCCCGGGGGTGGGAATTCCTGGCGGGGGAGGAACTTGTTGCGAAGCAGATGCTCTGATTTGCTGCTGTAACCTTACGATTAACTCTGCTTGTTCATTCATAACCGTGGCCTGCTGCTTGGCGAACTCTGCCTGTCGGACAGCATCCTACTGCATCATTTTCATACTCTCTTGGAGCTAGCGCACCATCTCCTCTAAATTGGCCATACTGTTCTGCTCTGACTGAATTATCGGTATATGTTCCCTTTCTATAGGAGAAGCATAATCCTGATCCCTACCGTACACAGGTGGGGTAGATAAAGCCCTCTGTACTGACTGTTGAACTGATGCCCTCTGCCTAGCTGTCCTCCGTCTAGTAACCGGGGGTAGAGAGTAGTACACTGGTTGTCTGTCTACCAGATCCTCAGATTGATGGAGCCGACGACCTCTAATCCAGAGTGCTTGGGGAATATCTACTGGGTCAGAAGCAATTATGCTTGACTACCTAGTAAAAAGATAAATAAAGCAGATAAATAAACGGGCAATTGGACAGCGTAACAACGTAAAATAAACACAACACGCAGTTGGGTATCACAACAAATTGCCCACAAGCTGAATGTACTGTTCCTTAATCACTGATCACCGTTTCCAAATCGCTGTCCCAAAGTCTAAATCTGATACCCATAGATGACTGATTCCCAAAAACACTGATGCTCGCAGGCCTGACACTCAGACTTACGAACTGATATGTGTGTTCCCCTGCATAGATACACTCTTAAAACACATAGCAAGTAAAGAGAGCCAAAACACCCCTATGGAGGGGGTAGGGTTTCCCTGTCCTATTTTGTCAGGAGCTAGGGTTTCACTATGCACGCAGCAGTTTTCAAACAACCTAACATCGGGTAAGCAACCTGTCCTAGTTTGGAATGGTCACTATGGATTTCGATATGCACTACGTCGAATAGTCGAAAAGGGTGCCCCGGTAAAAACCGGGGTTTGTGTTCCCATACTGTCAGAGCCCACAACCGGTCAGCCTTATGGCATGCTTTGACAAAGTCAAGCCTCCGACAAACCGTTCAGGAGTGGCAGATGGCAAACACGGTGTCCTGGGTGCACCAATGCACATGCAATGCAAAGAGACACATAAATGAAATCAAAATAGGATATCACGAGTTCAAGTCAAGCTCTCTAAGTCCCCAGCAGAGTCGCCAGAAACTATAGACGCACCCTCGGGCCTCATGCTACAGTTCGGACTCAATTTGTGTCACGGTTCTTAATCTGAACCAAAGAGTCCAAATCTGGCAAATCGTTTTGAGAAACAGATTTTTGAAAAGAAGTGCCAAACATGGACTGCTTTGCCAGATACAGAGTCGCCACCTAAATATTTTTTATGGGGGAATTTAGGAAACCCTGACTCGGTGGCAAAGGCCACGTGTCTGTCATCACCAAAGTTGCCTTGGCTCGGGAGCTTGGGTATGATTGGGGAAGGTCAGCTATGAGCACCCCCTCTCGCCCGATCCGAAGATCGGCCTCTACTAACCGTGATATCCGTTTTTGAAAACGTTATGTGTTCTTATTCCGGTTATTAGCCTAGAATTACTATGTTATGCGCACAGCAAACAAGTATAGACCAAATCGCCTAAATTAGAACAAAACATTTCATGCTTGTTTTGAAGATGGTTTGCTACTCGCAAGTAGGCTAAAATGTAGGTTTTGCCACCCTCGAGTGGGCTTTTAGAAAAACATGATTTTGCCACTATCTAGTGGGCTTAAAACACACATTTGATGAATTGTTCTAATTCAAATAACCCAAACTTCACCCACAGGCATTCAGCCAGTTATATCACATAAGCACATAGCCTCATGGTAAGCATGCTATCATGACAGTCACTCACACGCATGCGGTATGCTAAAGCATGAATGTTTACCGAGTACTCTGAGCCAAAACAAAAAACTAGTTAGTAATCATATGCATGATCCTAGTTCATGTTAAGATGGCTAATGCAACACATGCAAAATGCGACTAAGATAGGCTCGGCTAATCTATAATGACATGTGAAATGCTATAACTAATCACGTATTCAATTTGGAATTGAAATACAAATGCAGTTAGAATGACGCGCCGAGCCCGGTGCATGCAAGACAAATGTATGAATGCACGCATGCATAGCATAAGGTATGCTAATTTAAATATGCCCTAGTCTACCATCATAAGCGGGTAAATAAAAGGGAAGAAAGACGTGGGATTGGAAGGCATACACACACTCACGCACACTTATTACACAATTGCCCTCGCTCGGAGGGTCCAAATAAATATTACAGTCTGAATGAATAGTGCTGAATTAATTATTACAGAAGTTCCAATTAATTAACAATTTAAACAAAGAATTAAAGTGGCCACAACCCCTGCCTCGAAATGCGTGGATGATGCACGCTTGACTCGTCTTGCCTAAAAATCTGTACTATGCCACTGTTGCCTCTGTTTACACTGCTTTGCTCCTCCGAAAATTGTGCAACTCCCAAGGTGAACTCTCTGGACATTGGGGAGAATCACCGACCAAGTAGAATTTTCACCGGCCATGTCCAGATGGTTATCGACCGTTTTTAAATCCATCGGCAAATAATGAATGGCCAGTCGGCAGTATAGGTGGCCGGCCAGCCAAATATTCCTGCAGGACCTGTTTTTGACAGCAGCAGAGGGCAGACAGTGCATGGCAAGGAAATCCAAAGCAATGTATGCATGGCCATTCTCCCTATCATGCAATGGACTCAAGGGAGCATGGCCCTCGACCCTCGGGCCATCAATTACGTACTTCAATGCACGATGTCCCAAAAGCCAAGTGTGTAACTTTGATATCAAATGAAATGCAAGCACAAAACACATCAAAGGGTCCCAACCCCCTATCATGGTTGATCAAGAGGCAAGGGAATGCATAACGATGCACATGCAACCTAAGCATGCAAACGAACATACGAACATGCAACGCAACTACATGGCACACACAATGCTAACAACATAGCATGCACAACGCATTAAAACATGGCATATGAACATGCAAATTCCATCACTGAAGTATGATGCTAAACAGCCCCAAAACATGGAAAAATGGCACCCCATACATGAGATGGAACCCGCAACTCGAAACAAGGCACACAGAATGACTTATAGCTATACAAAGCATGCATTATTTGATCATGAAGCATGAAGACAGATGCAAGACAGTCCCAAAACATGCATATTTCCAGTTTATAACAAGTCTAAAAAATGAACACAAATAGGGCTAATCTATCATGCAAGAAAAGGCCTAAAAGAGAGATTAAACATAAGGGGACATCATCTGGCCCCAAATGGCAAAGATCCCTTTAACAAAGTTTAAGAGGGGCTCAAAAAAAGACACTTTACAGTTTACATCAAGCCACGAAAATAATCAAAAATAAGGCCAAACTATCATGTAAGAAAAGGCCTAAAAGAGGGGTAAAGAGACAAGTGGTAGCTTCTGTTCTCGAACAGAGGAGAGCACTTCAACAATGTTGAAGAGGGGCTCAAAACAGGATATTTCACAGTTTATGGAAAAGTCCAAAACAGCTTACAAGTAAGCCTAAAGTACTATGCAAAAAATTGGCCTAAAAGAGAGATAAAGAGGCAAGTGATAGTAGGAGACCTCAAACAGCAGGAGGTCCTTGATCAAACATGAAAAGGGTCTCAAAATATGACTATTTATAGTTTGGGTCGGAGCCCAAAAAAGCTAGCAAGTATGGCTTAGCTACAAAGCAAAATAAGGCAAGAAAGAGGGAAAAAGGGGCTCACCCTTGTAGAGCCAAGCTTCAACAACTTTTGGGCCAAGTTTGGGAGCTCTTCACCTCTGGAAAGCAGCCTCAAGTTTCTAGAATGGAGTGTAGATTGATAGGCTAGGAGTTGATGTAGAAATGGCCAAGAACCAAGGTATTTTGAAGCTTGGATGAGAAAGAGATAGGGAGAGAGAGCTGAGAATTTTTTAGAGAGAGAGAAAAATTCTTATTTCTCCAAGTTGTATCTCTTTTTTTTTTCTCTTCTTGTCTCTCTCTTGTCAAGAAGCTTGATTGATATAGAGATATATCAATCTGCAGCTCCTCAGAGCTCCCACGTCCAGGCATGGGCTGGGGTATGGCTTGGAATGACAGCTGCCAGCTGTCTGCAGAAATATCTGTTGAAAACCATATTTGGTCGGCCGGCCATCAAAGTGGCCGACCGGTAGTCAAATTGGCCGGCCGGCCATCACATTTGGCCGATGGCAACATAACACAGCCGGTGGCCTCAAGCCATGGCCGGTGGAGTGTGGGGATATCCCAAAAGCCATTCTCTGTCCTCCAAAGCAAAAACACAAGTGTTTGGTGCAAAACCAGACACAAAACGGTCGAGTCGAGAGATCCTGAGACAAGGCGCATAGCCAAGGCCTCCGGAAACTCAAGACGAACACAAAACATGGATGATCACCGAGTGTTCAAGCGGTCACGTCCAAGTCTTGAGGACGGTCAAAAATGAAGTGTCTACAATTTGTTAAACTGTTTGAGTGCCTGTGGATGAAGGCTTTTTGTTTGAATTGGAACGATTCAATGAATGTACATTTAAGCTCACTTTGTCAAGTGGCAAATTCAAAAGCTTTAAGCCCACTTTGTTAAGTGATAAAATCAAACCCTTTTTCAAAAAACAAACATGAAATTGAATTGTTCCAATTCGGGCAAACTAGTATATATCTTGTATGCGTGCATCACATAGTAAATGCTAGCCTAATAAACCGGAACAAAAGCATATAATGTTGATAAAAATCATATCACGATTAGTAGAGATCGATCTTTGAACGGGCGAGTGGGGATGATCAAATGTATTCGTGACCTTCCCCTCTCGTACCCAAGTTCTCGAGCCGAGGAAACTTTAGCGATGATGGACACGTGGCCTGTGGCATGAGTTATGGGTTTCCTAATTTTTCTAAAAAATAAAATATTTAGGCGGTGACTCTGTATCTAGCAAAGCAGTCCAATTTTGAAAATTTGATTCAAAATCGACTTTCCAAAAGATTTGTCAGATTTGGACTCTTTGATGTTTATCAATTTACTTGTGAGATTAGATTCAGAACCACGGGAGTCCGAACTGTAGGGCTTTCTTTGGAGCTTTCGAAAGGGGACGCGAAAAAGCCGAGCTACATGTCACTTCTTGTATTTTCTATTACTATAGATAAACAGAACACTTATGAACATAGGCAAATAGTTCATTTCACAACATTTGGATTATTCAATCTCGGTCCATTCAATTCTATTTCAAGTATTCATGGTCAATTCCAGCTTTCTCATTTACAGAAATTAGTATTCACTCACACATGCAGATGAGATGCCCCTATGCTCACTAGAACACCCTGTAGCTCATATGGACTCGTGTGTGTGGCATAACATGTGCTCTGATACCACTCTGTCATGACCCAAACCCGCCCCTATAGGTTTATCATTGTAACCGGCCAATAATCCTTGGATTACCAAAGGCTTGTGAACAGAAAAACTTATAATTAGGGACTGCGGAAGCAAATATAGAAACATACATAGTCCATTGGAACATAAATTTTAAGCTTTATACACATATACATGACGTCATATTGTCACATTCATTACAGATATAGCAAAAAAGGAGCTTAGCCAATATACAGTTAACAAAAAACTTGTTCATAACCCAAAAGAAGACAAAGCCTTGGCATTCACAAAACTTGACCATAAGACGTATGGAACCTTCTTGGGAGGCACAAAGGCTAGTTGACCAAAAACTATCCAGGTGGTCATCACTGAGCCTGGCTACACACTTGATCACCTATATACATAAATAATATAGTGAGCGGGAGCCTAGTGAATAATAACAAGGTAAAGAGTTTAGTGAATGATGTCCATTTCAGAGTTAGAATCCAAAGCTACATCAGAAAAAGATTCTTATGCATATTCAGATCTCAAATTAGAAACAGATTTAGATTCACATACTCATCTAGGAATCATGAACGGTTATAAGTGGTACATCCATTAGTTATTATATCAACTTGGTCTTGAGACCCACATGTATAGTCGGTATCGACGACCACAAAGGTCCACATCTTGTGCACAAGTAGCCATGGTATTGTTACCCCCAGGCAAGGGCCACGTGAATATGAGCCTCGGTATTGTTACCCCCGAGCAAGAGCCACGTGAACATAAGCCATAGTATTGTTACCTTTGGGTGAGGGCCACGTGCATGTCGCCACGATATTGTTACCTCCGAGCAAGGGCCATGTGAACTATGGATGCCACAAATGCATTTCAGAAAAATGAACATTCATTCATGATTCACAAATAGCATTCCAGATAACAGTTCAGAAAATAGATGTTATTACATCATACAGAAAATAAATAAAGTTGGACATAACTTTACTAAGTTATTACTCATAGATGGCCCCAAAGCAAACAGACAGAGTAAACAGATCAGATAACTTGCGATGCGTGACCTACACAAATACAGAATGAATACGTATAGAATTACACACCCATAATCATTAACTTAGTTCTTTCTTATTTTTGTGTGTTCTACCTCTTTTCCTCATTATTCCATCTTAATTAGGGCTTAGAAATGCCTAGGATGTAATGAGGATGCAAAAATACATTTGAAAACACCTGGTTAAAAATGTTAGAAACAGGGGTCAAGCTCGAGCGGACTGCAAACATGTGAGGGGTCGCTCAAGCACAACTTCCTTCGCTCGAGTGGTCTATAAACTTTGAAAAATTACTGGTTATGTGATTTTCATGCTCGACAGACGCTTGACGGTCGCTTGAGCGAAAGACTCAGGTCCTCGCTCGAGCGTAACTCTTGTCGCTTGAACGGTCTATAAAAATGTGAAACTTCTGGAGGCTTGCATTTCACGCTCGAGCAGACTCAGGTTGCTCAAGCAGAAGTGTAAGATCACAGAGTGGTTGCTCGAGGGCAGATTCTGCCGCTCGAGCGGAAGTGCAGAATCTAGGATTTTCAGATCGCTCTCCCAAGTCTAAAACTCAAATTTAAAACCGTAGAATGCAACCTTTGGGACCCAAAACTTGAGAAAACATGATTAAACTAGTCAAACACCATGAATTCAAAGTCATTTCACAAAATAAAGCCAAAAAAGCTTACCAATTGTGAAAAACAAAACTCAACTCTTTGAAAACATAACATGCATGTTTTATCTTGACTTCAAAGCATCCAAACACAATCAATTGAGATGAAATGATGTTAATCAAGATGAATTCCCAAATAAAGGTAAGACGGACGTGTGCATGAGAGAATTCTTTGAAATCAAACTCAAATTGTGCTCAAATGGACATGCATGCCTGGTATAATCTATGTTTCTTCATTCTAGCTCATTTCTCATAATAATCCACCCAATACACTAGTATCCATGAATTCACCAACTCAAGAACAAGACCAAAGGCTTGAATTCTTACCTTAGCCTCTCAATTATGCTCTAGATGGTTAATTGTTTGAGTTTTCAAGCCAAAAGTTTCAAAGTCTTCTACCTTCTACAATTGTTGAGCTTGAATTCTATTCTCCTTATTCTCTTTTTCTCTCTCACCCACGTTTTGGGCTCATAAGGATGAAAACGACATGTGCCTTAAGTGGTATAGAGGCCTTATATTGGCTTGCTTAGTGGTCTTTAATTAATTTAGCTTAAGCTAATCATAGTGGCCTTAATTAATCTAATTTGATCGTTCCGATTCAAATTTTAATTAAACCTACCGTAATGTTCTAAAAATTCTAAATAACACATATACCAAGTCAATTTCGTGATCGGATGTCGAAAAGGCCTTCAATTCGCAAAATATAACAGTATTTCAAACAGATATTCTTGCAATAGACAGATAGAGACACAAATAATGCAATGCACAAATAATTAACTCAGGATTTCATCTTAATTATGTATTAAGCTTACTTAATCATGGATTAACATTAATCAGAGGTCGGGGTTGTTATAAAAGGAGACTTCTCTCTTTTGCTAGTATATTAACTCTGGTCAAAACTGTGCTGTCCAGTTTACCTGTGTATTATTTTTCTCTTTACAGGATGCCTGAAGGAATTGCAAAGGAGGTTGATAAAATGCAAGCCTCATTCTTATGGGGAGGCTCAGACCTAAGAGGAAAATTCATCTAGTGAAATGGTTGGAGGTAACTAAGTGCATAAAGTAGGGTGGGCTGGGTATCAGAAGAGTTAGAAATGTGAATGTATGCTTGCTTCTGAAGTGGTGGTGGCGTTTGGCCACTTATCATGATTCATTATGGAAGAGGGTTATCCGCAGCAAATACAGATTTCATGGAGGGCAATGGTTCCCAAATCTCAGCCCAAGTAACAACTTCTCTCAAATTTGGAGTGGCATTATAGCAGCAGTGGAGCTGAAAGAATCTTTCTTGTTATACTATGTTAGTAACCTTCAGTTAAAAGTGGGCAATGGTTATCGGATCAGGTTCTGGCATGATAAATGGCGTGGAGATCTTTGCCTTAAAGATGAGTTCCCAAGACTATTTCGATTGTCTATTGATAAGGAAAGAACACTTAAGGACATTGTGGGTATCTCCTCTGAGAGCTGGTTATTCACATTCGAGAGGCCTCTCTTTGAATAGGAAAAGATTGAGCTACTCCGACTCAATGGCATCTTATCATCAGCTCCTACACTGAATTTGGAGACCCAAGACAGTGTTGTCTGGGTAGCAATCAAACCTGGGCAGTCCCTTGTTTCTGTTTTTTATAACCATACTAGTCTTGTCTTGGGTGGCACTGTTAGCTCAAGTAGAATGGTGTGGATTAATTATTTGCCACTCAAAGTGCAATTCTTTGGCTGGCTAGCTTGGAAGTACAAGGTAAAAACCTTTGTATTCCTACAACGAATTGGTGTTTTGGATAGGTCTGCCTCTACGTTGTGCACTTTCTGCAAAGCCCAACAGGAAACAATAGAACATGTGCTAATCCTTTGTCCTATGGTATGGAGAGTCTGGACTGGGCTGCTACAATAGTGAGGGGCTTGTTGGATAGTTCCTAGATCTGTTGAGGGCCTGCTGCATTGGTGGACAGGTCACTGTTATAGTAAAATTGAACGGAGAATTTGACAAGCTATACCTTTAGTGATTCTCTGGTCGATTTGGAAACATAGAAATGAGTGTCTATTTCAAGATTCCCAACTCAAGCTACAGGAGTTGCAAGAGCTCATAATCACCAGACTTACTATCTGGTTAAAGGCTTCTTCCAAGGAGATCCAATTTTCGGTAAATGATTTTCTTTACAAAATCTCAGGAGTGAGGAATTGTATTTAGGTATAGTTCTACAGTGGGGTTCTGGATGAGCAAATAATCCTCTGCTGCTGCTGTCTCCTACTACTATCTTATTTTTGATGGTCCTATTGGACATTCCTTGCGGTGCTTCTTAATGATTTTGTTCTGATCTACTGTGATCAGTTTTGCACTGGTTTTGCTGTGATCTACTGTGATCAGTTTTGCACTGGTTTAAATAGTGGCTTCTCCAACCTCTTATGGCTGCTGCTGTGAGGATTGAAGTGAATCTAGGTGAAGTTTTGTATCAGAAATGGAGGTTGAATGATTTGGCTTAAGTCTGGTGGCATGCAACAGATACTTGGTTAGGTATAGAAGGCCACTAGTCTTTTACTCTACTGTTGTCACTTTGTTGCCAATACTCTGCTTGCTCATATGAGCTTTTCAATGGTTCATCAGTCTATGCTCAGGTCTGGTTTATTATGTTTGCTGAATGGCTTGATGATTGGTTGTTGCTATTTTTGTTGTTGCTAATGTGCTATTTTGTGGTAAAAGAATGTGTCTAAGGACTGCTAAAAGATTTGGTGTTAGGTCTGATATTGTATGGTCTGATGTTTAAGGTCTAGTGTAAGGTCTGAATGCTACTATTCAGTGGATTGGTCTGGTCTGTTTGATTGGTCTAGACTGTGCAGCTATTATGAGGTTATAAGGCATCTGTGCATTTTGTTCTTCTCTTTCTTTTGGTGCCTTTTGATTGGTTTCTCACCAATCTTGGGTCAAATGCTTGCAAATGATTGTGCTTCCTTAGCGGTGCCAACCTAGTTAGGATTGATAAGGTTAGCATTGATACTTTTTGCACTTTCCTCTTTGTTGATGTAAGTTTTTGCATGTATTGCTTTCTTCATTAATAAAGTTTCATTTTGCTAATAATATATATATATATATATATATGAATGTTTGTGCTTATTTTATAAGGAAAATGTCACATATATAATTCTATTTTTTTCACTTTTAGGCACAAGTTAGTAGGTTCTATGTGTATTTATTAATGTCTATCTTATTATCTTTGATCTCAAAATAATAATAAAAGAATGAAATAAGAAATAAAATTATATATAGTATTACTCATTTTCATTTTGTAATTTAAATTTGTATTACTGAAAGCATCAATAGTAATTCCAAAATTTAAGAAATGGGGTATTGGTTTAAGGTGATTGGTTGTCACGAGGGTCCGAATTGGAAAGGGGTTTTGTTTGGTATAAGGTGTAGATGGTCTGTTAAGATCGGTGTTTTGGGTGTTGGGGGTGGTTATTATTTCTTTTGCTTTTTGTTTGTTCGGTTGGTTTCTCTCCAGCCATGGTGTAGTGCCAGTAGATGATTAGCTTGCTTTCCGATCTCAACCTAGTTGGAATTGTCTAGTTTGCTTTGATGCTTTTGGCACTCTTCTCCCTTTATTGATATTCATCTTTTGTACATTTGATATAAATTTTCTTTTGCTGATCAAAAAAAATTTGTATTAGTAACATTTTTGCTTCTTACACGTTTTTGTTTAGCCTGGTATTGTTATTTATTGTTACTACCTCCCCGTGTCAGGCATTTCACGGACAAACAACACCCTAACGTTCTGATTAAAGTTTGTTTCGATTTTATTTTAATTATCTGAACCGTTCATATTATAGAGTTCATCGAGTATATTATTCAAATAAAAAATAAGATTAATCAAACATGCATGGCCCCATTATCGGACCATAATTGTTTTGAAAAAATTATCAAAATTATTTTAACCGTTTATATTTTTAACATAAATGTAGTTTTGTTATGAGTTATAGATGTCTAATTGATTTGATTTTTTTCATAGATGATCTACTCGATGAACCCTATAATATAAACGGTTCGGATCATCAAAATAAATTCAGAAAAAGCCTCCACGAACTCACAACATGGTGTTCCCAGTTTCCATTTTTTTTTTTTTTTTGAACAACAAAAAGGCCCTTTATTGATGTTGATACCATACATACATATGAAACATCAAAGAAAGGATGAGGAAGTGCAAAGCATCAAAGTATCACCAAACGATCCTAACTAGGTTGGCACAACAAGGTTTGCCCAATCATTTGCAAGAACACCTCAAGGTTGATGAGAATACAACCATAAGACACAAGACCAGCCCAACAAAAGTATGGCAGCAACAATAGAGCAAATATAAGCAATGCACTACAGAGCTAGCCTTGAATACAATGCCTAACACCTGAGACATTATATAAGAATTCATTAATCGAAAAATGAAGCTCCTTGGAAGTAGCCTTGAGCTAGATGGCAAGCCTGGTGATAATGAGCTCTGATAGCTCCTGTAGTTTCGGTGGGGAAGCTTGAAAGAAACATTCATTTTTGTGTTTCCAGATCGATCAGAGAATCACCAGAGGTATGGCACACCAAATTCGCCATTCAGATTTCCTATAGTAGTAACCTGACCACCATTGCAGCAGACCTTGAACAGAGTCTGGAACTACCCAATTAACCCCTCACCACTGTAATAACCCAGTCCAGACTCTCCACACCAGAGGGCAAAAGATTAGCACATGTTCAATTATTTCCTGCTGAGCTTTGCAAAAAATGCACAAGGTAGATGCAGACCTATCCAAGACACCAATTCGTTATAAGAATATAGAAGTTTTAATCTTGTGCTTCCATGCAAGCTAACCAAAGAATTACACTTTGGGTGGGAGATATTTGATCCACACCATTCTACTAGATCTAGCAGTACCTCCATAGACAATGTTAGTGTAGTTGTAAAGATCTGATACAAGAGTCTGCCCTAGTTTAGCTACTTTCCAGACTGCACTGTCTTGGGCCTCCAACTTCAATAAAAAGGCTAAAGATAAGATGCCATTGAGTCTGAGAAGCTCATTCTTTTCCCAATCAAAGAGAAGCCTCCTAAAGGTGAACAACCAGTTCTCAGAAGGCCCAGAGATATCCACAAAGTCCTTAAGTGATCATTCCTTATCTAATGACAATCTGAAAAGCCGAGGGAACTCATCTTTTAGACAAAGAGCTTTACACCAAGTATCATACCAAAACCTGATTCGACAGCCATTGCCCACCCTTAACTGTAGGTTACTGACATAGTATTGTAAAAGAGACTCTTTTTGCTCCACGGCTGCCACAATGCCACTTCATATGTTAAAGGAGTTGATGCTTGGGCTGAGATTTGGAAACCATTTCGCTCCAAGAAATCTGTATATGCTACAAATGACCCTATTCCATAATGAATCATGATCAGAAGCAAATCTCTATTACCACTTTAGGAGTAAGCACACATTCACATCCTTGACTCTTCTGATGCCCAGCCCACCCTACTTTAAACTCTCAGTTACCTCTAACCATTTTACTAAATGGATTTTCCGCCTTAAATCTGAGCCTCCCCATAAGAATGAGGCTTAGATTTTATCTATATCTTTAGCAATTCCTTCAGGCAGCATGTATAGAGACAAGTAATATACAGGTAAACTTGACAACACTGTTTTTACCAAGGTTAATCGATCTGCAAAAGAAAGAAGCCTCCTTTTCCAACCAGCAAGTCTCAATTTAAACTTATCAACAACAAGTTTCCATGTTTTCTTTCTCCTAGGATTAGCACCCAAAGGCAATCCTAGATACTTAATTGGAAGTGTTTGAGTCCTAGAATTTAACAGGGATGCAAACTCAGCAAGAACAGATTTAGAGATACGAATCCCAAAAACCACACTTTTATGATAGTTGATTTTAAAACCTAATGCCATTTCAAAACACCTGAGGATTCTTTTCAAGTTAAGAACTTGTGACAGCTCACCTTCACAAAACAGTAGAGAATTATCTGCAAATTGCAAATGAGAGAGCTATACATGATTGGTCTAATAGATACCCCTTTTAACAAACTCAGCTCCATAGCTCTCTGAAGGAGTATATTTAGTGCCTCAACAACCAAATTGAATAGGAATGGTGATAAAGGATCGCCTTGTTTGAGACATTTTTGAGGGCTGAACTCCTTCATTAGTGAGCCATTGACAAGAATTGAAATTCTTGCAGTAGAGACACATTCATGAATCCATGAGATCCATTTTTGACCAAACCTAAAATTTGTTAGCATTGAAAAGAGAAAATTCCAATTGATGGAATCAAAAGCCTTTTCAAAGTCTAATTTGAAAAGCAGCCCTAATTTCTTGGATTTGTACCAGCCATCCACAACTTCATTTGCAATCAAAACTCCAGCAAGAATGTTCCTACCTACCAGAAAAGCTGATTGTGAATCTCTAATTACCATAGGCATGACTTGTTTAAGTCTAGCTATTAGGACTTCAAAAAGTATTTTGAATATAGTGCCAATCAGACTTATAGGTCTGAATTCATTGAGGGTTACAGCTTTCTCCTTCTTTGGGATGAGAGTAATAAATGAACTATTTAAACCTAGAACCAATCTGCCACTAACATAGAACTCTTTCATAAATTTAAGGACTTCATCTTTGAGCACCTTCCAATATTTTTGAAAAAACATCAAATTGAATCCATCTAGTCCTGGGGCTTTGTTCCCATTACTATCTCTAACTGCTACCCAAATTTCTTCTTTAGAAAATTCTATTTCAAGCATATGAAAAAAGGCACTGAGCCTAACAAGCTTGAAGTCCCCTGCTAAGACTGGTCTCTACTTCTAATCATCTGTGAAAAGGCCCCAAAAATGGTTCCACACCTCATTCTTGACAGAATCTAGCTCCTCAAATATCACATCCCCTACTTTGATGGAGTTGATAGTGTTTCTAGTTTGCCTGCTACTAGCCATGACATGAAAAAAAATCTAGTGTTCCTATCCCCTTTCAGGTTCCAGTCCAACCTAGATTTTTGAAGCTGTTCCCATTCCAACTTCCTGCTCAATATCCACTTTTCATTTCTTTTCTCTCTTTATATCTTCAACTCTTCCTCATCCAAAGGTCTTGTCTCAACTTTTAGATCAAGGTCATGGAGATCAGATTTAGAATCTTTTAATTTGTTCGTAACATTACCATTGATCTCTTGATTTCATTTTTTTAATGCCAACTTCAGAGTCTGCAATTTTCTTTTCAGAATAAAGCCAGCAAACCCACTCAACTGTGATTCTCTCCAAGTGTTCTCCACCAAAGAAGTTAGGTTTGGGTGTAAGAACCATGCATTCAGAAATTTGAATGGTTTAGACCCCCAGTTCCTTTCATCCTCCATGAGTACAAGTGGGTAGTGATCAGATACAGATCTAGGAAGACCCTAAAGTTTGAGTTTAAACCTCACCAACCACTCAGGGCTAATAAGAAACCTGTCTATTCTACTTCATTTATTCATATCAAGAGCATTGCACCAAGTGTATTTTCTGCCTAGCATTGGCCCATTAACCACCTCACAATTATCTGTGAAATCATTAAACTCTTTCATGCCTCTATCCCTGCATGATACTCCTATCATTTTCCCTACATTCCTAATCTCATTGAAATCCCCGCCAAGACACTATGGTTTTGGGAAAGAATTTTTCAAATTTAGTAGGGTCACCCATAATTTCCTTCTCCTTATTACATCATTGGGAGCATAAGTGTTAACAATTACACAATCAAATGAGTTGTGAATCTTACCTGATAGTAGAATGGAATTTCTGCTGCTGCAACATTCTGAGAGTTGGAAAACTTCAGGGTCCCAGATGCAAACTAATCCACCTGCTAGTCCTACAGTATCTATAAACATGAACTCCTTCTTATCTCTAGGCCAAATACTTTTCACCAACAAACTAGTAGTGCTTGATTGTTTTGTTTCTTGAAGTAGAGCCATATCTATTGCCCTATCAAACAAAAGCTTTCTGATTTTTCTTCTCTTTTCAGGCCCCCCTACTCCTCTAATATTCCAACTTAGTGTCTTCATTGGAAACAAATAAGCTCCAGATTTCACCCATTAGGAAACTGATTATTCCACAATACTAGTCCCTCTACCCAATCTCTCCTTATCTTGCTCCTCCATGTGTGTTAATTTCTTAATGACCTCAGGTTCCTACCCCTTATAATCAAAACCCAATCTTTTCCCTACCTGCAATATTTCGTGAGCCTCTTGAAGAATGTCCCTTGTAGAAGAGGGTTGCTTTAATTCTGGATTATGGTTGGATGAATTAGGTTCAACTGTTGATCTTGAACTTGTTCCTTTGATGGTGCCTTTGCTTGGTCCTGCACCTATATGCCCCATTCTTCTAGCAAACCCAGAGAACCTACCCACTAGCAGAGGTTGTTTGATCCCATCACTTATGTTGCCTTTTATTTTGCCTTTCTTAAATCAGTTCCTAATGGAGCCTGAAATTGATGGGCTGATTGTGATATTATCCTTTGATTGAGAACTCACCCCTGCTGTTCCACACACTGGCTTTGCAGATGAAATATTTAATCCAACACTAGAGGGCCCAATGGGTTGCAGACCTAAATGGGCTAATTTAGTGGGAAACAGTCCAGAATGATCATGACCCAAGTCTACCTCAAGACAAATGCCAGGTCTATCCTTAAGAGGCTCACTTAGACTCTCGATAAAGCTTGGGGTGAGGATCTGACCATCTACTGAAGGGGCTACAGAAGTTCCTTTTTGAGGGCCATGATTGCACTCTACACTCTGCTGTAAATTTCCCATAGCTAGCTGCTCTTCAGTACCTTTTTGAGCAGCCTGATTGCACCACTGCTTCCGTTGCAGTCATACTGCTGGCAATGATGATTCTACCACACATATGCCTTCTTCATTTGAATTTCCTGTGCAATCTATAGTCTCTGCCACGACTGATGCATTACCCTAGCTGCCATCTGCAACCAGTTCATCCCTAGCCTTCATTCTAGATGTCATAACCTCATCATCCACATCAGACTCTCCTCCCATTTCATCTGCCTTGACATCATCTTCTTTTTCTGAGGAGTTGTGTTGAATAAGTTGGAGTACACCATTAACTTTGGAGCAAACTGCTTCAACTGGTTCCTTAGAAGGCGTTTCTTTATAATTGATGCTAACATCCTCTGCAGTCTGCTCTTTAAAGACTCTTATGGATAAACTCTTCCTTTGCACTCCAAGTTAATACTTGTACTTATCAAATCCATAATATTTGTAACTATTCTGAATCTGCCACATCGAAATGATTTGGGTGTACAAATATCACCATCTAAGAATACCAGCTTCCCCCATAGTCTTCATATATCTCCAAAGGTATTTGAGTTCCATAGATTAGGGGGTATCCCATAGTAACTGATCCAAACATGCCTCTCTTGTTGAAGATGCATACCTGGTCTCCACTCTGTGATGTACTCACACCAATCATGGAACCAATCCACAATCAGAGACTTTTTGCTCATCAAGTCTTCCTTGGAGGGAATTGAGAGATACACATCCCACCCTCCTTCTTCTCTCACCAGTACATTCTACTCTCCTCTTTTTATGAGTTCGTTTTTCACCTGTAAAATAGTATGATCCATTCTGAGTCTTATAATCATGCTCTCATAGAGCCACCCATTGCCTATCTTTTCTATTCTAATAGTTGTCTTCGGTGTAGATTTGGGTTGATCTCGTTTGATAACCTCTGCCAATGACCTTCCATCAGTGCCGTGGTTCCATATATTGTTGTTTGCCATAGCTGATATATTCCTCGTCATCATTCAGTAATTGTTCCATTGTTGTTTGCCTATCTCTTCCATATATTGATGTTTCACCACTACCGTTGCTATTCGGATGTTGTCATCATTCACCAATTATCTCCACCATCGTCGTATATCTACACTTGATTGTCGCCAATCTACACTTTACTGTCATAGATCTACACTTCATCGCCGATCTACACAACCACCATATTACCACTGCCTTCTTCGTTTCAAATTCAGATTTATTTTTTAGTGAGAAATTTATCAATCTCTCTTGTTCTTTGTGTACGTGGAAGAGAATGGTGGATTCTTGTAAATGAGTAAGTAATATGAGTAATGATGATGGATATTAATGAATAAATTTATAGTAATAAATTTATCAGTCTGAATAATAAATTGACACTGATAAATTTATGAATCAAGACATGTAAGTAAATAAGTCTAATTAATAGGACCGGCCTTTAGCTGCCCCTAAAATAAACCACAATTCTCCCAACTATAAGGTCCATTCGGCAATTTTATTTATTTATTTTTGTTTTTTAGTCTAGTAGAAGAATTTCATTTATCATGAAAGCCGTTTGGAAATAGCTTAGTTAAAAAAATCACCAAAACAATTAATAATTTCAAAAATTATAAACAAAAGGTCAAATATTTTTTTTTTATTTATTTTTTTTGTTTGGTACACATTTTTTTCAAAATTTTTAATTTTTTTTACATTTCATATTTTAATTAAAAAATTAAAAAATATTCAAAAAGTCAATTGTGAAACAAACCAACTTAAAAACAAACACTTGCACATACCAAACCAACTTATAAACAAACACATACACATCTATTGGTTGCAATTTGTCTTCATTCTTGCTCTGTACTCAGTAGGGGTGCAACTTAACCGGGTTTAACTTGAGCAACTTAAACTCATTCTAAATTTTTTTAGGGCTGGGATAAAATATTTTCAAATTCGGTACGGGCTTAGGCAAAAATTCAGAAGCCCAAATTAAATTTGGACGGGTTTGGACAAAGACGTCAAACAAACTGAGCAACCCAAAACCCGAATTATACATATATAGATATATAAAAATATTAAATATTAGTCATTACATGATCTTAAAATAATTTAGATTATTAAATCATATTGAATATATATTACACATACAAATAACATAAAATCTTATTTTTTTATTTTCACTTATAAATTGTAAAAACTACTATAGTGGCATCTCTCCTACATTATATAAATTATTTGTTTTGATGATATTAATGATTTTTTTATAAAATAAAATTAAAAAATTTAAATAAAGTCAAATTTTAATAATTTAATAACGCAGCTGCAAATAAAATTTAAAAAAAAAAAAACTGAAATTCATTTACAATTTGGACAATTCGGACAACTCGGACAATTCGGGTTTAACTCGAATCGGGCTTAGACAGGCAATCTCTGGTAATAATTCGGACTTGGACGGGCTTGGGCAAGTCCCGCACAACTTAGGCTAGGCTTGGACAACATTCCAACCCGACCGAACCCACTCAAGTTGCACTCCTAATACTCATTCATGAAACCACAATGACCCAAAAAACACATGCTCATAATATGTTACGACACGGCAAATTCTTATATATTTATTTAAATAATTTTATATGTTGCTGTAGTATTTTTTAAATATATATTTCTGTAATGTTGTAGTAAATTAAATCGTTTTCCAAGCTCAATTTCGTAAAGCACGTGAGAAGAGAAAGTCAACTATAACATTTTGTCATGGTTGACTCCCTCCCTCTATGGAGTCTCTTTACAATCCAAATTCTCCAGTGTGGAGAATGAGAGACAGAAAGAAAAGACTAACCACCACTAAGAGATGAGAAAATTAAAGTTGATCATAGCAATGAAAGGCCACCCATGTACAGGCAAAACCACCATGGCCCAGAAATTGGCAGAGGCATTAAACTGCCCTCTCCTTGCCGATGATGATGTCTGCCGTTGCATTGCCCAGAAGGATCTTCCACCGCCTCCACCAACCACCACTACCACCACCACCGAAACCGAACGCCTCAACAACCTATCCTTCGGCATCCTATGCAAAATCGCTTCTATCCAACTACGAATGGGGCATCAACTCATCATCGATTCATCTCTCCACCATGAAGCCCATCTAGAAAAGCTGCACCAACTGTCGGCATCTACAAAGGCCTGCCTAGTCATCGTCGAGTGCATTCCACGAGACAGGTACGAATGGAAGCAGTGGCTCGAACATCGATCCGAATCAGAAGAAATGCCATTTTGGTACAAACCCTCAACATGGGATGATCTTAATAATATCTTGTTGGAACTCTACGATAACTTTGACTATGACATGAAAGATGTGCCGGCGCTTGTAATCAACACCACCGAATATGTCAAGGATAGCAAGCTTGCCGATGCAGTGAAGTACATTGCAAACATTACAACAAAATTGAATTTTTATGACTTGCAATACATGCCGTAAAAACGCTTTCACGACATGCACACAAATGCCGTTATATGATATGCTGTGGAAAGTTAAGTATCATTTACGGCATGCAGGTAAAGTTGTAAAAAGTAATAAATTAAACATTAATGACATACTTTGCATGTCGTATATAACTTTTTACGACATTTTTGTCATGCCATAAGTTATCATACTTTCTATAGCATAATTTTGCATACTGTAGAAGGTTGTTTTTAATATATTTATAGCATGCTTTGTATGCCGTATATAATATTTTACTTGCGGCAACTTGTGAACAAACCAAGTAGTAACTTATAAACTTAAAGCCCAAAATCTCTAAGGCATTAGCATTTTTTGGTAACACTAGTTAGCTAGACTCATGCAATGAAATATGTTAATATTTTCATTTCCATCATCTAATCTAACCTATATACAGATACATCTCTAAAATACTGAGCTTCCCCTGGAAGATAAATGTGTCAGTATACTTCACTAAGCAAGAACTTGCAAATTTTAACAAAAAAAAAAAATCAAACCAAATTTGCTGTTGAATTTTCCACTAAGATTAAAATTTCAGTATTGGCAAATCCCCTTTATTTTATATCTCAGCATCACTGTCAACAAACATACACCAGTTTTGTCATGAATCTAGAATTATGTACATCTATGAAGATCCAACATAAATTTGAAAAAAAAAAAAAAGAAAAAAAAAGAGAGAAATAAGCTAGTGTCCCAAGTATGTCCCCTACCTTTTGGAAGCCTGCAGAGATGACACCATCATTCTCTGAAGCAGTGAGTTCCTACTCAACCTTTTCAAGACCTTTACTTATAGCTTGCATTTCTTCAGCTAAAGACTTCAATTGGATCTGGCCATTTGATATGCAGATGGAACAAGTGAAAGCATATAAATTAGAATAGAAACACACCAATTTAGTTGTAAGTTTCATTCTGCATTTACTTACCCACAACATCCTGAGAAGGCCCTTCACCAGCATTAAGGACAGAAACTATATTCTTCACCTCTTCTGAGGTTCCATTTTACATAAACATTCATTTTAAATCATGAATCAGTTTCATCCTCTAATCATAATTCATAACCAAGCAATCAAAAAGTCAATGAGTCATCAAATAATACTGATTATCTTTATCTTCTTTTTTTCTTTTTTGATAAGTAACTGCCAGTCAATACATTTTACCACATATTAAATAATTAAAAACATAACAAAATTTCCAATCAATAGAATAAACAGTAATGCTTTTTGTCAACGTTTTCAACAGTAATAATCGAAACCTCTTTTCAATTTCAATTCATTTATACAACCAAAACAATCAAGATCTAATTCCTTGGTAAACAACAATACAAAACATTTTAAACATGGGATTTTATTCAATTAAGACTAATATATCATCTATAATCCAAAAAAAATAAGGCCAAATCTCACCTAATTTAAACATCATCTATTAAATAATTAAGACTATAATACATCATCTATCATCAAATTAAACATCAGATTTTAATGGACAAATCTCCAGATTATAAAAAAAAACATATACCCAATCAATTTGTTTCACACCAAATCTCACCTAATTTATAATCCAAAAAATAAGAGAGTTCTTTTACTCTTCTTCATTTCTAATCATTTCTTACCAAATCACCCAATCCAAACAGATAGTTAGAAACAAGAGCAATCAATCATATATATATATATATATATATTCATAAATTTTGACGACGAAATCATACTACAAGTGAGATAGTGAGTGTGTATGTACGTCTAATCTGATTCTATACACACAAGTGAGATAGTGAGTGTGCATCATGTGCTATTTCATCCATAACCAACGGAAAGAACTCAAGAATGTATCCAATGTAAACAAATTTATCTCATCTTCAGGCTCATGCACAATTAATTTATAGACGTTTCAATTAATCATTTTTTCGCCTCATTTCGACATATTAAATCCTGAGAGAGGAAGTGCCAAAATCTGGATTAGGTCCATGGACAGCAATCAAATCGTTGAAAACCATATTGAATTAAATATAATGAAGAGCCACCAAGTACAAATAGGTTTCAGCTATATAAACTTTGAATTGCAA
This sequence comes from Camellia sinensis, assembly GCF_055761805.1. Lineage (NCBI taxonomy): Eukaryota > Viridiplantae > Streptophyta > Magnoliopsida > Ericales > Theaceae > Camellia > Camellia sinensis. Next base: position 144,520,169 of record NC_138968.1, read on the forward strand.
GAGGTACTGAAATATAGGAAGTTAAGAGTTGGGGCTGGAGTGCATTACAAACAATTAAAAAAAAAAAAAAACTATGATTGGCAATCCATAACATGTTACATAACCAAATCAATAGAAAATTTCATTGAAGAGCTATAAACACAACACAATTCAAAATACCTCACAAGCTGTTGTCTCTCTATGAATCCTTACTACTTGAGATCATAGAGTTGAAATGAAACTGCAAGGGAGAAAATTTTAGTGAGGTTGAAAATTGGATGTGGATGTGTATGTGTTTAATATACTTTTCAAAACCCAGCTCAAGTTAGAACCCAAATTTTTCATTTTTTTTCTCAAACAAATATATGGCCTGGTATTGCTCAAATTAAAACACATAAATAATAAGTCTCATATAAGTAGCTCCTACAATGCAACGATTTCACAAATATGCTGATACAATCAAAACTAACACATCTATTAACCAAAACAAAAAAAGAAAGCAGAAAAAGCATAGAGACATCAAAAAGTGAAACTCTGATGAATTTCTCATTGGAGCATATAATTGAACACATTGTGGGCAAAAATTTTCACAAAGAGGAAGAAAACAAGGAGGAACATACAGCAGAACAAGAAGGAAGAAAACATGCTTGGTGTTTCAGAAGGTAGAACATACACACACACACACACACACATATATATATATATATATATATTGAGATTGCAAGACTGCACCTCAATCTTCTACAAATATCACATACCGCCATCACCGTTTCACCATCAAATTCTTGGAACTCCCAAGTCAACAAACACATCTATCTGAAAAACTTTCACTGCTGAGTTGTAGTTTTTGGTCTTTTTCACAAACGGTGGAACTATATAGCTCATTTACAACAACGGTGGAACTATAGCTTACTTTCAACTCCATGGACAAGTCAGGCAATAAACAAATAGACCAGACTCGTGATTCAAATTCAGATTTTTAACAAGAAGAAAAGTACAAACCTAAAGATACAATCAAATTGTGAATCAATAATTAAATAATACAGCGAACAACGATGAAAGATACTCACAGTGGAGATGTCACTGATCAGAATCACATATTTGAAACTCTCCTCCACCATTCGATGGATCGATTGATTGATTAATTGAAGGAATGATCGATTGAGAACACAGAGAGAGGATGCGAGATCGAAAGCAATCGAGAGAGAGAAAGAGAGATAGGAGATCATGAGAGAGGGAGAGAGAGAAATCCCGTATTGACATAGAAAATCGATTTTTGATATCGGAATGTCTTCTTGTTGCCTTGAACCCTAATCAAACCAATCATTTATAATACTATTTCCCCCCTTTTGTTTTCCTTCCAATTTTTGGTAAACTGTGGCTTAATTCATGTTTATTGAAATACATGAAAAATATGTTTAGAGATTTATTGTTATATTTTATTTTTATGTTTGTATAAAAATCTTAAAATTTTGTGTGGATTATAAATTTGGATAAAAATTTAAAAATACAAAAAGAGAATGTGATTGAAATTTAATTATATTTTATTTATTTATTTATAGTAATTTTTTAGAGTAGTTAAAGTTGGATTTTTTATAAAATTATAAATATACTCAAATAAGTTTAAAAAAAATTAGAGCAAAAATATTTTTTACATTGTCCTCAATTAGAAAAATTTAAAGTAAGAAGCTTGGTTGAAAATTGTTAGTTTTTTATATTAAAAAAAATTGGATTGAATTTTTTTTTTAATAGATGTTTTCACGACATGCTAATGTATGTCGTATAAAGTTATAATATTTTACGACATGAAATGTATACCGTCTTAAGTGTAAATATTTTACGACATATTTTTATATGCCGTGAAAATATATATTTTTTATGACATACTTTTGCATGCCATAAAAAAATAGATTGAATTTTTTTTGTTAGAAGTTTTCACATGTTAATGCATGCCGTGTAAAGTTATAATATTTTACAACATGAAATGTATGTCATCTTAAATGTAAATATTTATGACATTTTTGTAAGTCGTGAAAATATACATTTTTTTACGGTATACTTTTGTATGTCACAAATTTATGAATTCACGACTTACATAGTATGTACGTCGTTGTTGAAAAAACATTAACGGCTTGCAAAAAAAAAATGCTGTAAAATGTACTAATTACGACATACATTTGATGTATGCCGTAAACTTAAAGCCGTAAATAGTTAGTTTTGTTGTAGTGAAAAGAATATCATCAAACCAATATCTGCTTGGATTTCCATGAATGGGTGAGAAGAAACAATGGCCTGAATAAAAAACCACTACTAGACACAAAAACAGATGACGACGATGATGATGATGAGGGACAAGAATGGGTAGAAGAAGAGGTAGATACCCACTATCATGAATTCACTCTATCTTACGCCAGTGAAAATTTTGTCACTGACATTGCTTGTGGGGGATGCCTACAACCCATCTCTGATCCCGATCAAGTCTACTACAAATGCAGCTATTCCGATTGCTTCTTATTTGCAAACAAATTTTGTGCAGAGTTATCAATCGACAAGAAACAACTCCAGCCTCACCAACAGCCTCCTTTTCTACAATCCCTCCCTCACAAATACGCTTTTCCAGAGATTCACAGATGCAAAAGCTGCCAAGCCAACGACGAAAGCTTCGATGAGTGTACTGAGTGCCTCTTTGAAACCAATCTGAGGTGTGGTCTATTGCCTTCAATTGTTCACCACAACTGCCATGATCACACACTCACTATCATGCTCAATCCTTTTTCGTATTGGGAAGAGTTTGAGTGCATGGCTTGTGGGGAGTCTGGAAAGCATGCGAGTTATAGCTGTTATGTGTGTAATCCGGAGGGCTCTTTTGAATGTCATCTGGGTTGTGCTTTGTTGCCGTAGAGGTTTAAGTACGAGCTGTTGGGCAATCTTCACTGTATTTAAATTAATTAAATTTTGTTGTGTACTAAACAATAATCAGAATATAAAGAAATAAAGGAAATGAGAGAATTTGTTTGATTACAAAAATCAAACTCAAAATAAAAATAAAAATAAATAAAAACAGATTTTATTTTGTTACAAAAACAAAATTAAAATCTGATTTAAATAAATAATAAAAGACTGGAAATAAATTAAATAACTTACTTGATTTAATTTCTTCGAATTATAATCTGATCAAGTCCAGTGTTTGACACTGTGTCCTTAAGACAGATTCGTCCTCTCCACGGTGCTTTCAAAAATTGGACGTCTATCTCGCAGGATGAAATGATCTACTACAAACAATAGTAGCACTACAAATTGTTTGCCTTACGAACACACTAAGTGTTTACACTCTTTCTTTCAGAAAATAAATGCAGCAAAATGCAAAGATTTTTATCAGAGGATGGAGTACAAAAATTGGAATAAAATCCAAATGGGAGGTTAGTCTATTTATAGATGTAAAGGTGGCTATTGGTTTTGAATTGAACAAGTATGAAATCTGTTAGTTTTGAATTCAAATAGATTTGAATCTGTTGGGTTATATTTCAAACGGATAACAAAACGGGAAGGACCCTGTTTGGGTGTGCAATAATACCAGACTGGTTTATTTCGGGAAGGGCCCTGTTTGGATGTACAGTAAAACCAAACCAGTTTAATTTTGAATTTAAATGTTTTTGGCCCAAAAAGATTAGTATTGGGCTGAACAAGCCCAACCTCACACCTGACCGGACAGCAGCGACGCGCGTGTGGTGATTTTTGTGTCCAATGGGTCTAGCCTATTTTGCCCATAACTTCTCCCTCTAAAACACTTGGGTACCCCTTGGGGCACACCCCAAGTACCAAACCCAAACCTTATAAACCTATTCAAAACCTCCCACCAAATCAATGTGGGACAAACCATTTTACAACCTTAAGGAATTTCCACCAAAACTCTATTTCCATGGAACACACTTTGGCTTCAATTTCACATTCACTCGGTAATGGTTTTGAGCAACCAAATATATCACGTGAATCACAACGCGGCATAGAACGCGTTACCACTTTGACCCGTGAAAATCGACGCACAGGGCCCACCTAAAAAAAAAAAACCAAACTTAAGAAAAAATTTTAATTTTATCCAGAATTTTATAACATTTCTAACACAAGGATCATAGGCACACACTCAAAATCAGCACTAATGTTGACAGAGATGTTGAAGAGTGGAATGAGTTCTATTGTGATGTTTGCGAGAAAGAAAGAAATCCAAACCACTGGGTTTATTATTGCGATGAGTGCGATTTTGCCTGTCATTTGACATGCATGACTTTTGATGTTTAAATTTCCTTGTATTCAAGCCTTCACAAACAAATCCCGTGGATTTGACGTATGGATTTTATCATTTTGAGTAGTAATAATAAATTTTATTTTTATGTTTTTTTTTTTTTTTTATGTATATCATTGTTCTTTCAGAGTACATATTCATCTTTTCTTCACTTCTTTTTGGCGTTCATATTTCAATAAAAAGCATAAAAATTGTAAATAAAAACTTATTTTATATCTACTTTCATTTTAAAAAAACTTGTAAAAAGTTAATGAAATTTAGTAATTTTGCTCACTTCCAAAAATTTGTAGTTTTTCTTTTTTAGTGGAAAAAAAAAAAAAAAAAAAAATTGTTCCTTCACCACCCATTGCCTTTCCCCAATTACCACATCAGGCCACCTTCGCTAATAACCTCCACTAGCAATCGCCTCTCCAATCACACCACTTCACGTGACAGAAACCAATCAAGGAGTTGACTTTGGAAATGAGTGCAAAGTGACCTCGTGCTATTCATGAGGATGCGCTTAATCAAATATAAAAATTGGAAACAGCTTGACAATAAAAATTCCCTTGGTGTATGGGTTGGGATATTGAAAGCCTGCCAAACAAAGAAAAACTTATGGAATTCTCAAATTGTTGTCGCAGTTGTAGATTTGAATTGAGCATAGACATGGCAGATTGAATACACCATAAACAAAACAAACATAAATTGAGTACGTAAACACAGGAGGTTTAGATAAAGAAAGCTTCAAGAAGGAAATTGAATTCAAGCAAATTAATCACACAACACAAGCATATATATGTTTATTATGCCCCATAACTCATGCATCACAATTTAAGTGACAAGCGAATTCACATTTGTCACAGTAATAGATCCAATGATTTGGATTTCTTGGTTTCTTGCAAGCGTCGCAGTAGAATTCCTCATGGACCTCTTGATTCCATTCACTACAAGAAAAAACACCTTTGGCGACTAAATTTTTAGTCGCCAAAGGTCCTATTTTGGTCGCCAAATGTCAAAATTTCACTTTTCCCGACTAAAAAGTTTAGTCGCCCGTGCTGTCGCCAATAAATGGTCGCGAATGCCTTTGGCGACTAAAATACTGTTTGTCGCCAATATGTATGTCTTCAGCGACTAAAGATTTCGTCGCCAATAGTCAATTTCTTTATTGGAAATTATACCTTTACCGACTAAACTGTTTGTCGCCAATAGTTCATTTTTTATTTTATTATTTATACCTTTGGCGACCATTCACTTTAGTCGCTGAAAGTGTTTTCAGAAAAAAAATTTTTTTGCCTCCGCTGCTCCCAACAGGTTTCAAACTTGCGCCAAACCCTTTGCACACGCCAAACCCTTTGCACAACACTCCCTCCACTCTGCCAATATATCATCACATGATCATATATGCAATATATATTATTTATATACTATATTAACCGCAATTAATACAAAATAATATTTATAAATATAATTTTTTTAATTCAATATAATTTTTGTCAAAAAATAAATTATTTGCTAAAAAAAAAATTAGGCGACTTTTGGCGACTAAAACCATTTTTTAGTCGCTAATTGTATTATTTTGGGCTACTAATTATTTATTTGTCGCTAAAAAACAAGTTCTCAATTAAAAATCAGCACTTTTGGCGACTAAATTGTTTTTAGTCGCCAAAACTGCTATAATTAGCGACTAAACCTGTTTTTTGTCGCCAAAACCGTAACTTTTCGCTACTAAAGTATTTTAGTCGCTAAAAACCCTATATTCGGCGACTAAACTTCATTTTAGTCGCTAAAACCCTGCTTTTCGGCGACTATACTCTTTTAGTCGCTAAAACCCTGCTTTTCGGCGACTATACTCTTTTAGTCGCTAAAACCTTGCTTTTCGGCGACTAATTCCATTTTAGTTGCCATTTCATGCACTTTCAGCGACGAATTTTTTTTTTTAGTCGCCGTTTGTGTTTTTTGTTGTAGTGATTTTTTTAATGCCAACTTCACAGTCAGCAATTTTCTTTTCAGAATGAAGCCAACAGACCCACTCAATTGTGACTCTCTCCAAGTGTTCTCCACCAAAGAAGCTAGGTTTGGGTGCAAGAACCATTCATTCAGAAATTTGAATGGTTTAGGGCCCCAGTCCTTTTCATCCTCCATGAGTACAAGTGGGCAGTGATCAGATACAGATATGGAAAGACCTCAAAATTTGAGTTTAAACCTCACCAACCACTCAGGGCTAATAAGAAACCTGTCTATTCTACTCCATTTATTCCCATCAAGAGCGTTGCACCAAGTGTATTTTCTGCCTAGCATTGGCACATCAACCACCTCACAATTATCTATGAAATCATTAAATTTTTTCATGCCTCTATCCCTGCATGATACTCATCATTTTCCCTACCACTACAACAAAAAAAGCCATTGGTGACGGACTGATTTTGTCTCCAAACATCAAATTTTCATCACTAAAGTGATCAGTGACGAAAAAATTTGTCAACCGCGTTTGTCGCCTATACATTGTCGCTGAAAGTACCTGATGACGAAAAACAGTTTTGTCGCCTATTTTTCATTTTTGGCGACGAAATGTTTCGTCTCCAAATGTTACATTTTTCGTCCTCTATAACATCAATTTCGTCACCAAAACTAAATAATATTTTATTTTAATTGTTTTTGGCGACGAAATATTTCGTCACCAAATAAATTTTAGTGACGAAAGTTTTCCTCACCAACGATATGGATTAAGGTGACAAAAAATTTGCCACTAAAATGAGGAAAAAATAAAATTCTTCAATGACAAAAAACATTTTGTCACAAAATATTTCAATTTAGCGACGAAATATTCAGCAAATGTGACGAAATTATTTGTTTGGTATTATATCATTAGTGACAAAATTTTCGTCATGTTTTTTGAAAACTAATCACCTTGCTTGTTTACATTTTTCAAAAAACACTTTTTAGAAAATTTTACTTTCTTATTTTCCGTATTTTTTTGTTTTTACTGAATTTTTTTAATATTTTAAGCATTTTTTTTTTACTTTTTAGACACATCTAACATAAATAGACTTAAAAAGTAACAAAATTGTAAAAAAAAAAATTTAAAATTCACTAAATACCAAAAATACAAGAATTCAGTATACTTTTTTTTTATATTTTTATGTATTTATTAATTTTTTAAAATATTTTTTCACAAATTTTTTACTTTTTAGATACATCTAAGTAAGGTGCATCTAAAAAAGTAAAAAAAATATTTAAAATTTAAAAAATATTCACTAAAAACAAAAAAACACGAAAACCAAAAAAATTAGTTTTCAAAAAACTTAATCTAGAAAACTCAAACCAAACACACTGAATAGCGACATTTTTTATTTCGTCACTAATAAAAATTAAAAAATTTTAAATGGGGTACTATTTTCTTTCGAAATTTTTTCTTTTCAGTAACAATTCCTTGCGCATTTCAATAATCTGTTCAATAAAATATCTATTAGAAATCAAAACAAAAATCTATTCATTTTCATAAACATCACAATCGAATTTCAGCACTATCCATAAAAATACAATATGAACTGCATGCGGATTATAAACATGTCTCCTAATATCCACAAAAAAACGTCAACTAATATCCACAAAAATATTATATAAACCGCATGCGGATTACCAAATACGTCTCCTAATATCCACAAAAAAACATGTCTACTAACATCAACAAAAATAAAATTTCAAGAGCGGATTACCAAACATGCCCTGTAATACGAACAAAAATATAAAATTTATAATGCAACCAAGACACATATAAGGTAATATGAACAAAAACACAAAATGAGCTAGCATCAGCGCTCCAAATTACCAAACATGTCCATAACGAATCCCGAATCTGTAAAAAAATGAAACACAAAAAAAAAAAAAAAAAAAATCAAGTTAGACAATTATTATCTTATCCATAAAATTTACAATTTAATGTGCATTTTTTGACTTAGTTTTCAAATCGGGAGTCCGGTGCAAGTTCCGTAAGTTTCCACAACTTACATTAGTCTCTCCCGACATGTTTGAGGTGTCCCTCGGGCCGTCCCGCGGCTGTTACACGATTTTGGCCCCCAAAGGCCTATTTTCAAGCTTAAGTGTGAAAAGTGCAATTTTGGACTTAGTTTTCAAATCGGGAGTCCCGTGCTACTTCCGTGAGTTTTCACAACTCACATTGATTCCTTCCGAGGTGTTTGAGATGTTCCCCAGGCTGTCTTGTGGCTGTTGCACGATTTTGGCCTCCGATGGCCTATTTTCAAGCTTAAGTGTGAAAAAATGTATTTTTCAACTTAATTTTCAAACCGGGAGTCCCGTGCTAGTTCCGTAAGTTTCTACAACTTAGGTTGGTCCCTCTCGAGGTGTTTGAGGTGTTCCCCAGGTCGTCTCGTGGCTGTTGCACGATTTTGGCCTCCGATGGCCTATTTTCAAGCTTAAGTGTGAAAAAGTACATTTTTCGACTTAGTTTTCAAACCGGGAGTCCCGTGCTAGTTCCGTAAGTTTTCACAACTCACATTGGTCTCTCCCGAGGTGTTTGAGGTGTTTCCCTGGCCGTCTCGTGGTTGTTGCACGATTTTGGCCTCCGATGGCCAATTTTTCAAACTTAAGTGTGAAAAAGTGTATTTTTGAACTTAGTTTTCAAACCGGGAGTCCCGTGCTAGTTCCGTAAGTTTGCACAACTCACATTGGTCCCTTCCGAGGTGTTTGAGGTGTTACCCGGGCCGTCTCATAGTTGTTGCACGATTTTGGCCTTCGATGGCCTATTTTCAATCTTAAGTGTGAAAAAGTGTAATTTTAGACTTAGTTTTCAAACTGGGAGTCCCGTGTAAGTTCTGTAAGTTTCCAAAACTCACATTGGTCCCTCTTGACGTGTTTAAGGTGTTCCCTAGGCCATCTTGTGATAGTTACACGATTTTGGCCTCCAATAGCCTATTTTTTAAACTTAAGTATGAAAAAGTGCATTTTTGGACTTAGTTTTCAAACCGGAAGTCCCGTGCTAGTTCTATAAGTTTCCAAAACTCACATTGGTCTCTCCCGAGGTGTTTGAGAAGTTACTTGGACAGTCTCGTGGCCGTTGCACGGTTTTGGCCTCCGATGGCCTATATTTCAAGCTTAAGTGTGAAAAAGTACAATTTTAGACTTAGTTTTCAAACCGGGAGTCCCGTGCAAGTTTCGTAAGTTTCCATAACTCACATTGGTCCCTCCCAATGTGTTTGAGGTGTTACCCAGGCCGTCTCATGACTGTTATACGATTTTGGCCTCCGAAAGCCTATTTTTCAAGCTTCAGTGTGAAAAAGTGCATTTTTGGACTTAGTTTTCAAACCAGGAGTCCCGTGCTAAATCCGTAAGCTTCCACATCTCACATTGGTCCCTCCCGAGGTGTTTGAGGTGTTACCCGGGCCGTCTCGTGGCCTTCGCACGGTTTTGGCCTCTGATGGTCTATTTTTCAAGCTTAAGTGTGAAAAAGTACATTTTTGGACTTAGTTTTCAAATCGGGAGTGCTGTGCTAGTTCCGTAAGTTTCCACAACTCACATTGGTCTCTCCCGAGGTGTTTGAGGTGTTACCCGGGCCATCTCGTTGCCGTTGCACGGTTTTGGCCTCTGATGGCCTATTTTCAAGCTTAAGTGTGAAAAAGTACATTTTTGGACGTAGTTTTCAAACTTGGAGTCCCGTGCTAGTTGCATAAGTTTTCAAGACTCACATTAGTCCCTCCCGAAATGTTTGAGGTGTTACCCTGGCCGTCTCATGGCTATTACACGATTTTTGCCCCCGAAGGCCTATTTTTCAAGCTTAAGTGTGAAAAAGTGTATTTTTGGATTTAGTTTTCAAACCGGGAGTCCCGTGCTAGTTCCGTAAGTTTCCATAACTCAAATTGATCCATCCTGAGGTATTTGAGGTGTTCCCCGGGCCGTCTCATGGCCGTTGCACGGTTTTGGCCTCTGATGGCCTATTTTTCAAGCTTAAGTGTGAAAAAGTGCATTTTTGAACTTAGTTTTCAATCCGGGAGTCCCGTGCTAGTTCCGTAAGTTTCCACAACTCACATTGGTCTCTCCCGAGGTGTTTGAGGTGT